>NC_047528.1:43358662-43973453 GCF_012275295.1 Melopsittacus undulatus
TAATAAAATTCCTTTATATTATCACATCAGTCACTATACAGCACTTTCAATTGCATGAACTTTCTGTTAAACAAATTAGACGCTACATACTAACTTTAGCTGCAATAATCCCCTACTATGTGTCAAAAGTGGTTTTATGTCTGGTAGTATCTGTACTGAAACTACCATTCTATATCTGCAGTTGCAGAAATGGCTTTTTTTTGCTCATCAGAGAGACATGCTTCTTTTTCTCTTAAAAAGACACATAACTATGCAAAATTAATCATTGTGCTTCAGCAAACATTCATTTTCACAGGAAGTACCCTGTAGTGTTAGATTTAAGTGATGAGGATATTTTTTGTCTTGCTTTTTTTCTTAGAAGTTTTTCATGTTCATGTAAAAATTTTCAGAATTAATACAGTGTGATTTTATTGGCCATCACCACAGCTTCACAGGGAGCACTACTGAATGCCCATCTTATACTCCCCACCAACCTAAATATCACATATGCATTGCATATCCTACTGAAAGGCATGGAGAATTTTCCATCAGCATTTTCAGTTTCCTTCTGGCTTGCCTGCAGAGAAATGCCTGTTTGTTGCAGTAGGTATACTGCAAGATCCATTTTATCGTAATTTTTCTTTGTAACTTCAGACACCATGTGTTAGATATTGGCACCACAACAGTTCCTGTTACAAATTTGAAGGCTTCTGAGCCATATAACACAGTGTAACTCATCGTGACCTACAAAGGAAGGTCACCTGAGAATGAGGTGGTTGGTGTTCTAGCACATACTTTGCAGAAGGATCATCAGCTAAAATCCTGACACTCACCTATAGCCTCTGCTAGATGTTGAAAAGGCTTAGACTATTCCCACAGAACTGGACAAAGTGAAGAAGTCCTTAAAGTCAACCCGGACTTGTCATTTTGCTGTTTGAGTGAAATAAGGGCTTTCAGATCCTGCTGCAGTGATAATGGACCCGTGTTAAGAAAGTGCACCTTCTCCCAGCACAGCACCTACAGCCTGTGGTTTTAGCTTCTTCTTTCTACCCAGTTAGGGCCCCTGCATTTCTTCCAGCACCAGGTTGAAAGCTATTACATGCAGGCTCATTTTTTAAATATGAGCAGAGCAAAATCATCTCCTTGTACTATTTTCCAGTTGCTCAGACTGAGGAACAGTGCCTTGCGTGAGAGTCACAGTCCCTGTGATTGAAATGCAACCAAAAAAGCCCTCTTCTGACACTCTGCTGGGCTAGAAATATGCTGAAACCTGATGTGGCTCTGCCTTAATATCTTGGCTGCCTTCTCTGGGCCAGAAAATGCTGGGTACTTTTGCTGGTGTGTGAACAGACTCATTGAATGGGGGAAGAGGCCAAAAGATGGTGAAGCCTTTTAATCCCTCATCGCAAAATAAAAAGGCATATGGACAGAAAATTTGGGGAATAACTCATGCTTTGCTGTACTAGTCATGTGAATTAGCCACAGAGGAATAACCTCAAGAAAGTGTATGAGGGGATAAGCAGAAGAGCAAAAAAATGGCATGGTCTTCCTAAGTGACATTGATCTCTTGCTACTTGCAGGATGTAACACTTCAGCAAGAATAATCCACCCCCAAACCCTGTAATGGTGAGATGTCCCCTCCTCCAAACTGCATATTTGTGCCACCTTTTCCTCTGTGCTTGTGTTAAGTGAAAGTTGTGTTAAGTGAAAGGATTCTGGAAATTTAGGAGATACCAAGCAATTCTCGCTGAGCTACAGGACAATGTGTTTTAACAGCACTACAGCGAAGAAGACAAGCAGTGTGAAAGAAGTGGCACTCTGCTTTTCTGCAGACACTGAAGAATTTCCTCATGGATTCAAGTAAAGCATGTGGAAGTGGTGCAGACCTTTCAACCAGCTTATTTGGTGTCAATATTTTGAATGATCAGCTTCAGGTGTGAATTCCAAAACCTTGAAAGCATTGCTCAGCATACAACAGTCCTTTAATCTTGGGACAAAGAGGATCCTTTAGTTGCCTCCAGCCATTAACTGGAAGTTTGGAAATTTTGCTTCTTACACATGTCTATCCCAAGAGTAAAATTAACTTACACCTCTTTCTCACAGAGATAAAACAGCAGAAAATGTAAAAAACGAGTGATACTGTGCTAGGGGAATAAGGCAAAGGAAATGTTAAAACCCGATAGCTTATTCCCAAAGAAACAATATGAGCTCAGCCAAGCAGAAAAATGTGCAAATGCTACCCTTAATTCACTCTAGACCATTTGTCATTTATAATATTTTCTTTAGAGTTTGTGAACTCAGACTAAGGGGGAAAACTACTGCTATTTCTCTTCTGTAGTTGTTTACCTGGGGAGAAGAATGGGAACATGGGCAGGGGGTTATAGAAAGCTATTTAAAAATGATCTGGCACCCCAGAAGTTAACACTCAGGTGCTTGTGCTAGCAGGTTTCTCCCATTTGTGCATTTCATTCATTTTAAAGCTCAAATAAGTGATAATTAAATCTCAAAATTTTATTTTTGATGTTTCATAATGCTGCATTAATATTAATTTATTTATAATACATGCAGTATAGAGAAATCTGTACACACACGTATGTGTAGGAGTAGAAGGTTGGAGGGCAATTTACTAAAATGATGAAGTGACATAGACTCTTTAAGTCTTATTGACTTTCAAGGGAGGTATATTGAAAGCTAGCATTTTCAGGGAAATTGATGGACAAAGTCTGTTTGCTGTGCACATTAGTGTTAACAAATATATAGCCAGAAATTTAGGAACAAGTTACCTTAATATACAGCCTTGCAAAACACCAGCAAAAAATTTAGTTCAACGTACAGCATATTTCCTTATGAATTTGGCAAACAGCTGTTATACAAACAAACAGAAAAACGAGGCAGTTTGTAAATAAAGTATCAAGTGAGAAGTTTTCATTTCAGTGGGTTTAAGATGAAATATTTTCGTTTCTTAATTTGAACCTTTCAGTTAAAAATGTCTTCAAGTCTATCTGAAAGGAAATTTCCTGGTTTTGTTTTTTAACCTGAAGGAAAATAAAAGGGTTTTAATTTGCTTGAAATTCTTTTTTTTCCCACTTATTTTGCAGACTAAAGAAAAAAGTCCTATCACACTTACCCCATTAATTTTGCTATGATTTCATTTTTTAAATCCCTTCTCTTTTTCCCAATCAAACATCCTGTATGGAAACTATAATCACTGCAGCAACACAGCAATTCCAAGTAATTATGCATGTCTGCTTCTTCATGAAAAATGACCCCTCAGGCACGTGAAACTTAAGTGTGAACCCTTACATTTAATTTTGGATTTCTTAAGTCTTACTGTCAATTTGGAGGTAAAATAAAGAACTGAAACATATCTCCCAAATCCCAACTACAATACCAAATTTCTTTCCGTAGGCAAATCACTTGATCACCCCTCTGTGCTTTAATCAAGCAGATATAAAGTAAGGCCCAGTGAGCCAATAAGGAGATCAAACAAATTTTTTTAATTATTCTTTCACTGCATTTGAGGCTGAGAGTTAGGCTCCTAAAGCATGTTAGTACCTTGGCAAAAAGGTGAAATTACTACAAAACAATCCAACACATTTTTGTGGATAATTGTTAATAGAAGAATCCACAAGAAAAAGCTATAGTTTCCAATCATACTTTTAATACTTTAGTGAGATCTCTGCTGGTTGGTTTATTTTTCTACGATCAGTGTTTTCAGCGTTCCACTGAGATCTCAGCTCTCAAAAAGGGACTACGCTTCCAGGAATTCCCAGATGTTAATTAGTAAAAATTTCAGGCTTCTTTCAAAATGTTCTGTCTCGTGTTTTGATTTCTGTGTATTCTTGATGCATTGTAGTTTTCAGAGGGATGAACATGTGAGTTGTGCAGCTTTGCCTCACATCTACACAAGGTTTTATCCCTAGTAATTCTGGCTTGAGCTGTTTCTCTCCTTTATGTCTAGGTCTGGAAGACATTTATGAATGGACTTCAGCAGAAGTGAAGAAGCTGTGCAGTGATGGGCATCTGCCAGAAAAGCACTTAACGAGAACAGGGCTTTTAGCATCATGGCTGCTTCAAGCTATTTGCATTCTTTGTTCAAAGCTTCCTAAAAAAATGGAGGCCTTTGTTACTGATCTGTGCTCCTCTGCATGTGCTACATAATGCCTTACAGTTCAAGTATGCAGCAAAAACTAACTTTGTTGGGGAAGTTTTTATCCATCCATTATCCGTGAATAATGTTTTTATTTATTAGAAACATTTTATTTGCATTTTAGACAAAGTCCAAAGAATCTCATCCAAAATACCACAATAAACTTTTTGTCAGTAGACTTCTTCCAGTCACTTTTGACCTGTTCATACACCTTCCAATGAAGAAGCACAGTGGTATTAAACTCTTAACACCCAATTTTCAGTCTCTCTCATAGACTGGTGTTGAGATAATAAAAAGCAGATAGGAAAAGGTCCTAGAAAGTTTATCCTGTCCATTGTACTGTTGCAGTACAGGACCAGCTCTTCACATCACTCCTGGTGCTCTAACATGCTTTTCCCTAACATGGTTTGCAATGAGAAATAATCTTTAACTGACGTGCACAGTCTATCCCAGTGCTTCAAAATCCATTAATATTTAAAGTTTCTTCTGTTATCCAACATGAATCTATTGTTTTCCTAATTTTAGTACATTCTTTCTTTTCCTAGTCATATGAATGTGAAAAAAAGTGGTCTTTTTTTCCTCTTTGAAAATAAATTTACAAAAATAAAATTTATGTGCTTGGAAATTTTTACTGTATTCCCACTTGAGCTACTGTTCTTTAGATTAAACAATCTCAACTATAAAAGTCAAAAAGCTTTCTAAACCTTTCATCATTCTTGTAACTCACTGGACTTGATGCATTAGCCCACACCTTCCTTGAAATACAGTACCCAGAACAGGATCAAGTTTATGGTAGAGAACTTGTCAAGGCTGTCAAGACCAGAAGGACATATTCACGTGTCTTGAAAGCTGTGCTTCTATAGATATATCACATTGTGCAATTTGCCTTTCTGAAAGCATGATATTTTTAGTCATGTTTAGTTTATGATCCATTATAAATCCTAGTTTATAACTAGTTTTCTATGTCTTGTATAGGATGTTACTCTTATTCATCAAAAATAATTCTGGCTCCTTACTTTTCCCTAAGAGTCTTTTTCTGCAGCAGTCACATATACTCACATACTTCAGTCTCACAAACTTACGTTCAGCCTCACATACTGGACTACTTTTGGATACAATTTTTAATGTCCCTTGACAAGTGCAATTGCAGCATGGGGAGTCCATGCGGTTTTAGTAAGCCATCACAACACTCTCTTCGCGCCGTTCTAACTGCTGCCTTTGATACACGTATTGTGAGGAGCTCAGCTTGATGGCACATCATTCTGCTTTCAAACATGTTTTCAAAGGGGCTGTTTTCGCTGTAGCATCCTGGAAAAGACATGCTTCAGAGCTGTTGCAAAGGCTTGTTGTAAGTATGGTCACTGTAAGAAAAGTCAGACTATTGCCTAGTCATGTTAAAAGGGAATGCTGGATGAGCAAGGCTGCTGCTGAGCTTGTGCCTGTTCTCTTTGTCTTTGATCTGATTCAGAAGCCTCAACTAAACCTCACTGGTAATCTGGAAAATAGTGAACAGAGTTCATCCTGCTTCAGAGAGTGGTAAACAAGGAATGGCTGAGCCTGGCTCTGCTGCACTTCATACCAGCTTGAGCAGTGATGTGTAGGTTTGGGGAAGCAGCTCCACCATAGAAAACATACTATTTCCCCCACTCTTCTTTCAGTTTCACCTCCGCATCACAGAGGTGAAAAGTGGCTTCTGAATACCAGGAGGAGAAAAAATAAACCAGTACAAGTATAGATTTGGGGTTTGCCATAATTTTAAAGACTGCAACAAAGAACTTGCTAGAGGTCAAGCTAAGAGAGAAATATTGTATTCCCAGATAGTCAAAAAGTCGAAAAAAATATAAAGTTCAATTAAAAAGTTTCAATTCTGAGCACTTCATGAGTATTAAAAGTAAATTTTAGGGTGAAGAAGTGTCTCAAGTGCATAGAACTGAACCAATTTAAGCTTTTAGAAATCAAGGATGATTCCTTTAAAATTAAATCATTTGTTAGAAATGAGGCCCATGGCAAAAAATGCTGGTGTCTCCAAAATGTCCTTCTCCCTCACCCAAATTGCCCATCATAAAACTTCGCTCAGATCTTATAAAGAAGATAGTGAGTATAAGGATTTGAATGCACTAAGAAGCAGAAATACTTAGCAAATGGAAAGGAGGCTGATGTTTTGACTTTTACTCCCCAAATAAGGAAAAATTTGGAATCCTTTGGGAAAAGGACTAATGTAGAAGAAGAAAAAGACTCTCTTTCCTGGAATAACAAAAATACACATATATTTTAATCTGTTCTGGCTTTCATAATGCAAATACATGCTTTTGACTCTGTGGTGCTGTCAGCAAAAATTAATTTTAAAAGTAGCACACATGAATGAGTTCAGACTTTGCCTTAATTTAGGTTTTCACTAAGAGCTGAGATAAGACGTAGCCACACTGAAGCAGGATGGACGGCTGTACACTATATTGTAGGAGACGACAGTGCTAAATTAATCATGTTCTATCTGGAATATGCAATTCTTTCAGAGATGCTCAAGACAATATAAAAAATTCAGTGGTAACAGTGAAAGTAGGCAGGAGGTTGCGAGGCAAAAAGCTTCATAGGGCACTTTAAATGTGAAAGATGCATTACAGTTTCTCACACATGAACAAGATAGCATGCCTTACTGAAAATATAATAAATAAGGAGTGTATTCTGCCAGATGCAGCTGTGAAGGGAGCGCTCTCCCAGTCAGATGTACTGAGCGTGATTGACACTGCTTTAGCTTTGCTGTGATATGACTAAATATGAAAATGAACAGCCTCGGAATGATGTTTGCATTAGGAACAACATACCATTTTGTTACTTTCAGAAGCCCTGCAAATACATCAGAAGTTTTAGTACAAGTACTAGAGGAGTCAGTCTGTTCTTCGGTCACAACTTCACTTTTCATTTGCTTTCTTGCTTCTCCTCTGCTTTTCTTTAATTGTTTTCTTTTCATTTTCACTGCATTGTCTCAATACTCACTCCTGCTACAAACGTCAGGAGAATGAAGGGAGACGTAAATTATCCCATTAGTGGCTCACGGCTGATAGCCTGCTGTAATTTGAATAAATGACTACACGCCTGACTGCAGCAGCAACAGGAGGGAGAGACAGATGCACAGGTTCCCTCTGCTTGGTTATCACTGCAATCCCTGCAACAGTTTTCAATGCACACGGGGGTTCTGTGAGCCTGCAAAGCTCTTTACTGCAGCAGGGACCCTCTCCTAGTGAGTTTCCTTTTCCTTGCAAACCTACCTGCTGCAATCAGTGGATTACAACCAGGTGTTGAAAGTTGCTCTGGGAGATTCCACAGCAATCAAAGGCTCTTCAGAATAGCCCCAATGTCATCCTGTTTCTGAGGGAAGTAAAGATTGTTACTGACTTGATCAAGATTAGTGAATGAAAGTGAAATAAGTTCCTCCTTTCCCATCTGAACACACTCCTGATATTTTTGAGCCAGGGTCTCTTAAGTTCTGTATGGGCTTCTGACTGCAGGGAGGGACCTTTGTTTCTTCACACTGGTGTCTCTGCTTTTGGGGATGCAGAGAAGTGGGAAGATGCCAACCTTTCACCAGATAACCCTCTAGAAATTATTTTTATTCTTTGCAATATAGAATGTGCTAATTTAGGTTAATGTAAGGTTGGAGGAACTTTGGGAAAGGCATATATGGGAGAATTCTAGAGTACCTTTCCCAGACACAAAGTATGAGTGTATAGTTAAATGGTTTTAATAGAGATTTACATCCAAGGACAGTGATAGTGACAGTGCAAGTGAGAGATGCCCTGCGGTGTAAGGAAGCAGTTTCTGAAATTATTGCCCTGTGGTTTCAATTCTTCTTGCATGTCCAGCTGCACGTTCCCATTTCTGGTTGTGAGGCCCTCTTTTGCAATTGAATTTGTCTCACAGATTACAAGAAAAAATGCACCTCACACCTTAGCTTGGGAGCTAGTAGTCTTGGAAACAATCAGTGCCTTAAGGAATAATTTTGGATCTCCAAATATCATCAATAGGGCATCTGGAGTATAGTGGCTAGTGAAAAAGTAGCTGTGACACTGTATTGGTGCAGATCAGCCAAAGTGTAGGGCTACCTGTAGGCTTCATTTTTCACTGTACTCTTTGTTCTGGGAGACAGTGTTGCAAAACTCACACTGTTAGAAAGGGCTAATCTGAAAAACCTCTTTTTTTTCACATTGACCTCTTTTGGCTCTCTCTACTTGTGTCCAGCTGAGCTGTTTTCTGAGAAAGAACAACCTGAGACCCCACAAGGGAGTCTTCAATTTGCCAATAGCTCTGCAAGCAGATAAATTAAAGAGCAGAGCTAGGTGGGCAAATGAAACTGCTGGGAAAACAAGTTGAGTCTGTCTCATGATGCTGACTTACTCTAGCAAAATACTTCCTCCAGGTTAGTTACAAGAGAAGATAATATTTTGTTGAATTATTCTTCATGTCTCAAAAGATTCTTTTTTGAGTTACCTGAATCTGGTGATTGTAACCACTTAATACAGCAGTTATTAATAACTGTTTGATTGCAATTGACTCATAATTTCTCAAATTCAATTTATGTACAAAATTTCATTTAACTAATGGAATTCATTTAATTACAGAATATGAGGCATGTGTGTTATTCTAAAAAATCTAATCATTTGTAACAAAGATTGATAAAAACTCACAAGACAGCTCACTATGAACATTTTTCATTACTGTGTTTATAAAGTAACAAATCATAAAAATTCTTCAAAATTCTTTGCTCTTGAAATATGCACAGTGTCTTGTAAAGATAAACTTGCTTATAAGCTTCTCACATGTTCCAAAAGAGATCTGTTTCTGTACAAAATCAAACATATTCTCATTTTCTAAGGTGTAATTTGTGTCTTAATAGCTTTGACTGTTTTCAATGTATATAAATATTAATTTAGTTTTGGATTATATTGGTATTATTTCGTAGGTTTATGGTTGTAATAGACATAGTTGTTCCCTACCTAGCCAACTCGGGAAGTAGAACAGATGGCAGTAGTTTATTTAAGCAATTTTTACTGCCTGTTCTAGCCTTGTTTTGAATGTCATTCACATTATTTTCTAATTTCATACTAGTATTACTAATTATATGATGTTCATTTTATTCTTAGCAGATAATTCACCTTGACACATGAGCTAATGAATTGTTACATGAATTGCAGAAGTTGTTTTTTAAGCTAGAGCCTTTAGGTGTTTCCTTGTACAGTAAATGAAGGTGTGATAGCAGCATGAATAACCAGTAGTTATTTATGCTAGCTTTAATCTTGTGAGCAGGGGTAGAAAATCCATGACTGACTGCACCGAGCATGACCTGTACAAGCAGATTTGAGACTGGGTTTCTCCATCTGCACTGAGGTCTCTGTTATCACCATATTGTTATTGTTCTTAAAGACAGTGGTAACACACTATAATACCCCTGCGAATGCTAAGTAAAACCATGATAACTTAGACTACCAAGCCTCTTCTTTCTGTGTGGAAGTATTAAAAGGAGGAAACAAGACTGTGCAAGTTTTCTTGTTAAAGGATGAGGCTAGCTCCAAAGTCAGGCAGTTATGAGGGTTCTTTAAAATGCTCCTTTGGAAAATAGCTTCCTAGTACTATCATCACTTACAAAGAACAGAGGAAGAGTGATCTTTAACCACGAGGGTGGCTGGGAAGGGAACAAGTATTAGCTTTTACCCAGGAGGTAATAGTTGGGTAATTTAGTGTGATGGCTGAGTATTTTTGTGTGTGTGAAGGAGAGAGATTTCATGTTAAACTAATTTTAGAGAACAAATATTCTAGTGCAGAGTGTTAAATCTTTTAGAGAGCTGTTTTAAAATGAAATTTTGTTCTGACTCATCACTATGTTTCTTTGTAAATTGCCATAGTTTGGTGTTTTTCCACACAGATTCCACAAGTGGAACCACTTTCTAGGTGCTTCCAGTTTTTTCTAAGCAGCTCAGTATCTTGGTGTACTTTCTATAGCAGTCAGCAGTAGTTGAATCCTTTCTTTAAATGAACAATGAAGCTCCCCCTGAACTCTAGCTCTGAAGGAGGTCCTTCTATAATTAAGGTCTTCTTTCCATCATTGCAGCAAGAATGTTCTGAATTAAATACTGCAAAGCTGGTACAGAATCACAGACTCCCAAGGGTTGGAAGGGACCTCGAAAGATCACCTAGTCCAAACCCCCTGCAAGAGCAGGGTAACCTAGAGTACATCACACAGGAACTTGTCCAGGTGGGCCTTGAATGTCTCCAATGTAGGAGACTCCACAACCTCCCTGGGCAACCTGTTCCAGTGCTCTGTCACTCTTACAGTAAAGAAGTTCTTCCTGGTGTTCACATGGAACCTCCTATGCTCCAGTTTACACCCATTGCCCCTTGTCCTGTCACTGGATATCACTGAAAAAAACCCTAGCTCCATCATCCTGACACCCACCCTTTACATATTTGTAAACACTGATGAGGTCACCCCTCAGTCTCCTCTTCTCCAAGCTAAAGAGACCCAGCTCCCTCAGCCTCTCCTCATAAGGGAGGTGTTCCACTCCCTTAATCATCTTTGTGGCTCTGTGCTGGACTCTTTCAAGCAATTCCCTGTCCTTCTTGAACTGAGGGGCCCAGAACTGGATGCAATATTCCAGATGCAGCCTCACCAAGGCAGAGTAGAGGGGGAGGAGAACCTCTCTTGCCCTACTAACCACACCCTTTCTAATGCACTCTAGGATGCCTTTTGCCTTCTTGGCCACAAGAAGGTCCCTTTCCCCTTCACTACTTTCCAGCAGGTCAACCCCCAACCTGTACTGGTACATGGGGTTGTTCTTCCCCAGATGCAAGACTCTACACATCAGGTGTGCATATATAGCATAACATGGGGTTTATTGTAGATGGAATTCAATAAATCTTCAAGAATGCAGGGTAGGCACTCCCAGCAATTGCTCCTAGTACAAATTTGCTGCCTAAATGGTACTAGTTCTCCTCTGTGATTAGTACAGAAAATATTCCAAGTGGGGAAACAAATTACTTATGCTCTTCTGTGTGAAACTGTGCAAATCCATGATGAACCCATCACAAGTTAAATTCTTTTCAACATCAAGAAAAAGTATATTTTTATTTTGGGTTATATAAAATATTATTTGTTTGGGATAAAATCTTATCTTCTCTGGTCTTCTAGAAGATTGAGATAAAACTTTTTGGGAGTATGGCTGATTTATCTGCTAGTCTGTGAAAATGGCATGCTCTCTTTTTTTGTTTCACTAGGATTTTACATCACAATAATTATAATATGTTTGCTAAGTGGAAGTAAAAAGCACATTTTTGTGTTGGTGCACATTAAAATTGAGTTTTTCCCTCTTTCCTGCCATGACAGAAGCTGTGAGAGCTCATACACACCTACTGTTTTCTGTCCTCCCAGTGAAACACCCAGAGTGGATAAGGAAGATGCCATTCAGTCCTTATAAACAGTTGCTAGAATGTGGAAATTATTTCACCTGGGGCCAATGTATTTGTATCTGAACAAGTCTGAAAACCCTGTTTCTTCTCCCTCCCAAAGACGTTCAACAAGCAGAATAAGTTGAGCAAATTCTCACCCACTTAGAGAGCATATCAAAAGGCTCCAGTGACAAGGATATCCACTCATATACTTCCAGTAGCAGCTTCAAGCATTGTCTTGTACATCCTTGCTTCTCCTAGAGATCCTCCTTTCCCACTTCTGCCTGACAAGAACAAGAGTAGTGACACTGGAGGTGAGTGTGTAACACTTTTATAAAGAAATGGTCCCACCAGAGAAATCTCTGCAAGACTGCTTCCTGGTGTCTCAGATAGCCCTCCTCTTTCACAGATACAACACAGAGACATCAGTGCCCTCAAAGCAGCTTCCCTTCTTCACATCCCTTACAGTTCCTCCTCTCCCTGCCCCCTGTGAAACTTCTGTCATTATGTGCCCAAGACATTCCTTCATATTGTGATCCTCAAATGGTACCACTTTTCTTGCTTTATTTCCTGCTTTATGTTACTCTATTTCTTCTCTACCGTTCTTTTAGTCATTCCTGCTTTTGCTTCTTGATTCCATCAAATTGCATATTTTTGCTAACCCTGCCCCACTCCTGGTTGTACCATCCTACCCAATTTCTTTTTCCCAGAAACCTCTCACATCTTTATTTTCACCTTTGTTTGTTTATAGTCAGTTACCCTGTGATGGGTGACGAGTCCAAGGTGTGCATTGTGAAAAAATTCTCCAGCTGAATGCATAAAGCACAAGAGGGATGGAGCAGCAAGTAACTAAAGAAATGAAGCAGACAGGATTACTAATGTACCAGCCTTGTTCTTGTTCTGTACATGCAGATACAAAATTTAACATGATGGTGGCAAAGCTAGCCAAATGCATGCACTGCAAAGGTAGTTAAGGGCATTTATTTACTTATTTATTCTTAAATAACTGCCATCATTTGGCATAGTCGTGAGTGCCATCTTGTACTAGCATGCCATAAAGCTTAACAGAGAATGCTCTTAACAGAGGGAGAATTCAAGGTCCTGAATTTTTAAGTTGTTTTCACATTAAAATATCATATATACATAACTTTTAAACACAGTCATTTCCTAGTCTTTTATTGTAGACATAGAAAATCTTATAACATTGGTTAAAACATGGTGGTAGTTTTGGCCCTTCCTTTTGCTACTGTCCCAAAGTCTTTTCACCATCATAGTTTGTGATGCTATTTGTGCTTCATTTTGGCCTAAAGAATAAATGGGTTTTTTTGAAAGTTAGAGTAAAAGTGGAACAGCCATGTTGACACAGGGTTGTATTCCAACCTGCTTCACCTGGGAACAGAGTTTACTTGAGAAGAATATTCAACCAAGGTTTTTTGCGGAGCTCATCAAAGGATGCCTCACTCTTGTGATGGCGATAGCAATCCCTTCTTGTGTCAGTTCCCATTAAGGCAATGGCAGTGTAACCTTACCCTTGCTATGAGTGGCACAGATGATAGAAACTGTACTTTTTAATTAGGAAATATCATGCATGCAGAAATAAGTCTGGGCAAAAGCTCTGCACAGCTGTTTTGTTTGTGCCGCTGCCCCTCATTTCCCATTCTGTCTATTCTCTTGTCTTGAGTTGGCCCTGATCTGAGGTACAGGGGGAGAAGAGGTTCTTTGTGGTGATAGGAATAAAAGTTTAGATTAAAACAAGCTTGAAGTTTAATTTTTCTGTTAAAGAAAAGTGTAAGAACTCAATTTTATGCTGAATACAATAAAATAGTTTGATTTTAAGAGCTTAGGAGGAAAACAAGGACATGAAAAGGTAGATTTGAAAATAAAGAGTCTTTGTGCTTTTTTTATGGTAACCTATTGATTAGGGCATGCATCCAGAGTGTGAGAGATCTGGACACCAGCCCCTTCTCACATTAATATTTAATAATTTAATATTTAATACAAAAGGAAAAAGCATCTTAACAGAAACTAA
This sequence comes from Melopsittacus undulatus, assembly GCF_012275295.1. Classification (NCBI taxonomy): domain Eukaryota; kingdom Metazoa; phylum Chordata; class Aves; order Psittaciformes; family Psittaculidae; genus Melopsittacus; species Melopsittacus undulatus. Next base: position 43,372,258 of record NC_047528.1, read on the forward strand.
GAACCTGGTACCACTGAACTGTGAAACTAGTCCCCAGGGCAAAGGGAGACTGATAGTCACATATCATCACAGAGAAGAATAAGTTGAACCTGGGGCTCTTATATCCTGGCATGTCCTAAATGTCAGGTTACGATGTAAAGGAGGAACATCTTTTCTGCCAGTATATCCTACCAAGTGCACCAGCTTTCCTCTCTATACTTACCCTTGTATATTGCAAAGCAAAATGTTAGGAGAATGATTGAAGAATGAGGCCTACATGTCTGGAAAATAATTAATGAAAAATAATATACGTGGGTTTCTAACATTACCTCTGCTCTTGCTCAGCATTGCTGGGGAGGGATTTCAGGGGTATTTGGACATATTTTCACAAAAATAACACTATTGTGATTCAAATTAGTATAGTGTGTTTCATGGAAAATGAAATCAGGAAATTAAATTCAAAAGCTGTCATCTAAATTTAAGCTAAATTACCCTTTTTAAAAGCAAACAAACAAGCAAAAACAACAAAAGAAACATGCAAAATAACTAAAGCTAGTATGAATTAAGAATTTGGGAATGATAAGCATTCGTCCTTCATTCTTTTATATAAATATGTGTATGTATACATATATGTATGTATATATGTTCATGTGTATTATATGTCATGTATTTATATGCTTTCAGCTATATGCTTTCAGCTATTTTCCTTCTTACGTTAAGTTTGTCACCCATATAAAACATTTTAGTTAGAATGTCTTTCTCTTCTATGCAGTATATCCTGTTCTATACCATCAAGCAGAATTGTTGCTGAAAAAATTAATGTATGTATGTAGCCTTGAAAGCATGCACATGTAATCAGTCAGGGTGTGTCCATAGTCATCTTTTTGCTACTTTCTGCTTCTACTAAATTTGACCCCTTGGCCACAGTTGGGCACAGAAGCTTCAGCAATGAGCAGGAGCAAACTGCTCAGTGCCTAACTTGGATTCTGAGACAGGATTGAGGTAGACTTAATTGACTTTTTAGGAAAGGCAGCATGTACTTCATTTTTTATGTAAAGATCTGAGGTTAAAAGTTACAGATGCAAATCAAAATGTATATCATTGAATCATGGAATCACACAATGGTTTGGGTTGGAAGGAGCCTTAAAGATCACCTAATTCAAAACACCTTGCTATAGGCAGGGACACCTTCCACTAGACCAGGTTGCTCAAAGCCCCATCCAACCTGTTCTTCAACACTTCCAGGGATGTGGCATCCACAACTTACCTGGGCAACCTGTTCCAGTGTCTCACCACATCACAGTAAATAATTTCTTCCTAATGCCTAATCTAAATCTCCCTTCTTTCAGTTTAAACTCATCAGCCTTGTCCTATCACTACAGGCTGTTGTAAAAAGTCCCTCTCCAGCTTTCTTGTAGGCCTCCTTCAGACACTGGAACACTGCTGTAAGGTCTCTCTGGAGCCTTTTCATCTCCAAACTGATCAAGCACAACTCTCTCAGTCTGTCTTCATAGGAGAAGTGCTCCAGCCCCTTGATCATCTTCACCTCAGGATGCGCTCCAACAGGTTCATGTCCTTCTTACTTTGGGCGACCCAGAACTGCAAGCAGTACTGCAGGTAGGGTCTCATGAGAGCAGAGGGGGAAAATCACCTCCCTCAACCTGCTGGTCCCACTTCTTCCAATGCAGACCAGCATACAGTTGGCTTTCTAGTTGCAAGCACACATTGCTGTGACATGTTGAGCTTCTCACGAGTCAACACTGCCAAGTCCTTCTCCTGAGGTTTCAATGGTTTCAATCCATTCTCTACCCAGCTTGTGTCTGTGCCTGGGATTGCCCTTACCCACGTGCAGGACCTTGCACTTGGCCTTGTTGAACTTCATGAAGTTGGCCCACCTCACAAGCGTGTATGGCATCCCTTCCCTCCAGCGTATCAACCTCACCACACAGTTTGTAGTCATCAGCAAACTTGCTAAGGGTGCAATCTGTGTTACCAACATGTTGAAAACTGCTAGTTCCAATACTGACCCCTGCGAATCACTCATCACTAATCTCCACTTGGACGTTGAGCCATTGACCACAACCCTTTGAGTGCAACCATCCAGCCAATTCCTTATGAACTGAGGGGTCCATCCATAAAATCCATGTCTCTTCAGTTTAGAGAAGAGGATGTTGTATGGGACAGCTTGTATGTAAATTGTGGGATTGATCTGCAGTTCTTTATGGGACTTTAAACAAGATATTCACAAATTGGCAGCCTATCTTATTTCTTCAAGGAACAGACATTTAAAGAAAGCTCAATCAACAATGTAAGTGAAATTCTTCAGGAAGTAATGATTTACCTGCAGAAAACCAATATACATGGAGAGGTTTCCAATATCTAAGTTCTGCATTTTGCTTGAACATGAGCTGAGTGGAAGGGGACTGGGAAGCATCTCAGAAATTGGGAACATGGAGGACAGCAGGTTACTCTTCCAGAAATATGTCCTTTAGTTGGAAGAAAAGCTCAGAGGAGTGAATCCCTCTCCTATGCTGGCTGAACTCCTACTTTATGCATCTATATAAATTTGAATCCTGCAAATAGTTGTGTTCATGTCTGCTTGATTTTTAGCACAAGTAGCACAGCTGAAATCAGACTACCATCACACCTGGAGTTCAGATTACAGAGCCTTTGAAGAGCTGGGCACGCTTGCTCCCTGTGCTTCTTAAGTCAGCCAGTATATAACGGCGGTGTCAAGGGGAAGGATGTGGGGCACTGGCAGCAACAAAAGCCGCAAGTAATAAAAAGCGCTATTCTAATTGGCTGCAATAATGTTTAAATTTTCTAATAAATAACCTTCACACACGTCACAAATAAGCCCTAGGTGAATGTTCCAATAGAGGTATTTATTTGCTATACTGAGCAGATTACATTCACAGAGTTATACTGCACAGCAGGGAAATCACTCTACACAGTGACAAGGCAACAGCCTTATAGCCGTACAGTCCCTTTTATAGCGAAGCACTTAGGCACATGAGTATTTGATTTCAGTGCAGCAGCTTAAGCTTGTTTTTATGGATTTGTATTGCTGAACTGGGTTGCGGAGCGATGCAGAAACCCAGTAACCTTTAGAATATTTTTATAGGATTCAGGTAGGGTGAGCTAAGCCCAAGTTCAAGTGAAAGAGGAAGGCTGATTGCTGGCTCCCCTGTTCTTAATATTACTCCCTTATATTACAAATATAACTGTCAGAGAGCTTATTTTATAAATGTGTTAACAATTGCATTCTGTAGAAGCGTGAATATGCTCTGTCAAGAAATATACTAGCAACAATTAATTCATTTTTCAATTAAGAGATTGTATACTATTTGGTACCTTAAGCCATGCAGCTGCTAGTGCTTATTGCTTCTCTCTGTGTGTGTGTTTGGCCCTTACTTCCGTCAAAATGCTATCTGTGTACTTCTTTTTTTCCTGTTCTATGCAGGGATGCATGAGGGAACAAGATGAAACCTGACTAATATTGTTGGTAATATGGTTGCTTGCAGTTTATTTGTTCTCTGGTGGATTTGATTATAGCTGCTGAATTTTTACTCATTAGTTTAATGGTGGTTATTTTGCAGATTTCTTTTATCCTGTATTTTTTATTGAAACCTTATTCACAATACCACAGTGATTTGAATATGCTCTTCATGATGCAAAATTTAATTAGATACTAAGTAAGTAAGTGGTCCATTAAAATATTATTCAGATTGTTCAGGGAAATATTTTGGTAAACATTTTCTTTGGATGTTGACTTTTTGGTACGGGAAATGGAAAAAGACAGATGAATGCTGCTGTTTCTTTTGTGTCTCAGCATGCAAAGGGTGAGATAGTGTGCATCTGAATTACATCTCAATTTGCAGTGGGGAAAAGGACCTTGCCATTATAGGAATCATAGCATCCATTTATTATGCAGTTCAGGTCTAGACTGGTTATACTGTAGTCCATCAAAAAGTATTTTAGGGGAAAGATGCTCATAATGTAGCAGGGAGCTCCACTGTTTGAATGATGATGATGATGATACACTGCAGTTGCTGAAGCCACACAATACACATTGTTGGAAAATGTCCCGAAAAATATTTGAGCTGGAAATAAAGATATACGTTGTGTGTATTTAAGTATGGCTCCATTCACTAACAAGAGAGACTTTAATTATACATGGGTTTTCACAAACAAGTTAGTTCAGAGAGTGTTCAATTCACAAAGGTCTCTTTCTCTATACTCTGGGCTCTCTGTTCTAAGCAGTTCTGCAGCTATTGAAACAGCTGCACAATTTTTGATTTGGTCATGGATACTTTCAATGTGCACATAAAATGAAGAGGAGAGGGAGGGGACATCTCTCTGCCAGCTCCATGCAGAAGAGCAAACCAGCTTGGTATCTGAAGAGTATTGAATAGGCCTGTGCTGACCTCATGGAGCTGGAAATCAGACCTCCCTAAATCACAAACAGAGCTTTAACGGCAAGCAGTCTGCCATGTGGGGGTACATCCTTCATCTGTGAAAGGGAAGGAGAGGGACTTGTTAAGCAGAAAGGTGAATAGGAAGAGAAAAGGTCAACTGTCAGAAGGAAAGAACAGCATGTGAAGCAAAGGGACTAGAAGGAATGTCAGAAATACAAGAGAAGATTTCTCTCTCAGGACAGTGTATTGAAACCTTTTAGCCAGAGATCTGTAGTCAGAGGCAGTCCGTCATCCCTCAAATAAACCATTTGTTTTAGTACCATGAGGCTTTTTCCTGCATTCAAGAACTCCATGGTGCAAAGCATCAGCTGCCCTCTGCTGAGAAGTGGCCATGGGGAAATGTAGACAACATTTTAGTCATAGTATTCATGTAGACACAGGGCATGGAAACATTTTTATCTTGGAAGCATGTTAAAACCAATGCTACAGGTAAAGGGAATATTGAAGTAGGAGGCAAAGCACCAAACTGGAAGACCAGGAACTATTATTCTTCGATGGTAGCATTTGGCAGATCAGTAACCCTGTTGTGGGAGCAGCTCATCTGGGAGCTGAACCAGAAAAAAAGACATTGTCTTAGGGGTGGGAATGGAAGAACTGAGCCCTTCAGCATCACTAATGGGATTTTTTTTTTCTATGTTAAAGGACACCTTAGAAGTTCATAAAAGGAAGCCAAACCCAGTTAACATTCAGGGTGGTCTGGATGGGAAAGACAGCTATGTTCAGGAAAGGCAAAATGGTCTCAAGATACCTTATAGCCAAGACTGGCTTCTCAAAAGAACTAACCTATTGGTTTCTGGCAGTTCCAAAACCTGGTAGATTTTCCATCAGCAGAGTAGATGATACTTCATTTGTTATCAATTTACACCTTCAGGCTCATGTTCCATGTGAACTGTCTGCAGTGTCAGTGCTTGCATTACAGCTTTTCTCCCCCTTGGGGCAGGAATAGGAAGGAACTCCTACCTATGTCTATAACGACTTTATACTTCAGCACTTGCAAAAATGTAGAACCTTATGAAATGGAGTTAAAATTGGGTAAAATATTTGAAATTATTATGGTGAGAATGGAAGATACATATTCATACATACGTGACAATATATACACACACAGATGGTCACAGAGCACTATCATGTTTCATACCCTTGGGAAATCAGATAAACTACAGCACTTCAGGCTGAAGAAAATACTTGCTTGTCTTTTGTTGATCTGAAAGGTTGAGAGCTTGAGTTGTTTGAAGAGTACCAATAACATTGTACTAAATCAAGAATTTTGGAACTTAGATATTCTAATATCTTCAGGCTTTTTTTGTCCCGGAGTATTTGCAAGACTACCATGGTATTGCCAACTTTGTGGTTATCAGTCTATTCTGAAACTTCAGTGGAAAAACTTGCATCTAAATGTGAAAAAACACATGCTAAATCTTTCTCTAAAAAGAAGAGCCTAAACCATGGATGCATGCTTTAAGTTAGTTTTTCTTCTCTCCCATGCCATGCTGTAGCAGTTGGAGTCTCTGGAGGATCAGGATGCTTAAAAGAGTGCAACCACTTCATGACCTTTTTGTCTTCTTGGACAGGTAAGTATCAGAGAGAGAGAGAGAAGTAAAACCCAGAGATGGAGAGAGGAATAAAAAGGAAAGGGACTCATACAAATGAGACTGCCCATATATATATTTAGTACTTTATTTCTGCACGGAAATGGTAAGAAAATTCAGGAAGGCAATACTACCTGTGAAGAAATGCTGAGAACTGCAGGTGGTCTGTAGAGTGTATTCCAGCAAATGCAAGGGCAATACGTGTTTATCAGTCACTCTGCCCTATTACAAACAAATCACTCTGCTGGTGTTCAGATTTGAGAGAGCATTTGCAGATGATGGGGATGCCTGCTATCATTTCCCAATGGCATTTAAATAGTCTTCTGGTTATAAAGTATCACAGTATGCACTGGGACATGTATGATAGATCACACTAACATCTTGAGAGCTGATGTTTCTCCCTTTTGAATGCAGAGGGATCTGATGGACTTTTTTATTATTTTCAAAACAGAATTTTGGTGGTTTTTTGTTTTGGTTTGGTTTTGTGTGGTTTGGGGTTTCTGGGGTTTTTTGGAGGTTTTGCTTGGTTGGTTAGTTTTGGTTTGTTGGGGTTTTTTTTTGTTTGTTTGTAGGTTTTTTCTTTGTTTTTATTTCATTCAGCATCTCTCTGCCCAAAATCAATCTTTTGAATCTTTTTCAAGGTGTAGTGATATGTTCCTGTACCAAAAGGCAGTGTAGCGTGGCTGGCATCCACCTTCTTGACACCCACTCAGAAGTGTCAAATCAGACAGGTGACAAGCTACCATTCTTCTTCTGCATTCATAAATCTCTGTCATTTGTTTCCTAATTCATAGATTCTCTCAGTATACTTTCTTTTGCATTCTGCAGGATGCAGATGCAAGGTAGAGAGATAGAACTTTTGTAGTTCTTTCTGCTTTTTTACTAATAGCGCTGAAAAGTCACTCTAAGAGCAGTCTTGTGACATAACATGAAATTACTACAAGTCCTTTCCAACACTAACTATCCTATGATTCTATGATCCTATGATGCGTGTACTCAAACAATGTGAAATAGATTCTATCCTATAACATACTCCTATAAATATATTCTATAATGTGTTTCCTAAAATATATCCTAAATATATCTTAGAATATATCCTAAACTGTTTCAGAGACATAGTAATAGAGTAATAAATACAGTAACGCACACAGTTATAAATAATAGTAATATATAATAATAGTAGCAAACATAGTAATAAACATAGTAATAAATAATAGTAATAAATAAAAATCATAAACACAATACCAAGCATAGTAATAAAACCAGTAATAAACAAGTGTTCCAGCATAACTGTTGTACCCTCTGTCCCACCCAGATGATCTTCATGGCCATGTGTAGATGGAGCTCAGAGGCCAGCTCCCCACTTGGGGAGGTGCCAGCAGGTGGGCATTTGCTGGCAGAGCTGATGAGTGAGCCAACAAGGGCTCCTGCTGGGATGGGTCTGAGGGCACTGCTCTGGCTCCAAGGTGAGCTGGTGGAACCTTCCAGCCAGAGCAGAAGGACACGGTGATGCTGTCCTTGCCACCACTGAGGTGGTGCTGGGGCTGCAGGGTGGACTGGAAGCCCAGGAGGCAGAGCTCATCCTTGGAATCCAAGCAGTAAATGGGCACCTACAAGGGCAGAGCCAGAAAGTGCTGATGAAGCCATGAGGGCAGGAGCAGGCGGGTCTTGATCCCTGGTTATTTTGCTGCAAAAGGGATCATTTCTATCACAGGAGAGAGGCACCTGACATCCATGTTCCCCCAAGGGCACGTGCATGCCTCCGGTCTAGGACCATCCAGTGTACCTCAGAGATGTTTCCTGTACTCAGAGCTTTGAAAGATGGAAAACAGGGTCTGCTACATACCCGGGTGCCTCGCTCTTCTTCCCCTGCTTGGATTCCCTCTGTTGCCCACCCCTGATAGCTCAGTTGCCAGCTTTCTGTTCTTACTGATGGGTTTGCCTGTCACTCCCCTCTTCACAGGTTGCTCTTTGCTTCCTGGTGTCCTGTGAAGAGCCTGGCAACCTTTCCATTCAATAGTATAGTTAGACAGGTGACACCATGACCACCTTGAACCCAGCAAAGCTAGATAGTTTTACCTTCTCTCCCTGGAAGAGCTCTTGTGGTGTTTGCTCTTAGGAGCAATGGGAGGCACCTGCAATGGCAGTGTGTAGGTTAGCAGGGAGCAAGCACCTCCCTGCACAATTGCTACCCTGGCTCTAAAAGGCACATCCCTCGGATGGGTTTGTTCAGCTCAGCTGAGCCAGCTGTGGTGGGATCACCACACAAAGCGCAATTCTCACCTATGTGGGGCGGGGGGTGGGGGGTGCTGAGCAGGTTTAGTGCCTGGCTGAAATCTTGGTCATGGGCACATTCCTGCTGGTGCTATGGAGCAGGGACAGCAAGTACTGGAGAGGGAGCAGGTTGGCCTCCAGTGGCTTGCAGGCTACCTGGGGGAACAGGAGCACAGCGTTAATGAAGTCGGTGTTGACAGCACAGGTCTCCCAGGCTGATCTTACCCAAGGCCATCTCCTGGTCTACAGCAGAGGAACTGCCTTTGCTGAGATACAGCCACCTCCCTCACTCCCTGCCCTTCTGAAAGAGACCCTTGTTGGAGCAAGCCCCAGTGCCTGAGGGAATTGATCCCTGGAGAGAAGTGCTTTTCTGTGCCTCTATCCCCCAGACATAAACCCCACAGCAGCAGGAGGTGGCTTGCAGGAGCCATGGCTATTTCAGGCAGGCCACTGCTTTGCAGGTGCTCCCCAGCCTGTGCCAGTGCCTGCAGAGCAGGCAGACTGCTGCCGCATTCACTCTCTCAGTGCTGTCAGCCTCTCCTGCCTGCTGGTCTTCTCCAGGGCGCTCGTCCACTCCTTGTACAGCTGGACATTGAGGACCTTGGAGGGGATATTCCGGAGGAGGTCCTGCAGTGCCAAGGGCTCTGTGTGAGGCTTTGACCACTGCCCCCAGGAGCACAGGCAGCAATCCCAGTCCTCTGGCTCACGAGCAGGCAGCTGGGTTTCTGCTTGTGCTCCCGTATGTGCCCATCAGCACCAACACTGTCCAGAACAGCCAGGACTGCCCAGCAGTGGACTGGGAGCAGTGGCAGTGCCGAGCATGGGGCTGGGCAGGTGTTGGCTGGACACAGCTGGATGAAGCAGCTCTGCCCGATGTGCCTGATCAGCAGTGGTGACACCTCTGCCTGCAGCTAAGGGGGCACCTCTGCTCAGCTCAGCAGAGGTGTTTCCATATGTTTTGGATTCTCCACACGTGGAGCATTCCCTTGTAATGGGAGCACGGCTTGCCCCTGCTGCAGTGCCAGGCAGGGCTTACCCAAAGAGTGCGCTGACCCAGATCTCTTTCATGGCCCAGGAGCTGTTAAAAGAGAGGAGAAACAGCCTGAGTGCACGCTGTGCCTCCAGCCTGTGAGCAGAGGCAGGTGTCGGCACAACCCTGCCGCATGAGGACAGCCATGGGGTCAGGATGATGCCCGATGGGACAGGACAGAGGAGCTGCCCACCCCTCTGATGGGATGTAGCACCGAGACTCACCAGAAGGTGAGAATGCAGGAGCCGCAGGGGCAGATGAAGATGAGGGAGCTGCTGCTCTTCCCTTCCTCCTCCTGTGTAAAATACGCAGAGCGGGAGTGCTCCTCTACAGGAGATGGGCAACCCAGTGCTGCTGGTGTTGTAAACACAGCACCATCCCTGCAGGCACTGGGGCTATTGCCAGGCAAGCACCGGGTTAGAACAGAACACCATGGTGACCTTGGTTCTGGAAAGCAGGGGCCCTGGTGGGGCTGGGCCCTGCGGCCTCTTCCCAGTATGTCCACATCTCTATCATACTGGGCAGCCCAGACCTGGTCTAAAGTCAATGGTAGCTATGCTAGAATGAGAACAGGTTGAGTTGGCTGCTCATACTTTACCAATGGCTCAGATGCAACTATGGGATCTCACTTCCTTTCTTCTTTGTTTCCCTCTTCTTCACTGCCTGGCAAAATTCCTGACAACACTGTACCTACAGTTTCTGGTATCAAGTGCTGCAGACAGTGTTACTCTGCCAAACTTGCACTTTACACTGAACTATATGGCAAAAGTATCTTCTTCCTGTGAGCTATGGCTCAAACCTGAGAAGTTTCAGAAAAGGAGGTAGAGATAGGGTCAAATGAGAAAGTGCAGAGAACTCAATGTTTTTTCAGTTACAACTGGATCCCTTCATTAAGTGATTTTTTTCAGGTGCATCTGAGGGGAAAAAAACTCAAATCAAAATTGCTACTCTGCTTGTACCTAATCCTGTACACTTTACCATCAAAATACTGGTTGTGCGCAAAGACATATGTGCCTATGAGAGTCTAAAGGAGAGGGCTTCTAATGCAGGCTCGCACAAGACTTTTCCACAGAAGCAACTGCTGCATAATTTAGGTAGATTGCTGCTGAGTCTACCTGGCTAATCCTACCTGAGTAACTTGGGATCCTATCGCAAATTACACTCCCAGGAAGGCCAATAGCTGTTCTGTTTACTTTCAAGAAGAGATTTCAATGCATTTGCTCTTTCAAAGCTTTCTGTTAACTCCTCCTCCAGAATTTCTTGTGAGAGATCGAGCTATTGTAGGAACATTTGAAACCAAGGGGTTGATCTGGTTACTAATCCAAAACAAAAGCCTTTGCAATTAAGACTTATACTGAGTTATAGGGAAGGTCTTCAAGGGAAAAGAAAGAAGCATGAGTCCATTTGCAAAGTTTCTATGTTACATAGCCAGTTTCTAGGTACTTTTGATCTCAGAAGGTGCAGACATGGGAAACTTTATCTTAAATCAATGGGTCAGTATTTTTTTGTGGCATGCTTTGACATGCAGCCATTTTAGGTTATGGAAAAGGTGAAAGGGTTTTGAAAACTCTTACCAATGGTGCTGTCTGTGTATCTACTTTAACATACTGCCACTTAGTGATAGGAATGCAGTATGGCAAGAGAAGCTGAATTATGCTTCCATGAAGGAGTAAACATTTGCCATAAATCAGTGTCGTGGTTTAAACCAAGTCCCCCAACTCCCGGAGAGTTAGGAAGGAGAATCCAAAGAATGTAGCCCCCACGGATTGAGATAAGAACGGTTTAATTGCTAAGGCATAACACAAAACCCCTACTGCCATTTACTACTACAAATAATAATGATACAGTAAACAGCAAGTGAAAAGAATACAACACCCCACCAGCCACTGACCCATAACTCACTCCACCCTGCCCGGCCGAGCACCATGTGCTCCCTCCTCCATTTTCCTCTACAGCTCCCCCCCTCCAGCTCTCTCTTTCCCAGTATGCATCCTGGGCATCACGTGCTATGGTATGGAATACCTCATTGGCTAGCCTGGGTCAGGTGTCCTGTCTCTCCTTCCTCCCGGCCTCCCCTCCTCCACCTGGCTGGAAAAAACCTTTAACAAAAACACCCTCAAAACATGCTCAAACCTAGTTCATTTTCACTCTATTGTTGGAAAGGGGACAGGGAGAAGTGGGAAGAGGAAGAGTTTGGTTTGGTTTCAACTGGATTTGGTTTGTTTTTTACACAAATATTTTGGCAATAATCTTTCGTTTGCAGTCATCAGAGCTTATAAGTCTATTACTTTTTGACAACAACATGACTCTTAGATTAAAGCCTTTTACTTGTATATTTACATATTCTTTTCATCATTTCAGAAGTATGTCACTCATGTTTTTCCTATGACCCATCTTGTATTTAACGTTGATTTTGGACCTGACATGTAGCTTGTCTGAATCCTACTAAATCCTGTGAAAATTAGCCTCAAAAATAGGGAAGAAGAATTGAGCTCCTAAATTTTGTCTAGATCATATCTTGGCTCCTAAGCTACATTCTTTGGATTTTACCCTGTGTGGGTTTTCCAATAGCTTAAGTATCCCTTGTAGGAAGCACTGCAACTGATGTAAAATTTCCTGTTTCTTGTTATTGTCCTGAGCATGAGATAAAATTACTCATATTTGTTTTGTCACAAAAGAAAAAATAAAAAATGCAATATTCCTTGACTGTAGGTTTTATTTTCACTAAAGAAAAAAATAAAAAAAAAATAGGACTAATAGGCTCTTCCTGATCTTTCAATCCAGTTCAATATTACCAAGGGTGACTGGGTAGCACACATTGTCTCTGTTGTGAATTCGTCAAAATCCACATTAGAACTGTTTCTTTGGGATATTTGTCATCATTTTTCATGTGGGAAAACTTCCTTCTTGCTGCTGTACTCAATAGAAGAAACTATTGTAATCTGTTGCATACATTCATTATGACTGAAACTTACTTTATGCCACTGATGAAACTTAGCTCTTTTCTCCCCCCTGAAGTTACCATGAGGCAATTGTAGAAGGCAGTCTTATCCAGTTAGGTTCTTACTTGGGTTTCTTGATTTCCTTTCTAAGTGTGAGCTTAGACTCTGTCCTATTGTCTCTTATGGTAGAAAAATAGTATCACTTGGTGTGAATAAAACAAGATAAGTATCAAATTTTTGGGCAAGTTCTTCTATCTCTTTGATTAGTTTTAGAAATTACAGTAGTTAAAAGACCTCTTCTCCTGGTGATTGCGTTGTACTTTCCCACCACTTGCAGTAATAATTGCAAAAGCAAGTGGTGGAATGTGAGGTTTTAACCTGTATTTTATGGATCACAAATGGGCTCTAAAAACACTGCAGTCTTGCAATTTCATCTAGGGATAATTATTAGATAATGCCAGTAGTAAATTATTTGCTGCTCATAAACTTCCTCATATTCACTACCCATAGGTAATAAACTATTCCACCACCTTATAGAGGAAGTATGTTTGAAACTATTCACTAGCACTTTTAAGTGTTGTACACACAATGAGCAAACCATTGCCCCAGCATGGCATACTCAAAATATCATTACACATGCTGGACTAGAATCAATCCACACCAAGAGATGAGGAGTTACTGACCTGCATGGGGTTGCCTGTTCATCCCTGATGGATCTCAGTAGACTTGCTCTTGGTTCACACAGGTGTAAGAGAGACCAGAACCTGCCTTTTTTACATCATGTCCTAAATGCACTTATGTCTCCATCAGACACATGGGAAGTTTTTGGTTGAGAAAACCTGTAATTGCCTTGTTTCAGATGACTCCTACCCAGTATGATGAGAACTCATGTAAGACCTTTCTGTCTTAAAGTAGAACTCAAAGGCTGAAAGAAAGGCCGTGAAACCATTTTGACAGCACAAACATAAAAAGTTTAAATTTCCCAGGGTAGTATTGTAAAAATAGGAGGTTTATCAACTTGCTGTGTTAGGAAAGCTGAAACTTTTAGAAAAGCTACTTGGTGATGGCTGGCATTATCCATTTTACCCCACAATAACCAACCACATCATTGCCTATAACTTGCATGCAGAGTAGACAGTGCACTATATTTCTAATCAGATCCATGGTTTGTTTGTTCGTCCATTCAATAGACCTCAAAATCACATTCTCTGTTTTAAATTATAATCAATTCAGGCAACACAGATTGTTTTCACAGTACCACAAACCCGGCTGCCTCCCACAAAGCAGTTCACCTATCATCAGGTAATTTGGATGATAAATTTAATGGTAAATTAAATTAATCCAAAACACACTCTTTACCTCCAAAAAAAGCAAGACTGGAAAGAAAACACATGACAGCAATTTTATTATACACTGTGTTGTGCTGAGTGCTCTGCATGAAGCTGGTTCTGTTACTGACATAATCACTTAGAAGTAATCAACAGAAGTACCAGAGTAGCCTTGACTGAAGCGTTCAATATCTCTGTGAATGAAGGTCTTCTGCAGAAGTCTTTGCCATTTATTTTTTAGTAATGGCATCTGGGCTCCCTTTCAAGGCAAACTTTTTTCTGAATATACCTCTGCTGCATGATGCCTCACAGGTTTTTGTATTAGAATCTGGAACCCTCTAAAAAATCCAAAAAATCCGTTACAAATTCTCTTATATTGTGTAAAACCTCAAAGGGAAAAAAAACATTTGCTTCAATTCTGACTACTGGTAGCAATGGCTAAGTCACAGTAATAAAACTGCACTCAGTCCTCACAAGTGGGACTTAAGGTGTTCCCCTCTGTTGAAACCACCAAAAATAAATCCTTGTTCAGTGTGTTGGGAGTGCACTTTGAGTTACTGAAGTACTGAAGGAAAGGAAATAAGTGTCAAATCCAAGGGAACTCTGTATCAATATTATCTTTTTTGTTTGATTTTCCCCTTTTTCACAAGACTCAATGCTCAAGCAGATGCCCCTTACTAAAACTGCTACCAGCAGATGGAAGGGACTTGTCAGAACTGTGCCTGGAAGCTCACAAGGCAGGCTGGCATGGTATCTGTGTTAGCTAATGCCATCAGCATCTCTTTCATGAGTACTTAAGTAATCCCAAATTTTTTAAAAGACTTGTCATTGTTTCTCAAGTAGATAAAAGCTCCATTACATTTCAGGCTACCGATGCTGCCTTCCTCATGAGTTAGCTGATGTTAAACACCACAGAAATTGATAAAGAATCAAATCGCTGCCTAATTTACAAAATAGCAGTCAACTGACACCACATTAAAAGGCTGATCAGCCATCAAAATTATTGCAGTGTGTTTATTTTTTAGATCATTTTTAGTCTTTGAAATGTCAAATGCAGTGATCCATCTGAGCTGCAAATGTGGATGAGCATATACAGGAATGTCATTCGCTCAGGGAAGAGTTGAAAGCAATTGCACTTAGAAGCGTTACAGAACTTATACCTGTTCTACATAAAATTCATGAAGAACAATGTAACCAGCCAGCCTCAGTTCTGCTATTTAATCAGTTTTGAGAGGGATACCCACCTTTTTAGCTAACATGCCATTGAGGCATACAGGAAAAACAGGTCATTGCACCTGACCCATCCAGCCCCTTTGTTTACTGAAGCTCATGAACCTACAACCCCTAATCACACATATCTGATGTCACTTGGGAGCTATGTATGGTAAAACATTTTTAAAACAAGAGCCTAAAGCAAATCTTCCCTAGCCGTACCCAAGCTTCACAGAAGAGCTGAGCTTCTGCAGCCAGATGACTTTATAAATAGGGCATACAGGGCATACATACTCACCAATTCTGTGTACAGAGGTAGCTAGGAAAATAGTAAGAGAATCATAGAATCATAGAATGGTTTGGGTTGAAAAGTACATTAAAAATCTAACCCCCTGCCATGGGCAGGGACATCTTCCACTAGACCAGGTTGCTCAAAGCCCTGTCTAACCTGGCCTTGAACATTGCTAGGGATGGGGCAGCCACATCTTCTCTGGGCAACATTTTCCAGTGTCTCATCACCCTCATGCTGAAGAATGAAACTAAATGAACTTTGGGACTATGCAGCCCAGCTTACAGGCTCTGTAAAACTGATACTTCTTGTGAGCTGCAATTTCTTGAAAGGAATCTCTGGTTGCTACTGGTTTTCTTGTGAAGGCTGATGCCATACAGTAGTAAACAGCTGAGCTCCTTGACCTTGAGTGCTGAACAGTGCATGGGACTGATGACAGAACTAGAAGTACACCAGAGTCCTTAAAAGTCCTACCAGAGCCAAAACTCTCAGTATAAATGACATCTGGAAAACATTGAGAAAAAGCTTCACCCTGTCACTGCAAATAATGGCTGCCAACAAAAGAAGAAAACAAGGAACTTTTGGCAGGTTTATTTCTCAATACTTTGATTTATAAATTTTTATTTTATTAAAAAAACAACTAATTTTTTAAATAGCTTTCTGTTGACTTGGTCAAAAA
Source organism: Melopsittacus undulatus (assembly GCF_012275295.1). Classification (NCBI taxonomy): domain Eukaryota; kingdom Metazoa; phylum Chordata; class Aves; order Psittaciformes; family Psittaculidae; genus Melopsittacus; species Melopsittacus undulatus. The sequence goes on from NC_047528.1 coordinate 43,388,058, forward strand.
TTGTTAATTATAAGCTCACACTTGACAGCCTGGTGGTGTGTGGTCAATTTTATATATATGACTTCATCTAAATTGTAAGAATATGGTGGAAAGTTTTTGCCACAATTGAATGTCTTGAGGCACTGTGGTTTCACTGAATAAGGTGGAGTAGAAATAATTCATAACAATGTCAACTATTTTATTTCATGGAAAACCAGATCCTTTTTGTCTCTGGTATCCCATTTAAACAGATTGCTACTATAGATGGTTTAGGGAATTTAAAAATCATGCAATACACAATACAATTTGTTTCTTTCAAACTAATCTGGAAAGCTATATTTTTGATCAGTCACACAGGGAACAGGTAGATAATTCATTTTAATAAACAATTTCTGAAAACCATGAAAGCAAGACCAGAATGATGTATACAGAAAGAGGGATACACAATTCTGCCTTGTCAGATTGGAAAACATGCATTCACAATCACTAAACCTTGTTATTAAATGTGGTTAATGGATTGAAAATTAAACATTTGTGATATCTTTAGTGGTAAACAGAAAGCTTATATTTAGGCTTTTAGTAGCAAAGCACTCAAGAATCTGTTTAAATGGTGGTGAAATCAACAGAGGTTAAAATCCATGTATGATGGTAAAGATCTGCCTACACCCTTGTTGAATTACATTAGAACCCAACAGACTTAGTGGATGTGAAGTTTTGATCCCAGTGTGCTATCATCAACAGAAGTTTACCAGAAGCAATTGTCTCAATAGACTATAAAGTGAAATATTTTTGGAGGCATCTCCAAATAAAACCCTGTAATTAGTAACCACTATCTCAAGTGTCTACAGTAAAAGATTCATTAGCACTAGATTCAAATCAAACAAAAAAGCACCAACAGTTTTCTCTCTAAAGTCAAGGTTTAAACTGATAACTGTTTTTACACTTAATTTTGAGCTGTTGTCTTTTCTTGTGCTTCTAATCTAGAGTTTGTACTTTTCCACACTAGTAATTATTCACATTGTTGAGTTCTAGCAACCTTCATACCAGCACTTTCTCCATCATGGATTGGTTGTCTGGTTTTCAGTAAGATGGCACCTTCCAGTATCTGAAGGGGGGCTATAGGGATGCTGGGGAGGGACTATTCATTAGGGACTGTAGTGATAGGACAAGGGGTAATGGGTTAAAATTTAAACAGGGGAAGTTTAGATTGGATCTAAGGAAGAAATTCTTTACTGTTAGGGTGGTGAGGTACTGGAATGGGTTGCCCAGGGAGGTAGTGAATGCTCCATCCCTGGCAGTGTTCAAGGCCAGGTTGGATGAAGCCTTGGGTGATATGGTTTAGTGTGAGGTGTCCCTGCCCATGGCAGGGGGATTGGAGCTAGGATATCTTAAGGTCCTTTCCAACCCTAACTATTCTATGATTCTAAGACCTGGCATGCAAACAGGCAGATGCAGGTTGCTCTAGCTGTTTTTCTAACACTCTTCAGGGGTGGAGATGCCAGAACCGAATACACTGTACCAGCTGCCACATCACATCCTATAAGCTGTGGTACGATGTCTGTGGTTTGAATACATGTCCAGTGTGTATATGTGTGCTGGTTTTTGGCTGGGATAGAGTTAATTTCCTTTACTGTAGCTAGTATGCAGCTATGTTTTGGCCTTCTGCTGAAAACAGTGCTAATAATGTAGAGATGTTTTCATTACTGCTGAATTTACACAGAATCAAGACATTTTCTGCTCCTCACCCCACCAGTGAGTAGGCTGGGAGTGCACAAGAAGCTGAGAAGGGCCACAGCCAGGACAGCTGACTCCAATTAACCAAAAGGATATCCCATATGATATTGTGTCATGCTCAGCTTGTAGAACTGAGGGAAGTGGAAGGAAGGTGGGATGTTTGGTGTGATGGCATTTGTCTCAAGATAATGGTATGCATGTTTCTATGTGGCTGAAATACTGCACTGAAAACCTGCATTCAGTACATCGTATAACTTCAGTCTCAAAAACTCCCCCCTTTGTCATATTGTCATATCAATTCACTGCTGGCTCTGTGCTGATCATGCAAAGTAGAGGCTTTTTCATCACCATGTCACCTAGTGTACACTTAGGTGCCACACCAAAACCCAACTGCCATCACAGTTCAAAGCAACCTTCACTGAATTTTTGCTCTGTCAGAAGAGCATCATGAACATTATACAGTAAAATGTTTTATTTTATTATTTTCCATAAAATCACAAGAACATCTGAAATTAATTTTGCTATAACACCTCCACTCTATTACATGTGTTCCACTGGAGCCATTCTGCAGGAGGAACCTCAAACTGAACGGTCTACAGTGATCCAAGCTCGACCTGTTTGGAATTTTTCTCCTGCACTGATTCTTATATAGAATTTTTCATGCCAAACCAAAGCACCAGGCATTAATAATTAAAAAAAGGCTGTGAATGATTGTATCAAAAATTATTCAGTTCTAAATGTAAGTAGCTGAAGTCTGTCTGCATTTCTGTGTATATTTTCCCTTTGTAAATAAAATAATTGTAGATAAATGAACCGATGATTTCCCTGTTCTAAGCGTTGAGACAATTCAGCACTGTTGAATTGAATCCACAGATGTGTAACACCAGCCACAAGATGGTATTAGGTACTGATTTAGATAAATTTCTTAGCTAGGTATGTGACAAAACCAGCATGCTCAAGTGAACACACACAATTTTTGTTTCCACTTCTCTCAAGTTAAGTCAGGAATAATTACAAAAGAATCAGGCTGCTGCATATTTAAATACTTTATTTAAAAAAAAAGAGTCAGTTTTCCAGCATGCAGGAATGTAGTTATTTTTGGTAAGTTCCCCAAACTCTGGGAAATTACTGATATTGACTGCTCAGAGAGTAAATGAAGGCAGTTAACTTTTCATAAGTAGGTGCATCCTTTTCACCTGAAGAAGTTAGAAATCGGCCATAGCGTGCAGCTGATGTCCAATGTTTGCTGACTCCGACTTGCAATAAGCCTGTTCTAGCAGTTCTTAAATTACCTTGGTTTTGCCCTGTTGAACTATTTCTTCTCCAACTTGTTCTTTCCAATATAGGAAGAACGAAAATTCAAAACTTTATAGGGGATAAAAAAAGGAAGAAACATGCTAGATTTGTCATTTACCTCCCTAGAATTATCATTATAGAATGGTTTGGATTGGAAGGAACATGAAAGATCAACTAGTTCCAAACCCCTGAAACTTAACCATAATAACATGTTTTGGTCTGTGAATTTCCCTGATGCTATTTAGTTACTCGTTGTCAGCCATGTCCCAGATTTAGCACAGTAGCCCACAAATACCATGTTTCTCCACCATAAGCAAGCAGTAGTGCTGAAGCAGTGGTTGTTGCGGTTTATATTTAATGTTTAGGTATTGGATATTTTCTGAAATGACGGGAACAGAAGAGGGACTCACACTGAAGCATCTTCGCAGCTCAGTTTAAAGTCAGTCAGCCATGTGACACAGTTCTATTAGAAACTAAGCTTCATTATTTCTGGTGCTCATGGTACTACTTGTTTTTAATTAAATTACTAAATGAGGGATTACGTGCAGAGACTGCACTGATACTGTAATTGCTTCCAGTGATGAAATTCAAATTTCAAGCCGTGAGCTTCTGTAATACAAATGGATCCTTTACCCAGCCAGAATGTAGAGCTGCAGTCAGTTAAAAATAAGGTAATAGCTTTATTCACAGCAAAAGGGCTGTTCTGACATTAGCATCACGATTGTTATGTGACCTTTTCAAATAAACATGCATTTGAACACACAATCATGCCAATATATGAGTCGTACAGACACCGGAGCTAAACTTGTGTGATAAAAACAGCTGTCAGTTTTCTTCAGTTATAGTCCGAGTATGTGATATGTATCTCTTTTAACAGAATTGGAGTCTGTGAAGGTAGTAAGAAGTGACATGAGCACATCTATTCTGACCCGTATATTAGTACTGGCTGCAGAACTTCTGCATCATGTACAGTAATTTATGGTTGAACTACAGCACAGCATTCAGAAAAGAGTTGAAGGAAGAAGGTTCATCCTTCTCTTTTACTGTAAAACAGGCAGAGTAGCAGGTTATTCCAAAACTCGAGTCTTAGGATGTAAAAATGCTTATGTGCAAGAGTGGAGCATGGATATGGACGTTCATTCAACAGAGAACTGGCTGAGCATTGTTTTTAAGAAGACATCAAATCTGAATTTAAGCATGTCACATAACAGTGAATCATTGTCTCAATCACCATTGTTAAAATTCACTCAGAGGATTTGAAGAGCTTTCTTTTGATGTAGAATGTGCCAAGTCACTACTCCACCTTTTTTTTTTTTTCACTGAACTAAGTACTGCTTACGTCTGTCTGTACAGGACATATTTTTCAGTTTTATTTTTATTTTGGCAATAAATTATCATCTCTATGATGGTGCAACCAAGCACCCACGAGCTGCTCACTCAGTTACCCTGCAGTGAGATGGGAGAGAGAATTGGGAAGACAAAAACTAGAGAAAACCATGGGTTGAGTTAAAGACAGTTTAATGAGCAAAAGAAAAACACTCTCAAACTAAACAAGTGATGCAAAGACAAACATTCATTCATCTCCTCCCATGAGAGACCAGTGCCCAGCCAGTCTCTGAGCAACCTTGGAAAGACTACTACCCCAGTTTTATTGCCAAGCATGACATCCTCTAGTGTATTGAATGCCCCTTTGGTCAGCTGGGGTGAGCTGTCCTGGCTGTGTCCCTTCCCAGCCTCCTCACTGGTGGGGTTGGGCAGGGGGGATAATGAGCAAGCACCTTGAAGCAACAGCTAAAACACTGGAGTTACCAGCACTGTTTTGGTCACAAATTTAACACACAGTACCACATGGGCTGCCATGAAGAAAATGAACTGCCTCACTTAATGAAAGCAAGCAAGCTGGATACAGGGTTTGATTCTTACTGTTCACAGAGCACTGATACCCTGAACCATGTGTCTGTGGACTAAGGCCCTATAGGTGGAAGCACCAGCAGTAATTACTCAGCTTAAATTGTAACAGATGATGCTAAAGAAGCACCTGCTCTAATATTTCATAATTATATTTATTTTGCCACACAGATTAAAAAATGATGAAACACCACTAGTACTGGAGGTATGTGAAGTCAAGAAAGCATCCATTCCAGTAAGCAACTGTAAAGGAAAAACAGATGTAAATCACTTAACCACTTTTCTGACTGCAACCACATTTTAAGTTGCTGCTGCTTTAAATAGACAGTTTTGATCCTGATTCCTTTTTTTTGGGACACCAGTTTTCCCTGCAAATGATGGCTCTATTTCTGCCTGCTTCTTCAAAAATGGCTGCTCAAATTAAGTATATAGCTCATCAAGATATTACTCTGCATTATGTTATAAAAATCCCATCATCATAGATACAAAGGGGCATGCCTAGGGGCATGTTATGGGATTCAAGGTAGGAGTGTTCTGGGATTGTGCAGGACTTAATATAGTAAGTAAGTAAGCAGGGGAGGAACTACCTGGTAAGTAGGTAAAGTGGCCCAGGAACCAGGGGGTTTCTGAGGGTAAGCCCTTGAGAAGAGCTGGCTACTGGAAGCACCAGGAGAGTCCTGTTCAACTATTGGAGGGATCTTGGGGCTTGGAGGTTAGCTGAGAGACCCTTGTGTGCATGTATGTGAGGCACCTGGAGACAGCATCCAGGGACAATTTACTGAACAGGCTGTGTGTCCTATCCCAGCTACTGGAGATCCATGTTGCATCTATATCCAGATTTTTCCCACAAACAAGCCTCCATCCTGAGAAGAACAGGATGAAACCATGAGTCCTGCTTGTCTTCATGTGTGTCTGCCTGGGTTGATCTGTGTAACCGGATAGGTATGTTTCTTTTTATACATGCATTGTACACATACATTTGTGCAGATGCCTACTAGGAATATATCATCAACCTCACAACTGGTCAAAGCTGGGTGCCTGGAGCTGTTGTAGCCTCATCTCCACGGGGCTGCCAGATTCAGCAACCCCTATGAACCTGTGCTGACATTTCGACATGCTGCTTAATAAATACTGAAGTCTGGATTGCCTTTGATCTAAAGGTACTATGCATGCAGAAGTGTAACAGCAGTGCCATTTGTTCCGTCTTTTTTGAGTGTCCCTCTTTTTATTCCTTACTAATGCCTGCTTTTCTGCCATGTCTGTGTTTGTATTATAGTTTGAAAAGGCAACTGGCAACTTACTTTATTAGAACATAAGAACTTCCTTCTCTGCATTAGTGAAGTTCACTGGAGCTCAGAGGTACCTTCTGCCTTGGAGGTATATCACCTCTACAATCCGTCTCCTTACAGCACAGCAGTAGCATTGCCCTGGCACTGCATGTGGAAGGAAAGCTGTTGAAATAAACTGTGTACATCATGTGCAGAGCCCACTTATTTTATTTATATTATAAACGCAACTCATTCTCATTTTATGTAAGTATTTTGATTCAGGTATAAAGTAGGTTTTATTATAGAATATGCTTTATTATTATTCTTCCACCTCTCACCCCTAAAGGTCCCAGCAGCTTCCATTTCTACCATTTGACTATTTGCAGTGTTTCAAAGTAACCATGGGGTGCCTGTCCTTTTTAGCATCTAATTACACTTTGTAAGGGCTTGATTACCAAAATGCATTAAACAATAATTAGATAAGGATAATTTACATCTGAACAATAAAGTTGAAAAGAACAATATAACTGGTAATTGGCCTTGACCAAGGTAAATAATGTCCTTTTTTTTATTTACATTTGGTTTTCCCCATAAACTGCCTACTGGGTTGTACAGAAGTAAGAGGCTAGCAAAAATCTGAATCCCCATCCATCAGTATTAATCTCACACTTTACTGAGGCCCCATCCATTTATCTTTCCGACACAAATTAGAAATTCAAGAGTTTTAACAAATGAGCCTGCAAATGTAAACTTATTAGGCCATATATTTTTACTACACACTGTGCAGTGCCCTCCACAAAGCTGTCCCTTCAGAGAGTGTTTTCCTATTTTGTGTTATTGATGGCAGCTAACTAATCACATTTTTAATGTTGTCTTTGGGGAGGGCTGTTTGAGTGAATGTGCAAACTAAACTACCCAGAATAAATCTACCTTATTAAATGCTTGAAATTATGTGTCTTTTACGATGAAGAAACTCTCGAGCATTGTTACATTTGCTAACCTTCTTTTTGCAGAAATCAAAAGACCAGGATTAATTAAAATAATACATCAAAACAGGGGTTTCTACAGAACGTGTCTGCGCGTGAGAGAAAGGCCAGGAAAAATTGGTTAATTGGTCTCTTCATCCCTGCTCTCTATCTCTCCATTGAAATAGCTTTAAAAATTACTTTAAAATTGACCCTTTTTTAGCTAAATGCTGTAATTATCTAACTCTTGGAGAATTTACTAATGAATGGATCAAAATGCAAACCTGGAAACATGTGTTTTTGCAAACCTCTTGCACTTGTTAAGAGAGTTTGTCAAAGCTTCTGCATAGCAAGGAGACTCTCTGAACAAAGCATTTGATTTACAAAAAACAGGCTATTTTATTGATAACCAGTTTCTCAAAGTTTCTATTAAGTGACATATTTAGCTGTCTATCTGCTTCTTGTAAGGCATAGTTGTCTGTGTATGTTGTTAAATTTGTAGAATTTTAGACAAGACTGGGAAAAGAAGGGACTGATCTGAATGGCTAGGCTTTTCTACAAGAAACATCTTTGACCAATGACATCCATGCTGTTTTATCTCATCATTCTTGGCATTTAACAAAATGATGTAATTACTTCAAGGGTTTTTATTGCTTTGATAAAAGGTGTGTTAAATCATTTTAACCAATGATCAGTAGAAATGCTAATTGCATTTTTATTGCTCCATTCCCAGCAGCAAATACAAACATGGGTGATATCTGTATTCTTATCTTTAAAAATCAGGCATATTACCTGTTTCAAAGATTTGAGCAGTGAAGCTGGTTTGATTTGACCAGAACCTTTAGGACATGTAGTACATTTCATTAGTGACTCCTATAGAAAAGGCTGAGAACATTATCCAGTTTTCAGATAGGGAGGAAATGAAACTTGAGGACTAATGATTTTATGCCTTTAAAAAAAGGAAATAATAATTTTAAATATACTTCCTCATATAAAGAAAGGGTGATAGTTTTACAAATCAGGGCAGTCCAGTTTGCTTAAAACCTGTAACAGTCCAGTTGTCTGTTTCTGCCCTAATCACCATTTAAAATCAGTTTCCATTTGAAGCAGTCATTTATAGCAGTGGTTCCATGAAAATGGAATTCAAGCACCATAGTTTCTCATATCACTCCAAAGGAAAAAGAGCTTTAACAAAGGGCAAGATTAAGTTTAATGAAAGGCACACAAGTTTTATTTTCTCTATTCTTGCTAAAATACTCTAGTTAGTGAAATGGTCCATTAAGCCATCATTTTTCTTTTCTTAATTAGACTTAAGATTCTATAGTGCTTGGTAATTAATGAATTACTTGGATTATTCTGCATTGACTCTATTTTTACCTTAAATGCATGGTTTTGCAGCTGTTGTAACAAGCAATCTGCTTATTACAACAGCTGTTAGATGCAGTCACATTTTTAGCAAATTACTTGAAATTCTATATAATTTTTTTCATTATCAACATGTACCAGTCGAGGAACCTGTAAATGCCACTACAGTAGTAAAATTATCTAGCAGAATTTCAGAGCAATGAATATTCTGCCATTTCAATACAATATATATCCTATAAATAGCACTCTAATGGATATGAAATTACAAATACTGTTATGTTGTCGAAACCCTACTGCTTGTGCTATAGAGGAGGTCAGGCAAGATGATCATAATAGTCCCATTTGGCCTTACGATCTATGAATTTCCAAGAGTTATAGGTATAGTTTAAGTGCACCCTCAGCATGAGTTGCCTTATTATTTAGCAGAAAGGGGGAAAAAGTAACCTTGTTCATGCTTATACTGTAATGCAGTAGGTCAACACACATTTTACCCACAGGGTAAATAAGTTTTGTTTTTTTATATAGAATGAATGGGCAATTTAACATATGTCTCCCTCTGCATATACCTAGAAACCATGGAGATGTGTATGTGTAACCTGCTAAGCCCTTCTGTGTGTGGTTATTCTTTTCATTTAGCTATAGTTGAGAGCTAAGTTCATGGGAAGGGGGTCAGCTTTGTATAACAAAACATATACGGAGAGATGGAACAGTTTGCTCTCTTACATGCTGATGAAGTTGCAATCTAAAGCAAAACAAAAAGCAAGGTAATGGAAGTTTGTTTATTCTAACATCCAACCTAAGAGACTGAGCTGAGGAGAAACCTTTATTTACCCAAGTAGACCTGGGAAAATGAGAAAATCCCCATGAATCACACAAAGGTACTTACAGAAGCAGGGGAGATTGGTTTTAATCAAACATCAATAGATATCTAGTTGAAGGATAAATGGAAAGTGTACATTTTATTAGAGCTGGGGGAATATGGCAAAACATTTTCCATTAGCACTTGTTCAAAATTTTAAATACATTTCTTGCCCTTGCTCTGTTGTTTCTCCAACTTGCCCAGCAAAACATTTTATGGATAAGGATACTGAAGGATGTAGAATTTGAAGAATTTTTGCAATGTAATTTCTGCAGTTTGGAGATATGCATGTTCACATTTACTTAGGAGACAGATCAACTTAATGAAGAAAGTTTAGAATGTAATTTCCTTTTTAAAAAACTGCCTTTAAGTCCTCCTACCACAAGTATTTTGACTACAAAACTTACCCTGAGAGCCAATGTCTTGATTTGAGGCTCTTGTAGATGTTCTCTTCCGTTTTCCTTTTCTTGCACTACTTCAGAATACATCTAACAATACACAAAACTAAGTTCAGGGAAGAAAAAGCAAAGGAAGAAAAACAAGGGATGAGGATTATTTTTCTAATAAACAAAACAATTCCAGATTTCACAATAAAAATTCTATGTTCCAGTAAGATAAATTAGAAAAAAAAGAAATAAATTAATACCTTTTTTCTTGTTAAAATCTGAGAAAAGGCAGAGAACAGAATCTTACCCATAAGCGTAGTTCTTGCTAAGACCAATATGGTGCATGAGCCTAAATATTTAATTCAGTTCTACTAGCTTCAATATCTCTATGAGATTTCTAGATCAAATCATTGCATGCTAAGGAGAGATAAAAATTTATCAATAGATATTAACCCCGGTGTTGAAGAAAAGGGTAACTAATGGGGTTTGATTGCTCTCCTTCTATGAAGAAAAGATTTTGAAAATGGTACCTATTTTCTTAGGTAGATAAATCTTCTTCCACCTCTTTGATCACAAAGATATTTCAGGACATTTTCACTATCAGGATGTATTTTTGCAAGTAGGAGAAGCTGGGAGGGAATATTAGATTCTTTATGGAACATCTTATTGATGGTTACTCAAAAGATGTGACAACATTCTGGAAATCCCTAGGCCATCTCTTTGGTCTAGACTAAGAGCTGCTACTCCATTGATTTTCAGAATCAAAGCTGTTGGCAGTGGCAACGTTATCTTCAGTTTGTCAAGTACAGAAGGAAGTTTTTTTGCTAGCTAATTAATTTCTTGAATTGCTGTTGCTCCTTAGTTTGATGCTGTGGGCCTGACATGTTAATGAATTGTCTCTTCCAAACATCTCTGTAGCCCTCTTTTCCAAATACTTCATTTTGCAAATGTGATTTTTGTATTTAGGGCAATTCATTGGCAAACTCAATAAAGAAGATGGGAATGAAGGTCAGCTTTGGAAAGCTGTTAATGAGGAAGGACATAAAATAGTATGATGTGAAGGAAGGATATAAAAAAAGAAACTGATAGTATTCTAGTGATCACAAACAAGCAAAATGTAGTGAGCATAGAGTACAGCACGAGTTATTTCTCCAGCTGCATTTTTAATGAGCAGAATTCAGTCATAAAAATGAGGAAAAGAGCAACATTTAATGGAGAAGTAAAGGACAGTGAGCTCCAACACACTGAACTGTGAATGTTAATATCTTAAATTGCTGCAGTTAAAGGCATTAGACTTCATCAAAGCCCTTCAGCCTGTTTAGTCAGTAAAATGAAGGCTGCGATGACATGGTTCATGAACCTATCAAGCAAATAAACATCATGAAGGCAGAACAGCTATTCAAAACAAGGACAGCTCACCATAGTTAACCTGGACGCAAGTCAGTTTAGGTGACAAATTATACCATTTTTAATAATCAGGAAAAAAACCCAAATAAATACCTTTCTTGGTGTGCAAACTTACCAGAGAAACGGATTAAAACGTCCTACAGTTTTAAGATACATCTTAATGAAAGGGCCTACCCCTCTTATTAGTGAATTCAACTTGACATAAAGGTCACTCTAGGGGCTTTTCCCCCATTACCAAGAGAATGAAATGCAATTATAAAAATTATTTTAAGCAAAATGTTTACAGTTTGGTTTGTTGTTTTTTTTTAAAATCTTAAAACTATATTTCAGTCATATCTGCTGACTAATTATTAATTTGAAAACATGTATCTTGTTACTTTAGAGCTGCTAGAAAAATAGTTTGTATACATCTACAGCTTTTCTTATCAAATTATTTTTAGATGCTTTAAATGACCTTGATAGATTTGTATCTATGCCCATGTTATCATCTACCTTCTTAAATGACAATATATGGGCATTCAGGGTACAATCAATGCTGATACCAAATGGATGAATGATTTTGACAGGTAGATGATTTTTTTTGTGTGTGTTTTTGTATAGATAATCTTTCGGCTGAACCTCCTCTCCCTTCACAAAAAAACAGCATGACATTCAACTGTTTTAATTGGTTAGCTTTTGGTATACATTATGAGAAATGATGTGCAAGTTATACAGATAAGAGAAAATTATATGAAATAGAAGCATGACATGTAAGTACCTTTGGAAAGCTAAATCAAACCCGAGTTTTAAAAAATTGCAATAACTTGAACAGTACTTCATCCATGAGCTTTCAATGTCAGTTCAAAAATAGGTCTTAATTTCAAATGAATACAGCACCTCTGTAATAGGCTGCCACAAAATACCTAGCAATAAGACTGTGTTTTTATTTACTGTTCCCTTTTGAGAAGAAAATCTTAGTCTTCATTTTGAAATAATATATGCTCCTCCAATATAGATAATCAAAAGCAAAGACATCTCCAGAATTTACAGGAGGACAAGCTAAAATGGTAAAATGCAAAGGCATATACCAGTAATAGACTGTAAAATCAATTTAAGAAGTGCAACTGCAGTTGTCTTTCCCAGGTTTTTAATTATGTGTTTGTTTGCCATGGTGGCCTAATTTAGTCAAGTAGATGAGCCAACATTAAAAGCTGGTAGGAGAGGTAAGTAATCCCCAGGGTGGGCTGCTTGTGTAGAGAGTTTAAAAGCTACATGTACAGAAGCAGAAGCCAAGGCAAATTTGAGAAGGGGGTCCACATGATAAACAGTGAAAAGCCGGCAAATCAAATTTTTCACAATTAGTTGAACAACAACTGTGACAGGTTCGGCGCTTAGCATTTTCATTTGTGTGCTCAAATTTGGTTATCTGTCCTCTTTTATGCAAATGTGATGTGACAGGAGAAGCTGGGAGCACTCAAGCAGGCCGATCACTCACAACAGGAGCTAGGTCTGTACAGCTGAGAGGCCTGGATTAAATGGACTGAGTGCTGATGGATAAATGACATAACCCAGGCTGAAAGCCTCATGAAGTGATTTAGAACTTCCACATGATGATGCCTAGAACATAAATTGTACTTTATCCTCAAATGTAAAACTAGAGGGGAGAACAGCATCAGCTTCTGCTAGTAAATAACCATGCTTATAATCTCACTAAACCCAACATGCTTGTTGCCAACTAAAATACAAAAGTTGGGAAAACTACCTCTAATAATTGCTTATGCACCACCGTGTAACTATACAACTCACTGTGGTGTTTTTGTGCCTGAATGGGAGACATGTAAAGCTGCTGAGGCAATTAAAGCATTCCCTCTACTTTGACAGATGTGAGCATGGCTGATGAAATACACGTACAAAGTATTTTCACACTGTATCTGCAACTAATCTGGCAAAAAAAAAAAAATTATCTGGTCAGAGAATTCTATGCTGTTGTAGAGGATACAGTAATTAAAGTGATATATTGTGCCAGAAAGCACACTTACATATGAAGGGCTAAAAGATGAATTATCTGTGTATAGCTCCCCCTTTGACAGTTTATAGGAAACTGCAAGGTAGGCTTGCAAGTAAGGTACCACAGTTTGCCCCTTTGATTACACCATTAATACTGAACTTAGTGGATAGTTCAAGAGACCTGCAAACTGTACTAATGATATGAAAGTTTGAATATAATGGCTTATGTGTATTTCAAGTTTAATATTTTTATTCATTTCCTTTTACAAGGTTTCTTCTAACTGTATCTCACAGACCATCATGTGTTTTGCACTTCTTATTAAATCCAGTTGTTAGTATGGTCTATCAATTTTTGATTGCTAATTGCCATTTACTTTTACTTTAGCTAAAAGTACTAGGAATCTTTTTAAGTACCATTTCTCTCTTTAGTTAGTAACACTTATCACTGGAGAGGATGGATTCCTTGCAGAATGGTGGTGTCAACTGTCACTGCTTTTCCACAGGTCTTCCTCAAGGCATCTTTGTCTACCACTGGAACTAGATCCCATTACCTGCTGCTGTTGGACAAAGCTTGGCATTCAAAGATACTGCACAACTCAGACATCTGAATTACTAACCCAAGCATGTCCAGCATATATCATAGGCACTGAAACTTTGTTAGTACTAACAAATTGTCAGGCCTTAGTACCACAGAGACCTGGATCAGCTATCCCAAGCCAGAGACCATTCCCAGCAGAGAATGTGGATGTGGCTGACCTTGTTTGAAGCCTAATAGCGTGTACCAGAGTTGTTCCGTGCCAGTTGGCCTCAGCATCAGAGAACAGTCTCAGCCATGTTTAATTCACTAGTATTGATGTATTCTAAGAGGCTGAGTACCAACATTCAGACAGGGAACAAGACACTGAAATAATCTATGTCTCCAGTGAGTTCTGTTAAAAGCAAGAGCTACAAAGACATACTGAAATGTGATAGTGCCGGATAGGCAGAAGACTAAACCACAGCATGACTGCATGACATCAAGGCATTTGGAAGCCACCACAGCCCACCACCTTGTAAAATCCACAGGCAAGGTAATACAGGCAGGAGCAGTTGGTGTTGCAAGAACATAAATGGGCTTTTCTCACCATTCATTTGATTATTAGGGTAGAAGTGCAAGTTTTAAGCAATCTTTAGTCCTTTGTCTCATAAAAATTTGGTGTCAAATTTAGAAGGGCCTGAGATACCCACACCATTTAAAATTTCATTATCTTTCTGAGCAAAACTACAGAATTCATGCCGAGGGTTCCTTACATGTTATTCCTATAACCACTAAATAATACTAAACAGAGTGGCTAGAGAAGACCACTCATTTTTTGTTTGGACATTTGGAAAAAACAAATTGCTGTGTTCTTCAAAAGGCAGTGTGTATTTTTACAAGTAACAGTAGATATGGCATTTGGGTACATTTTAGGTATTTGTATATGTGCTCCTGTCCAGTTCTGAGAACTCTTTAAATTGACCAGTGGATCCATGGAGACAGAAGTAGAAAAATAGTTTTCACTGTGATTTTTGGCCCTCAACAAAGATTTAAGATGACAGACTGCCTTCATATTAGTCTTTTCATTTTGAATGGTTTTGATTACCTGATTTTAGAAAGCAGTCATCAAAGCGTAAAAACCTCTTTCAGATAACAGAGTACGTGGTATGGCTCCTAACACTTCAAATGTTCACATCAGTTCCAAGTCTGCTCAAAGATGAGCAAGACAGGATCATTTATTCTTTGGAGAGCTGTAGAGATACCTGAAAGGACTTAGGTGCCAAAATGTTTCTAAAGGTTCAATTGACACATGCTCACCTTAAAGAAGCTATGAGAGTTTAGACCTGTACACCTTCCAGCTTATTCTGCAGCTATGATGACCAAAGAGGATTCCTTGCTCCCATATCACAGCAATATCTCATCAGCATTAAATTCTCCATCTGAAATTATGATCTGCCTATAAAGTTTCTCATGTAACTGCTTCCTAACTTGTTCACTCAGACAACAGGAGTTTTAAACAACAGCTTAAATAAGAGGAAAGATCCATTACTACTTGACTTCTTTAAGCTATCTGATTTGGACAAACAGGTTTGAACACACAAACACTGTCTGACTGGAAAAGTAGTCCTTCAAAGCAGTAACTGATCAATGACACAGCATACTCTATAAGGATTCATAACAAGGAGCGCTGAATTCAGCAATCCCTAAGCCATCGAGAAGGAATCACTAAACTGAGATTTCTCAACTCTTCAATATCTTGGATGCTACTATAAGGTTCCAGATGAAAAGCTCTGTGAAAACACAAGCCAGATAAACACCATTTCTTTGCCCTAATCTGTGGATTTAGCATTATTTTGCACATCTTTTAGTGAAAGTCTTTTCTCTTGTGCAACAAACTAGGTTACCCACTGCTGTGGCAGACCATGAGTGAATTGCAGGAAAGGAAACATGCAGATAAGCGATTGTCTGGCCAAGAACTCAAAACCTCAGCTTACATCTGCTTTAGTATCTCCTTCTAGGAATTTAATATTGGTAGTTAATTTCACAAACACCCAAAAAACTTGAACAAAACACGCCTTGACACTTACCTAATCAGACATCCTATAGTGCATGGTACATCCAATTCTTATTCTACTTTCTTCTCATCTGCTTGGTTACCTGACTGGCTTAAGGTCCCTAAATGTTATCAGGATTGCCAATGTTCGCTTTCAGTGATTTAGCTCATCTACACAAATCCATTAGAGGCAATAATGTCTTCCTGCTCCAGCCTTGCCTCAGGGCTGTTTTACCCAGCTGGCAAACCCGAGTTCTAGGAAACAAAAGTGCAGGCACTGTGGCCCTGCTGCACAACTGCGACTAGAGGAGGAAGCATTTCCTAAGTAGCCTGCTGCTACTGCATTAGCACTGCACTGACACATGCATCACACAGCCTTTGACACAGAACTACTGTACTCACAAGTAAGATAAAGGAAGATCCAAAAGGTCTGACAAAATTCCTCCAAGGCTTCTCACACCTCCTTTGGAGGTGAACCTTGATGCATCTGAGACTGCTTTTTTTCCCCTACCCTTCAGCAGAACCTCTGAGGGATACACCAAGAGGAGCCAGAGCACCTACAGCAAAGTCCCTGTTTATAAGGCTGTTAAAACTACCTTTTTGCTGATTTCCAAATGGGTACAGAAGGTTAGATGAAATGCAGGGCCATGCAGCTTTCAATTTAGCAGCTCACTGCTGAACTACAGCATGTCTTGTGTTTCTGAGGAACTTGTGCTGATGCTCTCAATTGCTCTTCTGTGGAAGCACTTCAGCTTCCACATCCTGCTCACCAAATGCTTTGTTAAATGTTGTTTGAAGCTAAACACATATAACTGAGAACAGCACAGTGGTGGTGGTGTTTCCAGTGGAAGTAGCTTGGGTTGAACCAAAATTGCGGGATGAAGAGCTCGACTGATCCTAACTCCTCGCTTCTGTCCCAACAACCCCTGCCACTGACATCTTTCCAGCCATCCAGTGAAGTAGATAAGGAAGGTAATTCCATTGAACTACTCTGTTTCTAAAACCAGAGCCCAGCTCCTCAACTGCTACATTATCACACACACACACCTACTGTGTCAAGCACAAATGATAGGCAGAAGGGACCAGCCAGGGCAGCCTTTTAATGATGCCATGGAACAAGATTATTTATGAGAACATTTTGCACAGCTTAGTCCTGGCCATCAAGGAGTTACTACTGTTTTATCTAGAAATAGAGTTCTTGCAAAACACCATAAAGTTTAGTAGTGGGCAGAAATTATTTCACAAAAAGATTCAAAAGCTAAAAGCTATCTCAGTATTTGTTAATTCAGGATGACTCCAGAGAGTAATTCGTAAGCTTCCAAATTAATATTTTTAAGGCAGTCATAAAATGTGAACTTCAGTAACTGCTACAGCCAATCAAGCTGCCATCAATCCTGCTTTAGACTACTAAAACACTGGCAATTGCCACTGGTAAGTCTAACAAAAGCTTATCTACCAATAGTATCATAGCATGATATACTACCATCTTAAAAATGGCAGTGTAGTGAATGTTACACTTCAGTCTTTTTATTATTTCATATTCCAGTTTCTAGAACTTATTTTCTGTTTCTTTAGTGTTTTTTTGGCAAGCTATCACAAAAAAAAATCAATATATAGTAAATTTGCAGAGAAGGACCAGTACAGGAGCAAATACATTATTATTATCAGTACAGGAGGCATTACAGTAAATGAGGATGGAAAAGAAATAGCACTTACTTTAAACTCACTTGAAAGGATGTTTAGAGACAGTGCAACACAGAAACAGAAGAAACTAAGATATTTTAAATTATTTTTAATATTCAAGTTATCAAAACATAATTCAGTGAAGACACTAATGATATTGTGGGAATTTCACCAATACAAAATTGCAAATACAGACAGCATTAACATGTTAAAAGTTAACAACATCTAATGATGACTTATGTTTTTTCATTTTCCCCTATATTTTAACAGGGAAAAAAAAGTGTATTTTTTTTTCTCATTCTACTATACTGCCAATATCCTTACATAATTTCTAATAGGAAAATTATTTTGCAATTCGGGTCAGGCAGTAAGTCTGCTGACCAACACTTTGCATGTTAATCACCTCTCCACTTCTGCCACCATAAAAGCTACTGCTGTTGCCCTTCACTCCTTAATCTCATATTTTCCAGTGACAGAACACTCCCACAGATAAATTTGGCTACATCACAATAATACGGCTAAATACATAATGGATAGGATGGTGCTTCTGGAAACAAGTAATTCCAAACTCCAAAACCAGAAAATACCTTTTTCAGACTACAAAGGGTAGTTTTGCAAACTGAAATTTTACTGCAGGAAAAAAAAAAACCAAAATAAAAACACACCACCAAAAAAACCCCACCACAAAACCCAAACCCAAAGCAACAGATGGAGTGTTCAGATACCTGAATATTGTAAACAAATATCCCCTGGTTACTGACTTAGCATTTTAAAGGTAGACAGATTTCCCTCCACCTCCTGAAAGACACTAATAAGTACTCCTGAATACAGCAGCAAAAGAAGTTTTCTATTCTTTGTGTAGAAAGATTAATCCATGTAAAAACTGTTCCTATAGGTGAGCAGTTATGGTTTTATATCCAGGCCCAGTCAACTATTGAAATAATGCATAGAAACAAAGTTTTCAGGTATGAGCAGATGGTATTTCAAGAACGTCTGAAAGACAGTCAAAATTTCAGTTACTTGGATAAAGAAAGTCCACCTTTGTGAACAACTGTACTGCACAACTCTATACCGCAGCATTTTTTTCTAAACCTTCTCACTTGCTGCTTACTGGATAGTTCTAATCTCATGGTCTTGATAAAATTGCAGTTCTACTTAATTTCACACTTTTGTATTATATAGGACCTATGCATCTATATATGGCCCACGGTGGTGTTTTGAAAACAGTAGCCATGAGTTTAAGATTGTAGAACTGTGCAAATAAATAAACAAGCAATATCCTACCACTTGCCCCTGTTTTCTAAAGTAAAACATTGCCACGGAGAATGCAGATGGAAAATTATAACTAATAACTGTATCAAAATACACACAAAGATTCTATGTCTCTCTTACTTGCTTCCAAACTGGTAGAAGTAGCACTTGGAGAATATACAAACATTATATACTATAATATATATCTTACCTTTCTCAGAGCAGCAATAAGGTAAATATTACTCATCTACCAGATCTGAATGTAAACCAATAATAGTGGCAAAGAAAACAAAGTAAATTTTTCAACAGGAATCTCTTTTCACAATCACTTCTCACAAGGTTTCCATCTTTAAGTGAATTCAAAGATACTGACTTCTTGGAAGTTTTCCAGCCTTTTACCTGTCCACAGGCAATGCCATAGCTGTCATCTTGTAAGGAAAGACAGAGAATAGAAACATCTCCACATAGCTGAACTTGAGAGTTAGGAGTAGTGTAACAGAATCTGTGATGCCCCAGCACTTTGATACTGCATTAGTGATTGAGACAGAAAACAAACACAGAGTAAGTCAAATAAGCTTCCTGCATGTTGTTTGCCTAAACATGATCTGTGTGCCTGGACATTGCACATTCAGAGTTGCTAGAGCAAAGAAGCACGGCCTACCAGTAGCTTCCTGGTGCACTCAGGCAAGATAGTAACAGACAATATATGGGATCTTTGAGGATGAGCAAGTATTCCATGTCGTAGTTGAAAAATTGTTTCGTGTAGTTACACTGCACCAGTTGGTGGAGCTACAGTAGTAATTCTTCGATGTATTAAATGTGAGCCTACCATAAAGCAAAGATAACTGTCTACAGTGGTGAGATTTCTTCATACCATGTTAAGTTGGCAATTTCTTTTATAGTTTGTATAAGGAATGTACTATCATCTGCCATTTCTGCCCCCCCATCCTCCAACAATAAGTTTTAGTTTTCGGTTCACTGCATATGTGCCATTCCAGAGCACAAACACATGCTTAAAAGATTCATTCCTATGAGAAGCTTTGACAAACAGGATGGAGCTACCCAAAGTTTTCTGTAACTTCAACTGTAATCTATCTAAAACTAATTCAACTCCCAGAGTAGAAAAGGAGATAGATATATGCCTCCTGCAACACAGAAATGTTCTGGTTTATTCAGATTTCAACATCTTGAGTCATGTTTTATCGTTGGTACCTAAATCCAAGAGAGGCACTTTGTTACAGTTCACACAAATAGAATTCTTGCTGACATAGTAGAGATGTATACAGGTTTATGCAAGAAATGCAAATATTAGGATGAGAACTGAAACAGGAAAAATCTCACAGAAGTGTTGAAATGGGAGCAAATTACTTCCAGTTATTGTGTTTCACTTGTGTAGCCATAGTGCCCTCTAGCAGCCGAAAGAGAAAACACAGGGTTTTAACCCAAATAAAAAAAAATCCACGAAATCAGAACTTTATTTTTTTTTCTTTTTTTTTTTTTTTTATTTTTTTTTTTTTTTTTTTTTTTTTTTAAGAGAAAGGACAGCTTGCAAATGTGAGGAAGAACATTTCTCCATGTTAAAACAAAGTACATTAATGGAAAGGGCACTCAGCTCAGCTTTTATGCAGTACAGTTCTGCAGAACTGGGAAGCTTTGTAAAATGAGAGTTCTTGTACCCTCAAGGCATTTTTGTGCTTCTGTAATCTCCCCTACACCACACATGCATTAACAACATGCACACGATTTTGGCAAAAGGATATAGATTTTTACATGAACAGATCAACATACATGTCTGTGAAATCTGTTTTCTCTGCAAGGAGGAAACATTTTGGCTCAAACATCTTTATTGCACAAAATTCTGTGCAAGATGAAGACTAAATTACTGCCTTTAAAACCTAAGAAACTTTTTTCATTTCCCTAGAGAGCAAATTATTGTACAAAGGGAAGAGTTAGTGTGCCTTAGAGCTGGGAAATATTCTGTCTAGCTGCAGATCATTAGGAAAACATTTGGAGAAGTTACTGTTTCTTTCTCTCTTTACATTTACAAGAACACTAAGCCGAAGAAGCAGAAGTCATTCTTTACAACTAGGAGATGATCATCTGCCCCATTTGAGTTCTGAGGCCTGTAAATAACATTTCTGATTTGAAGTAATCTCTATAGCAGAACGAACTGGAACCAGTTTGCTTCCCTATTCCCCTTTCCTTTTTAAAGAAAAGCAGATACTGGATAATATAAAAAGATCTGAACTTTTAAAGAAAAATTTTACCCATTAAATTGCTATTAAAAATATTTATGTGAAACTGCAACACAGAAGAGTAAAGCAGATAAGAGTAAAAATGGAGTATTACCCTCTCTGTATACAAAAGGTAAAAAAAGAGTCTACTGCAGATGTTTCTCAGAAAAAACAAACTTTGAAGAGTACATGCCTCATTTTTTTCTTCTCCCAGTTGCCAACAGGAAAACACTGAAATACAGCTCACAGCACAGATTTGCTGAATGTGGTGTTCCAGAAGGTGAAAAACTGATTTAGTTAGTTGTGCTAACAAAGAAGGAAGGATCTTGGAATTCAAGAATTCAAACTGTAACATCAAAATTATCATAAAATACCAGGGAATCAGATGAGATGATTTTCAAAGACATCAACTGGTCTCAGGATTCCAAACTTACTGCAAGAAGAAGAAAAAAATTAAATTCAGTTTCACTCACACGGATGAAGTACCATCATTCAGATAAGCTTTTACATTAACACATACAGAAGGATTTTACAAATCATGATCCATTAGGGATTAAAAAAAGATAAATTTCTAGTGGAGTATGCTTCTTTTGAATCCCAATGATTAGTGTTCCAATTATGTCTAAAGAGAATTTAAATAAAAGACCAAAATCGACAGTCTATTTTTGTTGCAAGTATTTTTGATGTTTACAGATTTAGAACATGGTTCAGAATAAAACATGTAAAGGCATATTAAAACAAAAACATAAGTAATTGTTTTATAAACCTACAGTATTTAGGTAATTGTGTGACAAGCACACTAGTGTGTTTATAAAAGTCTACATGAGTCCACAAAAGCTGAGTGTTCATTTTCACCAAGGATCAGTTTACAGCTATATCAGTTCAGCTGAAAGAGATTTATTCTTTACATCTTGAAAAATAACTTTTACTTGGTCTGAGTTGAGGTTCAGATGACAGCAATCGAGTGCTATAATGTCAATACAATAATAAGCAACCCACTCAGAATTCCATGATGAACAATAAAACTGTTCAGCTTTTCATATTTAATTACCTTGGTTTTCCACAAATTTCAAATTTCCTCTATTTGCTCCAGTTGTTCTAATCTTAATTTGTTAATGGTAACAAGCTGATATCTGTAACTTGCTATTTGTAATAAATGGTAAGCAATATTGGATTAAATCTGATTTTATCTTCTTTAGTTGCAACATAAACACCCCAATGTTGAATGACAGTAAATGAGGTGCTTCTGTGGAGTTCCACCCCTTTATGTTACTTTGTGTATTGGTACAGCACTAGCATACGACTAGTAGAAGGGAAAAGAAAAAAATAAGAAATCCTCAATCTATTTTTGCTAGAAACTACTAGTTCACAGATCAGTTAAAAAAATACAGGGAACATCCCAAATAACTGGAATCAAAACCAGATTGTTGTGCATCTTTTTGTGCTCTTTTACGCTCATGCTGTAACTGACAACAAATTAACCATTCCAACTACAACCTCCCCCAAATAAATGTACTGTTATTGAAAGTTAGCCAAGGACTGACAAGAATACTAAGCTT
Source organism: Melopsittacus undulatus (assembly GCF_012275295.1). Taxonomy (NCBI): domain Eukaryota; kingdom Metazoa; phylum Chordata; class Aves; order Psittaciformes; family Psittaculidae; genus Melopsittacus; species Melopsittacus undulatus. The sequence goes on from NC_047528.1 coordinate 43,410,508, forward strand.
AAGACAGTTTGGGGACCTCTTCAGGTGGCCAACAGCATAATCAGGTCTTTTAAATTGGGTAACAATCACGCTAAACTGCTCTCAGATATTGAAATTACCTGGATAATTATTTTACTTCTTTTCTAGTTAATAGAGATTCTGTTCAGAGTATGATTTAGAACAGAAACCTATTTTGGGTGTCTGAAAGTGATATGACTACTTTTCAACAGGTTTTCTTTCTGTTTAAAAAATGGACCTGCTTAGACTTGGTTATAAAGTAAGCCTTCTAACTTTGCATTTAACTAGTAAATACTGTATTTCTCGTATGGATTTTCTGATTTGAAATAAGTGAGTTTTAATCGCAGAACGGTTTGGGCTGGAAGGGACCTGAAAGAACTCATCATTTCAACTCCCCTGCCATGGGCAGAGGCACTTTCCATTAGACCGGGTTGTTCAAAAGGCCATCCAACCTTGCCTTTAGGAAAAGAATGAATACAAGTAATATTAGCCATAAGTAATACTTCAAAAAGGTATTCTTGTTACTTTACTGTTTTGTAAACAGACTGTAATATAGTCTAAATTACTGACTTCTATTGCTTAAAAGTTTTTGTATATACCAGATATGGTATACTATAATACCACCATTGAACTAGATGTCAGATCACATTATTCAAGGCCTTCAGCATCTAGCTGGAAAAGAAAATACATTCTTACAGGTTTACCTTTTTTTTATTTCTCTCCTAGAAATTTTCAAAAGCTGTCTGGGGAAAACCAAGGCAACCTCGCTGCTGGTGTTTCAGACTAGGAAAATCCATTTGCAGAACTGTTAAAAAAAATACAATTCTGGTAATCACTGTGGAGGCACACTTGGGAATACATTCAGAAGAATCAACTAAGTAAAGAACAGAATGAAGTCAGCAGGGTGTTTGGTTTGTTGTTTCAAACAAGGAAGGATGCTGCTCCAGGTGACAACATATTTCACCAAAGGCTATGCTAGTAAGGATCTGACTTAACCGAAATGACAAGAAGCTGGCAAAGGCAGTAGCAAAAAGCCGAGCAAAGAGCTAGAGAAGTAATACAGGGACAGAGCAAGCTTAAAAGGAATCAAATTAAGAAAGTAATTTGATAACGACAGAAATATGTACAGAATCCACCTAGATTGCAACTGGGACTCCATTTTCTGATGCTGAATGGCATACAATCACAGATTGGTTTCAACTGAAATAAGTATTTGGAGTTGCTTTTAAAGCAAGAGCAAACCAACCCATTCTGATCCAGGTGGGTTTCCATCATTCAGTGTCACAAGGTAACAGCAGAGGACAAAATACACCAGTAAAAACTCCCTGACACCTTTCATTGGCAGAAGTTTGAGGGAGGAAGGTAGTTAAAAGGATTTTAAAAGGTTTCGCCCCCTTATAGGTAGACCAGGGTGCAAACAGTTATTAATAAATGAATCTTGCATGGATGCATTACCAGGCTGAATTCAAAATAAAAAGGCAAACTTGGAATACCAATTTTAAAATTATGATACATCAATTTCAGATGATTCATAAGAAACATCCCTGTAAAGAACACACTAATAACTGCCATTAGCTAGTGTTGATTGCAGCAAAAAGGCAGGTTTGAGCACCAAAGAAAGCAAGACAGCACGCACAGTCCTTTTCTGTGCTGTACCTGTTCTTCAAGACACACAAGAAACCTTCCACCTCCCCAGCTGTTAATCTGACACCCTTCAGATGCACTGAATTATTAAGAAAGTAAAGTAAGAAAGCTTGTATCTAATTCAGTGAACTAGAACAGCTCATTCAGAGCACTGGATAAAAAGGTTCTTAAAATATTTTACCTAAAATTCAGTGAAAAAGGAAATCAATTTCCCAAATACAATTCCTTATAGCAGGATTTAGAATGTATTGTAAACAAGCATGGCAGTCAATTGTGAAATTTCAATGTGAAACTAAGACTATACAAAAATGTAAATGTGTATTTTTTCAACAAGATATGCACATACACAGGGACTTAGGGAAAAGACACCCAAACCAAAAACCCCTAAAATCAAATGAAAACAACAAAAAAACCCAAACACAACAAAGAATATTCACACACACACAAAAGAAAACAAAACAACAAACAACACATTCCCCCTTTCACACACACACACACACACACACACACACGAGAAAGCATCAAAACAGGATCCAGGTTTCAAAACCTCCTAAAATAACGGAAAAGCACAGAACAAAAATTCTACACCCAGGGGAATTCTCTCCAGGACCCTGCTTCTACTTTCCTCCATTCCTATTTTGAAATAATACAAAAATAAAAATATAAGTAAAAAAAAAAAAAGTAAAATAAAGTAATTAAGTACTATCCCCTGCATGTATTGGATAAATTAGATAGTGGGTTTATGCTTTTCTCATTAATGACCTAATGGGCAAAAGAACCTCTCTCCCACCCCCAAAACCCAGAACAAAAATAAACCCCATCACTTTAATACTTAATAAATGGATTGTCATTTGAAAACAGACCGGCAAAATGCTGCTGAATGGGAATAAAATTGTCTTTCTGGTAAGAGAGAGCCTTTACTGCCAAAGACTGGGCAGTTCCCTTTTTTAAGGGAAGAATGTTCAGACCTCACAGAACATCCTATTAGAAAGGCCCAGTGAAGTACTTCTGTGGAGTATACAAACATTTCTTGCATGTACGTTTTTAAATGGTGAATATATGCTATAGTTTGAATTCAGTGTCTGCTGGGTGTTACTTCCAATATAGAAATAAATGTAATCAGAGCAATGCAGGAATAACAAAGGTGCATTAATCTGTGTAGTCACTTTTTTTTTGAATACCTACCAAATAGTCCACTTTTCCTAATGAATTTTTCTGAACTACATTTCAGTGCAGCATACATTCCTGTGGGCTCAAATCTTCTTCTACAGTTACACAGTGCAGGGATACAGAATAAATTCCTTATTGCTGGAATATTATTCTATTTAGTGTTTGACTTAAATCAAACGGTTTAAAATTCAGAAGACATCCAAAAGCTTTTATGCAGAGTACACCTATGTGTTAATGTAAATGAAACACCGTTACATTGAGTTGGTTTTTTTTATATTCAATATTATTTTAAGGTAAGTGATAGTGATTAGAGCTCCTTTTGTGAATATGGGGGTGGGGGTTGCCATTTGGAATGGTCTTTTTTCTTTTTTTCTTTTTTTTTTTTTCTTTTTTTCTTTTTTTTTTTTTTCCACTTTGAAGGACCATTGCCTCAGCTTTTTTGGTTATTGCTTTTTTTTCTTTTTTTTCTTTTTTTTTTTGAAGACCATTCCATTTCTTTATTTTTTAACATCTTAAAGTCATAAGGACTTATATGCAAAGCAGTCATACACTTTATCATTAAAACCCATAGGTAAAATACGTACACAAATCCAACAAAAGGCTAGTACATAGTAAAGCCTAAGCATACTACTATGCAATATTATGAATACGTAACTTTAGAGACTTCAGTTTAGTACTGTTATCTATTCATTTCTGAAAACATTCACAAAGATTTTAAATGCAAATTTTCATTCCGTATCTGGAATAGAACAAAAATTATCTATGTTATAACAACTTCTGGTCATTTGTGTTTGACCAATTCGGTAAATTACAAAGAACCCAAAGAATTCTGTAACTTTCTGTAGAACTATGTAACAAAAACATTGCATATGTTCCTAGTATGATGTCTTTAGCAATCATTTACTGAAATGTAACTCAAACATCAATCTTTCAAAACATATAACTGACCAGCTGCATTTTAGTCTATATCTGAATCCAACTTCATCACAAAACCCCTTTTAATACAAAGATGCAGAAGTACATTAGGTAATACTAATGCAACACAGGTGCGGTTCTAGCATTGTCATTGATTAGTTGAATCATCTTCTCCATGAACGAGATTCACTTTCCTCCTCCTCTTCATCGTCATCTTGAAGCAGCGAGTCATCCACCAAAGACTCTTCCTGAAACTTCAAGAGAAAACAATACTGTTATTTCAGAAAATGTTAAAGATCAAAAAGCAAAATACAACTCTGTGACTCTCACAATTTAAAACGGAAAAAACTATATTTTTAACAGTAAAGCTTTAAAAAAATACGCTGTATATGTATTATATAAATGTATTAATAAATGGCAAATTAAATATTTTTTTCTTTATAATGGTCATCAAAATGACGTATGCGCCTCGTACTTAAACGACTCTTTTTTGGCATGTCATTCATGCCCAAGTTGCAATGTTCCCATAGAACTTAAGATGCTGTACTGAAAAGTAATGTTAGTTTTTGCACGTCCACAGTAACTAATGCCTCTTTTAATCCAAGATCTCAATCTACCTGTGCCACAGAAAAATAAAAGGCTGAGTCTGAGACAGTTTGATTCTGGCAGCTTACTCAAGCTTAACACCAATATAAAGATTTCAAATATGGGGGCAGGGAGACAGGTATTTACAGAATTTAGTTAAATTATATTAGTGTATTTTCAATTCCTTTCAGTTACAACATAATAAATTCATCAACTTCACAACACTCTAAACATTTCAGGTCAAGAGTTACAGGTTTGAGAGAGGTGAAGTTGACAGAAACAGTGAGTTGCTTTGTTTTTTATTTACACGGGGGTGTATAAATAAACTATCCCACCTCAGAGCTTTTTTGACAACTGCACCAACCACAGCAATTTCTGCATTAGCTAAAGAAAGGACTAAAACACAAGGATGTGTTTCATTAGAAAACCATCCCAGCTGTTTGGTAATTCATAGCTTTCCTTGTTTATTCTTCTTGTCCCACTGACTGTAGTTTTTTAGCTATGGATTTTTCAAAGTCAACAAGAGGCATGAAGGTTGATTTGTGAATCTAGGGAGCCTTCTGGAAATGTGAACCTGTAGGCTAAAGAAAGCCTAGCCTTAAGCCTTCTCTCACTCCAGCACGCTCTTTTATGAGAGGCAGAAGCCATCATTTTTATTACTTTTGCCTATGGAAAACATATTTTAAAACACAACTCTTTTGACACCAGGCCTGTGAGTGTATGCTTCAGTACTCTACACCAGACTAAACCTCAGCTTCCTGAGTACTTAGCCTCTTCCCATGGTGTCTAGATATCCAGCAGGCCAAAACATGAGAGTGCTATCAAAAAGGAAGAGTCCTGGGCAGCACACAGTGCACAAGGCTGAGTGTCAGTAAGGATGATCAAAATACTTAGAACAACTTCCATATCAGGAAACAACTATAGGGACTTGGATTTCCTGGCCTGGAGAGAAAGTAATAAAGGGAAAGTACAACAGGAGTCTCTACATAAGTATCTCAGAAACAGTGAAGAGGGAATGACTGTCTTGTTGATGCAAGAACAGAAAAACATCAAATTAAACATGCACATGATAAGTCCAATATAAAGACAGTTGTTCTGGACAGACATGGTGGAATCGAAGTGTCCCTGTTGCAGGACACTATAGATGCTATTCTGATTTCAAAGAAACCGGACAAAATAATAAAATAAACACCTATCAAAGGCTTTTAACTACAGAGACACCACACCTCTGCCTCAAAAAGTCCCTGCACTGCAAACCACTGATAACTAAAAGCTTCTCTCTACTTAAATGTTTTATACTGTTCCTAGACATTGTTTTTTGACTCAGTAGAGTCAACTCTTTTGTTAGGCAATCAGGTATAGAACATGGCGCATCTAGGAAGATTAGGTTCTTTCGTAAGTAAGTGGCTACTCAGCAGGGAATTTCTAGAGCATACAAGTCCAAAAGACCTACTTCATATTTTCGTAAACAGACCAGAAGCCCTATTATTAATAATGTCACTCCACTGAATTATCTAGTTCCCTTTTCCCCCACCAAACATCAAGGTACTTAGTTTCACTCAAGTTTTAGGCCTCCTACCCCACTTTTACACAGTATTCCTCAGCTGAACTAAAATAATGGTTTAGACATGGAAAAATAAAGGAAAACTTTTTCAACAGTTTACAATACCTACTATAAAATGAATAAGTAGCATCACGAATTGTAGGCATGCAGAAACTCAAGACATTTTATATGTATGAAGAATGTATGATGGAAATTCAGGCCACTGACTGTAAGAACCTACCCCGCCCCCCAGTCTAGTCCTGCATAAGTACCAAGTTTTAAAAAATAAAACTATGTAAAATTTCTTTCATGTAATTGGTTGAGCCTCAGTACATGACCATAAAACTTCCTAAACTTATCCATCTGGGACCTGGGGATCATAGCATTATACTTCAAATACTAACTTAAACAAATGCTGGAAGCAATACAAGGCTCACAGAAGGAAAGAATGGCATTTAAATGCAAAATTTCACAAGGATTATTGAATAGAAATCCCTCATGTAAAGAAACATGGTGAAGGTTAGGAGGACTAATTCAGTTGTAAAAAATTGATATAAAAATCCAATCTCATTACAGGAAGAAAACAGGAGAGCTACATGTACTTGGCTTGTTTTGAGAATAGGAAAGGTTCAGGGTTAAATACATCAATCACATTAAATAAAAATAAAAATCTTTGAATGTTGGGCCAAGTAAGAATCAGACAACATCACACACCACTAACAAATATATTGGTAAACCAACATTTTTCTATTGCACATTTGATATTGAAAAGATTTCAGCAAGCAAAAAAATACAAAAACAATGATCAGCTTGGTTTGTATTCCAAGATTGAATCCTATACATTTTTGACAAGCACAATTAGCCGAGGAATAACTGTAGAAAACAGTCCAGAGACAAATGAAAACAGCTATAGAACAGAATCAGATCTCACGAAAAGTGTTAGAAAAATAAAAGGTCAGGAAAAAATCCCCATAAACCAACTAAACAATAAAAATAAATATTCCAATAATTAAATTATTTCCTAAATAACAGTACTACCCCTTTTTATTTCAATTTTGAAAATGTGGAAACTTTTAGATAAGTCCATCAATTTATGAATTATAGAAAACAGTTCCATGCAAGTTGCTCCCCTGAGATTTTTTTCCATACCTGATGACTCCTGCTAAGGAGAATAACCATCACCTAAAATAGAAGTATCCTACTATCACGAACACTTCTCAGCTGGCAAGGCCTAAGGTCTTTTCAAGAGTTTGTAAATCCATATTAACTCTGCCAGAGCAGCTAGTGCATGTTTGTTACTTCACTCCCTTTCCTCTACTACCACAATACCCCAGACGTTTCCTCCTACACTCAATTTCTTCAGGTGGGGTTAAAAGATGAGTGTCTCTGCAGTTCATCTGCCAGGGAATCTGTACCTTCTTTCCTTTACACAGCTGAAGTGTTTGCATATCCCTATGTGCCCTGCCTTCATTATGCAAAATGGAGAACTCAGTGGTTAGTTAATGAGACCTCTCAATAAGGCAGACTCCTTGCAGCAACAAACATTACAGCAACAAGCTACATCATTTCATCTTAAACAAAAAAAAGCAAGCTTACTTCTTCTTCATCAGGTTCAGCTTCTTCTGTTTCAAGAGCTGACAAGCTAGCAACAGGCTTGTTCCATGCCAACTTTAGCTCTTGTCCTTTAAAACGAGATCCATGAATTGCAGCCTAAAACGAGTTTAAACATTTTAGTTTTATATTCTACACACATATATATGTAGTCTTTGTTAAGGGAAAAAAAGTAACTTCAGTAATACTTAAATGCCACAAATAAAGCAATAGGCAGCTTTTTCAGAAGAAAATTCAAGTTGGATTATGTTCAAACTGAATTACTGTTAATAGGTTAAAACTAAATTTCATTCACTGCACACGGAACTCACACATCATTTCAGAAAAAAGATCAAAATATATTTAGAAGAAAATTAGCCTGGAAAACCATAAATCATTTGGTGATGTGGGCAAAATATTGAACTAACACCTTCTAGTTTTTAGTGTTAACTTGATAAGTTCTTCACCTTTCAAAGACGGACACAAAAAAAGTTAATGCGTAACTTATTGGAAGATGTAAGACATTCCACAAACAAATGACTGAATATATTAAAAAAAAAAAACATGAAACAAAACCAAAACAACTTAAGAAGCCCCTCTGTGATTACAATTTAATCTACCGGAAAAAGTTCCACTTCCTGTAAAGCCACTGTAATTGAAATGTAAAAATTTTTAACTTATGGTATATTCATGCCTTTCTAAGTACCAGCTGCATTAAGTGGCTGCTTTGGAAATAGTATGTTCAAATTAAAGTAACATGAATGAGCATAAAGCAGCGTTAGCAACATTCCGAAATAACCGTCATGGTCACAAAAGATTTATAGTACAATCTGAAAGCACAGCATAATGTGAAATGTAGAAACAATTACATGTTCAATGACATCTGAACATGAATTGTGTGATATTAAAGTCCCCAGGTATAAATTTTAAATCTGTACATATAAATTTATGATAAATTTAAAAGATTCTACGCTTATTAAAATGCAGCTCAGGAGCTTTTTGTCCATGGTCTCATCACAATGTCACACAACTAGAATTTTTAAAAGTACTTATATTTGACACTTGGGTCCAGAAACAACTTGTAATCTTTAAGAGAAATTACTACTACATAAAAATGCAACATTTTACAATTGGGAATCCTCCTCTTCCTTTCAGGCTAGAACATATATATTCATAAACTGTAGATCTATTTTCATTTAAGAAGGTAAAATATTAACTACATTTACCTCACAACTGGCCTCAACAGACGTTTTTAATGTTTACCTTCTACAACTTCTCCGACTGACAGTCTTAAAAGTCTGCTTTAGTAGTAAACACAGAAATTCCAGTAAAAATATGTATTTTAAACTATCTTAAGGAAAACACAGATTTTACTTTATTTGATCAAACATAGTTTTCACACAATTTTAATTTAAAATTTGACAAAAGTTTTAATGCTAACTAGAATGTGGCCACCTCAAACATTGATCATTCAAGAAAAGAAGAAAAAAGAAAATCCCATCACATCAAATCACATTTACAAGTTTTTCACAGTATAGTTTGGGTTGAAAAGGACCTCATGATCATCTAGTTCCAACCCCCATGCCAGGGGCAGGGATGCCTCACGCCAGACCCTGTCACCCAAGGCTCTGTCCAACCTGGCCTTGAACACTGCCATGGATGGAGGATTTTCAGGTAAAAGTAAATCCAACTGATCAAAAAAATGAAACAAAATATATAGGCTCACTCTAGTGAAATTTCAGGCTACTAGTGAAATTTCAGGAAGACTGTGAAAGTATCAAGTCTCCAGGTGGGAAAAACTGGTAATTAAACCAAGACATCCTGCTATCAATTCTCAAGTGTTTCTCTTCATCCCTCTTACATCCTGTCCTTGAGTATGCTACAAACATCCTCATTTCCTAAGCATTTCAGTAATATGCTGTTCTGACAATTTGTTTAATCTAGAATTAAACTTCTGTGTCAAACTTCTTTTAAAATGTTTAAAAATAAGTAGCAATATTACATTTAATCAAATACAGAAGTATAATGTAACTAGAAAGTAGGTGAATGTTGCAGAGTATTTTCAACAATGACTTTACTCACAGCTTCAGCTTCTGCTCTTGTTTTAAAGGTAATCACTGCATGAAGAGAAGAGTCATCTATCTGGCAATCTTCAATGTCACCATATTGCTTTTAATAAAGAAATGTAAAAAAAAAAGCTTAGTGAAATAGTTCTCCACCTCTAAAAATGCTGTCCTAAACCAAATGCCTTAAAAAAAAAATCACATAAATTTAGAAAAGTGCTTTTCATAGCTTTAATGCCAATTAGAGTACTTGTGTTTGCAAAGAATACTGTTACTTTTACTTGCATTTGTAAAACATTAAAGTGCTGTGGTCTCTGGACTTCCATATTGTAAATATACAGGTATGAAGTAAAATTATGACAGAAAAAGAGGTTGCTCTGCTTCCATACTTCTCTCTTGGTCAGAAAAAAGGTATCTTGATTTCCATTAATCTGTTCTGAAACTCTTCCACAAAGAACATCTATTAGACACAGGGACTGTAGAAAAAGTTTCAAAACTTAAACTGATTTCAGTATCTTAAGAACCTGACCCATCTATTCCTGTAATGACCTCTCTAGTATTGCTACCTTTAACACGCCATCTCTGTAAGCTGCAACACCAAATATACCTGTAGAGGTTGAATGCACTGCTGATGTGCAGAGCTGTAGTATCATAATAGAAACAGAAAATACAGCTCCTTATTTCTATGGAATTTGGAGTAACTTTAAACCAGCAAATGCACAACCTGTGAAATGAAATAATTTATTTTTTTTCAGTGTTATACTACTATCACTGTGAATAGAATTTTGTTTTTGTTTGTTGAAAACAGTAAGTTTAATACTGCAATAAAGTATAAGAAAACACTAAGTTCTGAGCAAATTTATGACCATAAACTGACACCACTCAGTAACCTTTTAAACAGTGGCAGATTTTGTCATCATCTTTATAGTCTTTGCAGAGGAGTACATAATGAATTAAAAAATATGAAGTGACCAGCAAAATTTACTTTAGTAATAATCATAAGGCATATTAAATCACAACATAATGTTGTAGATTAAAAATAAGGGTTTTTTTTATACTCATGGAATTTGGACTCAGAAACATCCTATGGCTGATCATGTTATTGTACTGCTTCATTCTAAAGTTATATGTTCTTAGCTTTATACGAAAAAGTCATTGCTCGGCTTCATACATCTCTACAGAAAGTACTTTAGCTCCCCTTCAGTGCTCATAACCAAAATCCAATGGGAGGGCATGGCAGAGCGGCATATGAAGATTCACACAACTTATGTCACTAGATATTCTTCGTATTCCACAAAATAAACAAGTTTCCTTTTATTATAACCTTTTTTAATGGAGAGGGTTTAGAAATGTATATTGATTTCTCACTTTATTATTTTTGCAAATAAAAATTTACCAAAAATTTTCAGTGAAAATTTCATTAAACACTTGTTAGAGTACTTCAATGAAGATAAACAGGCTTCACAAATTTAAAGTTTGGCACAGAATCAGTCTTTTTTGTCACTATTACTCCTGGTATTTCATATGCCTAAAAAATTACAACGATTTTATATATATTCTGAACAAATAAATATTTTAAGTCATCACTTTGTATTCCACATTTCCTTTCAAGAAAAATAACAAGCCTCGTAAATGCTATGCAGTTGCAGTTACAGCTAGCTGAATCAATGGTGTAATTTCTCTGTTTCACCTTTTTCAGATACATCTTTTTTTCCATGAACAGGTATATCATGCTACAGATTCATACCTAAATAATATTCCCAGATTAACTGAATCAAGAGAAAACAAATCCTTCAATAGAAGAATGTCATCCAAAGAACAGAAAAAGTGAAGTTGCCACATACCGCAAAATGAGGAAGAAGATCTTCTCTATCACTTTCTGTAAATGCGGAGATTTCTAATGCCCTAGGTCGATGATCCACAACTGCATGCACAGGAACTCCTCTGCCTCTACCCCGGCCTCGTATTCCTCTACCTCTGCTACGTGATGCACCCCGACCTCTTGCATGAATCCCTCTACCACGAACTGAAGAAAGAATCCCTCGTTTGGCAGCCTAAGATGTTTATACATAACATATTGATGTATTAAAATTCATAATCTAAATATTTAGACAAAATTACAAACACATAATCTTATGTTTCCTACAAACATCTCCAAACAAGACTTAAAAAGAGCAGCTTACAGGTTTTAAAATAACAAAAGGTGAATGTGTTAATAACATTGAAAAGCCAAGACTGTTAATAATTAAATAGATCAAAAATAGAATGGAAAAAGGAAAAAAGAACCAGGTATTATAAACAGGTAACAAAAGAGCCCTTATCTGTGAGGCTAACTCCTCACAGAAAAAAGGAACTGCTGGACAATACTTGCAATTTCATTAGCAAATTTCTTCGATGTAGTGACTAACTCTTCAATTTGTCTCTTAACTTTGACCTTAATTGTCTTTGAACATCCAGCCAGGACTTTTATTCTGACCAGAGTTTAATGCAGTGTAATAGCTTTTGGCCACACAACTGTGAGGTAGGAAACAGGTTCTAACAACTGCCTCCAAGGACAAAAAAACCTTGGCTCTACATACTTACTAATTTCCACTCCCACCTGTGTATCCCTTCTAAAGAACTGGCACACGCTACCCAAGAAAAGTCAAAAGGCCGATGACAGTATCTGACAGCCATTTGAAAAATAATTTGCAAAAGTTATTGTAAGTTTCAAGAAAGCACTTTCAAGGATTTAATTTCATCATTTATAATAAGAAAAAATATTTTCAGCAAAAACAGATCTGCTACAGGAATAAAATCTTAAATGAAATCACTGTAAAAATGTTTTTAACATATCCTACTGTGTTTACAACTCAAGTACTGATAACAGTACTTTAATGCATGCCAGTATTACTCACAATAAGTTCAAATTGTTATGGCTTTATTCCTGAAATTATTCAGATAATTTTACAGTAGTATGTAGTTCTGTAATTCACTTTGTGTATGTGTAGTAAAACGCGCAGGTTCTGGCGTTTTTTAACATTTTTAAATGGTTAAATGAATAATCCAGACAGTCAAACATTATGCTAACTCAACAATCAAGCTGTATACTGTTTGGGTTTTCTCACAGCAAAAGCAGGGTCACCTGGAACAGAACAGCAGGCTACAAGGCACAGAAGCAACATGATTATTGTGGCAGTTAAAGTCACAAAGAGAATGTGTGAATAAGGCTTTTCTAAAGAATTTGTAGGAGTTCTGAATAATCAAACAAATATCAAGGGGAAAAAAACCATATTCCTCCTGTAAATAATAGAAAGGATACACCTTGTGCTGCTCCCTAACCCTGGTTTTATCTACTTTGATCAGTATTTGCTAAAGGTTTCAGAATACACCTTTTACTAGCATTTTCTGAAAGGTACAATTTATAAAGCTTTCAAGACACTTTTGAAATATTATTCACCATCAGAATATATATTATTAACATAAGCATTTTTGTCATCTCGACTGAACTGGTTCAGCTTATTTACAACCCTATTTTCAATTACCAAAGTTGCATTACAACTTCATTTTAAAGTAAGATTTTAATGCAACTTAGCCACAGGTATGTGCACTATGTTCATATGTAGCTATACATAAGACATGATCAAACTTCATTCAGACAAGAGTGATTTAACCGACACAGCAGCCTGCTTAACAATAAAAAGAGATAAGATTATCATGCAATAAAGTAGATATTACACAGATAAGCAAGACAGTGCAACGAGAGGAACACCCACAGCATTCAGAATTTCACAAAATAAGACACACATGAAGTATTTTGCACAGCCTTTGCAATTTTTTAAAAAGAATATTTCTAAATATTGAACAGTTCTTGAAACATTGTTTTTGCTTTTGGTATAGCCTCCTTCTCCTGAAACCAATGCTGCAATATTATTACTTTTGGCACTTCAATTTTTCAGTTAATCTTAAGTGGATGCTAACATTTAAGAATAAAAAATCAAGCAGTGTTTTTTCACTCCTCTATATCAAACACAACACCACCTATGGAAAACAATTCAAAAACACTCCAAGCTCGCAAGGTAGTATTACTACCACAAATCTGTGGAATATCACGTCATGTAATAGTTACAGAACTTAACTAGATTAGTCATCAAGCTTGAAGATAATACTATTTGTCTACCCTCAGTGGAATTAGAAGCTAATTTTTTTAAACATAACTGCTAATTGCCTCCATCTATATACAATATTGCACAAAACCCACTTTATGATACAATAGGTGAGGTAACAAACATATATGAAATTAAATGTCAATTGTTACAAAAGAAGAGACAAACATACTTCCAGCTGCAGCTCTGTATATTTTCGTCTTAATTCAGTAACTTCCTCCCCAGCTTGCATCTTCTTGTATAAATCGAGTTCAGTATCTAGTAACTCTTTCTGCATCTAAGAAATTGTTACGGTAAATTATTAGTTTCACAGTTCACATTCTCTACTGAGGAAATAACATTCTGTTAAGACCCAAGAATCTACTGCTATGCCCCTATGAGCAGGCTATTTCAGAAATACACAGTGATTTAAAAGTTGGCCAGTGCTGGCCTCCAAGCAAGGTCCCAGTTTGCCAAAGCACCTCTACCTGGAAAAGAGATTCCTAGACACTGTAAGAAAAGGGAATTTGAAAACTAGATGTTGTAGCTTCTGTAAGGTTTTAAATAAGTTATGACTTATCAGTTCACATCACAGCTCTACCTTTGCAGGTATACTGCTTACTGTGTTAGGTTTCTACCTTCAAAAACAAAGCAAGCACAAATTTAGGAGCCTTCTTGGCAATGTGTAGAAGTATGTTTCTGAGCCTGTGGATGTCAGACCTTTTAGACTACCACACAAATACAAAGCCAATGGATTTTTTTCTAAACTAGAGATAAACAAAATAGAAAAAATGTAAAATTACATGGTAGTGATGACGAGATAGACATTTTACAAAAAATCAAAAATCAATACAATTATGAATATGAAATCTATAATCAGACTGGAGAATAAGCATGTATCATAGTTCCGTAATGCAAAAGCACAAATGGTAGTTCTGTTCAGACCACAGTCGAAAAAAAAAAAAAAACAAAAAAACAAAAAAAAGCAAACCCAGGAAGAAGACCTCCATTAATAAAAGGCTGGTCTCTGATGCACTCAGTTACCTTCCATCACAAAGTACCTTAAAAAAAAATTATTACAAAGTTCAAAAATATACCAAAAAGCCTTAGAAACTGAAAGGTGTCTCTGAACCCAAATTTAGACATGTTCATTGCAACCACTGAGGTGTAGGTTATGGTACAGGTGCAACAAAGGGCTTTATGTAACCATGAATATTTTATTTGAAGTTCTGTTCCAAATAGAAAACTTTCTACAGCAGCAACCAAATGTTCCAGTGACATCACAAATGAAGGATAAAATTATAGATTATTGTGAAAGTTTTACATTTATACTCATTGATTCAAAATCACAGCTTGTAATGCATTCAAAGGCTGGTTTTCAAGAGATGATCACATTGTGATAGTTGGAAACCAAGTATCATCACTGAATGATAAAGAGGGGTTTTGTTTCTTTGTTGTGTGGGTTTCTTGACCCTTCCCACCACACACACCCCAAATGCTTTAAAAGAAAAAAAAGCTGGATTGTTCAACTGACAAATTATTCAACCTGACCCACTTTTAGCCCCATTCTAGGATTATCTGCAGCAACCACATAAAAAAAAAATCCATTACCTCCTATATAATAGTTTTCAAAGTTCTCACAATTGGAAACAGTGTTTCTCTCAAATCTCACTGTGCTGCAACACACCAACCATAGGGCAAAACAAGGACTTCTGAAATTTAGTAAGGACCAGCAAGCAGCTAAAACTCACAGAGGGATCAGGCCAAGTCAGCATGGGTTCATGAAGGGCAGATTCTGCCTGAACAACCTGATTTCCTTCTATGATAAGGTGACCCACCTGGGGCAGGAGGAACCTCCTGCATGTCAGCAAAGGAAAATGACATGTTCTGCACCTGAGAAGAAAAAAACCCAGCCACCAGTATAGGATGGGGGCTGCCCAGACCTGAGGTGTCTTGGTAGCAGGAAAAAAGTTCAACATTAGCCAGCAATACTTTCATGTGGCAAAGGTGGTCAACAGCCTCCTGGAGAAGAGCACCACCAGCAGGTCAAGGGAGGTGATTCTTCTCCTCTACTCTGCAGGAGTGAGGCCTGGTATGAGTGCTGTGTCCAGCTGCAGGCTCACCAGCACAAGAGAGAAGTACTGGAGGGAGACCAGCCACAAAGACGATTGAAGCATCTACTGTATGAGCAGATGCTGACAGAACTGGGATTAACTTCAAGAAGGTGGCATGGGGGATCTTATCAACATGTATAAATACACCATATGGATGAATAAAGACTCAATATGAATGAATCCAGGCTCTTATCAGTGAAAACTGGTGATGGAACAAGACAATCCCTAGAAACCCTTTCTAAGCTCAACCATTTTTAGCAATTTGGTGTTATCAGATGATTTTCTTGTCCATTTCAAAAAATTAATGGAACACTCTCTGGCTAAAATAACTGTTATGGATTAAAATGCTGCATTGAAGTTTTCTGATCTAGTTTTCAACTTCCTTCTTCATTTCTATGGATCTGGATTCATTTCCTTGCTTGTGACAAAACTAACAAACTGTTTTCTCCTGTTCAAATTTATGAAGCACTGTACACCTCCAGTAGCAGAGTATTCCTCAAAACCATGAGGCTTTAACAATGAAATGCAACTTTAAAAATACTGACAATTTCTAAGACTTTTACAGTTCAAATTCAGACAGGTGATTTCCTTCACACTTCTCAAAAAAGTTCTTTCACCAGAGAACATCTCTCTCTCAAAAACAAA
This sequence comes from Melopsittacus undulatus, assembly GCF_012275295.1. NCBI lineage: Eukaryota > Metazoa > Chordata > Aves > Psittaciformes > Psittaculidae > Melopsittacus > Melopsittacus undulatus. Next base: position 43,426,898 of record NC_047528.1, read on the forward strand.
ATAAAAATTAATCCTTCATCTCCAAAAAAAAAAGTGTTTAATCTTATTATAGCAGGGCTCAAATTTTGGGATTATTACCACCCCACAAAACACAGTAGAATATTCCACCAAAACCGAAATTGTTTTAAGAGGTATAAACTGACTTCCAGAAAAAATAATCTATGCCCATTTTCAGGATAAAAATATGCTGCTTCAACTTTTACTAGTTAACAATGTAAGAAGTTACTGTGAGTACGTATATGTGATTTCAGTACTCTTTTTCATATTTCTTTTAAAAACTGTACAGCACTAATTTACACTGTGCTTTTAATGCCTACATTTCTATGTAAAATAAAGCAGTAGAAATGCTGCTTCAAACTGAGACTTAATCCTTTTAAATTTAATCTGGGTTGCAATGTTGCAACAGATTTTTAAAACAGAATCACAAACATTAGAAGATTGAGCATGCTGAAGATTTAAGAACTGAAAACAGCAAGAAAAGACTTTTTTTTCTGAAAAATACACTATACAAAAATCTCCTCTCTTATTAGCATGAACTTCCTCACTTGAAAAATCAAGAGAAGCTTGTGATATATTTACAGAACATTAATCGATTTCTTAAAACATTATTTCTCTAAGTCTTGCTTAGGAACAAATACTTTATAAAAAGCAAAATACTGCATTTTAAAAAGGTAACAATTGCATCTTAAAGCAGTTGGGAAACTGGTTAGAGGTATATACTAAAACCAATTATAGTACAGGGGAGAAACTCCTCTTACAGGTACAACCTGAACACGGGTAGCTAAATAAAGGAATACTGACCAGTACAACCTTCGATCTAAAAAGCTTAATATACTGAAACATTCCTGTGACATGAAAAGCCCCATGACATTATGTACCAGTACAGTAGTCAACTAGTTTCATGAAGCAGTTTGTTTTGTGTATCAAGCCTCATCAGAAGGTATCTGTGTTGCATAATGATAACCCTTTTGCATAAAACATTCTACTTTCACGATTTCTATTAAAAAATGTAAAAAGCAACAGATGAAACAAAAGATTCAGTAAGGCAAAAAGTAGTAAGATTTATGGTTTGGGTTTTGATTTTCCAGATGATGCAATGCCTGCATAACAATGGGTAAACATTTTAGACAATGGCATAGTTTTGAAATTAACTATGTTAGTTTAAAAACAAGGTAAAATAAATCTCCCTTCAAAGATGACTTCAAAATTAAACCAGTATGGTTTTAAGTACTGCTTAGGTAGCTGCTTGTTTTTAATTCTGCTGACATAAGCATGTGAACTTATCTTATTAAAAGCCTGACAAAAACTTGAGTACCTGAGTCTTAGTTTTCATGCTTTTTAAAGGAACCCCTCCTCCTGGTGATACACCTTTTAATTCATCCTTTAACTTGGTAATGCTATTAGTCAAAATTTCCAGTGTTTTCATTATTTCCGCTTTGTCTTCTGACTTCATGGTTTTATTCTTTTCCAGCTTTGAAATCAGCATCTGTTAATTCAAAAAGATAAAATGTTTTTTACGTAGCAACTACTACGACAGATCTGTTTTCCAGTACTCAGTATTGCACTACTTTTGTTGTGATCGGCAAACTCAGTATATAGGGCTTTCAACAGCATATACTAAGTTAAAAATTTTATCTGAATCCCTGATTATTTGCTAATGAACATCTGGTATCTACTTGGCCAGATCTGCCCAACAGACTTATATAAATTCAATTTTTAAATTTCTGCTCCTAAGCAAAGTGCAGTCATGCACACTTCTCTACACCTGCTCTTGTCAAGTCGAACACTCAGGCTTTCATTTCTCCCAGAACATATGCATGTTGCACCCAAATTAGGCAATTTCAACTAACAAGACAAATTACATTAAAACTTAAAATCATGTGGTAATACCATTCTAAGACAGTGCTTATTTTATAGGTCAGTATTAAAGCTCATGCTTACAAATTCTGAAATACTTTCTAGTGAACTGAGATTTTACAACTGAATTGCTCACTTTCTTTAATGCTAACATTTTACCTTCTGTGTTTCAATGTGCTTTTCTAAAATTTCTTGCTTCTTTTTTCTCACATCTTGTTGAAGTCGTAATGCATCCTAGAAGCATAAAAAATTATAGAAAGTTTCTGGATTTTGAATAATACCAGAAGAATAATACACCTGACAACTCTACAGCAGTAATTTCCAGTATGATTTGAAAGCAATGCATCACCAAATGAGCAAAAGGTCTAATATCTTTCTTGGTCTGATCTGTGCCAGGAAGACTTCATTATTACTTACGTACAAAGCAAACACACAAGTCCAATGAAAGCTGAAAGGCAATGTAATACACTAGTGCAAGAGGTACAACATACAAGAGTTTAAATGTGTAAGGTCAGTATCTTGAAAGAAACTGCAAATCAAGTGCATCAATTAAAACACATTCTCCAGTAAAGCTCCAAGCAAAGAGAAAATATATCCTGTTTTTTTAAACTAATGCATTACCCAATTAAAACCATCTCTTTTGCATCTGACTGCTGTAACTTGGAAGTGACAAGTACTAACCACCCAATCTGCTAAAAATAGAAACTTGACATTGCAATGGGCAAATCAAAATTAATTTAAACTGATAAATTTGCAATATATTTCACTCGAAAGGAGACGCAAGAGGAAATGCCACAGCTGCTGTGCTCATTAATGCTGCTTGAGAAAGCAACTGCTTCTTGCTCTCAGATATAGAATGTACAGATCTTAGCAGGATACTTGCAGAAAACAAGAGCTTTGATATCAACATATTTAATGGGACAAAAGAGGAGAGGAAGAAGATTATTTTGCATCTCTAAATTATCAACTGGGATCAGACTGGAAGTGGATTATTTTATACAAAGAGTGTAAATGCACAACAGCCATAAAAAGGAAATAGTAAAAGTTCTGTATGTCTTCCCAAATACTGACAAATTCTACTGCATGAAATGTTAAGTTTTGCAATCCCATGTGCAACGTTTTTTCTGAAGGGAAAAGGAAGATAAGACAAGGGGATGAATGCTAAGAAAAACTAGGGAAACACGAGCAAAGATGGGAGGGAGTCCCACAAAATCATGTTTTTCCACAAGTACTAGTATATTGTAACAGAAATGTCTGAAGAAAGGAAGGAGCAGATCACATGAAAAAGAGCCACTTAGCATGTCTCCAGTGTCTTCTCTCAAACCCCCCCAAAACAAAAACCAAATCACCAAAACCCTACAGCTGTTAAGAGTCAATAATTTTATTACAAGGTTTTTGCCGTTTCACAGGCATTTAGCATCTAAACTTGAAAAGTAAAGCTTCTATTTCTGAAAAACATGTTTGAGGGAACAATCATTAAATGAAATCCCAAAATTAGAAGCAATTTGTTTAAAGTCTGCACCAAAACCACAATGGACATGCAGTTATAAACTGCTCTTTCAAATTATATTAGACATTAGTACATAAGTTTACTAATAGTCTAACAGTTATACTGATTTCAGTATGTCTGTTTGAATCCAACTCACTACTGAACTCTTACTTTGTAGTTTGAAACCAGCAAGATAAATATCCTGGATTTAGTTTTTCTAAATTAAAAGAATAAATATGAAAAAGGAGACTTACTGGCCTTTTCTGAAACTTCTAAGCAAGCGAAATTACAGGTGAGCAAGCTAGTCAAGGCCAAATGCATTTTTGTTGCATTTCTCCTTTCAGAAAAAGAGAAAACCTAGTACTATGCAAAAAGTAAAAAAGGATGCAGTAGACTTATAGTTTGGAAACAGCAAAATGCAGGGTTATGCAGTTTTTAGTTCTCTCATGTGAAGATAATTTTGGTCACAAGTACAAAATACACTGAGAATAAAGGCCGGTTTGATGTTAAAGGGCAGTTCCAGAAGGGCTTAAGAGAGAAGAATTGCGACTACTCACTCAATAGACAATTCATGCCTAAACATGGAAATCCTGCTTGCAGGAAAAAAGCATTTCACATTTTGAATTTGAGAGTTTTAAACCTGCTTGCACTGTCTGAGCATACACTGAAAAAGCCTAGGAAACCATGCTGAATTTTCTTGTCCTCTGAAAAGAAACCATCATAGTGAATGTGATCTTGTAACTAGTTTCATCTATGCTCTTGAGATGAATATACATAGTGTACTATCCCTAGTGGCCATGAGTTCCCAATCTAAGTCAATTTTATAAAGAAGTATATTTAATTTACCTGTTTTTTCTTCTGTGCTTCATTAGAGTCTAGCACGGAAGTGGAAACAACAGGCAAAGATTTCTGTGCTGCCTTCAAAGCAGCAGGGTTGTACACAGTTTTTGTCAAGCCAGTAGAAGTGGATAAAACCTATAGAAGGAAATCATTTTATTCTTTTGCCAGTGAATTTCAGTTTCTTTTTAAAAAAAAACACGAGTGCTTAAAAATACATAAGCATCTTTTCTTTTGTCTGTTTTGATGATATGGAATATAAAAAATTTAGTGTAACAACTATATTTGGAGTTGCTGAAGTTAAATCATTTTTAAAGAGGCAGCATCACATCAGGTATGTAAGGATTATAAGCATCAGTTATAAATCCTTTCCATTGAGATGTCCTATGTACTTCCAAGTTTCAAATACCTAAAATTTTAAGTAATTGAGCATAATTAAGGAAACAGAAGACTGTGATGGTCCTGAGTATAACTGAAGTCTGTAATTTTTTAGTTTTGAGTTTAAAATATAATTTTTCATGGCTGCATGAATTTTTGGGGCAAAAATTCAACATAATTTTAGAGACTAAGGTTCCAAGTAGATATAATAGTTCCTTTTCATATTCAGTTCATGAAAACTGAGCTTGCACAATCAACAAGAAGTACCTCAAGTACAGGGAAATCTTCAATATCATACAGCAAAGGAAGAGAATACTATGTCTCTCTATTCTCCTTCCTACGTTTGTAATGAGGCCTGAAATTTCACCCTGACTTCGTGGGAACACAGCTGTCTACTTTACAAGCTGTCTAGAGTATACTATGTATACCTCACAATATCTGAAGATCTGGACTATTCTGTTTTCTTAGGATGTTCCTTAAGGACATTAAGGCTGTAATAGTATTGACAAATCCACGCCTAAGTGCTGGAAATAATACAGGCATTATCTTGTCCAGCTTGTTAGCAAATCACAGCAATTATGCAGGAGTTTAAAGATACTTTATAGATGTGTGGAAAATTAAAAGATGCATGCAAAGTCTATTGGTCAACATGCACTCCATAAAATAAGACACGATGGCCACCAACAGAAGAGGAAAAAAAAAAAAAGCACAAAAGAGACAGCCAAGAAACATTATAAAGACAGAAAAGATAAGAGATCACAAGAATTTCCAACAGGAATGCTTCATATATAGGGTTTTCACTTTGTTGTGCTATTTATACTGTTTCTTCCCACAGAGTACAAAGAGCAGAGAGAATAAAAATCAAAGCATGTTATAAAGTATTATAAAAGGTGATAATAAAATGCTCTAAGCAGGCCATTAGAATGGAGATGAAGCAATTTCTTTTAAACTTATGAAAGTACATTAACATATGCATATCCAAGTCATACAGTTCCTATTACAGAGAAGCTTTAGGACAGGCTACATAACAAACAAACAGAAGACCAGGTAAAAACAAAAATATCTTATCCTGAACTGTCTTCATGGCAGAGTGAACCATGCTTCCTGATCTCCTATAATTAAAGGAAGATGCCACAATAGATTACCTGCATCAACTAATCTACAAGAGTAGGAAGCAACACATTAACGTCTTCTACATCCCTTACTACTGTTCAAAAGAAGAAATAGCGTAATCTTCACAAGTTCATAAAACAGGTCAAACCAAGTTTCAGAACCCTACTAAAAATTCCAAAGCAAACTGCTGCTTCACAACCAGTCCAGTGAACAGCCTAGAATTTACTCAAAATCAGTCTGTACTATAAGACAACAGAGCAGAAAACCATTTTAGCATGGATTTACTATTTGTGGAAAACAAATGTTTAGAATAACTCAACTCTAGTAGAATAAGAAAAAAAAAATCCACTCAAACTGAAGCAGACTTCTTTATTTCTAAAGTATATAGCTCCTATGCAAAATGTAGTTGAGAAATTCAGAACTTATCAGAACTATTATTCAGAAATGTACAAGCTATCTACAGTATACTATTCAGAAATATTCAGTATTAGTCACTATTATTATTATTAAAGATGTCTAGAGTATATTATGCAAAAATTCAGAACTAATTTATCTACAACTAACTGAGGGCAACAAGAATACAACTAATCAAACCAAGAACAAAATACAGGCAAGAAGCCAAGATGAATGCATTTTGGTGGATTGCTCAGCTTGAAATGAGTCAAAGAGATACCCTCCTATATTACAACTCAACATTAAGTATTATTACTATTGTATGCTAAGTACAGTAACACATCTTTGGAGCTGATTTTAGTTGTTAGATTCCACTAAATGCATTATAAATGCCATACTGTAAGAAGGCATGAGGGACATGGGAAATGCAGCGGATGCTTCATTCATTTCAGATAAAGCCAATTCCTAATAAAACACCAAGGCAAAGGAATCTTGTTACCAAGTAAAATTTGCTGCCTTTCTACCAAAAGTCTTCACAAATAAATATAAACACTGGGGAAGTCTGACCCCCATAGTGCTAAAGAGATCTTTAAACATATATCACAAGCTTTGCTGCTAAAGTAAACACATCAACAACTCTGTTCTGAAAATTGCAACCACCAGGGAAAACACATAATCCTTATATAACCACCTTTCCCACCTTATGTCTCCTTTGTCCTGTCTATACTGATTAATTTCCACTTTTATCTTTCCATAACTACTGCAAATTTTAAGACCAAGTAAGGGTAAATGTTTACAGCATCACCTTTTAAGGGACACAAAAGCCCCAAAACATTTTTATAGAAAGTTTTTCTATAGATTCATATGTAGTGTTAAAATTTATTTATTTTTAAAATTTATTTCTGTATTCTCCTTACAACTAAAGGCCCTGGAACATATCTAGTTATTTTCATGACTGAATGAAACCTACTATAGTAAAACAAAACCCTCAGAATAGCAGCTGCTGTCCTAACATGGCTTTTTAATTCTTATAATAATTTAGCTATTTGCTAAGCTGAGGTTTGATATATAATATTTTATAAGACTAATATTTAATAAATAGCTTCATTCATAGTTATGAAACAAAATTAATATTGATACCAGGGTTTTATAATAAAATTAACTCTACTGAAATTAAATGTGAGAGAAAGTCAATATGAGACATTCTCTTACCTTTTCAGTGGTTGGAGTAACTGGCTTTGACACAAAACCCAGCCTATCCTTCACAGATAATTTAGTCACATTCTAAGAAAGCAAAAACAAAATTATAGTACATATAATTTATGAACAGTTTACAGTTTCCTATGTAATTGCAAATGTAAGGAATTCACAAAAGAGTATTCAACTAATAAAGCAATAGACTTTTGACCAAAAATACAAGAAAAATAATTAAAGCAGCTGCTGAAATGAATTTTAAATATTTGATTGAAAAGTTAATATACATCTATAAGTAAACTGGGTAAGACAAAGATAACCCCAAATTTGGAATTGAAGATTTTACTGCAATTTTTTTTTTCCCGGAAGTCCATAACACGGTGGCCAGCACAGGCCTTTTTTAATACACTTCAGATTTTGTGGTTTACAATCTGCTATTTGCAGGCATCAGTTGCATAAAGTTGTCATTTGAATTTAAACTACAAATGAAGCATGGTGGTCTTCCTTTTTGGATGTAAAATTAAAGCAGTGGTACAATGCTCATAAAGAAATAGCTCTGAGATAATAAAAATTTAAAGGCTATTTCCAGTGGGAGAAACATGCCAGACTGTCATTCATATTACTACTGTGGATACATTCTCCCTTTCATTAAGGGTGATATACAAATACTGAAAATAGTTTTAGATGCTGAGCACCAGTCTCTAATGGTTTTAGCTGTTTAACAGACATAATATTAAAAACAGGTAACTTTCACTTATTTGGATAGAAATCAACTTTAATTCGCAATATGAAAACTGCAATTTAACATAACACTACTGAAATATTTTCAGAGGTTTTAAAGTAAGTGATAAGCTATGATACTAAATATTGAGTACTATATGCTTCAGTAAGAAAGTTGAATATCATTGCATTGAAGAAAACTTTAATATCAAAACATCACTCACTATCAAATTAGATGCATTTATTAGTAATAAATATGTATTTGCACTAAATGAGTAATTGTAATGGATACATTCAGACAGTATAGAACCTATTACAGAAAGAAAAATGTGCAACTTATTTTTTTACTTTTATACATACCTGAGCGACTTCTGTATTGGCACTCTGTGCTTCTGCAGGTTCAATATTACTTGCGGGTACTGGACCTAATCGCTCCTTGACAGACTGTTTCACTACTGGTAAACTGGGTTGCTGAACTAAGGGCTGTATTACCTGTAACACCACCCCACCCCCAAAAGAGCACATCATAATATTAACAAGAAAAAGCTGATACATGTAGTTCAACAAATACACAATGAAATTGCTGTAATGATATATAGATTTATACTTCTTCCTTTCTATCATTCAATAGGTTTTTTACCTGATGGCAAAAATAAACACTTCATGAGATTTAGGATGTTATACTGACTATTTGTGTAGTGCATACAGCAATAGTATCTATTTTGCACTTACAGCTCACAGACACAACCAAACAATGCTTGTCTATTTCTATTAATCACGTTTCCTCAGACCATCTTAATTTCCACCTGTTAGAAGTGAATAAAAGGTAATAAGCAGTCTTCTGATTCCTTTCACAAATCTTTCATCATCACCCATTTAGTTATGGAAAGGCAGAATGCAAACATGTATCATAAAGATGCTGCTTTTTACAGCAATTGTAACTTTTCATCTGCTATGTGTTTAACTTGTACAGCATAGAAAAAGAAAGATATGAAGACATGCACTCATGAGACCAAGGAAAAAGAAAACAGAGCAGCTGATCTTCAAACCTACCACAGATATGCCCCAAGAGGTAACACCCTGCCTTTTTTCTTTGACAGAAACATCAAACACTTAAGACCAAAAAACAAGTACGCTCCCAGCCAAGCTTCCTGTCATATTTATGACCCTCAGGAGGTCACCTAACACATCCCTCCACTCCAGGGCAAAATCAGCTATACCTAAGCCATTACTGACAGTATCCATCAATCTAGTTCTTACAGTCTTCCAATGAATTAGGTCCTATCACCTCTCCAGGCAAAAATATTTCAGTATCCTTTAGCATTAGAAAATGTTTTTTAACATCTAACCTGAATTTCCTGCACTGCTTTTTAAGCCAAATACTTCTTGTTTTAGCTACCACAGATGGAGAGCATATTTCTGCTTCCTGGCAGAAGCCTTTTATTTGATGATTTACTATGACTGACTCCCCCCACCACCTTTACTTAGTATTTCCACTCCTCTCAGAATTTCCACAGCAAGGATTTTCTGAAGTAATCCTGCTGAGGAAACAGAAATGCTCAAGAAATTGTGGAGGACCAAATACTACTGAAGGGACAACTTAAAAGCTGACTGACTTTACACTGGAACAAAAATCAAAAGTTTTTCTTTAATGCCTGATGGAAAAAAATCTGGCTATAAGCCATTATAAATACAGGCGAAATTAATTCAGCTGTAATTAACACACCAGAAATCCTGACAAAAATTCAAATACTTACAGATTGTGAAGTACTTTAAGAGTTTCCATAGTACTTGCAGATATACAATCAAATATCACTTTCAATGTAAAGGGAAGTAAATATTAATGTTCCTGAACCACTTATGAATTAAAAATACCTGTTTACTGGCTCAACAATTTGATAACTGTTGTATTTTAGGGTAGAAGAACATGAAAGCATTGCACTTCAAATCTGAATTTCCATTTACATTGTTCTTGGCACTGTGCACCCTCTATCATCTATTTAAAACCGATGTTTTGCAAAACAGCAAATCTACAGATCAGGTATTTGTTAGAAAATACAGACTTAATACTTCAAGCTGTAACAACATAATCAGCAAGTGAGATGATTGCAGTAACTGTTCAAGCTGTCCTTCTCAAGAGAGATGTTTGTAGGAATACAAATGACATACTCCACTGCCCTCTTCTGGTTGATGAGATGAATGTCAGGCTTAGAAAATAAATACCATTTGGGTAACACCAGTTCAGATCAAGGACCAAAGATACATATAAATTTGATTCCAAATTCAAATCTGAAGGATGGTAAATGGGGAGAGAGTGAGATAGTTGTTGTTTAAACTACATTTTGGTAGATAAAAAGCAGGGCATTTGTCATAAAAGGAGGAGAGAAAGCAAACTGTTAAAACGTCCTACAGCAGGACTGTTATTGAAGACTGGGTCACTGATTCTGAATGATGATGACATACACCATCTAGAGAAAGGAATTCAAAACTTAGAACAGCAGTTGAAAGAAACCTCTAACTACTCATTTGTTTATTATATCAGTGTATATAAATAAGTGAAGGTTTCTTCTACACAGCCTCCCTCATGTTTTTCTCAGTGCAAAATCCGTTGCTCCACGCTGACAGCAAATCCAATAAAAAAAGGATATGCAGGTATCTAGAAGGACTCGCTGCACACCAGGAGCTAACTGACAAGACTTAGTAACCTACTAGACCTGGGAGAATCCAAGCTTACTTTTACATCTGAGTAGAACCACTATGCCTGCTAACAAATCTGATTTGGCTTGCCATGGGTTATGAATCTAAGTTCTACAACAGTAATTGCTGTTTCATATTCTTAAAAAGTTGCCAGTGCTGCTGTGCACATCACAACTACCAACTGTGGGAATTCTTAAAGAGCCAAGGCCACATAGTGAGCAATCCCTATACCCTGAGCCTTATTACTGTAAAGTAAGAAGATTCTTGGCAGGCATAAGCAAGGTCAGTTGTCTTGTTAGGCTTCTGTAATTTTCCACTGAAAACGTACAGAGAATGATCTCTGTCAAGGTTGTAGTTTCCCACTGTATTTTTAGAGTAAGGTATTTAATCGCAGTTATAACAAGTTATAAACATTAGCTTTGTAAATGATAGTAATCTCTAGACTAACCAATTAGAGCTCAGTATCCAAGGCTGTTACATAAGGGTGTAAGGGTATAAAAGGAGCACTGTATCTAATAGTCTGGCAATCGTTTGATCATATTGATCGTCTCCGCGTTGTCCGTGACTCCTGCATCAACAACCAACAGGTGCTCTACTGTGCAATTCATTCTAGTTCAGTTGGAAGGGACCTGTAACAATCATCTAGTCCAGCTGCCTGATCACTTCAGGGCTGACCAGAAATTTAAGCATGTTACCCAAGCATATTATCCAAAAGCCTCTTTAAACACTGAGAGGCATGGGGCATCAGCCACTCCTCTACAAGGACTGCTGCAGTGTTCGACTACCCGCTCGTGAAGAAATGTTTCCTACTGTCACCATTTGAATCTCCCCTGGTGCAGCTTTGAACCATTCCCATGCATCTTCTCAGTGGATGCCAGGGATATTAACACTTCCCTCCTCACTTAAAAATGTAAAATGTCCCTGATCCATTCCCACAAAACTAATCTAACACAACTCTTCTCTTACACTGTTGTATGTCCTCTCTGCATACACATGCATGCATATCTGCACATACATATAGGCATCTTTCTGTAAAACAAATTGTACTGCATCTTTCTACAGCAGTATACATGCCCAACATGAAAAGGGAAAAGACTGGAAAAAAACAGCACCTTTTGGAAGAAAACAGAGATTATCTTCCAAGAACAGGTATATAACTCTTTCTTATGCTCATAAGAGAAAAAGACTATACTAGTTAAATACATGTTACTTCAGCAGACAACAGGATCGAACCTTGCTTCACATGAAATGACAGTGGAATTCTCTGTAAATGACACAAGGGCTTTCTTTAAATACCTTCAGTCTTATCAACTCCTGAACCTTGTACTCGAGTTCAAAGAATCTACAATTAAAGGGTAAGCTCTGGAAAAGAAGTACGTGAAATATCTGTTATTTCTTAAGTACTTAATTTCCTTTTTTGTTTTTTAACGTTTAAAAGACTGCATTTTACATAACATTACATCACATTGTAGATAGAACAGAATTAGATCCTCTACCTTCTGTGTGGTAGTCTGGATTTGTGGTGCACTGCCTTCTCGATGCCAATAAACTTTAATAAAGCGATTATTTAATACTGCTTCTGTACTTGATATAGCTTTCTTTGCTTCCTCATGTGTGGCAAACTGAATGAGGGCACCTTCTGGATCACCTTGATATGCAACCTAAGATTCAGAACAGAAGAACAAAACTTACTGCATGTAGGATTTTCATTTGTGCCTCAGTTATCATATAATCACTAGTTTCAAGGCTCAGAAGCCTGCAAGTTAAACCCAGTATGGGTCACTAGATGAACACTTCACACAAATGATTCTGTTTCAAAAACCTGGTGTCAAGAAGCAATCTTGAGATGAAGCTAATAAACTTTCAGAATAGTTTTAACAACAAACTTAAGTAAAACACTTAAACAGCCAAACAGTATTTCTAATTGGGAGTAAGAGTTTGAAAGAGGAAGGATCACTGAAGTAAACTGCTATGAAAAACACATGGGTCTAGTATCAGATCTAGACGAAGTAGCTGATTTTGGTTTTCCTCCTTTGAGAATTAACAGAGCAAATAAGAGATTTTAATTCCCTCAGTGTTAAGGCAGGCACAGGAGATTTATTCTGTACTGTATCAGTACACAGACACATTGTATTACACATCTTCTTTCAGTCTCTCAGTGCAAACAAGAAAGCCAACATAAAAACATGTTAGCATCTGAAGCTTTGAGAATGAAAGATTGGTCTGAGCCCCTTAGAGACTTGGTCTGAAATACTGACATTACATATACAGAGACTAATATGTAGTATCAGCCTAAAGCCCTAGTTCTTTGCATCTCATTCCTATCTTTCTCTAATTGTTTGCTTATTCATATTTATAAATGTGGGTCATAGATACAACATGAAGTAACTATAAGGAACAAACTGCCTCTACTGTGGCACTAAAAAGTAATTACAACACAAGGACTTTCTGGATAAAAAATACAGGTTTTCTGTGTTTACAATTTCTCTCCCTAAAAAAAAAACAAAAAAAAAAACCCACACAAAAAAAAACCCCACCCCAAAACCCCAAAGTGTTTATGCTATCAGATCCAAACTTGAGAAAAGGGGTGAAGGAACACATATTCCCAATCAGTTTTCTATGTTTTCAACAATATATCTGAAGTCTTATCTGTGAGGAAAACATCTGTTTAAAACATAAAAGACCAGAACACTTTATTTCTGCTTTTTCAATGACAATTCCATGAAAATCAATAAGATCATGTTTAAGAAACAAGTTAGGAAAATCATAGATTAGTTAGGGTTGGAAAGGACCTAATGATCATACAGTTCCAACCCCCCTGCCACGGGCAGGGACACCTCACACTAAACCGTATCACCCAAGGCTTCATCCAGCCTGGCCTTGAACACTGCCAGGGATGGAGCATACACTACCAGGGATGGAGCATGAGAACAGTTTCAGGGAACAAGTTAAAACACAACTGGCATTCTTCTTTTAGCAACTACAACTAATTTGAAGCCTACTGCCTTTTCTTTGTTGACTCTTACCTGCAAGTTGACCAAGTTGCCAAACTTACTGAAGTGCTCATTAAGTTTGCTGATATTGTTAAGTTCTGGAGGAACTTTTCTCAGTTCAAGTTTTGTATTTTCATTTCCAAACTGCACCTTCTTCTGGAAACCTGGACTATTTGTTCTGTTAAAATTTTGCCTGCAACAAATAAAAATCAAGCCAGAAATCCATAGCAAGCTAGAAAACACAACATTAAATTGTATACACTTGCACAGGTGCATGTGTGCATGAGACAGAGGTTAAAAAAAAAAAAGGCAATTTTAGGGAAGTGTAGAAGAGTACAGCATACAAGCCCATGCACTTGCAGTTTTCTCCACTGATAGTCTCAGCATATCCCAAGGCACAAATCTGTGAGACAATTCACAACTCTGCTTGTACCAGTAAGTCCTATTTTCCACACTGCTTCCCTCCAAAAACAACTTCTCACCTATTCCATGGAATCTCCCCACTAACAGTTCGAATAACTATTACTTCAAGGCTCTCCTCAGTCCCAGTAATCTCTTCAAATCCCTTCCAACTTTTGTCACCCCAGGTATACACAGACACTAAGCACTTAACCCTACATTTTTGTCAGTAACATACCTGGCAACTCAAACCGAAACAGCAATGATACAATTCACATTTCAAAATTAAACCAGTCATCTCTAACTATCACACTGCAGCACCTCTGTTTCTTAGATAACTCCAATTTCAGGGAGTAAATCTTGGGAGTAGATCCAAAGCAACTTCAGCTACCTCTATACTGCCTTTGAGAGAAGACTGCCTTTGAGAGTGAAGACACTCTACAGCACTATTTATTTTAGTACAATCAGCTTATTCAGTTTAACCTGCTCACAATTTATATAGACTTATGTATGTTTCATACTGCAGAAAAGAGCTCCACGGAATTCCAACTATTAAGCCAAACTTGTGTTAATGATCACTCACTTGTCAAACCAAGTCTTCTTTGTAGGAACTCCAGCATCACCAGCACCAATTGTTCTTTTCCTGGATTCAGCATCTACCACTATTCTCATACTACTTTTATTAGGAGGTTTTTCTGTAAACAGATGAAAATATTTTACTTTTTTTTTTTTCATTTGCTGTGTATTTGATTGTAAAAAGGTGTTCTGCTCACATTGGATTTACATTGAAAACCACAGTTGTTTATTTTGAAATTATGACGATCCTCATCGAAACTGAGTAATATCTTGGTCACAGACTTCTCTTAACTATCAAGAGATGCTGTGACAGACCAAAACAGCTAATAACTTTCATTTTGTCATGGTAATATCACACACAGGAAAACAAAAGAGGTATGACAGAAGGCATCTGCCTTAAGATGACTGCACTCTGCACTGATTTACAATGTCCCATGAAATACTCTGAGGCTCACACCATTTCTGCCAACACCTCCATTCTGCCATTTGATGGCATGCACAAAAATTCTCATAATAGGAAATGCACAGTACTCAAGAGCACTAACACCCAGGAGAAAATTTGAGGTGGGAGAGGAATCACTCTTACTGAAGAAGAGGAATCACACTGAGGGACCCCTTGCTGAAAATACACTAACAGAAACATAGTAAGATGAAATCAAATACATACAAAGGTAAATTAAAACACATTTAAACAAAAACTGTTTTATTCTTCTTCCCTTCTCATTTTGTGTGCTGGTGCTCCTCAGGGCCACAGGAACTATGACGTTAGAATTACTCATGCATAACTGCCTGCTACCAAATAAAAATGAATCCTTCCTCTCTGTGGCAGCCTTTCTGTATAGAAGCCTTCTGTATAGAAGATGTATAAAGTGACCAGTTATTACAGCCAAGTGTAAACTGTGTCATACTCTAGAAAGAGGTTTCATTTTACCTGTAAAAATGCACACACAAAGCAACTATGATGAAAATTCCCTATTCAACTGAACTTCTCTTAACTCCAGAAGGTTTTAAAGAAATGCAGTTTTATATTCTCTAAAAACTGCCTCAATCTGTGTTAATAAGAGAAAACAAGCTAAACTGAATATAGCTTTGAAAGCATACCTCTGGGTGGTAGATCCATATCACCTGATGTGAGTCCTATCAAATTTGGTCTTTGGGCATGTACTCTATGTCTATACATAGGTCTTGAAGTATTTGTTATACTGGGAGCTTCTGGATTATAGCCATCAGTGTCATACGTTTCTGGTAACAAAAAAATTGTCTAATTAAAATAAATTGCAGTTAAACCTCCTAAGGTTTCAGATACATTATTTCATTTAATTACAAGATACAGTTACAGTGGAAGAGTTATGTAACAACTATCTTAAAAAAACCTGCCATGCAAAGTTTTCTGCTTAAACACAATGAAAATATTAGTCCATCTTCCAGATTCACACTTTACATGCAGATTTTACTTCTGTCCTAGACTAACTTTGAAAAAAACAAAGTTACTGTCACAGTCTAAATAATGCAAACTTATTGTCCCAAACTACACAACTATAATCTCTAAATAGTACATTATAATATGAATCAATGTTATTCTATTTAGCAAACCTTGTGGGCAAAGCCTCAGTACTACACCTGCTGTAAAAAGAGAGGGTGGAGCAGGAGGCGGCTGGTGATGAATACCCGTTGTAACAACGGTAGGAACTGAGCTAGTTGCTGAATTTGGGGGGGCATCCATGCCAGCAGGCTGCAATGGGGGAAGTGGAGGGGGTGGTCCTGTCAAAACCAAAGGAAAACATTGCATTCATTTATTATCCACTATGCTTACATTACAGTCAACACATGAGAAAATTGATTTGAAATGTTTGTACAGATATTCAAATAAAAGGGTGTGAGAGGTATATGGACATGATGCTGTAGCATTCATCCATATGAAACCATCTCTATCAGCCAGTGACTCAGAGCTTACATTACAGAGAAAATAATTTTATAACATTTCTCTAAACACCTTCTTGCTATAAGCAAAATGCTAACCTAGTATTTACCTTCACCAAGAGAAAAGCATTAAAGCTTTGTAAAATCCCTTCAAAGAAACAAATTCTATTTTTTAACAGCGCATAACAAAAATATTTCACAATAATAACCAGCTTGACTGAAATTATTCTTCTGAACACCCAAGAAGAAACCTACAACTCCAGTGGAAAGTCATAGGGACCTGAGAGGAGGGTTTGTTTGGTTTGATTTTTTTTTTTGTGACAATGTCAAAGCTGAGCAGTCACGTCTGACCTTCAATTTAATCATTGGCAAAATCAGTGTCTGGAAAAAGATACTGAAAAAAGTCACATATTTGGACTTTCCACGTACATCTGGAAACAGCATGAGAGGAAGAACTGATCATCCCATCAATACAGTTACTCTCTGTATTAATGTGAAATAAATACATTCAGATCTTATCCTATCAACTGGAAATGAAAACAGTTCAAGAAACTTCCAAGCAGTATCAAATATCGACTACTCTCAAAATAATTTTACCAAGTGAAACATCTAACTTGTTAAAAACAAAAAAAGAAAAAAAATATTCACAAAAACTAAAGTCACGGTTTTAAAACCACACAAGGGAACTGAATACTAAACTGCTGTTTTATAAAGGAGAGCCAGGCACATAAGTCTTCATACATTTTTTAGTGCTTGAGCCAAAGTGCTTTCCAATAAAAGAGTAAACAAGCTGAAGAATTTGTCTTTTTTAGCTATAAAAGTTTCAAAATTAACCACAAATTACATTTCCAGGTGTAAATCTGATACAGCAATGGATTCTCTTTATTATTTCCAATGAAATGCCAAATCGGTTGTTTCCAGGATTTTCACTTCTTCTCTAATAGTAGTCAGCTGTGGACTTTAGTAAAACTCAAGGAACTGAGTTTTGCCACACCATGCTTTTGCTTAAGCACAATTAAAATACTATTCCATATTGAAGGTTCATATTTAACATGTAAATTTTAAACCAATCAACTTCGCAACAATTGCCATAGAAAAAAAAAATATTTGGTGTAAGCTATGCCACAGCAGGGCACAGTACAACTTTCTAAAATACAATTAGCATTCTTAAAGCAGTTTTTTTTGCACTGCATACAACCGAAGTAACATCCACAGGATTCTCTAGTAAAATGGGAGGTTTAATCTTTTTTAATTACCTGTTACAGGTGGAAGGCTAGGTGGTAGGGGGCCTGGTGGTGGTACTGGAGGTCTAAGGTTAACAGGAGGAGGACTCAGAATTGGTGGAGGGGGTGGAAGTCCAGGAGGAGGTGGTCCTTCGACAACAGGGGGTTGTGCTGGAAAAGGCAGAATGCCAGGAAGATTTACATCTTCTACCACTACTGGATCGCTTCCATGATCAAAAGGGCACATGTCTCCTCTCATACAGAAACCCTTTTCTGAAAAATCAAAAGCAAAAGGAATTGTTAATATTGAAAAGCTGTAGCTTGATTCAGAATAGATATTAAACATTTTACGTGTAATTCAGCAATGTGTACATTAAGAGCAGAAATTTATGTTAGAAAATTAAATTGACTATTTGACTTGATTTTTAACAATCAGCACACAGGAACACTGCAGCAACAATCTAGCAGAATAAACAAAACAGATTTTTCTTAAAGAATTAATTCTGCACTAAATTGTAACAAATTGTGAAAGCCAAAAATGAAATCTAGGTATCATCACATTAATAAAACCACAGCGCTTCTAAGTAAAAAGTGCAAATACTGGGATTGAGAACCCCCTATTAAAGATAAAGCTAATATTATAGAATTCTGACATGAGAAAATTCACTCCAATTATTTTTCATAGAATCATAGAATAATTAGGATTGGAAAGGACCTGAAGATCATTTAGTTCAAACACCCCTGCCATGTGCAGGGACACCTCACACTAAACCGTATCACCAAAGGCTTCGTCCAACCTGGTCTTGACCACTGCCAGGGATGGAGCACTCACAACCTCCCTGGGCAACCCAATCCAGTACCTCACCACCCTAACAGTAAAGAATTTCTTCCTTATACCCAGTCTAAACCTCTGCTGTTTAAGTTTCAACCCGTTACCCCTTGTCCTATCACTACAGTCCCTAATGAACAGTCCCTAATGAACAGTCCCTCACCAGCATCCCTACAGGCCCCCTTAAGATACTGGAGGGCTACTATGAGGTCTCCATGCAGCCTTCTTTTCTCCACGCTGAACAGCCCCAACTTTCTCAGCCTCTCTTCATATGGGAGGTGCTCCAGTCCCCTGATCATCCTCGTGGCCCTCCTCTGGACTTGTTCCAACAGTTCCATGTCCTTTTTATGTTGAGGACACCAGAACTGCACACAATACTCCAAGTGAGGTCTCACAAGAGCAGAGTAGAGGGGCAGGATCACCTCCTTTGACCTGCTGGTCATGCTCCTTTTGATGCAGCCCAGGATACAGTTGGCTTTCTGGGCTGTGAGTGCACACTGCCGGCTCATGTTCATTTTCTCATTGACTAACACCCCCAAGTCCTTCTCCGCAGGACTACCATGAATTTCCTTTTTGCCCAACCTGTAGCTGTGCCTGGGATTGCTCCCACCCAGGTGGAGGACCTTGCACTTGGCATGGTTAAACTTCATCAGGTTGGCATCAGCCCACCTCACAAGTGTGTCAAGGTCCCTCTGGATGGCATTCCTTCCCTCTAGCGTATCAACAGAACCACACAGCTTGGTGTCATCAGCACACTTGCTGAGGGCACACTCAATTCCATTGTCCATGTCAGCAACAAAGATATTAAACAAGACCGGTCCCAACACTGATCCCTGAGGGACACCATTCGTTACTGGTCTCTTGCAATTATTTCAGGTAGAATTAGAACATTTTGCTGTAGTTTAATGAGATTATGTAGGAGCAAATATTTGTTATTTACATATATATGTATTGTATATGTGTATATACACACAGATGTGCAAATATGAAATATGCACACACAAAAATTAATATAAATTATTTTCTTTTACACTGTATTGGAGTAGGTCCAGAGGAGGACCACAAAAATGATCAGGAATGGAACACCTCTCCTATGAAGAAAGGCTGAGAGAGTTGGGGCTTTTCCACAGCCTGGAGGGAAGGCTCTAGGGAGAACTTACTGCAGCCTTTCAATACTTAAAAGGGGTTTGTAAGAGAGATGGGGAAGCACTTCTTAAAAAAGAGCCTGTAGCAATAGGACAAGGGGTTATAGTTTTAAAATAAAAGCATATATACTGAAATTATATATACGGAAGAAATTTTTATTATGAGGATGGTGAAACATTGGCACAGGTTGCCCAGAGAAGTTGTGGATGTCCCATCCCTAGAAGCGTTCAAGGTCAGGCTGGACAGAGCTCTGAGCAGATCTGATCTAGTTGAAGATGTCCCTTGCAAGGACACTGTCTGTCACTGCAGAGCAGCTGGACTAAATGATCTTTAAATGTTCCTTCCACCCCAAACCTATGATTCTATGATTATGGGTTTAGCAAAAGCCCCAACACCCCCCCCCGCCCCCCCCCCCCAAAAAAAAAACCCACAAAAAAACCAACAAAACAAACCCTAATACAATTGAATATGAAGTAAAAGTTCAAAACATCTTCTGGTTAAAACAGGAAGAAAGCCAACTGTCCACTTCCTAAAACATGATGCCTAAAATAGTCTGTATCACCTCATCTTCAGAAAGAGTTACTGAACATACAAATTAAAACATCAAGAACTAACAGAAGTTCTGTAGAGACTCAAGTAAAAAATATGAAAGTACAGACAGGACGGGCAGTACATTGGAACCAGGTAGCCACTGAAGAGAGAGATGACCTTAGAAGTTTAGAAGACACAAAGAGACATAAGAAAAGCAAACAGAAGAGACATCTACTGAGAGTTTTCAGTAACAGTCAGAAATGCAGTGGGGTGGAAACCAAAACCAATAAAACAATAAATATTTGAGGACAACTACATCAGTTTTTTAACACATTACCATTTTCTTCATACTTAGAAAATGGAAACAAATTGCTACAGAAGACAAAATTAGAGTCACAAAGTCCTAGAGTCAAGCCTGGAAATGTTATTTCAAAAGTTTATTAGTCTGCAAGTTTTGTTCCTGTCTTAAAAAAAAAAACAACAAACAACAACCAAACAAAAACCACATCTAAAGAAAAAAAACACAAAAACCCACAAAACAAACCAGAAAACCCCCCACAAAAAACAAAAAATCCCAAACCATCACAAACACAAAACTTTGTAGAGCTGGGAGACCATGACAATGCAACATTCTGCAGCTCAGTTTGCACTAGAAGAAAACTTCAAAAGAAACTACACTTTCACAACTCTACTTGTTCCACGGTACTGCTGTGACATAAACTGGCAAAGCTACTCTTCTGAAGTACAAGTCTGTCAATACTTAAGAGCTCAGCCTCTCATTTTCTTTACTTAAATAAACCCCAACTAAGCAGGTCTGAATGTAAAACTAGAGCTTAAAGTCGTCATTGTGGTATGCAACAACAAAAAAAAACCTCAGAAGAACACTTGATGGGGAAATTTAAACTCTTCTCAGCTAACAGGTTGACTGGCTGCATTTAGGTAAGACACTGCCAACTGCAGTAGCCTCTTTTGTGGATTTGGCGCAAGACATGCAAAATGATAGCTTAAGACACAGGTAAGCAGAAAACCTCACACAATTTTAAGAAACTCCTACGAATTAAAAATGGGCTAATATAAGCCTGGCAAGTTGTGGCTCCAGACCTTTCTAGTTAAAAATTACCTCTTAAGATGGAAGAGTTAGGTCAATAAAGTGCTTAGCATGGTCAAAACTACCAAATGCAGTATTTGGTGTGAACATGGCATTAAGACAGAAAACCTTGGTAAAATTGGGTATTTTTTTAATAACTTTAAATATACTATTTTTCATCTACATAAAATAATCCTAGTACCTAAAAAGACTATATAAACACTAATAAAGCTGTCTAAAAGCTAAGTTAATAAAAAATGGGATAAAATCTGTATTCAACAGTTGTGCAACAGAAAAACTACAGTATTAGAGAAGATCTGAAAAAGAAAGGAGTACTACCTCAATTATTTCAGAAAGAGGCCAATCACAGCTGCAGGAAGCAACAAAAAAATACAGACTTACCATCATAATCTCGACAGCGTTTCTTTGGCAGCGGAGGTCTTCCATAGGAGTTGTGGTCCAGTTGCTCTTCATGGAACTCTGACCAGCTTTCAGTAGTGTTATTCCCATGATGAGCAGGAGCAATAACAGTAATGGTGCTGCTCAGTGTAGGGACAGGGTAGTGGCCAGATGAAATATTTGTCACAGAAGAAACTGGAGTATAATTGTTCTCTAATGGATCTGTTCTATCCATATCATATTTTGGCTTTCCCAAATCCCTTTCTGTAATAAAACAAACAAGTTAAACTGGATGATTCCTTCCGCACATTTCCACCACTAAGTCACTAACCTGCATATCTTCATTCCACATCAGTTCACCTCAAAATATACAAATGATAATTGAAATGTTCTACAGGTTACCTAGAGTGCCTGTAGAGTCTGCACTCTCAAGTTTCTCACAATCCAACCACACAGGATCCTGAGCAACCTGCTCCAGTTTATATGCTTTGTGAAAGTTTGTTGGACTATATGACTTTCAAAGGTATTTTCCAACCTCAGCAATTCCATGATTCTACATTACAAAGTTTTAACCAGAAAAATAATAATCTTAGAAGTACACAGTCAGCCACTGGGGTATTTCAACAGCAGCTACATCCACAGTAAAGCAGAAATACTATTTAACTTCAAGCAGAGTACATCATCTATGGTGATGAGTATATTTTAAGAACTTCAGATGGAAAGTTACTCTGAATAAAAGGAAGCTATGGGTAAGAAAAAGCTAGCCATCACTGGGAAAAAATGTAAAAGTTACGTATCTTTAGTGTTTCGAGATACTACTACTACCGTATCTTCATGTTTTTATCTTCATCCTATCTGCATTCAAATGTATATATTTATCACATACAAAGCTTTGCAACAACTCTGGAAATAATAGTGCTTCACAGGTATGGAACACTCCTGGGCAGATGCAGCAGTAACATGACCTTTTATTCTGAACACATGCAAACTATTCTTTTCATTTTCTAATATTACCATCAAATAAACAGTAAGTATCCAGATTAAGACAGAAAAGTTCTGTCATGAAATAAGCTGGTAGACTTAAATAACCCCATATTAAAGGAACATTAATAAAAATGCTTAATGATGGCAGGTAAGTGTGGGTAAAAAAAGCTTTTCTTAAGGTGCTTAGAAAAAGAAACAAAGCTTTCACTGTAAGATACTGTCTGTAAGATATTACCATTGTGTTCACGATTAAAATTCAATCACACTGTAATCTTCCAGTTAAACTGCTGCATACTGCTTAATTTCCTCGTTTGCAAGTTGCTTCGAAAATACCTGCTGCGTATTTTCAGGAACTCCACACACCTACTTTTAAGGCTGAGTTATCAAGGCCCATTCCACAAAAGAAATAATACAAAGGAGACTCAAATCAGACTATTTTTATCTCCACATTGTCTTAAGACAGGACAAAGATATAAAATTACTCTCAATATTCTTTTCCAACTTCCAGAAACAACTACTGGGAGAAAAAGCATACTTCTCAGCTGAATATACAGCTTTGTTTTTAAAGAAGTTTAATTTTAAAAACTACAATACTGACGTAATACAGATGCACACAAATGCAAATATTTACTGTAATAATTTCAGCCCCTCTCTATGTTGCCAAGGAGGGGGCAAGACAAAAAGAACAGAGCCATACTGTTCTGCTTGAGAGTCCTTAGCTGGTGATTTCCACCAGCTCTCTCTCAGTAGCTGATTATTAATTTCTGTATCTTCCCAAACCAGACTCTGAGTTTCCTGAAACTGGGTTTTTCTGCCTCTCTTCCAAACATTGTTTAAAAGTGGCCAACACTTTCAAAGGTACTGAAGAATGGAGGGAAAGAGGGGAAAACAAGCACTGAAAATATAATTACATAAGTCTTATTTCCACAGAAAACCAAGCTAAATTTGAACAAAACCAAAAACAACAGAAGAAATTTTGGCACATCAGGAATGTAGTGTAGGCAACATTCACCGTGTCTTAGAGACCAACTGTTGGTACCTCTGCTTCGTGTTCTGCTCCGGCTTCTGCTCCGGTCTCGATCTCGGTCTCGCAATCTCTCTTTACTCCAACTTCTACTTCGACTCCTGCTGTAGCTCCGACTCCTCCCTCTTCTTCTGTTATATCGATCCCTATAGGAATCTCTTCTGGGAGGATTTCGGTCATAATCCCTCTTCCGAGAACGGTCATCTTTTTTCCTTTCATCACGACTCCTAAACATGTTATTTTGTAAATTAATTACAAGAATTATGAAGCTCTAATTTAAAGCCTTAGCCACCATTATAAACCCCAGTAAATGGCAATGGAAAATTAAAAAAAAAAAAACCTACAAATGGAATCTAACTATGATCCTTCCTTTCTTCTTAGAAGACTTTTAAAATCCTTTCATTGGGTTTATGCATTTTACTTTTACCATCCATAAGATTTCAAAACACAGGCAAATTCTGTTTCTGCCAATAATATACCTGCTCAAGTTGGAAACACCAGAAAGTTACACAGCTACTGAAAGGAAGGCTTCCAAATAAAAAAAAAAATCACAATTCAATCTCAGTAACCAAGCACAATAAGTGTTGCCATACAAACCATAAATCTAACATAAAAATTAACCTTAAAATTCAAATGTGATAGTTGTGCACAACTCTGAGATGGTTTACACTATCACTTATATACTAGCTGTGTAACTACATATGCATAAAAGCAATAAAAGTCTTATTTTTAGCCTTAGGTAACCATACAGAAAGTTCATCACAAAAATCCAACTTCTTACTGATGTAATACAATAGACTAAAAAAATTTATTACCTGGTATCTCTGTAGCGAGAACTTGACTGAGGAGGGCTGTGATTTAATCTTCTAGAGAACTTTTTCTCTCGCTCTTCCTCTTTAACAATCTGAATTTAAAGTATATACATTAGACGAAAACATGAGGACACTACAATGGAGACTTCTGCACAATCACATAAAACAAATTCAAAATACCAAGCAAAGTCAGCTGTAACACTGAACTGAAACAACATTTTTGCATGTAACAATTAGAGAACCTTCGTATAATATTAGTTTTCTATTTCTAGAATATTCAAAGAACAGGTTGGGCGAAAGTGAAGCTGGATGAGCACCCCTATTGTGCTACACTGAAAGTAAGACCTGCTTTTGCTACGGATAGACAGAAATCCATACTAAGGTGCAGTGACGGATCTGGAAAGACATGAATATTCAACAACTGACACAGTAAGGACTTCTCTTCATCAGCACGTTAGCAGGTTCAGATCACAGAATCATAGAATAGTCAGGGTTGGAGAGGACCTTTAGATCATTAAGTTCCAACCCCCCTGCATTCCATGCCCATCAAGTTCCATGGGCAAGGACACCACACACTAAGCGATGTCACTCAAGACTATGTCCAATGTGGCCTTCAACACTGCCAGGGATGGAGCATTCACAACTTCCTTGGGCAACTTGTTCCAGTGCCTCACCACTCTCACAGGAAAGAATTTCTTCCTTATATCTAAACTAAACCTCTGCTGTTTAAGTTTCAACCCGTTACCCCTTGTTCTATCACTACAGTCCCTAATGAATAGTCCCTCTCCAGCATACTTGTAGGCCCCCTTCAGATACTGGAAGGCTGCTATGAGGTCTCCATGCAGCCTTCTTTTCTCCACGCTGAACAGCCCCAACTTTCTCAGCCTGTCTTCATACGGGAGGTGCTCCAGTCCCCTGATCATCCTCGTGGCCCTTCTCTGGACTTGTTCTAACAGTTCCATGTCCTTTTTATGTTGAGGACACCAGAACTGTACACAATACTCCAAGTGAGGTCTCACAAGACCTTAATGCAGTCAAATATAGGCTGCTGTTGAAAAGGACAAACCTACTCTACTGGCTCAAAGAGCAGCATAAACATTTTGTCAGAATAAGGAGTTTATCTGGGTAAAGCAGCTGGAGGAATGAGGACTGCCATTTGGAATGGCAGCCTGGATTTATGATGAATTAAAAGGCAGCATATCTGCAATGGCAATTCTGAGCAAAAAACCTGATGTAGGTTGTACTGCAACTCATGCACTACCCAACAGCTTTATTTACATTTAGCTAAGCAGAACCCCTTTGGTTTACCTTTGAAACACCCACTTAGGTTTAGAAAAATTGTGCAGCAATACTCAACATACTAGACACAAATCTTCTGACGCATTTTAATGCTGTAGGACAAGTTTGGGACTATTACTAATAAACAAACATGATGAAGTTGAGCCATGTAAGCAAACTACAGGAATGAGGGAAAAAAAAGACATACATTTAATTTAAAATCCATGCCTACCTCTTCCTTTTTTGTCTCTTTTTCCTGGTGCTGAAAAAATTCTACTTTCAGGCTTCCTGACGATGGCTGTTCTGGTGGAGGTAGATAGCTTTTTGTATTCACAGCATCAAATAGTTTTTCCACAAATATTTGAGTTTCTGAAAGTAAGGAGAGTGTACAAATATTCATTATGCAAAATACAGTTAACATTTGATTAAAAATTTAAAAAATTATATACTTAAAAAAATCAGCATTCACCAAAAAGTTAAAACAATCAAGAGTTTGGTTTGGGTTTTTCTTTAGTATTCTGCTGATAATTTTATATTTTAAAAGAATATTCACATTCAAGAAACATGTCAATAATAACAATGTTTCACAAAGTTTTTCAGCATCTGGAAGCTTATTTCTAGAATATATACAGAGCTCCAATACTTCTAATTCTGGCAATAACGCTTAACATTCATGATTTTCTTCCAGGAATACAGACAAAACACAAACATAACATACACATATTGTGCTATACACCTGTTTAAAAAAAAAAAAACCAACAAACAACCTTCATGAAAATTGAATTACATACTTCAAAGTAACAAACCTGATAAAGACAAAAATGCATTATTCTATAGGAAAATACTGAATGAACTAAGACAGACTTTTCACTCGAGGTTTATTGCTATGATAAAAGACCATACCTTTTTGAAGGAATACATCCAACTGATCAACACACAATGCCTTCAGTTCCTTTTCACTTTTATCCTTCTTTACCAAAGCCAGAACATATTTAGCTAGGGCAGATGGATCTGCATCACATCTACAAACAGATTAAAATAGTAATTTAATTACAGAAATTAACATCTGAAACTGTTATAACCAATACATATAAAGGACTAAAACATTTCCTACCATAGTAAAAGAAAAGCACTCAGATTAATTTTTTAAGACAGAGTCCAGATACGTAAGATTGCCAAGTATCACCTTTCTTTTCTAGAGAAGTAATAGCCTAGAATATTTCCAAACAATATTGCACAGAGGACTTCACAGGAAACTAGAATGAACTATTCAGAATGAAACAGCCTCAAGTGCCTAAGTCTTCAAGGCAAATAAACAAATACTTCTATAACTCTTCAATGATGAAATTAGTAATTCTGAGTGTAACACTAGATGACTGTTAATGGGGTAAAGTCAGCCCTACCTTACCACTAATAAATACACGTACACAGCAGAAGCGATCTATGCTATTTAAAAAAAAAAATCACTGAGACTCTTAGATATGCTTCAAAAGAATCTTATTACTACCTACATATGAATACCATACAAAGCACACTAACTGAAAAATCGTAACTTTGAAAAAGGGTTCATATAATACTATCATGTAATCTCTGTAAGTGATACAATGAAGGGAAATTTAAGGGCTCATTAAAAAGGACATGAAACTGTTAGAACAAGTCCAGAGGAGGGCCACAAGGATGATCAGGCTGGAGCACCTCCCATATGAAGACAGGCTGAGAAAGTTGGGGCTGTTCAGCCTGGAGAAGAAAAGGCTGCATGGAGACCTCATAGCAGCCTTCCAGTATCTGAAGGGGGCCTACAGGGTTACTGGTGAGGGACTCTTCATTAGGGACTGTAGTGATAGAACAAGGGGTAACGGGTTGAAACTTCAACAACAGAGGTTTAGATTGGATATAAGGAAGAAATTCTTTACTGTTAGGGTGGTGAGGTACTGGAATGGGTTGCCCAGGGAGGTTGTGAATGCTCCATCCCTGGCAGTGTTCAAGACCAGGTTGGATGAAGCCTTGGGTAATATGGTTTAGTGTGAGGTGTCCCTGCCCATGGCAGGGGGCTTGGAACTAGATGATTTTAAGGTCCTTTCCAACCCTAACTATTCTATGATTATCTATTTTAGGTATCTAAATTCAATGTATGGAACACTTTACTATAGAAGCTGATGGTCTCATGCACACCAACAAGGAACTTAAAATGGCATAAGATGTATACGCATGTAAAGTAGAATATTATTCAATATGCCTGATAAAATTTGATTATAATGTCTCACAAGCAGTAATCTACAATGAACTCTGCAGTGGTGTTACAGAGTAAAACCTGACAAAGCAAGCGAGAATACTGCAGAAAACAATTTCATGTTTCATAATTCAAAGCCAGTAACTAATGAATTGGTGAGACTGTGGTTTACCAGGCAGAACAGCAGCATTTTCTTAAACCATTTAATCCCATTACGTAGCATAAACCAAAGGAAGACCTCAGACGCCAAAAAAAAACAGGCAGGATTTAACAAACACACGCTGGTTGTGTGATATAGGCAGTGAGCTTGTCTAGGTGACGATCAAAGTTAATACTAGTGTTTTAAAGAACTACATCAAAAGTTGAAAAAATGTCACTGGTGCATCTAACTGTACATTAGCAGAAATAAGTAAAATTAAACTGGGGTTAGAAAGTTGCACTGAATATGAATATCATACAAACACAGTTCTAGCACAGAAGTCCACTGGTCACAATGAAGACTAAAATGACAGTTCCCAATCTCTTCCACATTAAAGCAAATGAATTTCTAATGCTGAAGCTTAATTATAAAACTGAACATTGTTCATTTAAATGACATATATTTTAGACACTGGGCAGAAGAAACCAAATCCACCACCATTTGATGCTGCCTAATTCCTCACCCCAAAGACACCATCACCTGCCCACCAAGCAACATCCTTCATGCCAACATTCACTAAGCAGAGGAAGCAGATCTGTCAGAATCCATCCTCAGATCTTCTGGATAGCCTGGGTCCAGCAGTGCTCTGAAGATAAATATCAGAGCTTCAGACTTAACTCGGCATCCTCTAGAGATCAGGCAGTATCACAATTTCAGGCTGTCAAAGCAACTTGAGCTGCTAGGGGTGATACTACAGCATTCTGCAGTATTCACAGCCTACATTCCAGAAGAACCTGCACACACTTAACTGACAAAACACAAATATATACTATTAATCAAAAAACAGATTGCAAACCAATTGAAACTTGTTCAGAAATGTTTTCCTTCTCCCATTACATCTAATTTGCTCTCATTCAGATTTAACAATTCTTTATCCAGAAGAAAATGCTGTTCAAGCAGTAAGTCATCCTGGAACCAGGCACATAACCTGCTACAGTAACAGCATGGTCTGTTTCACACTGCTAGCACCTGAGCACATCATCTCAGAAGCTTACCTGAAAGTCTGATACTTAATGCAACCCCCCCAAGGCCCTAAGGCCTCCTTTCATAACTTCTCAATGCTTGAATTTACCTTTTATTCCACCCCCTCCCCCCCTTCTTTAATGCCAGTTCAACGTCACTACAGGAAAGCTTCAGTCCTTTCCCAGTTTCAAGCTGAATCATGACTCAGAAAATTACTGTGCTATTTTCATATTAGCTATCTACACTCATAACAGGAAAACAATCTTTGCACAAGAAGCCAATTTTCACATGGTAACACCAAATTCTTTTCTTCACCTTCGTATTCTCCACAAAAATCAGATAAAACATTGGAAGCTGAGCTTAGTTTTTTATTTCAATTTCCACAAATATTGTTATCATCTGATAATAGTCACTTGTCACTGTTCAAAATCAGTTACAACTGACTTTAATGACAACACACACACGCAAAATGGAGGGAAGAAGAAAAAGCAAGAGTAATTCTACAAGGTAAAAACTCACTGCGGCTAGCTACTGCAATATACTTCAATATGCATTTTAATTCTGCAGCTTCTACAGTAGCAACTATACAACAACTTCATGTGCAGTTTAAAGTAATTCCTCGCTCACAGGCAGAGTAGAAAAAAGGAAAGACTTGTCTGAAAATCCACACTCCAAAATGTGTAACACCAAAAAAAAAATAAAAACCACCAACCTCAAACCCAAACAAACTCAAACAAAAATGGATTAAAAACTAGCAAGCAATTTCTGCTTTCACCCCTCCCCACTATGATTTTGGAAGTATTAGGAATACCGTCCACCCCAAAATGACGTTAAAATTTTAATCCATCCACTCAACTCCAAGATACTCTCCAAAAAAATATCCTCAATGAAAATAAGTGTACTTTGATTTTGTAAAACATAATCATTTTCTCCTCTGGTACTGTCCTAACATTTATCACTCTGAACCACATATGAACAATGCAAAACAATCATACCGAACTCTAAGTCTTAATTACTCAACATGTAAGTGTAGAAATCCCCCTGTACACAAAAGGAAGAACTTAGATGCTTTCAAGTTAAAACTCTGTATTTATTTTGGCTATTCAACAAATGATGTGTTTGAGAAGTACTAACAGATGATATTAAATAATCAGTAATGAATACAATTCATTTTGTGCCAGAGTGAGACAGAGAAAATGTTTTTATAAATAGACAGTATGGTTTGTTTTCTTTTCACTTTTTAAAATTAAACTACAAAACTCCACACAAGCCAAAGGCTGACTTCCTTTATGTACTGACTTGAAACAGAAGTCTCCTCTTCTGTGTCTGTTGCTCAAAGCCTGAAAAAAACCCCATAAACAACTGATCTGTTTTCTCCACACTGTTCTGAAGATCACACTTGTTTCTGTAACTAGTAATTTAGATAGAATTAACAAGTTTATAGTCTGATCTCTTACTGCTTTTCAGACTTGGCTTTTCAGGATGATGCTAAAATTAAATTTCTGGCAATGTGAAGTGGTAGAAGAGTAATGGGTCTCATGAAGTAAACTATACAAGACTGTCAATACAGTAGGTCTGCCTGAAAATTTCTGTTCTTTAAAGCTATTACATATTCTGGATTAGCACCATTAATGGTTTTGTTTGGGGGAGAGCTGCTTTTTTCAAAAGCAATTCTTTCTTGTTTTCAGTCAAACTGAATTCCAAAATATTGCCTATAAATTCACCATCCTTTGACTTAAGACAAGATCTGCTGGTTTGGACTGTAAGGGCCTTGGGTTTTTCTGATAAATGAGTTTCTATGTTCTCTAGATTAACTGTAGTTTCTTACAGAATAGCAATCTGTGTGTGAATAATATGTAATATGCTTGTTGTGCATACATGGATTTTTCACTCATTTTGAGTATGCTTTACCAGTTTTTCTAAACTTCTGTCTTGTACTTTATGGTCTTTGCGGTCGACACTGTTTTAAGTGATGTCACTTTAAATAGGAAAGGCACCCATGGTGATGACAGCAAAATACACTGTGCAGCAGGATTTCTCATGCAGTATGTATCACTTTATTCTTGCAGATTATAAGATTAATACAGAAAGGTCCTTAACTGAAAATTCAGAAAAATTAGAAAAATCAGAATAGTACATATATATCTCACATCTGCATTCAAAATTAAAAGTAAAATTCTATTTCAAATCTAATATTCCCTGAACTATACACATTTTTAATTGTTTGATAAAGGTTTGAATCCTTAGCCTAACTTGAATATGGTGGGGTACATGACAAACCTTAGCATAAACGGTAGTGTGTGTTATGACAGAAGATTAGACATTACTTTATCCTTATGCTGAAGTTTGGCTGCTAGAAAAACATTCACATACACTGAAAGATGTAAAACAACATTTTGCAACTTGGAGCCCCATAACTATATCCTCCCAACTTTTTGTAGGCATTTGCTGCAACTAATAATCAGCATAAATAATCACAAATTTGTCCTCTTGCTTTCACTTTCACATTTTCTTTAACAACGTAAACCAGTTGGCAAAAGTTACCTGAACTCATTTCCACTGCAGCAAGTTAACTCCCACTGCCATCTACAATTAAACACCCACAGCATGTATTCTTACACCCACTTTCTGAATATATGACCCTAATTAGTAATGCTAAATAGTTTTACCTCTAGTACTGCTTTTTTGCAGCCTGTATACGCTTTCAGTCAGAGAACATGCAGTGCCTACTGTTCTTTCCTAAACAGATTGCTCTTGTAGCCCCACTTTAATAAACAGCATTTAATACAGAGGCATAGATAGAAAAATTTTCTTACTAGAGCTCTGTACATTCTTCAGAGAACAATCCAAACACCTCCAACTGCTACTCACCATACAGAAGTTTCAAAAAGGAAAGTAACAGCCAAACAAATATTTTGTTCAATTGTAGGAGCAAGAATTTACAGTTGCAACAAGCCTCACAGAAAAGTTCAAAATCCTTTCTTTCTGATCTCATCCAGTTTTGAAGTTATTAAATGCAGTTACTGCTTCAAAGAAAGAAATTAAAGCAGAAGAGGAAATCTGAAGTTGTTAAGAGTAAGCCTTAAATATATACTTTTTTTTTAATAGTGAATGTTTGAGAATGGAAAAGTAATTTAGCTGAAGAAGACTCATTTCCCTGTACAGTCTTTTTATTTTAATACTTTGCAATTCATTAAACAATATTCAATATATCCATTTCCAACACTCAGATTTACATATTTTTAAATATAAAACACTAAATATCTTCCAAGAACTCACTTTGACTTTTATAATCACCATGCAATTACAGACATCAGCCTAATTTACAAATGCAGTGGATGTGGAACACATACTGAAGTTCTTTTAAAATAAAAAAAGAATGTTACTGGTATAGCTGTACATACAAAATCCTTTATTAACAACAGAGCTTATACAGACTTAGACTTTCCCAAAACAGCTAAAAGTAATTTAAAAATGCAGATAAACTGAACAAACATAATACATTTGTACATAAATATTACAGAACCCTTTCAAAAGATATTGAATAGAAGCATTCAGTAAATATCTTTCAAGCCATAAGAGAATCTAAGCACAAACTTTGAATATCATATGCTGAGGCAATATTGTGTGAAGTGCCCAAGAATGTCTTTAAGCATCAGTAACAAAAATACATCTTCAAATGAAAAAACATGCCATTTGAGTATTTTGAATGTAAAAAATATCATAAGGGAGCTCTGAAAATCTGTCAGACTAAATACTTTGAGAATTTTGGCAATGTCTCCCCAACAGGGCCCTGAACTCTCCATCAAGAAAACACTGTAAGGCCACTAGGACTCCTGTTCAAATACACTGACAGCAAACACACCCCCACAAACCAACCAGATGAATTCTTAAACCATAAGGAAGAAGGAGGAATTAAAAAATGGCAAGCAGACTCACAAATGATAGTTGTGATGTTGATAATATACCTGAAAAATTCACACACATATAAATAGCTTATTAAGCTTGCCTATCCTACTCCAGTCTGACTTCTTGACAAAGCACAAAAATGAGTAAAAGATAATTATTCGATCTTTCCTACATATAAACAAGCTAAAGCAAATTAGCTTGAGGAAAGGTCTGAAATACCTTTTTTCCTCTCAGAAAATTCAACATATTGCTATGAAGGTCCTCATGCAGCAATTCTTCATTTCAGTCAGTTCTCAGTAAGTGAAGTAGCCACTTAAAACTGGAGCCTTAAGAAAGTTATTATTTCTAGTTATTCTTTTAAAAGTAGTGTCTACAGCATTTGCTGCAGGCCTGGTACTATGCTGCTGTATTGAATACTACAGAAATCAGTTTAACAAGAGGATAATCCTTTAATTTACAAAAATCTCACCGGCATGACGAGACAAACTGTTGCTTAAATTTTACAGTTATTAGGTGACTACTCAACCATTACAGAAAAAAAAATAATAAATTTTGTAGTACAACCTAATTCACACATTTCTATGTCTTTTCTATGAAAGTGGAAAAAAAAAAAAAAAACAAAATCTACTATTCCAAAAGTCTACCAAGTCATAAAAATGTTTGGAAAACATATATAAATTCCCAAGAGGAGATATACATAAGTACAAATTAACTACAGGGTACATAAGCTTTTACCATGCAGGGGGAAGAAAGAGCAAAAAAAAATCCCATGCTGAAGTTGCCAAACTGTAACCTGTCAGTTTTCAAAAAATTAACATAGTTACTCACTTAAGGGAAAAAGTGTGGTTGGGGAAGAGAGAGGAGTGAGGACAGAAAAGAAACTTCCATACAGTTTCCTTGTAAAAAAAAAATTACTTGTCCATTTCAGATACATCTTATTGCTTTTATTTCAAGCCAATGACAAAACCCTCAATCTACACTTCATTTTGGACACAACTATTGTGCACACACAACTCTTAAGATGGTAAAAGAAGCCATGTGAAGCTTTTCCCCTTCAGTTTTTAAAATGAATGTACAGACCAAAAATGTCCTGCAAGTCCTGAAACTAGCTGCTCTAATTTAAACTACCAGAGTACATTGAAACCACAAAAGCATGTTTGAAGTCCTCCAGGCAGCGAACAATCTCTCTGTAAAGGAAATAACGTTTAGGTGCATGTTATTTGCCATACTCCGATCCTAGGAGTTTACAACCTAAATTTCAGTCTAGTTTTGTTGCCTAAATATTAGTATTTATACTTCTCTAGAATGCTTCTCAGTTCTTGACAATTATCAAGGTGGACATGGTTATGTTTGAAGGCTGAGAGAAATGCTTCATATTTGCAGGGCTGAGTGGGTGCAGAAAAATGCTTGCCGCTTATTGGGCAGAACAGCTTAGTCTAATTTAGGCAGCTCTACCATTCCACTGTGTTGCTACTAAAAAAAAATAAACATATAAAAAGCTACAGCATTCAATAAGTAAAATGAATTACATACTCATTTAGCAAGATCCAACTCCTGAGACACTACTCTAGATGAGGACCACTGTTACAATGCTTATTTTCATTAACTTTAATAATACAGAAATACACTGAGCAACGCAACAGCCTCCAATGCTGTTACATAAGTTACTGATGTCATTACAATAGTTCTAAATTATCATGGTACCCACATCTGACATATTCATACAGCTGCAACCAGCAGCTTAAAATGCCACCTCTAAATTCAAGAGAGCTCTCACAAGGCAGAACAGCTGTCAGCTTGCTAACTGGCTAACACATTCAGCGCAGAAAGCAAAAAATCATCACAGCGTATCTGTGACGATATGCAATGCAGCCAAGGGGCTCCATTTTGCTGCTGATATTCAGTGTAAGAAGAGAGGTTTCCTGTAACAGGGATAATTTTCCTCTCCATGTTAGGTTTTCAATTATACCTTATAACACAAAAATTTTTAATTCTATCATAGTATTTTTACAGAGAAGCTTAGCAGTACCAGCACACTAAGTTAAGGACCTCAATCTCCCAAACACAGCAGCTTCCCCCTAGTGCTGTTAACAAACCATCAAATTTCATAACAGATGTGTAAGAGTATCTTCACCAGTGTTAGGACAGTGACATACCAATGACATGTATTTCTGCTTTATTTATCTTAGCTATAAATAACTTAAAGTGTTGACAGAGTAAACATAAAGAAACATCTATTCCTTTTGAACTTCTTGGGAAGCGAGAGTGAAAGCTCCTGGTAGGCTGATGAGTGCTATAGGCAGGGCAGTGTGCCACTACGTATGTGCAAAGGAATGCCAAAGTTTTTCATCTTAACTTATCTATATTCTTTCAGTATCCTGGCTTATTAGCATATTCCTTATGCCATTATTAGATCTTTCTTAAGTAACTGGGTGAAGATAATTAACCAGTAACCTATTAACAATTGAGCAAAGATCCAAAAGGCAAAAAAAAAACTATTATAAGGTTTAACAAAGGTCGAAAAGCATGACAAACAAAAACAAAACAGTGAAGGCATAACTGACACCAGAGCATACTGACTGTTTGCCATAAAATAGTCCAGTAACAGCTGTATTCTAAACAGTCTTTAAACAATTTGGACTCTGCTTCCTCTGACACAAGTAGTTTGAGCATCATGATCACTTGTAGGATTAACCAATGCAAAAAAAACCTCTCAATTTAAGCAGGTATGCCTACATAACTTACAAAAATTGGTTGAGGTATTTTTTCCGTCTCCTTTCAAGTCTGATTTAGTACATGAACAAACCTTCATAAGAAAGTAATTATAGCAAAGTGGAAAAAATTAGATATTGGAGCCTTAATCAAATTGTAAGCAAAATTCACTGGGCCAGCAGAAGATTTTAATTAAAGTTAATTTATACAAAGTAATTAAAAACAAGAAAAATTTCCATTACAAAGAATTAGGGCAAGTGGGAGAACATCACAATACCTTATAAAATGGTGAATTCAGCTCTAGTAGAGAAAAGCTAATCTTTTCACAGGTAGAGATTCAAACAAAATCAAGGAAAAAAAAAGAAATTAAAAAGACATCCCTACTTAGAGCTTTACCAAGCTAGATCCTGATACTCCAGCAAGGATTATACACACAGTTTATGTAGGATCTGGAGTGGATGTGCAGAATCGAAATCCATCACAACAGACACTGCTCAGTGATAAACTTGTTGGTACAGAAATCAGAAGTGACAGATAGAAATTATATTCCAAATTTAACATTATTTCCAGAACTTTTCATGGGAGCCATGCCATGGACAAGAAAAGTGTGTAACACTAGAAACTAAGCATATTGCTATGTGCAAGCAATGCAGAAGACTGTTGAGAAATGCTTTCTTCACAGAGCCTGGAGTTGAACACACAAAATAGCTCTAGTCAAATACAGAGCAGCCACAGCACAAGAAATAATAACCTTGCCACTTTGTTGACACTGGTACTACATTCTCTTTATCTATAGTGGTTCTGTGTGTATATTCACTACACCAAACAGAGCAGCTCAGGAGTGATTTCCAAAATCACTAAAGAAGCCTATTTTTGCAGAACTGTAGAAACTTCCTAGAGATCTACCACCCTTCAAGCAGAGCTGGACTGTGTAAATGCTTCAGCATAGGGGCATTTGCAGTTTCTGCCTCACTGCAACAAGTCTGAACTGAGATAAGGACTGTTTGTATGAAGGCTCACCAAGGCTTTGCCAAAGGCATTAGAGACATCCAAAACAAAACAACCAAAAAACCCAACTAACCACAAACAGAAAAAAAAAAAAATCAAAAACTCTCCCCCAAACATTCTTGTCTATGAACAGTGCTTCCCAGGGCACCACAGGAAAGCAATCCAACAGTCAAAGGATTTTAAGTTCATACAATTACGTAACAACTGAAAAGTTAGCATTCCTGATACTGCTTTGAAATAGTTTAATGATAAAACTTCATGATAAAATAACAATACCCATAAAGGTTTTTTCATCTTCTAGTTCTAGAAGTGTTCCAGAAATGCATGCTTTATGGCTTTCGAAGCAAGCTATACATCCCGATTAAAAACTGCCAGCTAGCTGGAAACAGACAACTTAGAAAATGGAGTATATTCTAACTACTCGGCTCTAGATAACTAGCACATGTAGGTCTAACTAAATGTGTATAAAATTTGCATATTTTCTTAAATGCACTTCTCCCTTTAAAATTGAGACAACACCTACATAACGATCTAATACAGTGGTGTCTTCCTTACTATGGTTAGGAAATTCAGCTGCCTGTCTTGCAGCTAAAGCTTTCTGAAAGAGCAATGAGACAGAAAACAGTTGGCACACTTTGTGTTTCATTAAAAGGAAAAGCCAAGTTAGAAACTATTTGAAGGCTACGGTAACACCTCCAGACAACCAGAACTTTGGGCTTCATTGTACTAGCACTGCACCAACAGCTCTTACTTCTTTAGAAGTAACTACACACTAAAATTTTCAAACAGCCAAAAGCTGTGGCTGTAGGCACACATTTCAGATAGCTGGGATCAGAAGCAGTTCCAAGAATATTTGACTGCTGGGAAATGACAATACCTCTTCACCAACTATGACACTTATTGGAATAATGCAATTACATAGGACACTGCACAAAAATTAATTTAACAGTTGCTTCTGGCTTTTTCCTCCCAAAGCTAAAAATTCAGAGAACTCATCCTCCAGGCCTGCAATTCCCTATGCCATGACATAGCTTTCCAGCACAAGAACAGTATCTGAACTGCTCACACACAACATCTAACTTAACAGAAACATGCTGGTCCTTTTAGTGCTAAAAGCACAGAATCACACTTATCACAAAAGGTGAAAAATCACAATTTCACCCTTTAAGTGCTGACTACCACTAGCAGATATGACAGTTCAGCGTGCAAGCAAATGGAAAAACAAGGAACAACCACAGTTTGTTACCAGAACAAGAAGTTACTACTGCACATCACTAATGAACAGAACTTGAGGGAAAAGACTGAGGAACCACACTGACCTCTAGGTAAATAGTATTTGGCAAACATTTGATACTTATATTGCTAATAGGAAACTTATTCACTGGTGAAAGTTAAATTTCAGCTCCTGATGCATGAATACAAAAAAGCAGAACTGTATACATTAATTTTAGATACAGATCTGCAAAATCCAAAAAGCCTATTGTATTTACTCAATAAAGGGATCTGGAAGTCAGCGGAAGCCCTCCTGTAAATGCCACAAATGGGCTTCCTGTTCCAGACTTCACAGAATTTAAGCATCCTCCTTGCAAACTGTTTTAAGTTACCAGATCAGTCTCCAGCTGCTGAGCAACTGAGAGGCAAGTGTGTACAACTCATCATTTCAACCTACTAACATGTGTTTTGGTAATTACAAAGTTCTTCAAAGTTCAATATTGTCTGTTGCAAGCCTCCTGACCAGCATACTCTAGAACACCAGTATCCTACTGCTCATTACCTTTTACAGAATATTCATGCAAAAAAGTATCCAGAGACTAACAGGGAGCATCCAGAGGACTACCTGGATCTATTACTACAGAACACAGTATGTTCTGTTATTCTAATACTACCTTACCAATGGGTTCCTTTATTCTGCTATTACCTTACATTGACTCGAGAGTGACACTAATTCACCTTCCCCAAACTAGACCTTTACAAGACGCTCCTTTTTTTCCAAACAACAATAACATGATCCTACCACAGTCTTAAGGGTCAAACCTTTTACATAAAGGCACCAGACATAATTTGCTGCATGCCTAATTCAAAGTCCACTGAAATTAAGTTCAAGACTCATCTATTTCACTGTGGTTCGGATCAGGTCCTACGGAAAAAAAAACCAAACCCAAAAAACAACCAAAGCACCATACCCACTTCCCACCACCCCCCCCCCAAACCCGAAAACCCACAAATAAAGCTCTCTGAAAAGTGTCCCAGCATTTTTTTCACTTTTCCAAGCTATTTCAGCATAAGCCAAACTATAAATGTACATACATATACTTAATTAATAGCGATTGATGCCATAAAGCAGACTTCACACACCACCCATGTGACACCATCAAAAACTGGCACTGGCCAAACATAATCAGAAGTTAATACCAGAAGTAAAAGTTCTACTTCTGTTGACTCAAATCAAGCTCCAGCAATTTAACCCACACGTTAAAACAGGGTTTCAGAATTACAAGTGCGTACTTTGATCTGAAACGTTTGTAGGCACCATATTTCCAGAAGGCAAAACCTTTAAAACCAAGTTCACATCTTAGTTTCACTAAACTATCATTCAGCGCAGGAAGATAAAGACTATTTGCAAAACAGCCCCAATTACTCACTTAAATGTTATGCTTAGAGGCCAAGCAAGTACTTACAAATACGCAAATTATTCTCTGAAGCTCCTACTCCCAAGTGTTCTACTGATGCAATTTTTGTTCGGGGGAAGGGAAACAAAAGAGCGTCCAATATTCAAAACAACCGAGAACTATGTGCTACGAGTCTACAGAATATGCTACTGGGAAGATCCCAGGCCCCTGCAAAACGTCCCATAGCACCTGAGCACAGAAGGTCACTGAACAGGGCGGCAGGCGGTCGTTATTAAGCTGGCCTCTACAAGGGCTGAGAGGAGGGAACAGCGAGTTGCACACGCAGACACATTATCTCCTGCTTACCCTGGGCTACAAAGGGAAAGAAGAGTGCGGTCGCTAGGGGGGGAAGCTGCAGCCTCTGGAGAAACACGGTCCTACCTCCCAGCCGAGGACGGCACCAGGAGAGCGGGGCCACGACGTGGCCCCTCATCGAAGGCGGCCGCGGGAGAGAGGGGCGCTGGGCGGGCATCTCCCGGGATACCGCACAGGCCCCTCCGGCGCTATGCTTTCCTGCCTTGAAGATCCCCGTCCTTTCCACGGGAAGGTTTATTCTGGAGCGGGCGGGAAAGAGAGGAATGGTCGCGCTACTCACATGGGCTCCAAGGTCTTGCTGAGCCAGGATTTCAGCGCCTCGAAGTTTTCTATGATCATTTTAACCACCATCCAGAGCGGCCAGGGCCCCCTGCCTCCCCGGCAGCAGCAGCAACGGCGGCGGGGTCCGTGCCGCCCCGCCGGCCAGGACTCCGGCTCCCGCCTCGCCTGTCCTCACCCGCCGAGACCGCGTCCGTCTCCCGGTTCGCCAGAGGCCGCCAGGCAAGGGCCGGAGGCCCAGTACCACGAAGGGGGCGGAACCAGCTGAGCAGCGGCTGCTCCCTACGGCCCCGCTCTCGCCTCTCAGCAGGAGAATGCTCCCCGCAGCTCTCCCTCGCCTTGGCGGAGGGCAGAGAGCAGCGCGGCCAACGAGCTGCGAGCCCTGAGCGCGGCTCCGGAAAACACCAAGTCCCCCCTCTCCCCTCAGCTGCAGAGACAGACGGAGCGAGCGGGCAAGCAGGTAAGATGGCGGCACCCCGCTGTCGCGAGAGCAGGAAGTCTCGCGAGGGCTGGCTGCGCGCGGGGCCTGCCGGGGCGGGAGCAGCGCGGAAGCGCGGCGTGTGTCGGCACATGTTGTGGGCGCTACTGCGCAGCCTCCGTGATGCTGTTAGGAGGAAACGGGGAGGGAGAAAGGGAGGTACAGCGAGTGCGGTGTGCACTGGAACATGGACTCCTCTTATAAATAAAGGGCCACAGTAACGATCA
The DNA here is from genome assembly GCF_012275295.1 of Melopsittacus undulatus. Lineage (NCBI taxonomy): Eukaryota > Metazoa > Chordata > Aves > Psittaciformes > Psittaculidae > Melopsittacus > Melopsittacus undulatus. Next base: position 43,467,766 of record NC_047528.1, read on the forward strand.
GCGGCCTGGAGAATCTCTTTTGAGCGAATGTAGAAGTTAAATCTGTTTATTCCAGAGAAGACTAAGAGGGGATCTCATTAATGAATGGAAATATCTCAGAGGTGCCAGGAGCATGGTACCAGACTCTTTTCAGGGGTGCTCAGTAACAGGATGAGGAGCAATGGCTATAAATTAAAACACAAGAAGTTTCACCTCTTCAGAGGGCAGCAGAGCCCTGGAACAGACTGCCCAAGGCAGTTGTGAAGTCCCCCTCTCTGGAGACATTCAAAACCTGCCTGAACATGTTCTTGCGTAACCTGCGCTAGGTGGCCTTGCCTTGTCAGGGGGTTGGACTAAATGATCTCCAGAGGTTCCTTCCAACCCTAATGCTTCTGTGAAATGTTTGCAAATGATAGAAAAGAATAATTAAAAACTGGTCTTTTTTAAAAAAAAAAAGTTAAATAATTCTCTGAAAACATGGAAGTTGGCAGTAAAGGGCTGTGCCTACCTGGCATTGGCCCTGCATGGGGTGGGACAGGACACTGCTATGGGCCAGTGGGTGTTGATGCCATCAGGCCCGTGAGGAGGACCTGATAGAGGAGCTGAGCCCATGCATCTGCTCAGTCACCCCCAGAGGCAGGGGCAGTGGAGGCTCATGGACTGGCCCCCCAAAACACAGCGCCAACCAGTGCGGGGCCCTTCCATGAGAAGTTAATGTACACCGTTGCTTTTGCTGATAACCTGGACTAAGCAGGTGCTGAAAGCAAATGTCGGTGGTGAATGTACCTCAGAAGGTGGGCTTCTGAAAGACTGGCTTCTCACCTGAGCTCCGAGTGAGGAGCATATCCATTCTGCACAGTCAGTGAACAAAGGTGAGTATTTCAAGGGAATTGTTTATTCTGCTTTTCTCTGGGCAGAGTGAATGACTGTCTAGCTGCCTGACTGGTTTTCTCAGAGAGTAACTTCAAGTAACTGACATAGATTACATGGCAACCATGGCCTTGGCTGACCTGTCAATTCATAAGCATCCTACCTTTGTCATGCAGAATCCAAGTCACACCAGTGGGAGCCCTAGAGAGCAGCAGTGAAGGCAAGGAGATGTGTTTGGATGGAAGGTAGGATGCCTGCCTGTTCCCCTGGCATGGGCGCTCCTTCAAGGTCTGTCCCCAGCTTCATCCTTCCTATGGAAACCCACCATGGATCACTAGTACTTAGCTCCGTTTGAAAAAGCTCAACATTTCTTTGCTACATCTTTAATGGAGCAAGGGTCATTGGCAATTATGACCCTTGTTTAAAATCTTCCATGATACCGAGAAACAGTTGACCTCAGCAGAGAGACTGCCAAGAGATCCAGTATCTGAGACAGCTAAATGAAAGCTGGAGGAGGCAAAGGCTGCCTGCTTGTGGCATGATTATCATCTTTGAAAGTTTATTGAAAACTGGAGAGCATAGCAAGCCAACCAAACTGCCAGCTTAGTATGTACTTCACTGAGGAGTTCCCAATTACAAGATAGACTTTGATTTCCTTGTGGTGAGTGAACAGCACGTCCCGTCAGTAGACAGAAAATCAGCAGAGCCTGAAATTCTCTGCAGACTGTGCTGTAGACATCTAAAGATGAGCCATCTTTAGCTCACAGTCACCAGCTTGCAAGTTAACTCCCACGAACATGTAAAAAGGGTCATTAAGCCTGGGATTCTGATGGGTCTTTGAAGGGGCAGGCACATAGAAATTAAGCATTGTGATAAGAATCTAAATTTTGTTTTGGATCTGGCCCTTAATCCTTTGCAAAAGCAAATGTGTAGTGGAAATAATTCAGGCAAGCAGTGTGTCAGTCCACTTCACTCTCATCTTTGTAACTACCTTTGATCCTTGAATATACAGTGGCTAGCAAAAAAAACAGCCTCTAAAGCTTCCCCACATAAAATGTATGGATATAATCATGGAAGCAACTTTTCTGTCTTTGACATTTCATTTTCTAAACTGCTATCCTGCCGTTCAGAAGCACAGTCCTGTAAGTAAATGAAATTTGTGATCAGCAAAAGGATTTCATGAATACATTTTATGCACTGGATAAGACTTGTCTGCATGGGGTAATTTTTGAACATTACTGTTGTGGTAGAAGTATGCTTTTATCACACTTCTGTGGTGATATTCGGAGTAACTATAATAAAGAAATAAAAGGTGCTGACATTCCCAGTTCTAGTTTACAGTCTTGAAATTCTTAAGGCCTTATAAATATTTAGATGCCACATCTCCAGAAGTGACTGCAATGTTCTGTAAGATCTTTCAGGCAATTTTCATGTCACAGCAGGAATTAGAGGAGTACAAAGCAAAACTATTTATTAGATCTGAGGAAACCATTTGCATTGAAATTATATAGTGGCTTCTATACATAAGGTGGTTTCTATTTAAGACACAACATTTTTAGGTTCTTAATAACAATTTAAAAAAACACAAAATAAGGAATGGTTTTTACTTAAACTTCAGTCACATGTGAAATCAGTACTTAGAAAAATCTTGGAAGATCATGTTTCATGTAATGCAATATAATACGGAGTCTGTGCAAAGGATCAAAGTAATTATTAACTTCTTCAATGTCATATTCATGTGAGATGAGTTTCTATTTCTCCTGTAGCTGTTCAATGTAAAGTTAATGAACGGTCCAAGGGAAAAAAACCCACATACGCTAAGTTTCATCCCTACCTGTACAATTAAAGCCCTGAGGAAGATAACAAGGGAAAAAAGGAATCTTTGAAAAGAATGAAAAGCAACAAAAGAAGAATTGAACATGCTGTCTTTAGGTTTCAACAATTTAACACCTTTATTTAAAAAGTCAGTTCCTGTTGCTAAATGATGTACTGTATCATGTATATGACCTATGGATACCAACCATTTAATAGGAACTAAATAATAAAATAACAAAAATGTGAAAATAGACATATATATTATGTGGTTTAATATAAAAGGTGCATTTTAACATCAGTAATCTTAAAATATAAATGACTTGTTAACAAAGTAATACAAATCTAATTACCTTATTTATTAATGCATCAGAATTGCATATTCCTAAGAGCCCTTTGGCTTATAAAAACTTTGTTAAGTTCTTCAGAGTAGTATAGATATTTTCACATATAATAACTCTTGAGGTTCATAGGTTTTGTGTGTGCTTAGTTTGCAGTAGTCTTATCTAAGTCATTTTAGCGACCTTTGATATGTAAAAATAATAGGTTGTATTTCTTCACATTTTTATTGTTTCACCTACTCATGTGAGAGCTGAATGTTGCCAGCCAGGACAGAGACATCAATCCTTCCTGAGATACCTGAGATTTTATTTCTGCTGACTTTTCTCCAAAGCTATTCGACTTGTGTTTATAAACAATCTTCGTCAATGTGTAAAGCTGCAATTTTTAAGTGTTAAAGATGCTTCTTTGAAAGCTGACATTTTCTTAAATGTCGGTAGATCATTTTTTAGCTCAGATTCACCCCTTCATTTTTTTAATGCAAAAAGCAGTTGTAGGAAACAACTTCTGGGCACATCCATCTTTCTGCTAAACCTATCCTATCTTTATCCGTTGGTGTTTATATCATACAAAAGAGGTTAATTATTCACTTGTGTGTATGTGTTTGGTGGGTTGGTCCTGACTTATGGGATTTTTTTTTTTTTGGCTTTTTTTCTTTGGTTGGGATTTGTTTGTTTGTTTTACTTTGGGTTTTTTTTGGGTGGTTGCTTTGTTTTGGTTTGGTTTAAGTGAGTTTAATTTTTTTTTTAAGCTGCCAGACTGGTCTGTGTCATCATGAAATTATTCAAGCTAACCTTCTAACAATTCATCTTTTTATTTAGGAAAATGCACTTGCATTTGCAATTGGATTTAAGCATTCATCTCTCACTATAGGTTCTCTACTAGCATTAAATTTGATTCTGGTTTTGCGCAGAAGATGTAGTCCACCAGCTCCACACTTGGGGCACCTAATGTCTCCCAGAAAAACCCTGATGACTGGAAAAAGGGAAATATAACCCCCATTTTCAAGAAGGGGAAAATGGATGACCCGGGGAATTACAGGCCAGTCAGTCTCACCTCTGTGCCTGGCAAAATCTGGGAGCAGATTCTCTTGGAAGGCATGCTAGGGCACATGAAAAAGAGAAATGTGCTTGGTGACAGCCAGCATGGCTTTACTAGGGGAAAATCCTGCCTGACCAATTTGGTGGCCTTCTATGACGGGGCTACAAAAGTGACGGACATGGGTGGAGCAGTTGACGTCATCTACCTGGACTTGTGCAAAGCGTTCGACACTGTCCCACATGACATCCTTGTCTCTAAATTGGAGTGTCATCAATTTGATAGGTGGACCACTCGGTGGATAAAGAACTGGCTGGATGGGCGCAATCAAAGAGTTGTGGTCAATGGTTCAATGTCCGGTTGGAGATCAGTAACGAGTGGTGTCCCTCAGGGATCAGTGTTGGGACCGGTCTTGTTTAATATCTTTGTCGATGACATGGACAATGGAATTGAGTGTGCCCTCAGCAAGTTTGCCGATGACACCAAGCTGTGTGGTTCTGTTGATACGCTGGAGGGAAGGAATGCCATTCAGAGGGACCTTGACACACTTGTGAGGTGGGTTGATGCCAACCACATGAAGTTTAACCACGACAAGTGCAAGGTCCTACACCTGGGTGGGAGCAATCCCAGGCACAGCTATAGGTTGGGCAAAAAGGAAATTCATGGTAGTCCTGCGGAGAAGGACTTGGGGGTGTTAGTCAATGAGAAAATGAACATGAGCCGGCAGTGTGCACTCACAGCCCAGAAAGCCAACTGTATCCTGGGCTGCATCAAAAGGAGCGTGACCAGCAGGTCAAAGGAGGTGATCCTGCCCCTCTACTCTGCTCTTGTGAGACCTCACTTGGAGTATTGTGTGCAGTTCTGGTGTCCTCAACATAAAAAGGACATGGAACTGTTGGAACAAGTCCAGAGGAGGGCCACGAGGATGATCAGGGGACTGGAGCACCTCCCATATGAAGACAGGCTGAGAAAGTTGGGGCTGTTCAGCCTGGAGAAGAGAAGGCTGCATGGAGACCTCATAGTAGCCCTCCAGTATCTGAAGGGGGCCTATAGGGATGCTGGAGAGGGACTATTCATTAGGGACTGTAGTGATAGGACAAGGGGTAATGGGTTGAAACTTAAACAGCAGAGGTTTAGACTTGATATAAGGAAGAAATTCTTTACTGTTAGGGTGGTGAGGTACTGGAATGAGTTGCCCAGGGAGGTTGTGAATGCTCTATCCCTGGAAGTGTTCAAGACCAGGTTGGATGAAGCCTTGGGTGATATGGTTTAGTGTGAGGTGTCCCTGCCCATGGCAGGGGGGGGTGGAACTAGATGATCTTCAGGTCCTTTCCAATCCTAACTATTCTATGATTCTAGAAAAAGCATTTAGGCATTAGAAGTCACAGATATATCTGAGTGGATGATCTGCAGATGAAGGGTTCAATGTCCTTGCAGTGTACTGCAGCACCTAGCATCAACACACAGGCTAAAACAGCAGGGCTGATGAAATTGGGTGTCATCAGGATGGCTTGATAAAACAAAACCATTTTTGTATGTTGCACAGATTTTTAGTTTGTACTTTTGTTGAGTTTTTGAATTTGCTGTTTGTTGCTATTTAGATATGTATAAATGTACATCTGTATATCTGTGAATATATTGTCTTTGCTCTGTGTGGAAGGGTTGAATGATATTCCTCCTGATACTCCTTTTCTACTTCATAGTGAGTTTCATCTCAGGAGGCATCAATATAAGTTTTGAGGATAATGTCACAGAATGGATCCAAGCCTGAAGAATCCCCTTTCCATCCTTCTTAAATTGCAAATATTCATCAACTCCTGAGCATCTAAAAGATGAGGCACTTCTGACTTTCCCCATAAATACACTGACTAGTGCTTTAACAGAAGGTTAGCAGCAGCAGCAGGTCAGCTTCATGTTACTCTTACTTGACTGTGCCTCAGAAAGATCAATGAAAGCTTAGTATTTTGCTTTCTGACTTCTGCTTAGTACATTGAATAAGACTGAGACATTGCAACTTAAAAACTGGGGCCTGTAAAAGCTCCCAGAGCAGATGATCTTTAAGATCTGAATGTCTTCCTCTAATCTTGAAACCACAAAAATTTAATAATGAAATAATCTGTGGACATAAGATGACTTCCTGTGACCACGGCCTTTCTATACAATGGACCTAAGCTATAGGACTGTGTATCTCTTCTGCTTTCTGTTGCCACAGGAAGAAGAAAAGTGACATAGTTGGAGAAAAAGGCTCTGTGTGGCCCTTCTTGAGCAAAGGGGTTGGACCAGATGACGTCCAGAGGTCCATTTCAGCCTCAAACACCCCATAATTTCATAAAAGACTTTTGGCACAGTGTCCCAAAGCCACAGGTGTTTGAAGTATTTGCAGCTGGTGCACGTAGCATTTAGCTTGAGACTGTGAGTTGTAGAATTGAGCATTGCTTTTTTGAACTGACGTAACACTTGTTTAACAGGTTTTCTTGAAAGCCAAGGTCAGAAGTTGTTGCAGTCAAATCTACAAACTCTGCAGATTTTATTATTGTTTAAATATAGAAATTGTCAGTAGTGGATATTTAACAACATACATCACACTACTTAAGTCAGTTTATACTAACTCTGTATTGTGTTCTCTAAATGGCCTATGTAATACAAGATGCTTGTGTGATGGAACATCATTAGCTTGGCCTAATGCAGGGTAAGATTATTGTGTTCTTGCTCATTAGCTTGTGCTAACAGAGGGACAGCAAAATTGTTTTTGGCAGCAAAATTAAGCTTAGCCCCTTCTTCTGCCTCTGGGAAGGATGACTGGGAAAGGGCCAAGGGTGTAATTAATACCTCCTCTTCTTCCCAAAATGCAGTGGAGCAGGAAAGGAAAGACATAGCTCATAACTCTGCCCCTATGACACCAACTGGTTGGCAGAGCTTCACCTTCCAGAAATCTCAGTGCAGTCAGCAAGTACCAACTGTGTCATTCTGGTCTGTGCAAGCAAACAATTATGGGGCAGAGCCACACCTGCACAGGGGTAAGCAGCTGCCCACGTTCCCCAGTTTCCCTGGGCAAACCAGTGTGACAGAGGAAGCCACAAGGTCCCTGTCCTTTGCAGGAACATGGTGACTCTGTGACCCTGGGCAAGGCTGGGAGCAGCTGTGATGCTGATGACGGTGCTGCAGTTTCAGCACTCGTGTCATGAAGCACATGTTCTGTGTGTGGGATTTACTGCTAGGGAAGAAAGGCTGGCTTTCTAGTAATTAAGTAGGTCCATCCCAAATACGATTTCCAAACTCCTGTCTACTGTGAGTCTTATACACCAGCTAGTGTTCTGCTCCATTTTTGGTCATGAGCCTACAGTTTTGAGACACATTGCACAGAATTTGGACTGTTGACTCCTGGAGCAGCAAATTTTGAGTTAGATAGTGTATTTTGCTGTGAAAATCCTGTGCAGAAATAGAAGACACAGTGCCCTTTCCATCTCAGATGTTAGTCATGTACAAACCATAGAGGGAAGTAAGCAGGATCTTGATTTTGCCCCTCCTGCTGCCCTTTTTGACAAGCCCACCTTCCTGTTAAATTGAATAAGCACAAAGAAAATGTACTGTATTTCCAAGACAGCATTCGTGCCAAGTACACCATACTGGAGGTAAGGCATTCCTGAGCCACAGCATGAATTTCCTTTGCATATGAGATGGCTCAGCTATCTAAGATCGTAATCAAACATGTAGTAAATGAAAAAAGATAATCACAAGTGGCAGAATGAACTTTATCAGTTTACCTTGAAACCACTAATTTAGTTTCAATTGTAAATAGTCTTTTCAGTTAAAACTGAGGGCCAGCCATTGCTAAAGATTGCTCTGACAAGCCACGTGAATAGCCCAGCAAAGATGGCCTTGCCCTACAGATCTAAGAGCTCCACAGTGAACATACTAGAAACACTGCCAAAGAATTTTAAATACCTTCTGTCATGTTTGAGGTGAAAGTTGGATGATTTATACTATCTGTGCTTCACAATGGACTACTGTATACAGAATCACAAATGATGAAGCCTCAAAGTCTTGGTTATATGAGTTCTTCATACAACTAAGTATCTCTTGAGGCAATGAGGCTATCTAATTTTTATTTCCATTACTGTTTGTTTTGGGGGAGTTTTTGGGTTTACAATTAGACAATTAAAAAGAATCTAATTTTAGCATTAAAAGGGTTATTTAAATTTTCTTGTGAAGAATTTATGCGATAAACTATTATTTTAAAGTTTCAGATTGCCCACCACAGAGATCAGGGTTTCTATAACTGATTGGATTATGAAAAATTAACTGCAGTATTACGAATATTGAAAAAGCTCTGTCCACTGTGCAAGGCATTTTTGTATTTTTCAACTGTCAGATCTTGGGGGAAAAGACTTTAAGGAAGTTTGGAAGCAAAATCTTTTTAAACGATTTTAATTCCCATTTGAAACAACTGTAAGGGAGCAGAAACAGTACAGTGGTGTTCGGTTTTGTTCTTTCTGTTGTGCACAGGCCTCACGTCCTGATGTCAGCATCGTTAGGATTTGCACTAGGTCAATGCTGCTTCAGAGCCACAAGAGGGAGCACAGAGATTGTTTCTTCCTGGTCATGCTGTAGTGACAACAGGGATTATTTTGCCAGAGAAAATAACTAAACCTATTTTCAAATGAGGTATTATAGAATACGTTTTTCCTTCTTAAAAAAAATAATTAACAGAAAATAAAGAACTTAAAGCTTTCATAAATTCTTATCAAGCTGGACGCACCCGTGGCCGTGCCCATGGCAGGCGGGCGCTAGAGGGGAGCCAGCGGGCTCAGCCACCTCTAGGCCACTCCCTGCCGCTCCTCTCTGCAGACGTGGGTAGCACCCCATGCCCTCTTTGCCTTCCCCTGGGCCTGCTCCAGGTGCTGAGCGGCGGGAAGCGGTCATCCGGGAATGCTGCCGAGGAGGAGGAGGAGGAAGGGAAGAGCAGCAGCTCCCTCATCTTCATCTGGCCCTGCAGCTCCTGCATTCTCACCTCCTGGTGAGTCTCGGTGCTACATCCCACCAGAGGGGTGGGCAGCTCCTCTGTCCTGTCCCATCGGGCATCATCCTGACCCCATGGCTGTCCTCATGCAGCAGGGCTGTGCCAGCACCTGCCTCTGCTCCCTGGCTGGGGGCACAGCGTGCACTCAGGCTGTTTCTCCTCCGTTCTGACAGCTCCTGGGCCGTAAAGGAGAGGTCAGCGCACTCTTTGGGTAAGCCCTGCCTGGCAGTGCAGCCTGGGCAACCTGTGCAGCCATCTAGGGGGACGCTTCATGTGTGGCATCTGAGTGATGCAAAAACACCTCTGCTGAGCTGAACAGAGGTGCCCCAGAGATGTAGTCAGAAATGTCCAACAGCTGCAGGCAGAGGGGTCTCCACTGCTGAGCAGGCACAGCTGGCAGAGCTGCATTGTCCAGGTGTGTCCAGCCAACACCTGCCCAGCCCCATCCTTGCCACTGCCGCTGTTCCTGCTCCACTGTCTGGGCTGTTCCGGCTGTTCTGGGCAGCATGGAAGTGCTCCCCAGGCTGGCAGCAGAGGGAAGAGCTGGCTTGGGTCTCACACAGCTCTTTCTCTGCCCTTTCCCCATACACAGACCACCGGAAGGAGTGCAGGGAGCCCAGGTCACCCAGCTGCCCTTCGTCAAGCTGGTGCTCAAGAAGCTGAGTGGCCGCAGCGCTGTGAATGTCCCTCCTACCCCTGCTCTGCCCCCAGAGGCTGCCCCAGCCCAGCATCAGCTGCATCACTCCTCACCTTCTGCTCCCTTCCCCTTGCCCAGGCACCAACACTACATACTAGCAGCCTGGAGAAGCTGCTCCAGCACTAGGCTCAGGTCAGGGTCTCTTGCAGTGCAATCTCACCCATCCCCATTTCTCACACATGGCCAGGGGCTGACGGAGCTCGCTGGGGGCCTGGTCTACTGAGGGCCTCCTTGGTGAGCACAGCCCATTTCTTGCAGGCTGGTGCCAAACAGCTGACACCTCCCATCCTCTCCGGCAGTTGAGGTGGATATTGCCACATGGATGGTGAGTGTGGAGAAGACGGGCAGGATGGCCCTTCTCTCCTGCTCTTGCAGGCTGGCACACATGCTGCAGTGGGGCTGCTGCTGCCCTTCCCACAGGGCACATCCACCCCTGTTGCTCTGCAGGAGGAGAGAGCTGAGCCCTGGGGCCCCTTGGTCCCAAACAACACTGCCTCTCCCATGCCCTGGGAGTCAGGGGGACAGCAATGAGGGAGTCTGGGAGGGCCCTCCTGCTGCTTCTCCTTTGTAGGTGCCCATTTACTGCTTGGATTCCCCAGATGAGCTCTGCTGCCTGGGCTTCCAGTTCCACCCTGTGGCCCCAACACCACCTCTAGTGGTGGCAAGGGCAGCATCACCGTGTCCTTCTGCTCTGGCCGGAAGGTTCCACCAGCTCACCCCAGAGCCAGAGCAGTGCCCTCAGACCCATCCCAGCAGGAGCCCTTGTTGGCTCACTCATCAGTTCTGCCAGCAAATGCCCACCCGCTGGCACCTGCCCATGTGGGGAGATGGCCTCTGAGCTCCATCTACTCATGGCCATGAAGATCATCTGAGTGGGACAGAGAACACAGCACTTGGGGCACTTACTTATTACTGTTTTTATTACTATGCTCGTTACTGTGTTTATTACTGTGTTCATTGCTATGTTTATTACTATGTTTCTTACTATGATATATTACTGCTGTTGAAAACTGCATATTCCTCTGGTTTTTACTCTATCATTATGCCTTTTCAAAGCAAATTTTAGGATATAGCTTAGGATATATTTAGGATATAGTTGAGGAAACACATTAAGGATACTATTTATTTCACATTGTTTGAGTACACACATCATAGGATCATAGAATCATAGGATAGTTAGTGTTGGAAAGGACTTGTAGTATTTTCCTGTTATGTCACGAGACTACTCTTAGAGTGACTTTTCAGCGATATTAGTAAAAAAGCAGAAAGAATTACAAAAGTCCTATCTCTCTACCTTGTCGTCTGCATCCTGCAGAATGCAAAAGAAAGTATACTGAGAGAATCTATGGATTAGGAAACAAATTACAGAGATTTATGAATGCAGAAGAAGAATGATAGCTTATCACATATCTGATTTGACACTTCTGAGTTGGTGTCAAGAAGGTGGATGCCAGCCACGCTACACTGCCTTTTGGTACAGGAACATATCACTACACCTTGAAAAAGATTCAAAAGATTGATTTTGGGCAGAGAGATGCTAAACTATCTTTATAAACAAAAGGCTATTTAAATGCCACTGGGAGATGATAGCAGGCATCCCAGTCATCTGCAAACAAAGCTGTCTCAAATCTGAGGACCAACAGAGTTATTTGTTTGTATAAGGCAGAGTGACTGATAAATGCATATTCCCCTTGCATTTGCTGGAGTACATTGTACAGACCGCCTGCAGTTCTCAGCATTTCTTCACATGTAGTATTGCCTTCCTGAATTTTCTTACCTTTTCCATGCAGAAATAAAGTACTATATATATATATCTGGGCAGTCTCTGTATGAGTCCCTTCCCTTTATATTCCTCTCTCCATCTCTGTGTTTCACTTCTCTTTCTCTCTGATTCTCACCTAACCAAGAAGACAAAAAGGTCATGCAATATTTGCACTTATAGAAACCTTTTCTTTCTCCCAGGAACTTTGTTGTTTTTCCTAAGAAACCTGAGGAGACACTTGTAGGCAAGTAAAGGTCTTGACAAGGAAAGAACTTGGGTACGTTACTTCTACTTCTGAGAAACAAAAGCAGTACTTTTGCCCAGTCTCTGTCTCTTTTTCACCTGGAAAAGATAGAACTGATAAGTTACATGGGAACATCCACTTTAAATCTACCACATCTGAAAAGTAGGTGATGAATTAAAAACTGTTCTCCATTAGCTGGCAATGATAGGAAAGACTCCTCATCTTCCTCAGGGAAAACAAAAACCCCCAAAACATACAGGATGTTGAGAACAAAGGGTTGAATGAAAACTAAAGTTCCCATGCCCTTACTCCAGGAAGGGACAGCAAGACAGGGGGTAGCAAGGTTGTTGAAACCTGTTCCCTCATCCCTGTGGATGTTTTCTCCTTATTAGAGTAAACTGCAATGCATGATCTGGAGCACCCAAGTTGACCATGATGCCCGCTACGTGGTCATTCTCAGTTACAATGTGCTGGGATGACTGAAATATGCAAAGAACTGTGTGCCTTGTGTATGCACTCATACTTCCAAAATGTTCAATTCTGATTTTCTTCCTAAAAAATAAGCACATACGTGGTAAAAGTGACTCGCTGCCCTTTTCTTCTGTCTTGAAATCTGTGTTTGCTCCCCATTTACTGGGAGAGGAGGTATATCTGGGAAATGGATGCTCACGGTATCAAAGCCAACATCAACAAAGACCCTAGGTACTGCTTATGCAAGTCCATTCAACCTTCTTATCCCTTCCTTGTCCATTCCAGTAACTCAGGAGACTTTCTTGCCATTGTAATACGCTGTGCCTCCTAACAGAGATCTCGTGCAGAAAGCAGCACGTGAGAGAATTTCAGAAAAAAGAAACTCAAATAAAATGGTGAGAAGGAGAATTTTAATAAAAGAGGAATGAAGTAGATGCACCTGTGTATGCATTTGAATTTGCCTGGTCCCATAAAGCCAGTGTTGGATGCAGGTTCTAGCTCAGTTTCCTTGTTGTCCCTCTGATTTCCAAACCAAAGTCCAATTGCTTAACTCAAGTGCATGGATTTAGGGCCTAATTATAGACCTATTTTTAAAAATATGTTGGTCTGAATAACTGTGTAAGTACAGGGCAAAGAGTTCTTCCTTAATGGAGGAGGAAACTTGATGGCTAGGAGACATGCCAGCTGCAAGCTGGACCCCTCTCTCTGAGCACTGTATTGGCTTTCCCCTCCGCTGGCTGCTCAGTAATTGCCCAGAAGTGCTTCTTCCATTGCCCATTTGTACATAATTTATGCACATGGAAAGACTTAGATTATCACCAGAAAACAGTTCTGACAAAAATAGCAACATGAATGACTTGACTTGGTTTGCTCCTTTTCCTTTACCCTCTTTATTCCAACACTGCATTTGCAAGCAGGTTTTGTCTAAAAACTAGCTGACAAACTAACAGCTTTCAGGCTGCCAATATGTAAAATAAATCCCCATGTTAGATGCTCAAAGAGGAAACAAAAACCACTGTGCAGCTTTCACTCCTTGAAGTGCACTGCTACTTTCAGCTTTAATGAGCCATGAAAATATCAGGGGGTAACTGGCACCTAAGTATTCTGATGCTCACAATTCCTCAGATTGCTTTAGTAAGAAAAACAGTTGTATCAGTGTTGTACAGCCTAGCATCACACACTTGTAGTTCATGTTTTTCTTTGGTATGGCCATTTAAAGTTTTTAGTCCTGTTAAACAAGATAGAATCTTCAGCAGTCATTGCAGAGTGATGATCCTTCTTAAACCTGCAGTGGAAAAAATGTGCAGGGCAAGTGAAAGACTCAGCCTATTCCTACAAAAATAAGCATGTCCTTTTTTTTAACCTATAGATCATTTCAAGGTATTCTGGAGGAAGGGATGGAAAAATCAAATTACAATTCCATTCCTCTAATTTTAATGAATAAAAAAGTATTCACTAAGACAAACATAAATTGGTACTTTATAATATACTGAATTGTCCTTCTTTCTCACATGTTCCATGCACAGAAAACAAAACTTTTAAGAATTTTTTGTATGAGACATCGTCTGCAATTAATTTTTTGAGCTAAAATTAGCTGATGAATAATTTTAAGCATTCTGTCTGTGCACCCAGGCCTTAATTCTCTGTCCCCAGATCATTCTCAATTAATGCTTGTAGGCATTTACTTGCTTTAACTTACTGATATATATGTTTACGTGCTGGTGGATAATATAATTCATCAGTTTACAAAAGTAAGTTTAGTTTCTTCTTGTTGATCTTGAATTTCTTTTTCCTAATCCAGTAATTCTTTTTTCTACATTTTACGTATCTCCCATCACAACCAAATTATGAGCGTATCTAAAAAGATGGCAGAACTTTTCTGTAGTTGTGGTAGTCTGAAAATTCTACCTTCTTTTAAACCATTTTTTCCATAGTCACTTTAAAGAGGATACAGTTAATCCCAGAATACTTGTAAACTGATACAACACTGAAGGAGAATTTCCCTCTTTACCTATATAGTACATTTTTCAATCAAGCATCTAATTTTATTATTCAAATGTTTTGAGATGCCAAATGTTTCATTAACACCCAAGGCTATTTTACAGAATGTCTTAACGTGCTTTTTTTAAGATTTGATAAAAACAGTATATTTAATAGTGTTTTCCATCTTTTTCTTGAGGAGCTAACAAACATAAATAGTTGGTCCCCCAGGGTACCCTTATTCTAAATTCCATATTGATGTTCCCTTCTCATTTCCTTTAGTTTTAGGATAACGTAATGAAGGTGGCATTAATGCGAGAGAAGCCATGATAATCTGTACATTCAATCTCATCATGCTTTCTTGTCAGTTGGTATGTCTTAGTATTCATCTGTTCCACTGAGATATCTTCAGACTACTAAACCTAGCTTATTATGTCTTTTTCTTATTTTATGCACTTCATAATTAATCAATAGATTTATCAGTATCTGTTATCTTGCTGTTCCAAAGCATTCTCTTCAGTTTATTTAAAAAATTATTTCTCCCATATTTGCTTCTAGAAGTTCTTTGCTTTTAAGATAATTACAAAGCTTACTAAAATCTTCCCACAATTGTTCTGTACCTGTAGTCTTTGAACTGAAGATGCCCATTTTCATTCTCTATCAGATCTTCTTAAGGTCAGTACTATCTTCCCACATTTCTGTTGCCCTACTCCATCTCCTTCAGAGAGTTACATACGCAGTGCTTTTATCAGCAGTTCTTTGCTGGCTCTTTCAGTATCAGACCTAAGAGTTGTGAAAAAGAGAAGACTCAAGAGAACTACAACAGCAGTCTCCATAAATAGTGTGGAGAGTGTGAACAGAGATTAACTGCTCAATGACTGAGACAAAGAAATAAGGAGTCTCAAGTAAAGGTGGTAGGTGGCAGATAAAACAAACAAAAAAGCAGAGAAGGAAATACTTCTTCACACAATGCAGAAGTCTTGGTCATGTAGCACTGGAATATTAAAATGTCATAAAAATCAAAAAGCAATGAACAAATTTACTGAAGAAAAATCTTACTGGGGACTGGTAGATACAAAGATGGTGCATACAGTTGTAAGCCACAGGTTGCTGGGAGTGTTTAGGGATGTGTCACTATATGCTTGTCTCGTTCTTTTCCACTTCTCTGTGCATCTACTATTGTTAGCTTTTGGAAGCAAGATTCTGAGGGATTGGGACATTTTGTGTGACTTAGAGGCCAAAGACAGATGTGGCCTCTCTTATGTCTTAGCATATTTTTCAGGAGATTCTCTTTACAAGTATATACTATATTTGAGGCACATCAGTTCTCAGCTGTTCTTTTCCAGCCTTTATCAAAACCCTGTTCATATCACTACAGTTGCCATACTATCCGACAGCCTCCTTGTCTGTGTCAAGTTCAGCCATGATGTACAGATGGCGTTAAAATCCACAAGCTTTATTAATATTATCTGACATCCCTATCTTCATTTGTGTTCCTCCAAAACACTCTATAAGCAACTCAGCTATTTCTTTCCATTCTTTCTAGTGCTAAGGCCTGGAGTTGTGGCTTTTTTTCACTGCCTTTCAGCACTTTACAGCTTCACAGTCTACTTCCCTTATTAGTATTCTGAGAGACAAAATTAAGTGGCCAGCAGCTGGTGTCATAATTTTTCAAAGCATCTTCTAAACTCATCATTTTGTGTATGTAAAGCATGTCTATAAATTTGACACATCTAAAATAGAAGTCAGTCAACAGAAGTAATGCAAGTTGAAGATATTCCCTAAATATTAAATGGTTGAGAGGTAGAGGCTATTAGACCACCAATTACTGTCCATAGTTTTTAGTTTTCACTAATATTTGAATGGAACACAGTCAGATTCTGGGAAGATATATTATAGGCCCAAATTTTGCTATCCATCAAATCCCAGGGACAAAGGGTATTTTCCAACTCGGCCAGGTTATGGCTAGGAAAGAATCTGACAGCTCAAGTACTGGCTGTTCTCAGTAAGCTTGATCTTTTGCTCTCTCTCCTCTAAAGTTTTCCATGTATTTGTTTTTTAAAGTACGTGTGGAAGTACTGTTATGATTTTTGTGACAGTTCAAGAATAGAAATGTGGCAAGACCCATGGGAGAGAGATTTTTACTTACTAGATCATTGCTAGAACAGGGAAAACAGGCAAGCATAAAAAGTCCTTTTTCAGGATTCTGTCTCTTCCTACACACCTTTCCCCTTTTATGAACAGCTGCATAATTTAAAATCACCCATTATTTGTCTGGGCATTTCCTTGTAACAGCAGATTGCTAATGGAAATAGTTACAGATCTATACAGGATTTTGCTCATCTTTGGGGCCTTTCTTGTCAGCTTGTTACTGTTTCATTTTCAGATGATTTGTGTCTGTGATCACTGAAGCCAGTCTGCCCATTTTTAACCTTTTAGAACTTTTGGTGTTTTGTTGTTTGTTTGGGTTTTTTTAAAGTTATCTCAGATTAATTTTATCAATTATAAAATGAACTGTTATTCTGAGCTCCTTCTCAAGTTCCTTAAGAGCCTTCCTGAGGTGAGTGGGGAGAAGGAGGAGAATTAGAAAAGGCCATTTCAGTTGCCTCAACTTTCAGTTGCTAAGTTTAAGGCCCGCAGGTATCTCAGACAGATGCTACCTCAAACAGCTGAGGTATCTCCTAGGCTCAGCAAGCCCTATAAAGCTGTCTTGGGTATCCTTGGACATTTCAGATGAACCTCACCTGAAGTCTAAAATGATGGAAAAAGTGTGAGTTGGTTTCTTTGTTTTTAATCGAGCATTTCCGGTCAATTTGGTAAGTTGTGTAGTACAACTGTAATGTGAAGGGAGCAAGGAAAGGAAATAATTGCAATAATCCAGCCTTACTTTCCCATGAACTGGAGCAAGTTTAATAACTGCCACAAGTTAATACCATCTTGCAGCTGCTGTTTGGTTTTTATTAATCCAGTGTCTGTGTTCTGATTCATGGCATACCTACTCTATTCCAGAAAATAATTATAAAAAAAAAGGTTTTGAAACAATGCAGCAACTTGATATGCCTCACAATTTATTTCAGAGGGATCTACCAATCCTGCTTTTATAGCTGCTTCATGCTTCTGCCCATATCAAAACAGCTAGGGACATGCAAAGTATCTGGCTGTTACATTTCAAAGATGTTTATTTAAGCCTTGCTTATTTTAACATTAGGAAGTTCTACTGTAGTACTAACCTGTTGCAGAAGGCACTATTGCCTTATTTTACGCTCATTTAAAAAGAAATTATAATGATTCACTGAATGAATTATAATACTTGGCTGAAGTGATGACACGTTATTGTACCAAGGTATTTTTATCTACCCAATTCTGCTATCACTGAGGTGAATGTGAGCTTTTGCAGGAAATCTGCTTTTGTTCCATAGAAATTTATAGGAAGGAAATAGTTCTTCAGGAAAAAGTTCATTCCTGCGCCTTTATGAATTTGCTATACCATGGTTCACAATAACAGCAATTCCACTACATTTACTTGCAATTTGGAGATAACCTTAGACTCTTTTTGCCATCAACTACACGTGTGTTTAGCTGTCTTAAAATCAAGACAGCCGGTCAAGATCCTCCTATGGCCCAGAAATATACCTTTATTTGCTTTCAAAGCCCTCCCAAAACTCCTACTTTATCTTTTTGCATCCATCACAATCCCCTTTATAAGATACCTGGTGCTGAGGTGCTGCACATCAGCTGCCTCTTCTGTTATTTTCTCCTAAAGGTAAACTGGACAGTGTGTATTATTGTCTGTATGTTCCTATGACAGAAAATTAGATTTCACCTTTGAAGCAAAAGGAAGAGAAAGCCGTGGCAGGTTTTACAGTCTATAAGAGATACTGAGTCGTGGAGAGATTATTCAAACATCACAAGTAATGACTACCCCCACTTTTGCTTGCTTCATTTTGTGAAAACAGCAGAGAGCATCTGTGGTTCTGCATCCTCTCTTGGCTATCGTGGACATAAATTATTCACAGATTTGGAGGCAAGAATCTTGAACTCTGCATGACATTCAATACAAAGTCAAGACAGAGTGGTTTATTTTTCTGAAGAACCAAGTTTGAGCACTGTGGTGTACACAGTACATAGTACAGCTGTGGTGTACATAGTACTCATATTTAAGACCTATTCTAGTTAGCAATGCATGTGTCCTGAGTATTGCCAGATTTCTGAACACATGAAAAATGAAAGAAACCTAGCCACCTATTCATGCTGTTGGGAAGTAAGCCAGTCATTTACCATTGGGGCCATCGACAGACTCTCACTCACTGCCATCTTTTCCCTAGTCATTTGCTTTTGCATAGAGAGTCCTTTCTTTTTTCCTTTCTTCTTGGTATAGGTATTTAAAGTAAGTCTTTGAGACTTAAGATCTCTTACAGCATGGCTGCAAGATGATGATCTCATAATCCAATTTAATGGGGATTACAAACACAGGCACTAAATGTAATTACTCACCTTTCATGGCAACAGTAATAACAGTGAAATGAACTAGCAACTCAATCTATTGGATATATTAATTTGCCAGCTAGATTCGGACAAAAGTAGTGTAAGAGAGTGTGGTATCAAGCTCTTTATCATAAGAGATAGAGGATACCAGCACTGGTTTCCTGAATAGCAACTGATTCACCATTGCTTTCTCCGACATATGAATCACTACATTTTTCAGTAATAAATGTCAAGTATAACATTTAGAAATACAAGAGCAACAAGTTACAGCAAAGATCCATACTGCTTTTTCCCTTGTTAAATCTGAACTACGCACCAGTTACCTTCAGTCTCTGTAAGTAACCTCCTCAGAATTAATAGAGGTTAATTCTGTGACATATCCCTACACTCCCAGTGAAAAATAATATCTCCCTCCTATTTAGGTGGTACCTTTGTTTCTCTGGTTCAGAACAAAAGCCTGAGAAGTTGTCTTTTTTCCTGTCTTAGCTCTGTTCTTATGGGCATCCGGTTCAGATAGAGTTAAGGCTCTTTTAGTTCATTCAAACATCTGGTGCTATATGCATACCTTGGCAGGATTCCAAATATTTTGTGTCCATGGGCTTCTTTTTCTAAAAAATATATGAGGAGTTTATATGAGGGGGAGCTTTCATCCATTTGCTGCTTGCTCAGTTATGACCATATCTCCAAAAACTGCTGAAGGAGGAAGAAAACTAAGGCTATATAAAAGCAGTACACTCAGGCAGACAAAAAAAAACCCTCAAACATTTAGATCAGCATCCTTTCTGACACTGATGAACAGCACTTGACTATTCAACAGTGCTAGCGTGATGATACATTGACCTCCTCAAGGCTTCATTAAGGCTTTTCTAAAGTTAGCAGAGAAGCCCTTCTTACAGCCAAAAGAGACAACAGAGTAAATGTGGACTCCAGTTGAAACAAATTCTCCATCCTTGCAGATACCCAGTTTTTTACTGGGCAAAGCCTGGGTAACCTAACTGGGCTTGCTCTGAGCAGAGCTGGACCAGCTGACCTTCCAGCCTACATGATTCTGTGAGTCTGGCTGTTGTATTTAGCATCCATGAATCCACTGCTAATCCCTTGGTAGGAGTAAAACAAATCCTTCTCACACTTATCTGGGATCTTTTCAGTTACGCAATGAAAACATCAAAACACAAATTCAGTAGCTTTTTGAAGGCACACAGGGTACAGGCATGTGCCTACATACAGGTTAGATGCCCAAGCTCCTGTTACAGTCAGTGGAAATCAAATCAATAATCAATAGTTGCACCACATCTTAAGAATCCAGGTTGCCCACATTCCCCACTAACTTGTTGCATTTAAATTACAGCTTAGGTCACTCCTGCCAATTTGGCATGCTACAATTTGTGCAGTTTATGTGGGTCACACATGTTTTATGCAGAACTGCAAATTTACTGCTAGTCTAATTAAAGTCTTGTCAGTCTAATGAAAGAATGATTATTAGTTTGGGCACAGTGATACTACCAATTATAATTCATATTATCCAAACATTATGGCTCTTGCCAATAGTGATACAGAGAAAAGCAAAATACTCAAACTTTATAGTCCTTGTCTCTTTCTCTGGAATTATGCTCACCCATCCACTATCACACTGGTGACACACAGATCACATCCAAAGGGTGATGGCTTCTTTGTCATGGCAAGGCATCCATGAAGGAAGCATGATGTTGGGAGGGTTCTTCCTTCCCTTCTCTGGAAATATGATGTTGGTGTTGATAGCTTCTTCCTGCTTCCTCTTGGGTCTGCTTAGTGTCATTATTGTCCACTTGCTAATGCAGTCCACTTGCTCCTTATTTATTGGTTCCCAATCCCATACTACATCCACATCTACAATTATTTGGGGTATGTTCTACATATATCAGATACCTGTTCTTTGCTCTTTTTGCTGCCCCTAAATTGTTTTACCCAGCTCCCAAGGTTGCGGCTTCCTTTGGCAGCCAGTAACAGACTAGTGCTGAGGTTTTTTACAACCCAGCGGCCTGTGTTATCATCCTGTATCTGCACTTTCAAGCCTCCAGTTAACATCCTATGCCTGTACTTCCATACACTGCATTTTTATTCTATGTGATAAACAGATTGCTAGAAACAAAAACTACATTTTGTATCAACTACTTATAAAAATGCGTATTACAATAACCCTTACACCATTTGACTGTACAAAGCTAAGCAAAGGCTGCAACAAATCAGATAACAGTCACGTGGTTATCAGACAATGGCTGTTACATCTAAACAAACTAAATGCAATCTCCAGACAGGTGAAGTCCATATGAATCCTGACTGTCCCGACTGTGTTGTCACCTTAACACAGAGCCTGCAGCCTGCTCCTTGTAGTGGTAGCACAGTATGTGCTATGCTGTAAGGCTGAAGAGTCTGGAGAGCTAATCAGCTCACTGTGTAACAGATGTCTGCATCTGAAGAGTTCAGTCATGCTTATAGTGTCCTGAATGTGTTCTGAATTATGGCAATGCATCCTTGATCTTTGAGGAGAGTGAATTATGAACATTTTCTTTACCTAGTTCTGATAGTGCTAAGATCAAACAACATTTCAAAAAGTCATTCTGAAAAGCACGTATTTGGCAAAACTGTTTTGAAATGCAAATACCAATGTCTTACCTACACATGCTTTACCTGTGTGAGAACTCATACATCACAACTGGTACATTACACATTTGGAAAAGAGCATTTCTATCACTCCTATCTCTGATCTCCAAATGAGCCCAACAAATACCATGTTTTCTTCATAACAGGGACATTTACCTCAGAGCAGAAACAGTTAAGACCAGCTGGATATTTGTGTGTTGAGTTAACCAACATTCTGTGCTGCTGGTTAACAACTGAGTTGCAACCATATTCATGTAGTACTTGCTGACTTGTCACTTTGTCACTATACCTGCTACTTGCAGACTCAGTCTTACACAAGACACAGATCTTGTAGATACCAGGAAAAAGAAAAGAATGCTGATAAACAGTATGGTCCCATTTAGCTTGCAATTCTGGCCTTTGTTTCTATTGACACTTGGTATGGTGTATATCAAAGGCCTGGAAATTTGGTATAATGCATCCCTGAGTCTGTTCTTCGAATGGAGTTGGGATATGGTCAAAGGAAACAGGACCTACGAAAGCAAGCTTAGATTCATAGAGGGTGCAGAGGGCTACTACTTAGTTCCAGTCAAACTCTTGAAGTATTAGCCAATGTGGTATCTCACATCTGTTGGTTTCTAAGTTTCCACAGGTTCTTGCAAATAATTTTTCACCTGTTTCTCTTCATCTGGTGCCTTCTTTCTGAGACTTAACATCGCCTGCAGATTTTACAGAGGCCTCCATTTTTATTTCCCAGCATCCCGCTTCTTACTTCATTTGTCAATGCAAACAGCTTAACAGTAGTGTTGTCAGCACATGATTCAGGACTTCTGGAAGCTCTCACTGCAGAGTATTCCAAATGACAAGGAGGTAACCTTACTTAATTCTTACTCAGTGTACTCATTAATCTATAGACTTATGGCTGGAATATGCCACGGTCCTGATCCTAAGGCACTCACTCTCCTTTCCAAGATATTTTTTTTTCCTGTTATGGATACATGGCAGAACTAGCACTGTGGTTGGTGCCCACAAGGTTTTCACCTCCAAGAGAATATGGCTGGCATGTGAACACAGTTCTGTAAGTAGAAGAGACTAGTTTCCTGTTCCTGGAACTTAACTCTTGAATATCCTTTTCCTTTTTCATCTTTTCCCCCTTATTCTGGCACAAGCAAAATTAACCATTAATTGGCCTTCTTCTCAATTTTCTAGCCAGACAAGGCTAATGAAATGAAATATCTTTAAAAAAATAAAACACATTAAAAAAAAAGCATTTAGGAGCTCCTTGTAGGACTCCTGTTGCCTTCAATCTACTTGTTGGAATGGTCTTTTCTTCAGCTTGGAGGAGGTGATCTCTTGCTCATATTCAAAAATCACTTTCTGCCACTGCAGTCCTAGCTCAACTCAGATGTTGACAGATATGTCCACTCAAATTCAGTGAACTAGGCATTGCTCCAGAAACCTACATGCTTTTGAAAGCAACAGTATGGGAAAGACTTGAACAATTTAAATTATCGTGACTGTGTGTTTGCATATTACTAGTTCCTGAGGTGTGTCTGGATGAAATATAGACAGCTGCCTCTAGATGAAATAGTACAGTGGGTTCTGACAGTGGGACATGTTGTTTGACTGTCAGCATGCTAGACCAGTGAAAAATAACATTTTTCTCCATGTTTAACAAGATGAGGTATGCGGTCATATTCAGACAGTTTTAACAACCTAATCACATGTGTCTAGCTAATAGGTAGAAACTATGCATGTCAGAAATCCTCTAGAAGTCATCTCAAGGGCTTTGCAAGATACAGAATGCTTACTCAACAGGAAACCTGAGGCACAGGGCCTTAGACATGATTTAGGCTGAGTTAGCACTGCAGCTGCCTAGGTCTGGTTGACGATATGGTGGTTAATGGCATAGCAATGCTCTGTTTTTGTTTATATTCTGACTTAAGTTCAAAGGAAACTAAGCTAGCATTACAAGGAATCACTGCAACAGCATGACACTGTGTGGTTTTTACTGCAGTTGTATTGCAAACACAGAATAAAAGGGTGGTTCCTAATCCAAGGGGTTTATTATTTATGCAGAGCTTTATTTTATATACAAGAAAATCAATTTGGGCATAAAGCCTGCTCAGCAGCTGTATATATATAGGAAACATATATAATTATGAGCATGCTGAAAGTTATTTAGAACAAAACCATTATCAGTACTCTGCAGGACAGTGTCACAAGACATCTAATTTGAATTATCAGCATAATTTTGATACTGAAAAGATAATTTTTATTTTATAGCTTTCTCAAATAGATTTTTTGTGTTGTGTTATAAGCATTAGGAGAAATGCCAATACATCAGACTTACTGACCTAGCAGTAATTTACCTTGAACATATACTCAGCTTCTCTCTGTTCCCGTAGAACGGAGACCATGCATTACAGTTACTATTTTAAAGCAGTACTGGCACTACGAGAGCACAGAATTACTTCTGCATCTATTACTTGATCTTTCCTCTTCTAGTTGATTAAAAAAATGATTTTCAGATGACATCCAGTCCTTAACTGTTTGGTTTTTTTTTTTTTGTGTACAACCAATTTAAAAACAAAGTCACTTTCAGATTAATGGCTGAACAAATGTTTGAATAATCATTTTCCTAAGAAATACACATTAATCTTTCTGCTTAATCATATCTTATTGATAAGCAAAAAAACCCAAAACAATTATTGCCAAGATCAGAGGGGAAATGTTTTGTCCAAATAGGACTTCATAACGTGTTGCTTCTTGCATCACCCATCTGTATTGGCTTTCCATGCACAAACCCTATTGCTGCTGGTATTTTCTGCCATTTCCTCAGTTTATTTATTTTTTCCAAAAGACCTCAAGGGTTTGCGGATTTTTTTGTTGTTGTTTTCTAACTGGAAGTATTTTCTCACAAATTTCCCACATTCCTTCACAGTTTGGTGTGTATTTGCATTCTATAGATGCATTTCTGCTCTACTGTCATAAGTTTTATCGACTCTGCCTTCTCCTGCACATTCCATTCTACCCTATTTGTTAAATGGAAATTTCAAAGCCATATGGGAATTTTTTTTGTTTGTTAAACACTGTTTATTTCCATAGCAGCACATGTTGGCTATTGTCAAGACTATGTTTTTAACATCAGTTCTGTATCTGAAAAACTATACCATATAAGTTTTACAGAATTGCAATTGCTTCTTGGTTTTGTTGTTTGTTGGTTTTTTCAGGTAGTGCCCAACATTGGTGTTTGTTACATACAAGTATTCAGATTATTACGTTTTATTACAAGGCATTTTCAAAAAAAAAGTTATAAACTTACAGACTTTAAAGAAAGGAGATAGTTTTAAAGAGAACAACTTCAAACTGGCACACACTCATGTGTTTATGCCTGGGATTCTCCTGCTTTGTACTGACTTCTCTCAAAGACCACATGCCTCTCCAAAGAGGTAGGACTTAGCAGGTCTTTCCTACTTAGTGTCAAGACACTTCCCTGTCATCTGTGTGAAATGGTGTCAACCTTTGCATCCATTCTTCACAGCAACATGCAGTCTGGATCACATTATGTGGAAATATGAGTTTTTAAGAAAAATCTACTCTGAGAGACAAGCACATGCTGCCTCAGCATTTATTTATGGGCTCTGTACCATTTCCTCTAGATTCACAGCTTACTCTGCAACGCTGGCTAAGCACTTGTCTTCCAGTAGCAGCTCACATGCTCTTTTTTTTTGCAAAACCACCAAGCTACACTGAAGAAGCTGAGCATGCTGCTGCTAATGTCACCACTAGCTCCCTGAATTTGCCTTAAGTGTAGCTATGTCTGCCAGATAATGTTCCTTCATGTCCCTGGTCTCCTGCTTTACATCAAAAGTTATTAATGTAGGTTGTAAGAGAGGCAACAGAGACAGCGATCTGACCAAGCTACTGATCTAGACAAAGTGCAGCTACGCACTATGATGTGCTTGTCAGAATATACCTGAACTAGTTTCAAACTGTCTCTGTGACTAACAGGAAATAGCTGTGGCAGAACAGAGATCCACACAGACTGCAAAATCAGCCCTAGACCAAGGCAAATATTTGAGCGGTTTCCCACCCTGAGCTCTGTGTTGCAGCAATGACATTTAAAGCTGGTTCAGGTATATCAGCATGGTATTTGGGCATATCCAAGGACCAGATTTATAAGACTACGCACATGTACATACACACTGAACAAAGATATCTGATGACAATATAATTAAAAGTCTGTATTCAGCTATGAAATCTTAAAAGTAGTCCAGTATTCCTATTAATGATGCCTCTGGCATTGCCTATGTTGCCTAAAAAAGGTGAGAAAAAGATGAAGCAAAGCAAGCCAACCTCCTGCTGTTTCTTTCTAAAAGTTCAGTCCCAGTTGTTTCTTTAAGCCAACTTCCTGCTTAAAGTAGCTATCTAAACCCATGCAGAGATCAGGTATCTTGTGCAGTTTACATAACCAAGAACATGGAGTTAAAGAGTTTATAAACTGAGTTTGAAAACAGTGAGGTAAACAAATACACTCAGTAAATTCAGAGCCTGGTTTCATGTCAGTCAATGAATAAATTAGGTACATTAATTACATTAAGATTTACATTTGGAAAAATTTGTTTATATACCACTGAATTACATGTACTTGAGGTTTGAAAACCAATGCTTACAATACAAAACAAAGCTATCCTGAAAAAAAACCTGAAACCTTTTCTTTCTTAAGTATTTGAATAGACATTATATAGAAGCTTTTATTCTAAATGATTTACAAAGACAGCAGAATAAGGCCCTAAGCGTAATATTTACTTAAAAGAGTACAGAACTGTAGAATAACAGAAATATGCAGTATGTTTTTTTGTGTGTTTATTATGATAAAATGAACCTAGTTCTGGAATCTAACTAAATTCCATCAGAAACCTTAAAAAATTTAATAGGCTTATACAGGTGAAAAAATCTAAAGTTCAGTATAGTTCTTATTTGCTGGCCATTGTCTCAATAATGAATGAAAAACAAGTTTAAAATTGCTAAGTCTTCTACTGCTGGCTTGCGTACACTTATGTTCAGACTTGTCCGAGTTCAGATGACATCCTTCAAGTCAACTTTCCACAGATCTGAGTTGCAACAGCTATTACTACCAAGATTCTCTTCTTGGCTTGTTTTTGTAGTGGAGCAAAGTTGAAACTGTTGGAAACTTGCTGACCAACAGCAATTAAGTTTCTTGTTTTGTAAAACAAATCTGAAGCAATACTTTCTTTTAAATGCCATTTTGATACTTTTTTGTTTACAGGCTATTTAGAACACTATTTATGTTTCCTTAAATACAGATATTTTACAATAAACAATTTACTGTGTGATTACAGTGCTAACCATTACTGTCACGGCAGGCCTTTACGGTTTAAGAAGGTCAAACTGAAAAATTAAATCTTAAAACTAGTATTGAAGTGTTTTAGTCAACATGGGTTACTCTTTCAACAAGTCCTAACAGTTTGAAATACACATTCAGTTCTCACATTATATATATTTTGTACAGGTGAGTACAGGAGAGACATAGACACACTGGAGAGGGTCCAAAAAAGGGTCACCAAGGCAATGAAGGAACCAGAGCATCTCTCCTGTGAGGAAAGTCTCTGAGACCTGGGGCTCTTACCCTGGAGAAGGCTCAGGGGGGGTCTTATCAATGTATATAAACACATGAAGGGAGGGTGCAAAGAGGATGCAGCCAGGCACTTCTAGGTGCAGACACAGGAGCAGAGGCAATGGACAAAATCTGAAACATAGGAGGTTCCCTCTGAACATCAGGAAAAGTGAGTTTTGTTTTTTTTTTTTACTGTAAGAATGATTGAGCACTGGGACAGGTTGCCCAGAGAGCTTCTCATGTCTTCATCCTTGGAAATATTCAAAAGCCGATGGTCTTGGGCTTCCTGAGCAGGGAAGTTAGGCCAGAGGACATCAAGAAGTCCTTCCAACCTCAACTGTTTTATGATTCAAAGATGCCTTAGTGCTTACCATTACTTTGCATTATAGGTTAATATTGTGCCATAGTCACAACCTCTGGAACCGGACAGCTAAATTAAAATATAGAAATAGCACTGTTTTGAAAATACAAGGATCTGGCAGAAATTCAGGTCATCCTTTTTCAGCCTTCTACCTTCATAATGACACAGCCTCCTACCCAGTTAAAAAAAAAAAAAAAAAAGAAAAAAAAAACTACAATGCTCCAGAAAGAATAAGAACTAAAAGATGGACATACTTAAAGCCTAAATTAGTCACATTGTCTGTTTGGAGGATGTCTCATAAGTACACTTCCTGAAGATAACATTCCTGAAGAAAAAGAAGCTGGGTCCTTGAGTATCTCCTAAGCTGTATCACCCATTCAAAATTTGTCCCCAGGTAAGGAACTCCTTCTCCACCACACACCTTTATTACTTGTACTAAACCTACCCCTGCCTCAACTGACTCTTTTCCTAAGCTCTATGGAGTATTTTCTAGTTTCCCTGTTACAGATACTGTTTCTTGGCTACTGGCTTTTCTTCCATTAAAAGTGATTTGCACATGCTCAAAACTGAAAGTTACACCTCAATAAATGCCTGCACAATTGTATTCTAACATTTACAGACTGCAGTGCTATTTGGCTGCTATTAACAGGGGCCCAAGTTGGAGTTTCTAGGACAGTGTGCTCCACAGAGCTGAGATACAAAAAACCACTTGCAAAAACCATGGATGTGAGGTGACATCTTCAACCTTTGAGATCAACACTCTATTTCTGATTTGAACACCACTTTCCTGGGCTCAGATGTCACATGCAACACTTCAGAAATAGTTTACTTTGGGGAAGTTTGTTTCTAACAATATAGGAGATACTATAAGTTAAACCTATTACACAAATGGTCCAAATTCCATTTCCCATGAAATCTGGTCATATAATTAAAGACACTTTCCTTCTATTTGGTAACTGAAGCACAGTGCAGTACTCTGTACAAACTATTCTTAACCTCAGCATGACCTCTACTAATAACTGTTCCTTTTAAACCTGAATAATTAAACACAGAAACTTTCATTATGTAGAGAAGAGGAAACAGGAGGAAATCCTGATAGGAAAATAATAATATTAATCCATTTCTAACCTATATTTCTCTGCCAACTTTGATTCCTAACTGATAGGGCTTTTGATGCGTAAGCACAGTTCTTGTATTAGGCACATAATAAATACAAGCAACAAGAGTAGGCCTGAACTTCCCAAACTTGTTTTGTTTGGGTAGTTTCAGTAACTGCTGCATTAGCCAGATACGGGCTGCAAGCACACACAGAAAGCCTCATGCTTCTGCCTCCTCCTCCTCCCTCAGAATCCTGCATGCATTCACCCGCACCCTGTCTAGAAACAAAAGCGCAAGCTGGCTCCTCAGTTCTCTGCCCTCCTACTCTCACACACTGGAACTCTACTCCACAACTCTGAGCCCTCACCCAGATTACCTGTAATAACTGCCTGCACAAAAACACTTACCCTGCTGCACAGGTCAGCTTCCATACTGGCAAGCAGTGTATATGAAGGTGCTGATCTGGGCCGTGGGATGAAGTTTTGCATGTGAGACACCAGTGACAGCAGGAAGCTGCTTTTGTGCGAGCATTTACCTGGCAGATCAGTTATACTCCAGCTGCAGTTATACTGCAGCTACAGCTATTGCTGAATTGTTTCATATCACAGTTGCATGTCTGAGTTTTGGAAGCTAGGGACAAGTCAATCTCATATGATCTGCCAATATAGGTAGTGTTTTTCACTGGTTTAGCCCAGGTCATAAACATATAAGCATTCATGATTTTATGGAAGAAGCAAGAAGTCACATTTTCTTGTCAAACAACAGTGTTTCGTCTTCAACAGGACAGCAAAAGGGCTCATGACTCGTAATTACTTTAGGTAGTTACCCATTTAAAATCAGTACTATCAATACCCCCGATCCCTAAGATGTCTTCTGTGGCATTATCCTACTTCTTGTCCCAGGAAGGCGTCTAAGCAAGGTACGGGGTTTGGGACACAACAGCCTCATGGGATCGTACTGCGTAGGCAAGTGAAAGGGCTGATGCCCAGTCATGAGGTAGGCAGCACGTACACCACCCAGGAAGAGGTCGAGGGCAGCCGCCGGCACGGCCAGAGGGCTCAGCGCCTCACAGCTCAGCTCAGCACAGCACAGTGTGCACGCCCGCGGCAGAGCCAGAGCCTCCAACAGTCCCAGGCCTAAGGGATCGAGAGGAGGCACGAAGCCCCAGTGCCCTCAGCAGCGGCAGTGAAGACGGCGATGCCCACAGACGAGCGAGCGAAGGGAACACGGGTACAGGAATGACCTCGGGGCGGCAGACAGAAGAGCAAGAGTGCTGCAAAGACGAACACAACTCCCGAACCCCCCCCCTACTCCCAGGCCGAGCTCGCAGCCACCTGCGCGCATACGCGGCACGCAGCGTCGTGACGTCACACGTGCGGTGTGCATCCGCCGGCAGCTCCCCTGTCTGGGGGTGAGGGATGCGCCGGCTCCGCCCCCGGGGCGGGCAGAGGGGCGGCCGCAGCGGGGCTGGCCGGGCCAGGGCAGGGCCGGGCCGGGGAGGTGGCAGCTCCGGGGGAGCGGGCGGGGGAGGGGCCGAGGAACGCGACGAGGCGCGGGGACGGTGGGAGCAGCCGCGGCCGTGACGGTTCGTGTCGGCGGGCGGACAGGATGGATCACCACCAGCCCGCCAGCCGTTACCAAGTGGTGAGTGCGGCGTCCCTGGCAAGGCCCCGCTGGCCTTCCCCCGTATCCTCGGGTCGGGCTGGGGAGGGCGGCGCGGGAGGGGGAGATCGGGGTCTCCTTCCGCCACCCCTGGTTCCTGGCTCTCAGGCGTGGGGCTTTGTCGGGGAACGCCTGGCGCTTCTCCAGCTACGGCCCAACCCGAGAGCGGCCCAGTCCCCTCCCCGGGCGGCGGCGGCCCGACGCTGACAGCCGGGCCTTGCCCGGGTGGCGCGGCCCCGGTGGCCTTTCCCCTCCACCTTCCTCCCGAGGCTCCCGGCCTCTGAGGAGGCGTCGAGCCAGCCCTGGCTCCGCCGCTGGCCTGCACTAGAAACCGGCTTCGCCCGTTCCCTCCCCCTCCCTCTGGCCGCCCCTCGGCGGTTGGTCCCGGTCTGGGGGCGGCGGGTTTTGCCCCGCCGGTGTCGGGGGAGTGGCGGGCCTCTGGGAGAGCTCAGTCCGAGCAGGACAACGGCTCGCGTTTGCCCCCTGCGCAGCAGGGGAAGGGCAGGGTTCGCTCTGCCGGTGAGCCAGTGCGTGCCTGCGAGCCGAGCGGCGGTTCTGCTCTGGGACCTGGTTACTCTTCATAGCTCCTGGGTGCCTGGCACAGGGACAGCGGGTGATGCGTGTACGTATGTTGTCATCTTTAAGCCGTATGTGTTTGTGTACACAAACACGTGTACGTTGGTTTACTTTAGGTGAAGTGGAGGGGTTGTGAAATGCAGGAGACTGGTCTTCAGTAACTGGCTGTGTGCGTGTATATATGCACACGCACAGACGCAAGTCTTGCTGTAAAGAACAGTCCTCAGTGCTTTGCGGTCCATTGCGTTCGATTTCAATGTCCGTGCTTTTCTTCCTGAATTCTGGTACAATAATAATAATTTAGGATGCAAAGGTTGTCCTTCTGCCCGAATTGAGTGTACTGCTTGTTTCTAACAGCCATTAGTTTAACATTGGTTATTTTAGTCTTACAGTCATTAATTTAATGTCAGTTATACTCAAAATATGTAAGCTTTTTTGATTACTGGTCACAAAAAAATCATTTGGGTACAGTCAGACTCCTTAGAGGTTTCAATTTTATCTTTCAGTCCCTTGTGCTTCATGGCTTTGCTGTGTGTGTAAGGGTATACAGTAGAAGTCTGAAATCTCCGCTGATGTCTGTAATTCAGATTTCTACTGCAGTCTTCTGCTAAATCCTGTTTTACAGCTTGAGCAGTCCATGGAAGTCATTGCATTGACTTCTGTGCATGTATAGAGCTAAATACTGGTTCTTATATTCAGATTGTTCCTAGGTTATGATCTGAAAAAAATAAAAAAAGAGTAAATCCATTGTAATGGGTTTGGAATATTTGTTTTGGTAGGTTTACAGTGTGGTAAATCTTTGTGCTTTTGCATGATGATATACTGCGACTATTGTGTAGCTGATGATCACCCTACAGCTTCTCAGGCGTGACGTATGATTTGAGGACGCTAGTCAGTCTCCAAGTGCTTTATGGGTCAGTGCTTTTCAGCATGGTACTCTTCATGCACTATGCTACCATAACTTGGAATCAGCAGAAGTCCTAAGGTCACTCCACCTCCTTTGCAGCGGAGAATGGTAAATGCTGGCAGAGCTTTTTCTTAAGAGCTTACAAATGCTGTCTTCCCTGAGGCCTGAAATAACCTGCATATGACTTAGAAGGCCTTAAGACTATATGCTATTACACTTCAGACAGATACAAGGAAAATTTTAATTACGTTACCCAAAGGAGTGGGAAAAAATATGGTAAGATGAAGCAAAGAAATAATTTGCCTGTGTACTGTTTTTATGTCACATTTCATTTGGAACATCTAGCGATGGTGCTGGTGCCCAATTTTGGTGTGGCCTTCCAAAAGGGTTTATCTTACTATTTGAAGATAGAAGTTGGCCTACTCAGTTGCTTGTGAATGTTAAACTTTGCGGTCAATTTGTGTCATTGGATTTTGTTATGGAAGTGTTCCGTAAAGGCTTAGTAATTAGAGCATGTTAATTTCCATTGAATTTGTTTTAAATCACAGTGAAAGTGCTGACTTAGCCTCTGATTTACTCCAGATTTTAAAATACCATCTTACTGATTCCTGTTCCATAGGAAAGAGTGTGGTGTTTAATCTTCTGTCATAGCTGGCTTGCAGACATTGAGATTTTTGTGATGTTACTGACTTTGTGTGTTGGGTCAGAGAATGGAAGGAGTAAGGCAATTGTAGATAGAGTTGATTAGCACCTGATTATTCAAGTGTGTGATATTGTTATGATGCATTTGCTTCCATAATGGCTGTGATAGGTAGGAAGCAATAGATTATTGCAGATTGTTATGGAAGTGTCCTAATTTTTAAGGACAAAATACAGAAGAAAAATAGGACTTAATGTGTTTAATACTGGTGTTGTGAATGGTCCACCCCCCTAGTGCTGTTTACAAATTCTGGGTGCTGCTATGCTCACTCTATGTCTTTTTTTTGGTTGTTTTCTCATTAATGATAACAAATGCCTTCCCTCCCTCCCCCGCAATTTTGCCTTTACTTCTCACTGGTCTGTTTTACTTTATTCAGGGCAAGTCCTCTTCTAAATGGAATTATAGGCAATAGTACGTTATTATCAAAAGAATAAAAGAATTACTTACTGACTTGCATATCTGTTCCTGGCAGTGACAGTAGCACTTAGTGGGGTTGAAGAGCCATCTCACTGCTGCCTCTTTTTATTTGTGGTTTCTTCAAGCAACTTAAAGACTTTTCAGAATAGCAGACAATTAGCTTTGAGCTTTAGCACAACTGGCCAGTTTTATGGCTTCTTATGAAACAGAAAATGTCTAATCATAAAGCTAACACTCAGCTTCTCTTGCATTTTATCTCTGTCAGAAATAGCGCTAAAGCTTTGTTCTGCATTTTACTCTTCCTTGCATGCCTGTGATTTATTTAAAGAGCAGTATAAAAGTGTTGAAACCAGGCAACTGTTGGGAAGCTGGTACTTGGGTCTGCAGCAAAGTGTTGTGAGCAGAGAGCAGGAATTAGGTAACTGCCTTCCACGGACATGTGTGATCTGTACTTCTTTCTACCCCTCCTTCCTCGTCCCCTCTTCATAGGGCAAAAAGACAGCTAATTGATGGGTAAGAATTTGTCATGCTTCCCTGAAGGAATATGACACCACAAGTAAATTAGCCAACCTTTGTTTTCTTGCTTTACTTCCGTTTTTTTTGCCCTTAGTCACTTGCATGCTGCAGTCCTTTTGGTAAACGTGTCTTAAATTTTACATTCGTTCCAGGTGTAGTCAGCTCAGTTGTGTCATTTCCTTATTGTGTTTTTTTCGTCCCCTGTTCTGCTTTTTGGGTAAGGGAGCTGAGGCGTGAACTTTAGAAAAATTCACATAAAAATTCTTCAGTGCTCGTTCCTCTTATTCATTTTAGCTTCCAGCTTTTTGTTGTCTGACCTTCATTTGTGTATTATTATCTTGTCTAAAATGTCTGCTCCTAGTCCACTTTGTTTACAGAAATAGTGTTTTGAATCATGCTTTGTGAATTCTGTACTGGGAGCAAAAGAAAAAAAAGCAGCCGTTTTCTGCAGTGCATAAAACTTGGTAAGCAACTAAGTATTAGAAGTCAAGATTGCTTTTTTTTTTTTCTTCTGTGAAATGTGATTTTCCAGTTAACTGAGTCACGAGGAAAGACTTCACGTGCATATGAGGGATTTAGACACAGAAATAATATTGAATACTCCAGGATTTACATGCTGAACAGCTTAAGAATTATAGTCACCTTGCTGCTCCTCCCAGATTTTCCTGATTAAAGCTTTGGGTTATCAGTGTGGGGTCAGGTAGGCATCAGTCTTTGATTTATGGGGTGGTCAGAGCTAGGTAGGTAAGTGGTAGAATGGGTAGGTAGCAAACTGGGACAGATGAAGCCAAAGACAGCAGTCCACACATGTCGATTTAGCAGTCACTGAACTTGCCATGCCAGTGTAGCAACTGGGTTTGGTGGGATTTGTAAGTGATGTGTGATGTGCAGTCTTGTATGAATGTAAGTTGTGTTGCTGGGCTTGAGAGGTGAAAATTGGCACTGTAAACACTTTATTCCAGTAAATTTGCCTTCATGCTGCATGTTGTGAATAGTTTTACAGTTTAAAAAAGCTTAATTTTCTGTATCTCTGAACTCCATTGTCATTGACTCTACTCTTGCAGTGTTACCTGATTAGAAACCTTCATCAAAGTCGTCTTTGTAGATCTCAAAAACATGAAAGTCAGCCTACACAGGAAATGTGCACAAAGAGCAATCTCTTCCTCCTTCTTTCTTTTCATGGGACTGGCCTTAATAGTGATTGGCAAATAAAATAAATACTGTTTATTGTACACCCTTGGTATAAGACCGCCGTAGAATATATCTACCAGGCTTTATAGAGTAATTATTGTCTTTGGAGAACTCTTACGTAATCTGTGTTACTAAACAGATCGAGCTAGCTTACCTTAGGGAAATTCTGTTGCTTTCCACAGATGCGGTGGTGATGCTGTAACTGGAAGATAAAATCAGCATCCAGGGGACTATGCTTATAATACTGAAAAGTACTATGTAAAGATGCATGAAGTGATAAGTGTTACTGTTGCTTGCTTGTAACATTGCACTGATATATCTAGTGATATGAAGTTCTTAATTGTTGAAGATAAAATTTTGTCGTGTGCTGGCTTTTTGCACGTGAAACACCTAGTATAGGCCTTTATAGTTTAGAAGGGCAAATGAGGGTCTTCTGAAATGAGGTAAATGTTACTTTCAAATAACAGGCTCTCCTTGAAGCTTAATGGATTTCTTTTAATTTAATGATAAACATTTAAGATTTTGTATCTCTGTAACATTTTTATTTGTGACAAATTTTTCTATTAAACATAATGGATTTTTTTCTTGACAGAGTAGCTTTACTAGTTTTATAAATGCTTTTCCCTATTTTATATGAAGAATCTTGCCACAAATGAGGAAGACATTACAATTGTTGAGGTACGTTTGCCTATACAGTAGTAATGCAGTTAGTTCTTAAAAACTAGTATATTTTACTTTTTTTTCTACCTTTTCTTTAAGTTTCAAAGCACTTTCACGCTTTATGCGAACAAAGAAATAAATCTCCGATCTCTTTTTATGTGTCTCCTAAGTGAAGGTGATCAGTTACTATTCTTCCTGTCTATTCGTGCAAAGTGTTTGACACTGTCCCACACAACATCCTTGCCTCTAAATTGGAGAGACATCAATTTGATAGGTGGATCACTCAGTGGATAAAGAACTGGCTGGATGGCTGCATGCAAAGAGTTATGGCCAATGGCTCATTGTCCAGCTGGAGACCAGTAATGAGTGGTGTCCCTCAGGGATCGGTGCTGGGACAGGTCTTGTTTAACATCTTTGTCTGTGACATGGACAGTGGGATTGAGTGTGCCCTCAGCAAGTTTGCCGATGACACCAAGCTGTGTGGTTCTGTTGATACGCTGGAGGGAAGGAATGCCATCCAGGGGGACCTTGACACACTTGTGAGGTGGGCTGATGCCAACCTGATGAAGTTTAACCATGCCAAGTGCAAGGTCCTGCACCTGGGTGGGAGCAATCCCAGGCACAGCTACAGGTTGGGCAGAGAAGAGATTCAGAGCAGCCCTGAAGAGATTCAGAGCAGCCCTGAAGAGAAGGACTTGGGGATGTTGGTCAATGAGAAAATGAACATGAGCTGGCTTCAGTGTGTGCTTACAGCCCAGAAACCAAACCGTATTCTGGGCTGCATCAAAAGGAGCATGACCAGCAGGTCAAAGGAGGTGATCCTGCCCCTCTACTCTGTTCTCGTGAGACCTCACCTGGAGTATTGTGTGCAGTTCTGGTGCCCTCAACATTAAAAGGACATGGAACTGTTGGAACAAGTCCAGAGGAGGGCTATAAGGATGATCAGGACTTTGGATCACCTCCCATAGGAAGACAGGCTGAGAAAGTTGGGACTGTTCATCCTGGAGAAGGCTGTGGGGAGAACTCATAACAGCTTTCCAGTACCTGAAGAGGGGGTATAAGGATGCTGGGCAGGGACTGGTCGTTAGGGACTGTAGTGATAGGACAAGGGGTAATGGGTTAAAACATAAACGGGGGAAGTTTAGACTGGATATAAGGAAGAAATTCTTTACTGTTAGGGTGGTGATGCACTGGATTGGGTTGCCCAGGGAGGTTGTGAGTTCTCCATCCCTGGCAGTGGTCAAGGCCAGGTTGGACAGAGCCTTGGGTGACACGGTTTAGTGTGAGGTGTCCCTGCCCATGGCAGGGGTGTTGGAACTATATGATCTTGAGGTCCTTTCCAACCCTAACTATTCTATGATTCAATTCCAGCCCATTGTAAATTAGTGGTTTAACTTTGTGTATTGCTATCACTGTCTCAGTTTTGGATCTGTTTTGGGGGGCTCTGGATATAACACCCAGATCTGCAACTGATTTGCAGGAAGAAATGCTGGCTCACTTGTATGAGACGAGTAACAGAAGCTGCGGTAGCTTTCTGGTTCTTTATGTGGGCACAGGTTGTGGCATGTGGGCAGTTTCTCTTTGGTGTGGGCACAGAGGGACCTGAGATAGTTTAGATACAAAATGGTTATGTAGGGCACCACTTCTACTATACTGAACAAAATAAAATGAGTAGTGAAACCCAGTAAAATGTACCTGTGTTACTGCACTTGGGTATTTCTCCAAAGGTCTTGGTAGGACAAAATTTAAGGTTGAATCTTTGTGAAGGTAGTACAGGAGGACAGGGTAGGAACAGAACTGTCTTTTCTGGTGGAAGCAAGCTGTTGTGTTTGAGCCTATCTTGTGAAACTGGGATTTTTAGGTTCTCAAAAAGAGGCACAAAACCAGAAGTTACCTGATATATGCAGTGGCAGTAACTCATGTGTTGTAAAAGGACAGCTTCTGGCTGTGGCATGCATACATGCCACACCTAGTAAGTCTTCTAATCCTGTTAAAAAGGGCTGAAGTTTAGTAACAGGAATAAAATGCCTTCAAATAGCAGGGTTCTTAGCAGAAGTTATCTGTGATGTAGCCAAGCTAGATGTGGCTTTCATGCTACTTGGAAAAAAAGGGAAATTCTGAGCTTGTTCCTATCTGAAAACTGTGTGAGGAGCCACCTTAGGATAACCTCAGAAATGAAGACTGTGTTAATACATAATACTAGTAGCAGTCTTATCAATGAGGAAAATATGGTACTTCTGACAAAACTGCTAATTATAGGCTTATTTTGAAACTTTCTTCCCAGTGACAGTGTTGGCAAAACAAGGAAGATGTGACAACTGGTAATGTCATCTCATCTAACACTGTGAGACCTCAGTGCTCAGTTTACAGTTGTAGATTTGAATGTTGTGTTGAGCTTCATAGCCTCAAACCTCTTTCTGTACTTCACGTGCATCTTCTGCTTTGGAGAGGGGAATAAACAAATTGATGTGTACCATTACACCTACACTAGGTAAACCCTTTTCAAACAGAGAAGAAAAATAATGCTGAGAAATGATAAAGAAAGCAATGAAAAAATTGGCAGGTTGTTAGATTGGAGAGGCACTGCCAACTCTTCCTACTGAAACTGAGCTACTGCGCAACCAAGGCTGTGGGCTTGAGCTGCCTCAGGCTTAGGTTTCCCACTTCCTGGACAAGTACTGTCATAGCTACCTGGTTTTAGTAAAATGGGTACCCCCTTGGCCAGCTGTGTTTTTAGTGAAAATGATTAACTTCTGTTTTGTGCTCAAGTAATTTCAGACTTGTAAAGCCAGGGCTCACAGCACATGTCAGGATGTGGATGCCTTGCAACTTTGAGTTTTACAGTGAAAGTGGAAAGTACATTTCCATTTTAACATTTAACAGTTTATTCCACTTAAGCATAATTTCCATTATCACAGGCTAAGAGTAGCCCAAAACTGATATAGTCTAATTTATTGCTTGTTCACCCTGTAGCCAAAATATTAGATACTGAGTCACTCCCCAGTCGTGTGTCAGACTGTGTGTCCTCTGGCTGTGCTTGGAACAGACAGAAGGATTTAGAAAACAAGCCTCCAAACTTTGGGTGATAGACATGAAAAAATCTGGTCGATAACATGTGTATTACTTTATTTCTGTTTGTAATCCCATTTTTCTGTTTACTGAGTTACTGATCAAGGTGCTTGGCTGAGATTCATCACCTTCCTTCTTGTAAAATGTGGCTTTCTAGTAAAGAAAAACAAAACAAAACAAAAACCCAAAATGGTAACCTAACATATTCATAGTTTGTCCATTTCAGACTTTAGATAGTTTAGCCTTTAGCCATTTTACCTTGAGATAGTAATTCTATTAATGTTGCCTCATAGTGGGAGGGGTAAGAATCATGTCCTTGCTAAAGATGGATTTTTGAATTATTGAATGTGGTTTTTGCTTTTCCCTGATTAATCTGAAAAGATCATAGAATCCTAGAACAGTTTGGTTTGGAAGGGACCTTAAAGATCATCTGGTTGCAATCTCCAGTGTTGTGTTAGGGCAGCCTTGAGGAAATGTTATTGATAATAGGATGCTGACAGTATCACTTATCTCCTTATTGCAGGAAATAAGATGGGTCTTCTTCTTTGTGTGTTTTTTGTTTGTGGGTTTTGGGTTGGTTTTGTGTGAAGTAGCACAAGCTTGTGTTTAAGCACTGCTTTGATAATGATTAGTGTAGTTAACACTTGCCAACTTTGAGGAGTGAGTGATGCCTATGGTAAAGGATGAGACAACTGGGACAAAGAGTCCTGACTGGTACTGAGGCCAGTTGCCCATTCCAATTATAGTACTTGGAATCAATTGTCATATTTTGTAATTTAAGGGAAACAGTATGTAAGGTATTTTTAAGGCATGTACTGAAGCATTAAGGCTCTTAATTGAAACTCCAGAGTTGTGGTCATAAAATTGACTTCTATCAAATGTGTAGAATAAATTATTAGGAAAAAGACTTGCACAAGCTTAAAGAACTGTTCCAAATTCTAGAGTGAGAATGCATAATTTGAACAAATGAGCTGAAGCCATGCAGTTCTGGGCCTCAGCTGACGGTGAATGGTGTGGCCCATGTTCCTTTCTTACGTAAGTCAGTTCTTGCTTCTAATTGTGTTTTTAAATACTCCCTATGGTTTAGAGGTAGCACTGATTGGTCATTTTGTGCACTCTTCCAAAGAGGTGATCTTCCTGGACTGCTGCTTTTTCTGTTGTTTTGGTTTTGTTTAGCTGCTTGCTGGAAAGTGCCTTCTTCCAAAAGTGTGCATCATCTGTCTAGCAACTGAGAGGTTCAGAGAGTTGTCCTTTGGGCCACAGACTTTGTAGGTTTGCTTTAAAATACTTGCTTGGCACTCTTAACAGTAGGCTTGGAAAAATTTGATACTATCTGTTGAGACATACACATATATTCTTTAAAGAAAGGGCCCTTAATGTTCATTGCTGTTGTGTGAGTTGTATTTGTCTTTGCTACTAAACTTTGTTAAAGCTATGAGTCCCATAGTGGAAGGAAGAGAAAGAAGGCAAATCAAAAAGAGAATTCTTTCCATCAGAGCCTCTTCTTATGCATGTGATGCACAGTAAATGTGCTCAGCTGGTGTTGTGTATGTGTGTAGGTTTTTTAAGCCTTTGAAATTTCTGTCTATTTCTGTAAATTGAGGAGCTTCAGTACACTGTTTCCAGCTACGAAGAAAATAAGTTATACTGAGAAATTCAGGCATGATTGACCTACTAATAAGAGTGTATTTTGTCTTACTGATTTATAATATCTACTGATTTATTTAATGTTACATTTTGGGCTCCTCTGTACTGTGAAGTGGGAAACTGTTCTTCACTAGCTTTATTCACAGACGCAAGCAGTAAAGCTTTGTGTTGTCAATGAAGTTGAGACATTTGAAGTTTTTCTTGACGTTTTCATGCAGAATTTTTAAGGACATTTACTTATTATCTGATACAGGAGGCACAAACTTGAGTCCTTTCCTATCTGCTTCTCTTAAGTCAGGGACTTGAGGTAAAACTGTATGTTGCTTCTGCATTTCAGTTTCCATGATATTTCTCCAGGAAGAAGCTCCTCTTTTTTCTTTATCCCTCCCTTGTGAAATGATTTTGCTATTTTTAGCATCCTCCTGCGCTGTCTTAGTTAGGGAGTTCTGTGCATGAGCCCTCCTACTGTACTTGGGCCTTTAAGTGAAACATGCATAATGTATTTAGAGAAATATTCAGCCTTTCCAATCAACATTGAATTTTTCAGCCCAGATCGGTGTCGACTGAAATGGAAGCTGGAACTAACTGTTGAATATTGAGTTGCTCTTCTCCACTTCCTAATTTTACAGGTTTTCCTATCCTGCTACTTTTAAAGTTTACATGTTTTGTATGTTCTGTGCAACTTTAGAGTGACTGAGATCTATGTTCTGTACTGATTCTCTAAATCTGCTGGTAAGTGAAGATATGACCTTTTGACTTGAAGTTCTTGGAGCTGTCACTGCTGGTTAGCTGAAGCTGTTAGTTAGTGGCAGCTGCCAAGCAAATCCTGATGCAGCATTATCTGTCATCAGGAAGATAGTGGGAATAGACATGAAGCATTACAGTATGAAACCTGGAACCTGCCTGCATTTTGGGCACTATATGCAGTTTTGGTCTCTTACAGGAGGAGCTACAGAAGGTAAAGAGAAGCAGACTTCTGACAAATTATGTCTGAAATATGTGGTGGGTGTTGGAAGTGATCATCATTTACAGAGTCACCAAGGCAGTGGATAAAGCAGTTGTGGAGCTGTTCACCAAATTGTTAAAACAAATACTAAAACTGGAGAGTGCTTAGTGAAGCTTGGTTTAAGTAACAGAAAAGAAAGTGCACAAGGAGAAGCTAACATACATGGTTTGTTAATACACAAGATAATTGAGGCAGATAGTACTAGCAGATTCAGGAACATAAATTCAAGCACATGAGATTTGAAATGGATACAAATGGGGTCGGTAGAGATGTACACTTTACCGGTTGTAACAGCTGTGAATATCAGGGGAGTCTGGGGAAGATAGATGGGAAACACGTGACTAAGGCTCATGTGCTGTCCATGTACCTCCTGATGGAGATGGAACACTTCCATAGATGACTGCTGGTCTCAGTAATGTACTTCCTTTTTATTAATGGATCTCTCACTTCTAAGCAGAAAGCATTCAAGGATTCAGAAATGTTATACTTTGTTTACAGAATTTACACAAGTTCTTCAACATGTTCTCAAGTTACCATTTGACAAACAGAAGGCTACATGGTATGTGGTAATCTCTTGAGTAACTTCTGCATTCTAGAGTAGGTCAGAGTTGCAGTACATCATTGTGTACAAGCTTTAAAGTAAGCGTTTACTAGCTCTTTTTCTAGAAATATGTTTTTATACTCATGCTTGAAGATTTGAAAAATGTTGGTCTCGGCAATAGTCTTTATTAGTATTTATAGACATAGCGTTTTTTTGTTGACAAATTTCACAATTAATTCCTATAGTAATGTAATAGCAAAAACTCTTGGAAACTATGCCAGGTTCATAATTTCACAGTAAATATGAAGAATCTTTTTGGATCATGTCACAGTTCCAGTATTCAGCATTATTTCTGAATAATTTAGAAATAATAAAAAAAACCCAATAGGTTAAAGATCCATAGTTGAACAAAACTGACTGGAGTGATTTATGAAGCACATGTAAAATGCTGTCACTTGCTATGGATCATTTATGTATGAGGAGTCTCACTTTGGCAGAAGGGCTGTTCTATTACAACATAGAAGTTTGCCTCCAGAGGTTGTGGGTTTCCATGGTACCTAATCCTTATTTAGCAGAGGCTTGGTATTTCTACACAGCTGTGGAATGGCAGCAGCCTACTTTTGTTCCGCTTTCCTGCTTCTAGTGCAGCTTTAACACTTTTGACCTTCTAGCATACTGACTACTCTTGAAAACTTTCTGCAGAGATGCATTAAGAAAAAAAACCCAACCCACTCCCATGTCATGAGGGGCTAATGCTAGATCTGGGTACAGTATAGCTTATGCTTGCGAAGTTATGGGATGGTGAGGAAAAAAATGATGTGGATCTTGTCTATACAGTCAGGAATTCTGATCAAATTTGATAACGTAATTTTAAATACATGAAAGCAAAAATTAGCAAATAGTTGCTAGACTTTTGTGGTTCACTGGCATGTACTTCAGTACTTTATAGGGTTGATTACTTAGATCTTCCGTATTTATTAATCTTGAGGATGATGTTTCTTTGGAGTGTTGCGGCTGTGGCCAGGACTATTTCGGGAGAGAATGCATTTGGTACACATAGCTGCCTTCCTACTAGCTGGTCTGCATGGACTTGTGGTAGGTTGGTTTTACGGCAGACAACTGAAGAAAAAGGCTTGATGATTTTGTAAACTACCTTATTGATAGAGCATAAGAACTGATAGGAGAAAGCTAGTAAGTTAAAATACAGTGTGGTTTGAGGGGTTTGTTTGTGTATTTGTTTGGGGTTTTTTGTTCTCCTCAAGAATTCTTTTATTTTACAAAATTGTGAAATACTTTTTTCAAAGGCTGTTGTGGAGATGCATTTTTCCTGATAAACAAGAAAATTAAAACAGTTACTTTGCATAAGGATTTATTTATCTCTTCTGTCCTTGAAAGTCTTACCTGAGTGTAATTTTCACATTATTAATTCTAATTTTGATTGTTCAGTGCCTGCTAGTGACCTAAATTAGGGGTGATTGATCTTAGCACTAGAATGGTGTTTATGGGTTAATGGTATGGGTGTTAGGGGGTTTTCAAAAAACAAAATGTAATAGTCCATAGCCTGAGCTGTGGAGACTATGAGGTCTCATTCAGAAACAATAGAGGGGGTAAACAGAGGTCAAAGCTGACACTAGCATGAAGTATTTTTATATCGGGTGCAGAATTAAATTTTATTTCCAGATTTCCGTATGACTTTTCCCCTTGAAAATCCCAAGATTACTCTTTTGCTATTTACAGATGAATAAACCTATTTTTAGACTACTAAATCTGGACAAATGCAAAATGTGGTTACAAAACAAGCGTTTAATACACAGCTTGTATTTGTTCAATTGATATTTTTCTTATGTAGGTAGAGAATTCTGCTTTAAAGTCTCAATCTCAAGCCTTGTTTGCAGGGAGCAGTTTAGTACAGGTTTACAAATCGCTACCAGTTGGCAGGTATAAAAGGCCTTTGAATTTTTCAGGAAATGAAAATATTGGATGTGAAGCAGAGAAGTGAGAAGCTTCCTGAAAGCTTAATGAAGGTGATGACAATTTTCTTTTTAACCTACTGTTGGTTACACCTGTGGTACTTACAACAGTAGAATTTCTGTGGAATAAATACCCTTGTACCAGTATGGAAGATGTCATGGATCTAATGCAGAAATGTTAGAATGCTTTTTGTGCATTGAACTGGCAATCTTGAGATGAGTCTGTCTTCAGTCTCTCTGTCACTGGAAACTGCAGTAAGTGGATATTTTTGGTTGACCTTTAGGCATAGTCTGAAAAACTGACTGTAGGAGACCAAAGTGGTAATTTCTACAAAGTAAGAAGATGATGAACCTCTGTTGCTCAGAGCATTACTTTTTGTGGAGGAAGTGTATCAACTGACTGGTTTGCATGCAAAGGTTAAACTTTCATGATCTACTTAGTTGTCTCCTCACTTTTACTCAAGGCGCGATGTTAAGTCCAACATTACAGAGTTCCGATGTATTGTATTTGTTTTAATGTTGTTTGGAAGAACCCGTGAACTGGCATGAGGTCAAAACTGGAGGAACCAAACTTCTTGAGAAAAGTAATCTCATTGCAAAAGCTGGAAAGGAGGACACATTAAAAGTAATTTACATGAAGCCTCAGGCAGGACTGTCACTACTAAAACATATGTAAAAGCTTATGTAAATGTCAGGCATCATCATGATAAACTAGTGATAAAGGTATAAAAAGAAACAGAAAAAGAAAGCTGGCTAGTTGTTTGGAGTTTTTTCCCCATGTTGTGACAGTATCTTCTGCATAATTTTATGCTTCACTTAAATTATATAAATAGCATGAAAATAGTGTATGTTTATAAAGAAAGTCTTCTAAAGTGCTTTCAGTGTGCTGTTGAAGTTAATTATGTTGCAATGATTTTATAATGTATTGATTTGTGTGAATCAAATGGGAAAAGAGCAGCTTTTGAAATGTGCGTAAAATGAGGTAACACAAATAGTACTGTTTGTGTTACACTATGACTAGAGCATGTGCTGCTTTAATGAACTTTATATCAGAAAAATTTGTTCTAGCCTAATGCATGTATGGTGCAGGTGATACAAGACTTGCTATGCCATTTTCCCCTGATTTCTTTTTTTTATTGGCATATTTCAGTAACTTGCCTTTATTGCCACTCTTGACCAGTTAGGTCAGACAAAATTACTATCTGCAGGTAAATGAAAAATGTGAAGTAGAGAATGAAATCTTCCGCCCAGTTTAAGTTTTCATTTTGAAAAGCTGAAACAGTAGAAGCATCTGCATCAGTCCCCTCAGCAAAGGCTTCTGCCTTTCCTGTGGTTCATGTTCTTTGTATGATACCAGCTGGTTTAAGGCATTGCATCTGATTACTTTGGAAATAATTACACAAACAAAATAACAGACTTAAGGAAATAAATTACAGGAGGAGGTGCAGTACTTCTTTAAAGAAAGTTTTAATAATTTATTTCTCATATGTATATAAAAATAAAGCTAGATGTATTCTCCACAATATTTTGGTGCCGAAAGGTCTGACATTATTTTAACTTCTGGAATGAAAGTGAATCCTTGTTTTATGGAGCTTTTCCTTGGAAAGAAACTGAAGATAATATAGGGTGGAAATCATATG
This sequence comes from Melopsittacus undulatus, assembly GCF_012275295.1. Lineage (NCBI taxonomy): Eukaryota > Metazoa > Chordata > Aves > Psittaciformes > Psittaculidae > Melopsittacus > Melopsittacus undulatus. Next base: position 43,512,684 of record NC_047528.1, read on the forward strand.
AAGGAAATGAGTATTTCTTTCCTGTATTGTATGCTCTTTAGTAGTTACCATGAGATTTTGAGTCATTAGTGGCTGACGGCCATTGCTCCTTGATTGAACTTTGAATTTTAAGTGTCCAAACGTAGATATATCTTGAATATGAGCATCATGACTTTTGAGCCTGAATGTGCTGTAGTTTGAGGTCTGTGAAAGCTGGGACTGAAATACTTGTATAAACAGTTTAAGTGTACTGTGTCTGTTAATGAAATGTTCCCTTTCTTTTAATTGTAAAGCTCCATATAGTCAGCTAGATACCATGAGAGCAGAGTAAGATGTGAAGGCAGAGGATGTCTTTGTGTCCTGCTATTAAAATGTGAGGGTGGGTCAGGGGAAGGCACTAATTTACAGTTGTTTCAAGTTTAATAGGTCCTGGCAGTTGTTCTGATGGTAATCTGGGCAAAAGCATCTGTATTACTTGTTGCTGTGTAGTGGTTCACTGGGGGGCTGGAAGGGTAAACTGCAAGTTCTTGTTAGCCCTTTAATTTAAAAAGTGGGCAAAATAGTAAGTGTGGAGGGAGGTATCTTAACATTAAAAATGTAGAAATAGTATATTAAGTGCTGTTTCAGGTAACATTTATGTACATAGCATAAGTAATTCCTTGAAACAGACGTTTTCTGTTCTCTTTTGAGTGTTTTTAGCTTGGTTTCTATGGCAGTGAAACCTGTGCAGAGTGTCAGTCTGCTTCTTCCCCCATCTCTAAAAATAGCTTCTAAATTTACCAGCTAGAATAAGCCAAAATTAAATGGGAAGGGGGAGGCTCAAAGGTAGTTGGATTTCTACTGGTTTCCAGCAAACTGGTGGCTGCTCAGAGGAAAATCAGTGCCCTGTGAAGACAAGGCTGAGTTGTGGTAAGACAAAAGGATAATAACCACTGCTGTCTACCCTGCTGGCACAGCACAGTTTCCAGTTCTCTGGGCAAGTTTTGCTCAGGTTGTGGGGTTTTGTTGTTTTGGTTTGTTTTTTACCCCAGTGGACTCCCACAGGATGCGCTAAAGTTGCTGCCTTGAGGAGAGAACAAGGCACTTGAACTACCTGTGTGTTATTCCGACTGTAAACACTAAGGCTGCTTAATCCATTTCTTGTGATTTTTACAGTGGGGTATTCTGTAAGAAGTCACATTTTTAACTTGCTGCATTAGGATAACCTTGATGCCTTTCAGAATTTCCGAAAGGTCTGTACAGTAAAAGGCAGGATAAATAGTGATGCTTGGTCCCTAAATATGATCAAGCATTAGATAAAGACAATGTGACTCATATTATCTTTATATTTATGTTTACAAAATAAAGACCCTTTGAATGTACTAGAGGACATAATGGGACTCTTTTGTATGGAACCCTTAGGATGGAATTTTTATGTTTTGTAATTGCAATTGCTATAACCATTAAATGACTTGTTAACTTCGTTTTCAAAGACAAGAAGCACGTAGTTTTCCAATCTTCATGTTACCTCCACCATTTGTAACTGTTCTGAAATTACTGATAATTTGGAGAAAGGCAACTTTCAAGAAAGCATGTAGAAGACACAAAATTAATTTCCTCTGTAATGGCAAAGTAGTTTTTGAGCAGAAATATGCTCTTTGACCAATGAGCTGCTGTGGATCTCTCTGTGCCTTCAGGATACTGACAGCAGCTACTATGGCTTGGAAGGGAAAAAATGTTGCCGTGATTGAAGTGGAGGGCAGAAGGAGAGGAAGAATAGAGTTAACAGACAGAAATCCATTAACTAGGCTTTACATCCCATACTTGACCAGGTCACTGTAGTGAGTTTGCTAAAGCGACACACGGATCCCAGATGAGGGTGGGTTTACCAGCCATTAGTGTACAAGAACAGCAGCAATGTTCTGCTGTCTGTCTCTTTGCTACTCAGTTGACAGTTTTATTTGAAAGTGGTTTGATTTTGGCCATATCCATTGCAATGCTAGATATTTTCTTGTGCATGTTTGTACTTAATTTAGAACCGTAACATTGATAGCTCTAAAATTGTTTTTCTGATCTGTTCAACCTTTTTTAGTGTTTTGTATTCTCACTTGCTTTCTGTGTTCCTAAATATATTAGGTTCTTTTGAAGTGGTTTTGTGTTCTTTGGCCTTAACTGCTCTAAATGGCTATACGTATTTCTCATGTCACTATTTCTTCTGGATTACTGATTAGCCATTACATGACCTGATTGCTCAGTACCCAGAACTCCTCAATAGCCGCTATCAGTTCCACTGAAGGTGACATCTTCTTAATAATATATGTGTGTGTGTATTGTGCTTGCATGTATATATATATGCTTACATATGTGTGTGCATATATGCATAGTTTAGAGATAAACCCTTTAATCTTTAAACTGTAGTTCTTTGAATACTGTGTTTGGAGGGAGTCCTGAAAAAGACAAGAAATGCTTTAGCAAGTAGCTTTATTACTTAGTCTAATTTGACACACTTGAAGAGGAGAGTGTAGTAGAAGCCATATGAAAATTACATAAAGTTGTTCTATTGCTAACTTCTTTTGAAGCATTTTCTGTTTTCTTGTACTGTTATTTTAATTTACCTGCCTACTGTTGAAATGTCTTCTATGCATGTAATTTTTGCTGTTATCCTTAATTTTTCATTATTCGTTTTGTTTTAAAGGTTCTTGATAAAACTTCCTGTGGCAAATGAGTAACAGGAGTCTTTTTTCTCCATTTATTCACTGCTTCCTTTGTCGTGAGGTTGTAACTTTTCTTTGGGGTGTTGGAGACTTAACAGCAGGCAACATCAATACACATTTTATGAACATATTTTCGAAAAAAATGCAGTGGTATTAAAATATTAACATAATAAAAAGTATTTTATAGGCAGCATTTTTCCATGTAGTAAACATTAAACCCCCCAGATTGTGAAGACTGGAATCACTGGTGAGAAGATATTTAGTTCAGGGGTGGAAGTGGGAAGGGAGGTGGGAAGGTCAGTTAAGATAGTCTTTAATTGTTTGTTTAAAGGGATTTAACTGGACTACTTAAAGTAGTCACCTGCTGTTTTGTAAATGTTTGTTTTTTGAAGAGTAAGCTTCTCTCCTTTTGAAGATGTTTCTGCACGTACTGGGTTGTCATGGAAAGTATTCCCTGAATATGTCTGAAATTTGTGTGTTTTTCTTCTAAGCTTCACAATGAGGATGACCCCCCAGAGCCTTCAGCAGCTGAGCAGCCATCTACGTCTACAACAGAGACTGCACAGACACCCCAGACAGCAGCTTCATCTGAAGCAGATACTTCCCCTCCACCGTACTGTAGCATAGCTGTAGAAGCAGCTGCAACCTCAGGTATTTTTTTACATAGCAGCTTATCAGGGAGGAGTGTGTGTGAATCAGAGCTTGGGTCAAAGTGCTACGATGCTGCAGTATGGTTTTTGGTGGGGTGTTTTCTTTTTTTCCCTATGTGCACATAGTTGCAGCAAAAAGCTCTGCTTTCATGCACAGTCCTTTGTCTGGTTATTTCAAAAGAAGCACACTACTAAATTACGGTGACTATTCCAAATTAGTAGGCTAAATGGATGTTCATTAATTAGTGTAATAGGTTTTATTTAAGTCTGCGAGTAGTTCAGTTCCACATTTAATCTACATCTTTGATTAGTGGTCCATTATTATACCTCAGTAGCAGTTACCATCAAAACCCCAAACCAGCAAAGCACTGAATTGTCAAAACTCAAACTTCTTAAGTGTGTGCCATCAGTCGTTGAAAATATTGCAATGAAAAAGATTCATTTTGCTTTAAAGCTCTTGATAAAACTTCTTGTGGAAAATGAGTAACAGGAGTTTTTCTCTGTTTATTCACTGCTTCCTTTGTCATGAGTTTGAGACTTTACAGCAGGCAGCATCAAAGTCCCTGTTCAGGAAAACTGCTTGAATTTGCCTCTCCCATGTGCCAGATAAATATTTTAGAAGTAATCTCCAACCTATTTTTTTTCATGTTGATTGAAGAAGCAGTTTTCTACCCATGTTCTTTGAGACAGTGTTTGCAAGTTTAAAGCATAGCTATGCAGAACTATCTATATATAATGTCCTTGTGTTGGTCTGCTGACAAATCTGTTACCAAGTGACCTCTGCTGATATATCTTTATCATGTAAGCAGTCTTGTTACAGACTACTGCTAGCTGTAGGAGAAAGCTATTTTGTTAATAATTCTATTCTCTATGATGATGTTCTCCTATTTCAGTATATAAGAATGAATTCTGTGGTCCGTTTTGATAAAAGGAACTTTTTTAAGAGTGTGGTGAAATTGAAATCTCGGAAAAACTGATTTTCACAGAACTGGAGTTACTATCAAAGTCATTTTTATACAGCATGATTATTACTGGACTTAACTAGTTGATGTTGACAATTAAAAGCATTTTCTAGGATATTTCTGTGCATGTCTTTTGTATGATTTGGAAAAAGCCGGAGGTTGGAATGCCTAGGGATGTAACTCAGATAATGATTTCTTTTTTCCATAAATTTTTTGGCTCCTTGTAGCATCTAGCTTAAGGTTTCTGCCTTAACCTAGCAACTAAAAGCACCATAAAATCATTCACTATTTTATTTCATTAAAGATTTATTTTCCTTTTTTTTAAAAAAAAATTTACAGGAACTTGAAATACAAATCTCAATTTCAGCCTCTGTTGAAAGAAAGATTTGTTAAAGCTCAGTAATTATGTGTATATAAAATTTAATATTCTTGACATCTTTCTGGCTTAAAAATGCATTGCTTCTTTATTTTGAACAGAAACACACAATGAATTTTATCCTGTACCACCTCCATACAGTGTAGCTACCTCTCTTCCTACTTATGATGAAGCAGAGAAGGCCAAAGCTGCAGCAATGGCTGCTGCTGCAGCAGAAGTTGCCCAGCGAGTAAGTGATAAAGTTCTACTTTATTTCAGTTTTGTGAAATGTTAGGCTAATCTATTTCTAACAAATAACCTCTTTATTAAAGTAATAGTGGGCTGATGATTTAAATGTTTTGGATGCTTAAGTTTTGTATAGATAGTGCCAATTAGTTGTAAAGTGTTATGAAAAGTGTATTGTTTCACTCCTTTCTAAGGCATAGCTGGTGTCTAAACAGCTTTAAAAGCCAAATTTTTCCCCGGTTTTAATAGTTTGCCCAGTATTTTGTCATCTTTTATTTAAGTAGTCATTGCTAATGTCACTTTGTTGATTTATTGCTCATATTTAGGGTTTCAGATGTTAAAAAAAAGCCAAAAACCAACCAAACAAAAACAACCCTCCACAAACCAAAACCACCCTGAATTAAAGGAAGGAGAATTATAACAGTCTGGAAGGGGTAAAGCCCCAGGTAATGTAGATGTTTTAAAAGGATCCATGAAGGCATTGACACTGAAGTTCAGAGAAATGTTCCAAGTACTTAAAAAACGCAACACAAACCTTCCCACATACTATGAATTATGCTAAACACTAAATTAAGTAATAGGTATATATTCAGTGTTTATAGTTTTATAAGAATGAACATTATAAAGAATACAGTCTTCAAAATAGAAAATTGGTATTGCAATTAGTGGCAACCGTTAGCTTTGTAGGCAAAGTTCTTCCCTTTTTTCTCCCAAGTTTTGGAATATGGAAATCCTGCTGTTTGGTAGTATTGGATGTAATAATCTACACGCAAATTAGGCATCCAGTGCTTTCGCTAAAATTCTCTACCTTGAGATCAAATGTGACTGCATTTGAGATGCATTTAAAATCTTGATTACAGTGTGCTTGTGACTGTGGAAAAAAATTCTGCTCACTCAGCAGGAGGCTGTTCCTTCCTTGGCTGCTGTGCAGTAATCACAGTACGCAGCACTCACTGTAAGGTATGCACAGCTAAAGTTAAATTGGATTTGTGTATCATCGCCAGTGAAGGCAAATGTGTTTACTAAATGCAGTAGGGAACCAGAGACTTTTAAATGGTTACTTGCCAAGTTTCTGCTATGAGGTGATGATATCCAAATGTAACCTTTTAACTGCTTTAATAGGAGCATGGGTTCTGTGTAGTCTGACTTTACTGCTTATCATATAAAAAATCCTGCTGAAATGCTGGTCTGAATGGAGCACTTAACCTAAAATGATAAACCTTGAAACTTACTTGGAACATAGCAGCCTAAACCTTAACTTTTAGGATACCATTGCCAGTCCTGTGACGCTTCAGACAGGTCATGTGCAACTCCCTCGCAAGATTCTTGTTGCGTTAAGCTTTCTGCATCTAGAACCCTATGAGATGGAAGTCTCAGACATGCAAGCAGTCTTCCTTGACCTGAATTTCAAAGGAAAACCAGAATGAAGGACAATTAAAAAAAAAAAAACTAAACAAACCAAAAAAGGACAGTAACTCTCAACCTCTCCAGTTTATGTGTTGTGGGAAGACAGTCTGGGTTTGGTTGTGCAAGAAGGTAACTGGCTCAAAGTGAATACAGAGGTCAGAGAGGATGGGTGTAAGTCAAAATAAGAAAAGACAGGTGAATGGAGAGCAGTGTTATGGAGGGAGTACATAGAGATTTAAATGGGAAGTGTGAGGGAGGGGACTGTGACTGGTGGAGGAAGAAACCCAGGTGGGGACAAAATGGGTTACTTAACGGAGCTGAAACTGGTGTGTGAGAAAAGAGATTTAGGGAAGGACAGGAATGTGGAGTTAAAAGTAAGAGAGTTGAATATGGTGACAAAGTGAGAAATAAACTTTTTTATAGTCTGCTTTTCTGAACTTGACATCCAAATACTAGATGCTGACACCACAAGGATATTGCTCACTTCAGAAAAATCATTCCCCTAAAGCAGAGATTGGCTAAGAAGTTACAGACTTATGGCAGTACTAAGTTAGTATCAGAAGTCCACTCAGTGTACCATACAGCCACATCCTGCTGGGAGCTAAAGATCTTAAGTTTGATAGAGTTTCTGCTCAGTTTGCTTCTGTGTATTTTTATTTTTGGCTGCAGTTGCTGTTGTTTTTTTGTTTGTTTTTAAGCACGTGGATGCACACACATAAACTGTAGTAAAGAAATAGCATTAAGGTTGCAAAGCTGAGATTTGGGAAAAAAGAAACACTAAAGTTGAGTTCCAGTTTCACAAATGATATTAAAATTATGTGCCAATGTAGTTTTAATTAATGCCATTTTAATTACCTTACCACATGATGCTGCCATAAAATCTCTGCCTTATTTAATTCCTCTGATGGATTTACACTAGGGTGGATTAAGGCTGTGTATAATAAGACTGTCTTCATCTGGCAGATGACTGGATTAAAAAAAGGGTGACATTATGGTTAGAATGGTGGTTTGCCATCTTGAGCAGAAGGATTTTGATCCTTAGCTCTGAATACCCATGGAGGAACAGTTAAGTGACTTAAACTTTGCACTACTGGTATGTAGTTGATTGTTTTCTCACTTTCATTGTCATGTAGATCCCAAGCAAGGACAGCTGCAGACAGTATGTGACTTGTATGTTACCTACATTGCAAAACATAAAGGTTATAATTTTTTGAGTTTTTATTTTCAGCCTCATGAAACCAGTGCTCTTAAGATTGTGAACTCTGCTGTGCTTACCTCTTCACTACAATAACCTTTCCTAGCTGTTCACATCAATTATCCTTATGTTAACTTGAGTAATAGGTGAAGCTGATAATTGTTTCATGATATAATCCAAAGTGTGCAGTAAAAAAGGCAAAAACCTCATTGAGCAAAAGAGAGGAAAATTATATAAAAAGGCAGACATTTAATAAACAGCCTACTTTTTTTTTTTCTCCTGAATCAAGTAGGGATCTCAAAAAGCATCAATGTGATCATATTAAAGACTTCATCATAAGCCCTAGGTTACAGATTGTATGAACAATCTAAACTTCACATTTACCAAAACTTCTAATTCTTGTTTTTGTAGTTCTTTGTGTAGCTTATCTTACAAGAACAGATTGTATATAATCATTTATTTCAAATGCCCCCAGATAGTTTGGTGCATCAAAGAAATTGTAGCAGTCTTCTGTCATCAGTTAGTTACCTAGGCTTTCGGTGTTTTCCTTCAAATTCTCAAGGTCAGTTTTGAAAGGTCAGTTAACACAGGCAAAAGTATTGCTAACAGTTAAATGACTTGTTTGTATGTTGCAATGGATGGCTTTTACTTAATGCTTTGCGGTTGCATTTGTCTTACGTTTTTCTGTTTTTACATGCTTAGCACGCCCAGTTTAGGGAGTCTAGGAGTCTGTTTGATGAAATATTCCGCAGTCGTCCAGAGGTATGGTATAGTTCTCTCTAGTTTAGACTTTAACTATGAATTTTTCTGCTGGCAAACCAATGCTTCTGGGGTTCATTGTGCCTTTCCCCCACCACTATTAACTCTGTATTGTTTTGTATGCTGAATGGGGTTTATTGAGTAATTTGACCCTTTCCTCACAAGTTTTTTTTTCTGTATATCCACTCCATTGAAAAGAGTTATGTCAGTCTAGTTATCCAAGGGGTTCCTGAAAACTTGGGTTCTTTACTTAGTTGAAAGTAGTTTTGTCTCACTGTACACCATGCTAAGTTTCAATTTGAAAGAAGTTAAAAAGTATTTGAGGGAGAATCCTCTTTTTTTCAGAATACTACAAAGAGAGCACTATAGTTTCAGAAGAGTTAATAGGTTTGACTTCAGGAGATGATGTGTATCATTTGATGTTCTTTTCCTTAGAGCAGTTGCTCTGTGTGACATGCCATTTATGTTGATAATGTATTTTTGTGTTTAGATCTTTCTCTGATCATAGAAACAGCAAGTTTCCTGTTTATACAGATCTCAGCATATTTAGCAAGAAATACTGTCTATGATCCTTAACCTGGCTAAAGTTGTCAAAAATCAATATGAGATACTGAAATAATATAATGTATTTTATGAATTTGTGTGTTTTGTTATATGACATTCTTCTAATTAAAAAAAATCTATAATTATTCTCACTGCTAAAAATATCCCTAATAAAATTATTACTGCGGAATAGCATTTAGTTCTGAGCATCAGCAGAGGGGACAGTCATTCTTCATTGTCTGTGTTCCTCTATGAATGGTGGCAAGCAGTTATATTTTGAAGAAAGACTGGGGCAGTTGACACCAGCTAGATCATATGAGAGCACTGTGAAAGACAGGCAATATTAGAGGGGCTTGAGCAGTGGCCAGTTAGTGTCTTCCCTCTACAGGACTGATCATAAAACTGTATAATACTAAATCATATAGATAGAGATTGAACAGGATTTAAGCGCAGGAAACAATTTATGATACTTTTCATATGCCAATTTTTGGAGACAGTAAATAGAACTCAGTTTAATACAATTTCCTTTTGACATGGACTAGGATAAATTACAACTTGCTCACACTTACTACACTAGTGCCTACTTGCAAATGTCTGCTTTCATGTCTGTGGGATGTACATTGACCTGTGTTCCTCACATGTGTAAGCCTTAAAGAAACCTGTGCATATAGTGAAAACTGCTAAACTTGTTATTGTAGTTAAGCAAAATTTTCTGAAGCAACATTTTGCATAGAGCATAGTTCACTAATTGGTTTGGAAATGCCAGTGTGAACAGTTCAGTAGTTAGCAGTTTAAAAAAAATCCAAAAATTATTTTAAATGGAGTTATGGGTTTTCACAGACCTTCTGAAGTTAAAATTCAGTTTTTTTTTTGTTGTCCTGGAATGTTTGTGACATATTTTAGAGATAAGCACATTAAAATGCAGCTTTTTGTTTAATGTATATTCAGCTCCCCCTTTTCTTCTGACCCCTTCTCCTCCCCCCCATCTTGTAGGTGCAGCAGAGTTTGATTAAATAAACTAATGCTTTCACAGTGACTTAAGATGACCATTTAGGGACATCTGGAATTATGTGGAGTTGAGTTATAGCCCCTCAAGATTGTTCAGCTAGCTTTTTGTGCTTTCCTTGGAAATGCATATGTTAATAGCAGTATTTTTAAAGTAAGTTATCTAGTACAGAGTCTTGGCTAATTAGTCTAAAACAAGAGCACAGCTGGAATTTCACGGCATGTTACGAAGTTGGCTGCCTTGAGTTGGTACAGCTTGTTCTAGCATAATTGCTATACCCTGGTAAATTACTTTGCTGTGTTGCCAAAGGTGAACATGTCAGTTATACGACAGGGCTTTAGATCACTGTGACTGTTTAATGCCCTTTTAGTTAAGAGCTTAATATACAAGGCATCTTTGCCCATGGCAGGGGGGTTGGAACTAGGTGATCTTAAGATCCTTTCCAACCATAGCCGTTCTATGATTCTATGATAACATTTGCCATAGTGACTCAATAATGTGTTAAAATCAGACATCTTTTCAGTAGTAATTGTGATGGGTAAAATAACTAGATAAATCTCACTTGAACTGATTTCCTTTGATTTGATTTTTATTAATATGACATTTCTTCTCTTAATTCTCATACATTATGATTTATCGGAGAAATATAGGAAAATAACGTTACTCAGGAATTTTACTCAAGGTTTGTTTTGCTGGTTTTTGGGTTTCTTTTTTAAAGACCAGAATACTGTCAGTAGCAGCAGTAATACTTAACTTGTATCATACTACATTGTTTTGATGTTCTTCATTTAAGCATAAAAATGCTGTGTTTCACTGGTTTTACAGTTTCCGTCAGGCTCTCTTTAGTAGGTGCTGTCATCATAAAAACCTTTACGTTTGCCAGTCTACAGTTGCAGCAATCTTTTAGTTACGCATGTAACTGCATACCTAAGATCTGCCAAGTTCTTTTGAAAAATCAAGTACGGAGAAGCATCAACCCCTCATACTTTCAGTATTTTAAGATCTAGTATTTTGACACGATGGGTGAAATCTTTGGATCATTTTGACTGACATCCTTGCTTTTGTTTGACCTAAGCTCAAAAAGTGCATGGTACTTTAGACTTTTAAATGCTTTTAATCTTTTCACGCCCTCTAGTGTCCCTAGAGATTTTCTTTTCTTTGCATATGGGTTTGGTTTTTCGTGTGCGGGTTATAGGATAGTCAAGTTGTTTGGTGCAGTGCTCTTGCATCAGCAGTTTATTTTAAGATACTAGCCTTACTCTGTATTTTGGGAAACATTAAAAGACTTTTCTGGCAGGAAAAAAATAGAACTCCCTATGCAATGACTTCCAAAAAAAATGTAATAGTTTGGCTGCATGTAAAGATAGCTACAGTAAGAAGAGGTTTCTTTTGGTTTTGATTGTCAAAGTACTCATATGAAATAATTTCTAGCTTAATTTGGAAATTAATAGGCAATATGTACTTATCTTCTACAGAAACATATACAGAAAAAAATTGGCTCTGATAATTGTTTTATCAATACGAATTATTTTCCTTTAAACTTCCTTGATGTGGACGTGTTACAGAAATGTCAATTTTCTTCTTTTAGCTTTAGAAACATAAATAATACTTTAATCCTACAGATAGTTATTCTAAAATAAACTTTTCACTAAATTATCACTAACCTGTAAATCCAGGAAGAAGAGTATCCACCGCGGGATGATTTCAGTGATGCAGATCAGCTTAGAGTGGGCAATGATGGCATCTTCATGTTGGCATTTTTCAGTAAGTTATCTTGTATCCCAGACCTACTGAGGTATATCTTAATTGTACCTTTTTTTCTATGGAATATGAAAGATAGCTGCGATAAATTACATTAATGTATTGTAATTAATGGATTTTTTTTTTACCTGTATACAGATTTAAATGCTTCCTGTTCCAGACTTAGCAAATATATTGCACTTTTTTCTGTTATATCTGCCACAGATAAGGGAACAAAGTAAAATCACATAAATGTTTTGAGGCATAGCAAGGCTGCACTGTTACCTATGAATTGAGGAGTTCTTGCATCTTCTAGTTGAACTACCAACTTGAATTAAAGGCTGGATCATGGAAATCTGGCAATTGACCTTTTGAGTGGAAAAAAAAAGAGTTGTGCCATATAAAGTTGGTGATGCTAGTGTAGAGAATTAGATAGCTGTGGGTGGATTTTTGGAACAAATCCAGCCATGCCCATTTTCAGGTTGAACTAACTACTATCATATGAAAATGTCTTTGGTAATGTCCAATTACAACCAGAACTACATATAACACTTCTTCAGGTACTGTGTGTGCACTGTGCATGTTTTGTAAGTTATGTACTGCATTGAGCAAAGTTAAATTTAGCCACTATGAGTTGCTTCTAGGAAGAAGCTGCTTCTGTTTTGCTAATTGTGTATTTCTTCCTAATTTCTGAGGATATTTTCCGTTTCTGAAATAAACGTGTTTGGCAACCTGGATGGAAGCCAGGGATGGTGTCAGGGGTGTAGCTTTTAAGTATTCATCAGAATGAAAGCTGGTTGAGATGCACTGAAATCTCCTTTATGTCCTTCAACATAGATCTCGCCTTAGTTCTTCTTTCTTTATTGTCTTTCACAACCTCTTTATTTAACTGTTACAGGTGCAGGTTACAGAACTTTAACAGAATGCTTTTTTCATATTGGCCTATGATGTACTGGGACAACGGGTGTTTGCATCCTTGGGTAAAAATATGTGTCTGCCTCTCATAACAAATACATAAATACATGTATAGGGTAACAAATGAGTTTTGCAGTTTGACCTCTTTCTGTAGCTGGACCATAGAAAACGTATATATTCTTGTGTCAAAGGCAGGTATGGCTTCATTTCTTTTTCCCTTTTTTCACCCTATGTGCTTGTAACATTTTGTGTTTAACCTATTTAGGTTCTGCATTGTCTAAACTTGCTCTTACTTTTAAATCCTGGATCAGACTTTCATTAGCACTGTGCTTGGAGGTCAAGTGTGTTATTGGCTCTACCGTGTTTTAAGTTTGTAAAATCAGTTCTCCAAAGCTATGTGCTCAAAACATCGTGTCCACCTTCAAGAGTGCAGAAATTTCCTTGAAAAAACTGATAACTTTCTCTTCAAATAGCTGTTTAGCTGGGACTGCACAGAGCACTGCTTTTACACATTTAACAAAATACTTTGTAGATAATTATTTTTTATTATTCTGAAATTGTTACTGCAAACTTTGCTTGCCTATGCATGAAATGTATAAAATGAGTGCTTACACATTGTAAGATACTTATGCAGGTGTGTGCGTAATTGGGATCTGTGTTGGCTGTTGTGGATGAAGGTTACATATGGAAATTGAGAAAATTTACTTGTTGTTTGTGTTCATGGTATGATTTCATAAAAACCCTGAGCACTTAGCTGTACTATTAATTTTTAGTAGCCTCTCATAGGGAAACTTGAGAACTAACTGGAAAATGAGCTTAACTTCACTAGAGTAGATCGTAAGTAATGGGTGATGTATTCCTGTCCCTCTAATAAAGGAGATCTCCTCCTCTAATAAGAAGATAAAAGCCTTTGTTAAGTTGATGTATGTAGAGTTAAGAGAGCAAGAATTAAAATGAAATTTACAGTATGGCTACCTTTGGGTTGCTTTTTCACAGGGGGATATGTTTAAATTCTGCAAGTAGAAGTGGCACATCACAGATAGCCTAGAGTAAGCTCCCTTAATTAAAGTGAAGGAGAACAGTGCCAGAAATTGTTGTCTAGTGAGAAAAGCGTGGAATGAATGACTTAATTCTACATGTGCTCCCCCACCTCCTCCCGTGAGTGACTGTTATGTACAGCACTGGTAGAAAGATTTTGGGGGGAGGGTGGTCAGGGGCAGGCTGCCTTTGTTTTAAATATAACATCATGAAGTTAGCATTTTTTAATTACATTTTATTCAGTTGAAGTATAATAAAACATTTTGCTGAGCTTACTGGTATATTGCAGCCTGGTCTAGTGGGAAGTGTCCCTGCCGATGGCAGGGGTGCTGGAACTAGATCACCTGTAAGGTCCTTTCTAACCCAAACTATTCTGAGTCTATTGTAATCAACTCGTGATATGTAGCTACCATCTAGTGGTAGCTGCCCAACTTGCATGAAATTGCTGTCTTGAGGCCATCTAGTGGCCACATTTGTTTGTTTGGGGGTTTTGTTTGCTTTAGGAGCTGCGAGCATGAGTTACAAACATGTTTCCCATCTAAGTTATAAAGTACTGCTCTGTTCAGCATAACTAAATAGAATGAGCCAATATAAAGCCAAAGTCCTTCACTTGAACAAGGGGAGTTTTTCCTTTAGCATCTGATTCAGAAACTTTAGAAAAGATTAGAAAACAACCTATTGTATTTCTTATATATGGTAAAATCACATATTTAAGAAATTGGTGTTGCTCATGAAATCAGTCATTATGTTGATCAGCAAAGAATCTGCTCTGTAATGGTCAGGGCTGGTGCTTGTCCATTTCTGATTTTGAGGTAAATTAATGTATTTATTAGTTAACATGTTAGTGACGATATTAATTTTGAATTGAATGTGAAATGCAGCAAATATTGCTATTGGACAACTTAATATGTTTTTTTCTATTATGTATGTTTAACTCTTCTATGCTTTATACAGCATAGTAGACTCCAGAATATCAGAGGAATTTGTTAATAGATGAGTTTCTCAATGATTTTTTGATTGATATGCACAACAAAAAGGAGGAAATTCTGTGCTTTTTCTTCATTTTGAACATGCCTATAATTGTGATAAAGCAAGTAACTCATGACTCAAACGGTTTGATTTTCATGCTGAATCTGCCTATAGTGGAAGTCTTTTGAATCATCTGATTGTCTCATCCTGGTTCGTTATGTGAAGGAGGTTTTCTGTGTAGTGATAAAAGGCTTATATGGTTTTCCCTTAAACATAAAGGAGAGCTTGAGAAATATCAACCAGCTTTTTCACCTGTGGGTCCCAGAAAGTATTACAGGCCTCATCTGGATTCTCTGAAACCATGGAAAGGAGTTTTGGGTTGTCCTTACAACTTGGAAATAATGGATATTAATTTGAATCTCATAGATAAGTTAATAAGGAGGAAGAAGTGGAGAAAAGTGCTTGATGATACAGCCGAAGTTTAAGTTATCATACAGAGATCTGATTTGTTCTTTTTGAACAACATCTGGACAATTTAAACACTGTATACAACTCTCACCAGTAAATCTCATGATGTGGATAAAAATGTACATGCTATCCTGGGTGCTGTATTAGAACATATAATAGCCATACCAGAATTTCATAAATCAATGTTTATACACTTTTCAAAGATGTAAGATGCTTCAAACAGTCAGTAAACTGCACACAAGTTAGGATATCTACTTAGGGCGGTTCAAGCAGGCACAAGCTGGAAGGCAGAGTTGTAGCACAGGCTCAGGTTTAGCACAGCCTTGGTTGTATGCCTCTGTGGGAGTGGTAAGCATGTCTGAATTTCTGGTGGGTGGGTCCTTTTGGATGTAGGAAACCTGACTTCTGTATATCCACATCACGAATATTACACCGGTTTCCCCTCAGTCCTGTAGGAGAGGGGGAGGGGAAGTAATTTGACTGAAATTGCAAATGGTGGAAGGAGATGAAGGAGCTGGTTTGGGTGTGCTTTTTTCTCTTTGGTTATCAGAGGTGCCTGGCTGACTTTCGTACACAATCACTGAACTTATTTCTTAATGTAGAAAAAATTTTGCATGGTTGCTCCATACATATTGAATATAATGCAAAATAATAGGAACAAGGAAGCTTCTAGATGGGCATTAGGAAGAAGTTACCAACAAGGGTAATGGAGCAATAGAAATAAATTGTCTAGGGAAGTTTTTGAACATTC
This sequence comes from Melopsittacus undulatus, assembly GCF_012275295.1. Taxonomy (NCBI): domain Eukaryota; kingdom Metazoa; phylum Chordata; class Aves; order Psittaciformes; family Psittaculidae; genus Melopsittacus; species Melopsittacus undulatus. The sequence continues at coordinate 43,528,360 of NC_047528.1, forward strand.
ATCACAGAGTAGAAAAAAGAAAGTAATTATTGGAAGTTGATAGCAAATGCTTCTAGTGATCATCTTCAGACTTAAGGTGAGCTCTTCAGGAAGGGGCAAAAAATGTGTACCAATTTAAAAATGGAGTAAATTCTTTGAAGGAATGGAAAGAATTATTTCTAGTAGTGCATGAAGATGTCTAAGTATTAAGTTTATTGCTGTATGCTTGGTAAACCCAGGCCAGGTAGGAAATCCTAAGCTCTTTGGTGTTTGGTGTATATTAAAATAATAAGTCATTGGACAAGCAAATTGGGGAATAAAGGGTGTAACTTAGCATGGTTGTTTTTTTTTTATATAAATATATATCTATAGTTGCCATTATAAGCTTATCACAGCCACTGCTAAAATCTGGAACCAACCTTAATCTTCAGACCAGTTTTGTTGGCTTCTTTTCATGGTACTGGATATAAACTTAAGACAGGTGATTAATGTGTAGCTGTGGAAAACTAAGTAAAACAAATCAGCAAATGAACTGCAACAGCAGTTGAGGAAAACAGATTTTAGTATGCTTGTCATTATTGTTACATCTTCTGATATATTGCAATATGTATTACTTAAAACCTTGCACAAGATTGCTTAATAACTTGACAAACTAAGGGGTTTTTGTTTACTGTAAATTGTGGGACTGTAATGAAAGGATGTGTCTATATTGCTTTGCAACTGAATGAGCACTGACAAAAAGCAAGCATGGATTAATAAATTATTAATGACTAAGTACAGCTTTCTACATAATCTTTGCCTTGCCTCTGCAGTTATTTGAGAATGAAGAATGGCAATGTCAAAACCAAGTTAAATTATTTTACTCCAGCTTCTTTGGAATTGCTGATAGACAAAAGACTTCTGATTTCTAACTTTAATTTTTGATACAAAAAATCCAATGCTGATTGCTGCCCCTTCAAAGAGGGCTTTTGCTGTGGATATAGCTGATGGATAGCCTCATTTTGCATATCGGGTTTAGAACATCCAGTGCTTTGTATTTTGTCTGGATTATCTTACTGCAAAATATAAGGAGAAATACAAGTACAGTGTAGTTGTTGTGAGTGCTATATTTGCTATCAGGAAGACTTTTTATTAAAAAAGGCCTTTAGTCTAACCCTCCTTCTCCCAAAAAGCAACTTCTTATCTGTTTTTCATTGAGTTTTGTTATAAGGCAATAACTCTAGTGGTTATGCTCTCTTTATGTGAATTGCATTAATATAGACCTACTTTCTCCTCTTGCTGTCTTCAGGAATGTATAAACTCAAAAATCTTACATTTTTCAGTACCACTTCTCTGTATGGTGTTAGAGTAGCAAAGAAAGATACCGAAATCATGCCAGTGGCAGTCAGTGTGAGTTTCATTTAAATGTGTGAAACTTATAAAAGAAAAGAGGACAATAGTTGAAAGTTGGGCTGAACTATGAATCTAAATGCTAGCGATCTCTGTCGTAGGAAGTGACTGCTGTTGCAGTGGTTAGTCTTGCAGTAGGACTCCAGAAAACGAACACAGAACCCAGCTGCAAAGAGAGGATGGTCAAATGGAAGTTAAGAATGCTTTTTTATTTTAAACAAGAATTGGTGTTGGGACCGGTCTTGTTTAACATATTTGTTGCTGACATGGACAGTGGGATTGAGTGTGCCCTCAGCAAGTTTGCCGATGACACCAAGCTGTGTGGTTCAGTTGATACCCTTGAGGGAAGGAATGCCATTCAGAGGGACCTTGACACCTTGGGCTGATGCCAACCTGATGAAGTTTAACCATGCCAAGTGCAAGGTCCTACACCTGGGTCGGAGCAATCCCAGGCACAGCTACAGGTTGGGCAGAGAAAAGATTCAGAGCAGCACTGCAGAGAAAGACTTTGGGGTGTTGGTTGATGGGAAACTGAATATGAGCCAGCTTCAGTGTGCGCTCACAGCCCAGAAAGCCAACCATATCCTGGGCTGCATCAAAAGAAGCGTGACCAGCAGGTCAAAGGAGGTGATCCTGCCCCTCTGCTCTTGTGAGACCTTACCTGGAGTATTGTGTGCAGTTTTGGTGCCCTCAACATAAAAAGGACACAGAACTGTTGGAACAAGTCCAGAGGAGGGCCACGAGGATGATCAGGGGAGTGGAACACCTCCCATATGAAGACAGGTTGAGAAAGTTGGGGCTGTTCATCCCAGAGAAGAGAAAGCTGCATGGAGACCTCATAGCAGCCTTCCAGTATCTGAAGGGGGCCTGTAGGGATGCTGGTGAGGGACTGTTCATTAGGGACTGTAGTGATAGGACAAGGGGTAACGGGTTAAAGGTTAAAACGGGGGAGGTTTAGATTGGATATAAGGAGGAAGTTTTTTACTGTAAGGGTGTGTCCTGGTTTGAGCAGCAGTAGTCATTTTTTTCCTTCTTGGTAGCTGGTGCAGTGCTGTGTTTTGACTTTCGGGCTGGGAACAGTTGCTGATAGCAAGCATGTTTTGAGTTACTGCTCGGGTGTTTGGTTTGTCCAAGGCCTTTTCTGAGCTCATGCTCTGCCAGGGAGGAGGGGAAGCTGGGAGGAAGGAGAGACAGGACACCTGACCCAGGCTAGCCAAAGAGGTATTCCATACCATAGCATGTCATACCCAGGATGTAACCAGAAGAGACCCGGAAGGGCTGGAGCTCTGGGGGGATGGAGGAGGTATCGGTTGGTGATCGGTCGGGCAGGGTGGGGTGAGTTATGGGTTGGTGGCTGGTGAGGTGTTGTATTTGCTTCACTTGTTATTGGCTTTATCATTACTATTTGTAGTAGTAGTAGTGGCAGTAGTGATTTGTGTTGTGCCTTAGCTATTAAACTGTGCTTATCTCAATCTGTGGGGGCTACATTCTTTGGATTCTCCTTCCCAACTCTCCAGGGATTGGGGGAGCAAGGGTGGGAGTGAGTGAACGAGCTGTGTGCAGTTTGGTTGTAAACCACGACAGGGTGGTGAGGCCCTGGAATGGGTTGCCCAGGGACGTTGTGAATACTTCATCCCTGGTCATGTTCAAGATCAGGCTGGACAGAGCCTTGGGTGGCATGGTTTAGTGTGGTGTGTCCCTGCCCATGGCAGGGGGGTTGGAACTAGATGATTTTAAGGTCCTTTCCAACCCTAACTATTCTGATAATAATGTGGTTGTAGCAGCTTGTTAGTCTTTCTATTTCACTTTTGGGTATGGCTTTCTTTTTCATGAAAGCATGTATTAGTGTCAGACCAGGAGCATTGTCTGTAGGAGAATGTTATGGGAAGCTGAAGTGTTACAAAGGATGAGGTCATCCCTTTAACTTCTGAGCAGTGCCATTTATATTTCACAAAGTGGGTGTATTGCATATAAATAGTGGATGTTGATATTTCTAAAGAAGATAGTAGATACTTCCTCTTACTAGTCTCTCCCCCTGTCCATGGTGTTTTTAACCTTAGCTTGATGGAAAAACTTACGAACAGTGTTGGAACATGACAATGCCTTTTTTTTTCGAGAGTTGGGCAAATAATTCAGTGTTAAAACATACATCTAATACTTATACAGTGACTATAGTTTCTATTTTGACTATTCCTTTAGAAGAAGGTTAAAACTGCAATTGTGTTCAACTTTGATTTCCCCTCTTATGATGGGAAATCTATTTTTATATATATATAATATATTATTTTTTCATATATATAACTAATCTTAAGTATTCTGGGAATTCTTTAAATTTGTGTAGTCCATTAGAAACATGTCTATTTTCTGTATTTTTTAGCATGCCTGTTACTGGAGTCATAAAGTCACTCTTCGTAGCTTGGAACAGTGGGGAGAAAGGCAGAGAGCAGTAGCTGTTATGCTGAGACAAGAACAGATATGAAATAAAGAACAGCTTTTGAAATGTTCCTCTTAAAAGGAATTTTGAGAGCTTGAGATAGGGAAATCCTGTGTTAAAAAGAATTTATCAAATACATTACTTGTATTTTGGAAAGATAGGTGAATGTTAGGGTCAAAGTGTCATTCTGTAGTTCATACATGAGCAGCGTTGTCTAGTGGAAGGTCCCCTTCCTGTGGGGGGAGTTGGAACTAGATGATCATTAATCCCCCTTACAACCCAGACCGTTCTATGATTCTATTATATGCTAGTTTTGATCAGCAGTTATTCAAAGTTGTTTGCTGTGGGCCTTTGTTGTTGTTTTTTGTTAAGATTAGTAACTAGGATAAAGGAAGGCTTTCTTATTGCCACCATCTGTTACTATGGCTCTGTCCAAAGAAAGACATTTTCTCACTTCTACGAAACGACTGTGTTGATGTAAGCTCTACCAAAACCTTTCCTGAAACTTCTATATCTTTACATTTTATGGAATCCCACTGCAGTTTACAGACAAATTTTGCATTGGTGGGCGAATCATTACATCTTCATGTGGATTGCTGAAGGCATTATAATAAGGTTTTAAATTAAGAAAAAGAGGTGGTTTGTAGATAATCCTCCAAAATTTACTTTCATTTAAGAATCACAGAATCCCAAGAAACCTCTTGATCAGTTTTCTGTTCCTAATGTTTTCCTGTAAGTGTTCAAACTTGTAGTGAAAAGACAAACTATTTTTCTTTTAATATGGTGATTTAATGCCTGAATTTCATATGGGTTTTGTTTTATCCCTACTTTTGGGGTTTGAAAACATTCAGGATTTGTGTGCAGGGGTTTTGTTCTTCTGTCACCCTTCCATTCCTCCTTGCCTCTTCAGTGTTTTTCATGTTTACTGTGGGCTTCCCTAATGTTTTCAGTTTTCCACTGTCTTGCGCTTTTCAGAACTCTTGAATTGTCGTCTTCTCCCAGCATTTTTGTTTGGAGCAGGGTTTGTGTGTGTGTGTGTTGCTTTTTAGTTGCCCTCACCTACTTCCAAAGCTGGGATATCACTAGAGTTGGGAATTCCCATACTTTGACCTAGTGCACGCAGACCAAAATCAATACACATGATCTTGTTGATTGCCAAGTACATACGAAACTTTAACTTGTAAAACTACTGGGAGTGTAAAAGTGTTAGTTGAAGAAACAGTGGTAGTCCTGCTAAATGTCCTTTTTGTTTCTTGATTTCTCAAGCTTCTGTGTAAAACTTCCAGGGCTTCTCGTGTCTTATGCTTGAATATAGATCTAAAAGAGAAGACAGTAACCAATGAACTATCAGCTTCTCAACTTACCTTAATTTCTGTACTATGTTTACAGAGCAAGAGCGGATACTTTTATTCTGTTCGATCCAAACTGGATAAAGCTGAATATGCAGCCTTGATACATGCACGTATGTGTGCATATAACTATATTTTTGGTTATAAAAATGTAGCAAGGTTTTTTTTCTTTGTTTTAATCCAAGTCTTGTATGTTACAGTCCTTTGTTTGCATTTACCCTTCATGTCTACTGTCATCTGGTTAGATTTTTGTAGCAGTGTAATACTTCCTTTTATGTTGGAATTTTCTCTTGTTTAAAGTAGTACGTTCCAGCCTGTTTACCATTTGCTTTGTTATTAAGTGACTATACCATGGGGGATGTCTGGGTTCAAAGTCAATCTCTCAAAGCCTGAATTACCGGAAGGGAATTACTGACTGTGTAAGCATGTCCTTATTAGTTTAAAAGTAAAATTAATGTTAAATCTGTTTGCTTAGCTATAGAGATTAACAGAAGCTACTGTTTTTCTTTTATTTTATAGTGGCATTTATTTTCAACTGGATTGGATTTTGTTTATCCTTCTGTATAACAAATACCATAGCTGGAAGGTATGGTGCAATCTGTGGATTTGGTCTCTCCCTGATCAAATGGATTCTCATTGTTCGGGTATGTTTCATGATTCACACTCTACAGACTCTGTTTGTAGAACAAAACCATAACAGCTTATTCAAGGATATATAATAAAAGCCAGTATATTCCAGTGCTTAGCAGAGTGCCTAGATTTTTCCCAAATTCCACTTCAGTAGAAAATTTACTTCTTTATATTCATATACACTTACTAAAGATGAAGCTAATCTATTTTTATCTGACATAGCATTTTAGGTTCATGTTTCCACTAAAATAAAATGCAGAATGACTCATTCTTTGCGTAACTACTTGAGAGCCTACAGAAGAAGTGGAGCAAGTACCTAAAATGTCACTGTTATTTTGGTGTCCTATATGAAAGATTTATAAATGGCTTATCTGGGGGAGGGAGCTGTTCAGAAAAAATGTCTTCCTTGTACCTGATTCTTTTATTCCTTGTAAGTTGCATACAGAATCAAGTCAAAATTGAATATTAATTTAGTTACATTTTTACCATCCAAGGTGCTCAGTTTCTGGTATTTTCACTAAAAGACTAAATGATTTTTCAGAAAGGTAGGTTAGCCAGATGGAAGTTACTTAGCTTGATTATGTGTGTGCTAGATGAATCACAATGATTCTTTCTGAACTTGAAGTCTGTATGTCTGTGAGTCACATAATTTAAAAACTCATCCTGTTTGATGAAGAAAGAGCTCTTGGATCACTTACTTGTTACAGTGAAGATTATGACATTCCTGTGTTGTCTCTCTTTCTAGAGACAATAGCAGAAAGCTCATAAAAGTGTATATCACCTTTGTTTTGATGGTGATACGCAAGCACGCATTTGTGCACAAAATTGTTCTGTTCCTTTGTTTCAAGCTCCTCCAAAGGCTTGTGCTACCTTTTCTTAACTTAGGATCAGTAGTACAAAACTTTATAGTGTTTAAGCAGCCTGAGTTCCTATATGCTCTCTGTGCCAGTTTTTACTGTGGGGTGGGGGTAGAGCTGGGGAGAGAACAAAAGCACAGTTTTGCCCTCAGGGAGGTTTTGCAGCCGTGGCTGCTTTTGCCTAAAGAAAGTGTAAGAGTAATGCATATGTGCCAGTTTTGGATTACTGGTTTTAGTAAATCTTCTTTCCAGTTAAATAAAATTGTAACTTTAAAAAAAAACAGACATATTGGGATATATGTTTAGAGAATTAAAAATACTGGCTATCAAGCCAGATGGGATTAATAATGTTGTCAGCTTCTTGGGAATCGAGTATTCATTTAATACTGTAATGAAGAGTCAAAATTAAAATGCTTACTCTGCTAAATATAGAAATGGCAGTATTTCTACAGGGATAATGTAAGTACCAATTCTTCAGTTCAACTTAGGGATTCTGTTTCTTGCTACTTTTTTTCTTGGATTGCTCATATAAATGAAAACACTGCAAGATTAAAACTCTAAAGAATTCACATGATCTGGCAAAAACATGTGGATCTTGGTGCACGGTTACTTGAAATAAAACCAAGCTATACCTAGAGTTCTCTAAATGTCTTGGATTTTTATCTGGTTGCATGTGTGGCCCAGTCTCTTCTCTCTCTCTCTTTTTTTTCTCTCTCTTTTATTTAAAGTGAATTGCATACCTTAATTACTTGATTTCTTGGTTGATACTACTGAAATGTCTTAGAAATGGCGAATGGGAAGCACTGTGGCAGGTTGAAGTAAATATACCGAGTGATAGCAGGACAGGAGGCATATGAAAAGTGTGCAAAGCTATTAAATAGTTATTTTATTCCTTTTGGCAAGTTTTCACACATCTCCCCATTCCTACTTATGTGAGTTTTGGAGACATTGATTAGCCTTTTTATCAGTGAAGCATGCAGTCTGGAGTCTGGTAAAGGCACAGATACCTGTCTCCAATGCCATCACACCCTGCCCTCCAGCTGCCTCCCACATCACAGGGAGGACAAAACTGTCTGCCATGGTCACTAACAGGAACAGTTGAAATGCCACTTCAAGGTTCATTTAGTTGCGTTCAGCTCACTGCTGGGAACTGAATGCTGGTTTGAAAATGAAAAGACTTTAATGAGTTGGGGGTCTTTATGGGGCTGGTATTCTTGGCAGCGATTAACAGTAGGGGGTATACAGAAGGTCAAAAGCTCTTCTTTTGAGGGGTCAGCAGAACATCCCTGTCTGATAAGATTAAACTAATGTGGCTTTTCGTGTTAATATCTAAAGCAGCAGGCTGCTGTAATGTGTTTAGGATGCAGGCACTGGGGGGAAAAAAGGAAAATCGACAAGTGGCGATTCATTATAGTAAAAAACGTCAGATTACTCTGGCCAGTAATACAAAGTTTTTAATACATATATATGCACACATTTTTATATACACACACACATTCTTTTTTAGAAATTTTAAAATAACTTTGCCACAGACCAACTAACACTGGAAGCGTTACTTGTATGTTAAATTGCTGCAGAAATACAAGTTTTGCATTTCAGTTGAATATATTACTTGTATTTAAATTTGCTTTTTCCTCTGTGCTTCCTACATTTGCATAATGCATTAAATATGTCTTAATCATCTCTCATACTGCAGCTAAGCTTTGTATGAATTTCAGTTTTCAGATTATTTTACTGGATATTTCAATGGACAGTACTGGCTTTGGTGGATATTTCTTGTACTTGGTAAGTGGTGGTTGAAAACATTTCTGTTTTGATGTAGAGGTATTTAAAGATGAATCATGTTATTGTAAATAAGAGTTCTGTAACATGTTTAGCTGTGTGTTTTTCTGAAGCTGCTGATAGATTTGTGTGTTATTTTTATTTCCATAGTATTCACAAGTTTATTGGTTACCATAGTGGTGTTATTGTATGAGCTGCTGCAGAGTATTCAAATAACCTGAAGCTCAAAAATTTTTTGTTCATATGTAATTATGAGCATACCTGAGACTTGTAGTTTGCGCTTTTTAAGCTGCTTCTACTGCTTTGGGGTTGTAGAACTGTATAATGAAACTTCAGCTTTATGTAGAGAACATATTAAAAACTGAGGGATCTCTAATACTTGCATGTATAAACCTGAATGGTAAGTATTAAATTTTAGGAAACGTGACTGATCCTACGAAAGCAGTCTGCTGTCCTGTACATAAGTCGCAAAATGTCCTTTTCTAGTACTTTGAAATGCATTCTGTGTCAGTAGTTACTCAGACGAAAGAATGGCTTAATGCTTTCTGATCACAGTGCTCCTGTGATGTCAGCTTGCTTTTAAGAGGTCTGTCTGCCCATGTTCTTATATACCTCAAAATCTCCTCTTCTGTCTGTTTTTAGTTAAGATATACCAAACCCCAACCACTGTACCATTTTTTTCAATTGTGCATTTTATAATTTGAATATGGAAGCTGGAGTGATTTTGTTTCCCAGAAGTGAATGCCCCTATCCATTTTATTTTCTAGCTCTGAAGCATAGTTCAGTAGGTGGCACTCTTCCCTTTGAGTCAGTTGACTCGTGGCTAGCAGCAAATGTTAGAATAAAATGTTGAGTAAATTTAAAAACCAAACTAAGAAAAAAACTCACATAGTGTTTGTGACTTGCTGTTTATCTCACAAGAAATGCCTGAAATCTTAAACTATGTTTAAAACTTTGCCTTTTAGTAAGGTTCAAGGGCATTCATCAGACTTCTTAATACTCAGCTTGCTGTACTGTTGTGCACAGTTTGACACATTACAGCATCAGTCCCTTGAATGCTTTCGTACTCTGAGGTGATTGTATTTAACTAAGAGGTGAAATGATTCTTCAGGTATGAACCTTCTGATGCCTGAGATTGAGATTTGACACTTTTTTCACTTGGATGAAAATAGTGTGTTCTTCCCCTATCTTTTTCCCCCACCGTGTTTGTAGCAAAACCTGTGCATTTGTAGTTCCTCTTTTTACTGTCTTTTCCAGCACTTTTTGAGAAGTTAGCTCTCTTAGATTTGAGAAACCCTTATTTTCAGTCTTAACTGAAGTTTTTTTATTTTTATTTTTAGTTTAATTTAACTCTCAAATTTGTAATATATCATGGAATAAAAGGCATTGTGAGGCATGCAGTATGCATCCAACAGTCAAGGTTGGCTTCTCTTACAAATTTTTGCATGAAAAAAAGCCAGCAGTGTTTTTAAACTGATAAAGTGGATATAATGAGATTGCTAGAACACCATAGAAGTATTTAACCCAACAGAACTACTTAGCAGAACATGGAGGAGTATTGTCAAGTCAGGAGAGCACTGCCAACCAGATCTGTATTTCATTGTTTCAGGTAACCTTCCCATTAGAGTACACAAAGGAGCATATCCTGTGTCTTTTCAGAGGTGAATTAACTGAGTTAGATTCTTTCCTTTTCATAGTCCTTTGACATACTTGAGCCCGCGTATTGCCATCTTCTCCTCTCTTCTGTCAGCATCTGGAAAAATCTGCTTGTACTTCATGGCAAAGTGAAGTGGTCTACTTCCAAGGAGCTGTCATGTACAGTTAATAAATTGGAGAGAGACAATTCTAACTTTAAAATTTAAACATTAGCCAATGTTTCTTTAGAGGAACACAATGGAAAATGGGGTGGTATTTTTTGTGTTGTTTTTTTTTTTCTCCTAACTAGAGAAATATAAAATATGGGTTGAACTTGGACTCATTTTCCAAATGTGTGTAATGCAGAAAATATGCTTTCAAGTACCGTAAGAGCTGCCTGCCCACCTTGTGCTGTTTCAGCTGCTTTTCAGTTGGACATGGGACTATCTCTGGTAGCATCGGGGTAGCAGCTTTTGTAAAAGACTTTTGATGCAGATCTTGCTCCTTCCTCTCCAGACAGAATTCACTTTAATCACAGAAATTTATTTTGCTTAGGTCAAAGTTCCACTGATTAGTACACTGTTTTGTGTTTGTTTGGGGTTTATTGGTTTGGTTTGGTTTGGGGAGGGTTGTTTTTGTTTTCATTTGCATGTCTGTTTTAATGGGGCTTTGGTTTAAAAAAACAAAAAAAAAAGGTTAAAAAAAATCACAAATAAAAATCATTTAGGGATGAAATGATTATAGGAAAAAGTCAGTATCTCAGCCAGGGCAGCAGGAACAAAAAGTGCATCAGGTAAAGAAATAATCAGTGTAACCAAAGAGATTGCTTATTAAGATGCAGGAGAAAAGGATGAAATCTTTTGTTAAATTTGTTAAGTTTAGCTTTTTATTTGAACATTGGAATCTTAATACATAGGTGTATGTATCCATATAAACATATATGTGTTAATTAAAGAAGGAGAATTGATCTATAGGCTCATGTTTCTCTCCACTGGATGAGGAATTCATATTTCAGCCTCCCACTCTTTGGGAGGATTGTTTTATCTCTGTTGGATTCTTCTTGATCCAACTGATGAATGGAATAATCTGAAGTTTACTTAGTGGTGGAAAATGGACCAGAGAGCTGTGTCCACTGTGCAACAATGTGTTTTTCTAGGTTTGTTCATGTGTCCAATGAATCTCTGAATTGTTAAAATGATGCTGACAGCATCATGTTAGTGAGTTCCATTGTTGCAGTGATGACTTCTGTGTGACTGTTCTGTATGGTTCTTCTCATCAGAATGGAAATATTCTTTCAAATTAAGTTTTAAATATTTAAAAATCATTTGAAATGTGGAGTTGACAAAAAAAAGTAATCATAAAGTGTTTAGTAATTTTCTTTGAATTGACTGTTGTTCTTCCTCTTCTTGGACAGGTATTTTCCTCACCAGTTAAATCTCAAGCCATAATCTACCCTAATTTATTATTCGCTTGTTGCTACAGCAGTCTGTACTGTCTGTTTTGTTTTTGTTTTTCTCTCCCCCTCTTTTGACTTGCAAAACCTTTATCTTAAATATTTTAAAGATATGTTTTGTGGTTTGGGTATTCTACTAACACACTGGTAACTTGTTTTAAAAGTTCTACTTGAAAAGAATGTGCAGCATCTATTCTTTTTTCCCCCCTTATTCTTTTGAAGGATTTTCATTTTTAGCAGATGATATCCTTATGTCAGAAGATAAAACCAGGAGACTTGCCTGTTGAATTTGTGAATGACTCATAAAGACCTTGCTTTACTTTGTCTAGTCTAGATTTTTAATGACTTAAATAAGAATACTGTGAGAGTGTGTACTTAAATTGAAATTCTTAATTTTGTGGATTTTCTACATTTTCAGGACTCCTCCTGTTCTTTCGAGGCTTTGTCAATTATCTCAAAGTCAGAAATATGTCTGAAAGCATGGCAGCTGCTCACAGAACAAGGTTTTTTTTCTTGTACTAAAGGTAAGCAATTTTTAGTGGTAATATTATCTTTCCCAGGAAAACAGAGCGGAATGAAATACTTAAATAATCAAACTTCTGTCACCTAACAGAAGTTGCATGGCTTTTGAACGTCTGTCATGAATGTTGTGTATATTCTACATGGACTTGGAAATATCTGCTGTCTCTTGAAGTCATGGAATTTTAAAGTAAATAGAGCATCCTTGTTGCCTCCAGTCCTCCCTGGAACTAGCATTCAGTAACAAAACTGAAGAGGAAACTGTTGTTTTTCCTAAGCAAGAAACAGTATCTGCTGCCTGTCAGAATACTGTCCTTTGTCTTGAAACACTAGCTTTAGTAGTCAACCTCTTGTCAGCAAGTTAGGAAGTGCTAATCTGCCTGCATATTAAATCTGATTGACATGGTTCTGAACATGCAAACAATAGATGAGTTTTCACAGGACTGGATTAAGACAGTTGTGTACAAGTATGATTACTGTGAATGCAGCAGTGTGCTTTATATATCCTTTAGGTAGTTGACTAATCAGTCTGGCATATATCCACTCATTTTTTTTCTTTTTTTAATACTTTTTATCCTGTAGCTGGACATATTGGACGTCACTATGTCATTTAAACCAGGGATCTCCATCTGTGTTCAGCTTTATTTAAGTTGCGTGACAAAATAAATTTAAGCCTGGAAATTAGTATTGCAGCATTTACATTACTCTGCACTCTACTTAAAAATGCTTAAATACTGCATTTTGACTTAACTGAGAAGCTATATTTGCTGTAATAAAGCAGGTTTTCATAGCTTTTCTCCAGTATTGCTCACAGGATTGATATGAAATAACCAGGAACACATTATTGAAGCCTGAAAAAAAAATTGAGACACTATTTGGCTAGAAAAAAAAAACTCCTTTTGTATAATACAGTGATATTTAAAACCAGCTGATGGTAAGTATCTATGCTATAAAGTATAGTTCTTGATAATAGAAGAAGTCCCTTAATGTAACTGTAACATAGTATTTATTTCTAATGGGCTGTTTGGTCAAAATTATGCAGTAAGTTAAAGTTAAATAACTGGGACTTAAAATGCCTTTTAGTTGCCAATTCAGGTTGCTTACTACACAGCAGCATTTCCTATTTATGGTAGTTACGTATTCCTCCTTTTCCTTGTAATATGGTAACCTCTTTAGAATACCAAAATTTGTAGTGACTAGAGGGAAAATATCTGTTAGCTTTCAGTACAGTAAAACTTAAAAGTACTATCTAAAAAGCAATTGTTAGGACTAATTGGTATTTGAAAATCGTAGCTTAAAGAGAATGAGAGTATAGGATAATGGGGTGTGTGACTGCTCTCCTGCAGTTACAGCTCTGCTTTGGACTAAACACTATCTAATTCAGCATTATCTGAAGTTAATGAGTTGTTCTGTCTGAGTTCAACGTCTTTGAAATTTTCTTTACCTGTAAGCATCACTGAGATGCATGGGCTGGTAAGGTCTGTGGAGTTGACAGAGCTGGACACACAAATACTACTCTTTTTTGAGGCATCTTTAAGTATTGAAACAAGGAGTTCAGATTAATTGCTATCACACTTAGATTTCCTTGTTCTTGCATAGACAGGTAATTCCTCTACAGTGACTATTATTTTTAATAAATAACAAATATTAACTCTACAGGTACAAAATATTTTCAGGTGCTCTTTTGAAATGACAAAAAACCAACAGGTATTGCTTTTTTTTTCCTCTGACATGAGGGAGGGAAACAGGCTACTGCTGCTTTGCTGCTTCTAGGTTTAACATCAGTTAGCAATGCTCCTTCTAGTGAATCACCACAGTGAACTGAAGTACAGCTCTTTCTTTATCTTCAGACTGCATCGAACAGACATTCCTTTCCTATACCAGTGTGACGCTTCCAGATGATGTGTAACCCTGCAAGTTAATAGGATAGAAGACTACTAAAACCAGAAGACAAATTAGTGAAGATACGGCTTCAAAAACAAATGACAGGATGGTTTATGCTCAAATACCAGTTCTGATCATTCTAATAAATATTTATAATTGCTGCCTTTTGTTTTAGCACATTTGTATATGTGCTTGTTAAAAAGTATTCAAGTAAGAACAAACCATCTGTTACTATAGATTAGGTACAATCAAACTCGGTTAATCTGTGCTTCTTGTGTCTGAAAGATTTAAGTGGTAACTTGTTTCACAGCGTGTATGTACCACTGACTTGTTGATCTGAACGTTGAATACAATGAAATGCATTAAATGATTCAGATTAACCCGTTTAGACAGGGGTTTTTTAATATAATTTAGATTCATTTAATGATTGTGTAGAACACTTTTCGAGTTTACTAAACCTCAAAATTCCTGGTTACAAACTTGCATTTGCCAATATTTTATCAAATTCAAGCCAATATACTGGTTTGCTTAAAATGATACTCCACTTTGAGTCCCCTGTAAATAACTGCATAAATGACTGTTTGAATTGCTTCTTAGGAAATATGTCAAAATATATTTTGTAACAGCATATTCTCTAAATTTTGTTTAATCTTATAGCTATATACATATTTTTTGTTAATTGGCTTGTTAAGGGTATAGTTACTATTAGATGTAATTTTGGAGGTAGAGGCATTGAGTTGTTTGTCTCATCCTAACTTTCCTCACATGCATTGTTATTAACTGGTTTGGGCTTGAGCCTGAAATATGTTATTCATATGCATGATCCCATTAAAATCATAGAGTTGTTTCAGTTGGGAAAGACCTTTAAGATCATCAAGTCCAACTGTTAACCTAGCACTGCTTTGTTCATGTTAGCAGGGCTGGACAGCCTTACATGTTTAGTCCTTGGTCATGCAGTTGAATCCGCATAGGTGCACCTTTGTTCCTGAGACAGAGTATAACACTGGTTCTGTTTAAGAAGTCTTGAGCTTAGTATAAATACAATGCACACACTGAGGGCTTCTCAAAAGAAAAGTCATGTTATAATTCTTGTTTATAATAAATACTTTGCCATTTCCTGAGAATAAACTAATTTAAATGTAAGGTAATTTTTTAAATAATCTACAAAGAGGTAGAAAAAAATTATCTTACTTTTAAAGCTCTGAAGGTAGAAAATGTGTTGCACCTCTCCTTAAAGTTCATTTAAGGTTTACCATTAATTTCTTATAAACATCATCTCTTTAAGGGGTACTGCCTGCTGTTCATGCATGTGTGGTTTCCTTTAAAGTTAATGAAATTTAGGATTCTCCTTGAGTGGGAGAATACATCTCTCAGTCCTTTGGACAACTGGAATCTCGGTTGCAAAAATACGTTAGCTGTTGGTTGCACCTTTGAGGAAAAAATTACAGATACTTCCTCCACTTTTTCTTTTTATATTAGAATTTTGCCTTTTTATTACTAACTTTAAGAACAGTGAGGTTTATGTTGTTTTAAGCTAGTGCTGTATTCAGTTTTGTATCTATAATGAATGTTTAAAATATACATATATAAACTGGTCATGTTATTAATATTCTTGATCTTTCAGAGATACTGACAGACTAAAACTTTAAGGGCACCTCCACTTCCCAGGTTTTTATGGAAAGAATAAAATTTAGCATTATGTTCAATATCGGATTGGGATTTCCTTCTAAACTCATCTGTTTATTTCTGTGGGTTTTTGCATTCATTGTCCATACAAAAAGGAAATGGATAATAAAACATTGCTTTGTTTTGCTAATTAAGACTTATACTTTCTGGTGTTTTCCTGTTTCATATTGAAAAATACACATTGCAATATTTGTGTCAACATGGAATTCTAGACAAATCAGTTGCCAAAATGAGTACTAACCAATACTCTCTGCTCTTCTTTTCATCCCATTTTATGCAACCAGCTGTAAGGACATTTCTTTTTAACGAATTGGTACAACTGTGTGAAGCAGGTAGTATTGATTATTTTTCTATGTTTGCTAATATCAACTAGTGCTATTTCCCAACTTATCAATTTTCCCAAATTAAGTAGCAGTCTTCTGATGAAATTGTTTGCTCCACTGCATTTTACAGAAAGCTTCATACAGGTACATGGTTTCACTGTGTTTTGTTATTTTTCCGGACTGCTGGGGAAACCTTATTTGGACAGAAAGAATATGTAGGGTTAAAAACATACACATGTTATCTAATCCTCTGTAGTTGATGCAGCAGTTTGGTAGCCTGAAATCTCATCAGCAGGAGGAAGGGAATTGGGACACTGTTTTCAAAGACTGCAATCTATTCCAGATGTGTCAAATGCTGCATATTTTCCTTGCTATTTCCTGTGAGCTTGGTTAGGAGCAGCTGGGCTCTGTGGTTTAGAGACACCTGGCCAGCTTTGCTTTGTGTCTTAGTTTGGGGGGAGGGGGGGGTAAGGGGGAATGGGAATCTCCGGTATCGCAGTGAAGTTGACTGTAAACAGATTTTGTGTGAATGCAAATAAGACTTTGAAGTTTGGGGCAAAAACAGTTGGAGAAGGGAGGTGGGGAGAGAAACTGCCATTTTATTCAAGCAACTGGTATGATCATAATTTCTTTAGTTTTGTCATCTACTTTATTCATGTGGACACCACAGGAAGATGGACAGCTTGAATATGATTCAAATAGCCTGCGACTCTGTTAATGCGTTTCAGAACTGATCCATCGCTCACACTTCCACCCTTCTTATGGAGTGGAGGTTGTGACCAAGATCTCACTTAGCTGTCTTACCTAGAGTACTGACACAGACCTCATCCTGCAACATATTTTAACCTGGTTTCAACACCCTACTCTTTCTGGGTCTGCTTCTCTCCCTTTAAATGATGACAGCAGGTGAGAAAAAAGTGGTTTTATTAACATGCTGTCATAACACCAGAAAGCTTTTAATCTCTTTTCTGCTTTTTGAGAATGTTTTCCCATAGTACTGCAGCTTAATCTATCCTGTGTGGTTGTTTGCATTGTTCACTTCAACAGAAAGCTCATCTCATGAAATTAGTATCGCTTTCTTGACTTCTGAAGTGAAGGAAATAAATATATCTCCATAGGGAAAAATATATTCCTGTAATCATGCTAAAATGTGATTAGCATATCATAGAATCGTAGAATAGTTAGGATTAGAAAGGACCTGAACATCATCTAGTTCCAACCCCCCTCCCATGGGCAGAGACACCTCACACTAAACCGTGTCACCCAAGGCTCTGTCCAACCTGACCTTGAACACCAGCAGGGATAGAGCATTCACAGCTTCCTTGGGCAACCCATTCCAGTGCTTCACCAGCCTCACAGTAAAGAATTTCATCCTTATATCCGATCTAAACTTCCCTTGTTTAAGTTTTAACCCGTTACTCTTTGTTCTATTACTACGGTCCCTAATGAATAGTCCCTCCCCAGCATCCCTACAGCCCTCCTTCAGATACTGGAAGGCTGCTATGAGTTCTTCACACAGCGTTCTTTTCTCCAGGATGAACAGCCCCAACTTTCTCAGCCTGTCTTCCTATGGGAGGTGATCCAAAGTCCTGATCATCCTTGTGGCCCTCCTCTGGACTTGTTCTAACAGTACCATGTCCTTTTAATGTTGAGGGCACCAGAACTGCACACAATACTCCAAGTGAGGTCTCACGAGAGCAGAGTAGAGGGGCAATATCACCTCCTTTGACCTGCTGGTCATGCTCCATTTGATGCAGCCCAGAATAGGGTTTGGTTTCTGGGCTGCAAGTGCACACTGAAGCTGGCTCATGTTCATTTTCCCATTGACTAACACCCCCAAGTCCTTCTCCGCAGGGCTGCTCTGAATCTCTTCTTTGCCCAACCTGTAGCTGTGCCTGGGATTGCTCTGACCCAGGTGTAGGACCTTGCGCTTGGCATGGTTAAACTTCATGAGGTTGGCATCAGCCCGCCTCACAAGCGTGTCCAGGTCCCTCTAAATGGCATTCCTTCCCTCTAGCGTATAAACCTAACCACACAGCTTGGTGTCATCTGCAAACTTGCTGAGGGCACACTCAATTCCACTGTCCATGTCACCGACAAGTATGTTGAACAAGACGGGTCCCACCACTGATCCCTGAGGGACACCACTCGTTACTGGTCTCCAGCTGGACATTGAACCATTGACCACAACTGTTTGCATGCGCCCATCCAGCCAGTTCTTTATCCACCAAGTGGTCCACCTATCAAATTGATGACACTCCAATTTAGAGACAAGGATGTCATGTGGGACAGTGTTGAATGCTTTGCACAAGTCCATCAACTGCTCTAACCCTGTCCATCTGTTCCGTAGCCCCCCACCAAATTGGTCAGGCAGGATTTCCCCTTAGTGAAGCCATGCTGGCTGTCACCAAACACCTTGTTGTTTTTCATGTGCCCTAGCATGCCTTCCAAAAGAATCTGCTCCCAGATTTTGCCAGGCACAGAGGTGAGACTGACTGGTCTGTAATTCCCCGGGTCATCCATTTTCCCCTTCTTGAAAATGGGGGTTATATTTCCCTTTTTCCAGTCATCAGGAACTTCACCTGACTGCCATGATTTTTCAAATATGATGGCCAGTGGCTCAGCAACTTCATTTACCAGCTCCTTCAGGACCCATGGATGGTTTTCATGAGGTCCAATGGACTTGTGCACATTCAGGTTCTTAAGATGGTCTCAAGCCAGATCCTCACCTACAGTGGGCCCAAGGTCTAGTTTTACCATCTGTGTCTTTACTTAGCAAATCCTTTCCATTTCCATGTCCCTTTTCCTTTCTCTGTGCACCTGCTGTGCATCCCACAAAAAGAGGCAGAGGGCCGCTATACTGCGTGTTGTATGCAGTTAATAAATAAACCACCTGGCAATTATTAAGTTGCTTTTTTTTCTTTCTCTGCAATGGTGGTTTATATTTTCATACCTCCCTATGTTACAGGTAAGCCAACTTTTTAAAATCTATGACTTTCAGACAACTGGTAAATGTTAAATCTACACCTGCTACAAGTATTTTGTATGCAAGTGGAACTAAAGCAGCAGCAGAATATGGTTTAAGTATTGTTTTCATTTATCTCCCCAAGTGCCCACATGACCAACTTGAAACATTTCTCTGATACATAATTGTTCATAAAGTATAGCAAATAGCACTGGCTCCCCAGCTGTTGTTCTTTTTCTGTTTGTAAAATAAAAAGGTATATATTAAGCAATCTTAAAATGTTTTGGTTCTTTCATCCTGAGGGATTTTTACGGTTATGCCCACTTTTTTACATCTGTTCTTGTGGTCTTCGCTCTTAATTTTTCTTGTGGTTATAGGAATACTGTGTTTGTGGGGGTATCCTTAGTGTAATACGAGAAGTTGTTCATTGATTTGTCATTATACGTTGCTGCGCAGATGCCCATCCTTCTTAATTTTCTAGGTTGATGTAGTTCCATGTCTTCCAAATCCCGGTTTCACATGGACAGGCTGCTGCTATAAGTTGTTCATTAGTAAGATAACTATAAAGCATGCTTCACTTGGGTATGTTCATTAATTGAGGCTTGTAGTTCAATATAATTGCAGTAGCCTTGCTGGGCTGCTGCTGTAGGAGTTGGGGAGTGTGTGCTTCTGGAGCCTGAAGTCTCAGGTGTAATTTTTCCATTAGTGGTGACCAGGTGTTTGAGCAAAGTCTGCAGTGCTTGCTGGTGGAAGCCTTACTGGAATAAAGCCAGTGTTAATCATCATGTAATTGGGAACTTGAGCACTTGCGGGACCATTGCTTAGCTCTTCTTTGGTCTCTGACTGACTTGTAGGTAGTGAATTAATTTGACAGTATCTCTTGCAACTTTCACTGGAAGTTTTTATATGGATTTTCATCTTGGAGGATGACAAGCAGTTTTTGATGCGTCAGATCTACCTCTATGCCTCTCAGAACAAGGATCTTCTGAAGCCAGCCCAATCAGTTCACTTCTCCATATACACAGACTAGTGGAAATAAATTCTGCAGATTAAATTGATAAGCCAAATACTACTATTTCTACCTCAAATGTGGATCACATCCCACTTAAAAGCTATTACTTTGAGAATAGTATGACACTATTGTTAAGCAAAACCAGTAATTTTTATTGTAAACAATTATTGGCAGCCAGTTGTAGTCTTACTGTACTTTGAATTTTCAAGTTTAGCTGTTTTTTTCCTGAGGAATCGAAATTTTGGGGTTTTGGTTGCTGGAGCTTTTTTGGTAGGAAAATTGCAACACTCATTCCAGTTCTGCTGGTGTTCATTGTAACATGGGCATATGTTAAATGCAAGAAACACTGACAGCATAATCCTGTGATAAAAAAAAACATTATTACGCATTCAGAAACTTAAATTTGCTTCTGAATTCTGACTGAAAGCTGATGTGATGTGTTGGACTTGGCAGGTTACGTATGGCTTGGCCTGACTCCTCCTACGTAAGGATGGTGAGTGTGCCCTACACTGTGTGCCCTGGCTGTGTCACGAGTTCAAGATGAGAGTGCTGTGTATATAGCAGAGATTCACTGTACTTCCACAGGGGAGGAGGAGTACTTGGACCTTTAACTCTGGGTTTGCATCAGTTGGCATAGTCAATGTTTCTGGTGAGATGGTGGGAGCATGTCTGAGTGCAGTGCTTATCCCTTTTCTCCCCACCTGACCTGTCAGTTTGTGCATCTATGTTATCTGTGAAAAGGGCCCTTAGGTTTTCTTCTCTTCCTGAAGACAACTGGAATAGTAAACTCTCCCCCACTTGGACAGGGAAAAGGAGATCCCAGCTGAGTGTCCAGGAGGGCATTTGGCCAGCAGTTGTTAGTGTAGCTGGCCCCATGGAAATGCCTCTGGCTGTTCCCTGACTTGTCAGCAAGGATGCAGTCTGCAGCCCTGTCTTGGATTACACAATCTGCCTCGCACATGTAGCTTTCTCAGCTGTTACAACACTGAGGTGTACATTAACGAAGAAATCAGTGTTTTTAACTTTGTATTTCATCACAGATCTCATGATGCTGGGCAGCCTTCTTACCATTTCACTTATGGATGGAAAAATGCATCCCTCTCAGTGTGCATTTTAAAATCTCATAGGTGGATGTGATGTGCTCATGAACGCTTGGTCCTGGTCTTGGATGGACCTCTTTATAACTGCCTGGTACAAAGCAGTCACTAAGATTATCAACTGGCTTCTTAATAAATACCATTTTACTCATAAAATTTGTTCTTTTTAGAGAAACTCTTGCTGACTAGAAATGTTCCCTATCTAGTAACAGCAACAGCTGTAGGAGGAGCGTAGCCCAGAACACCCAAATGTGTCAAATATTATTCATACTTCAGTGAATAAAATATTTCAAGTACCATATTAAATTTTTCATGTTGGAGTGTTTTGGGTTTTTTTACTTACTTCTTTTTTACATTTCATTTGTATGAAGTTTTTTTTTTTTCCTTTGGGCGATGTAAACAGCTAAAGGGTGAACGTGGTAGTTCCCAAAGGCTGAGTCATTTAATTTGGTTGCTCTTAGAGGGTCATGCTGCTTTGAACTGTGAATGTGAAAACTACTTAGGGAGGTTTCAGAAGTGATAGATCATCAAGAGAAGCTGTGGCTGCCCCATCCCTGGCAGCGTTTAAGGTAAGGTTGGATGCAGCTTTGAGCAATCTGGTCTAGTGGATGATGTCCCTTCCCATGGCAGGGGGCTGGGAATTACATGATTTTTAAGGTCCCTTCAACCCAAACTATTCTATGATTCTATGAATTTAGTAATTCCTACATGTGCTGCCAGCAAATGTTATCCAAAAACATTATTTTTTGTATGTTTGTTGTTATTTCCCTGTGGCTTTTGTGCAGTCTTCCTCATAGTTATATTTGGGTTATATATCTGTAGTATTTGATGTCTGTGATCCATGCCTTTCAAGTGACTTACTGTATTTTATGTGCATACACATTTCCGTTATATCAAGAGAAAAGATGGGGTGGGGTGTTGGGTTTTTTTGTTTGTTTGCTTGGGTTTTTTTAATCTAGGGAGGTTTGGTTGTGTTTTGCTTCAGAAGTGTCTGCAGACCATTTACTGCTTCTGCATCTCAGCTCTAAACAGTAAATTTCAGTGATAATGGTAATTGTTTTAATCTTCGTTTATTTAGGATTTTTTTTCCTGTATGATTTCTTTTTTTGAGGTGTTTGTTAATACTTGTGCAGTGTTTAGTGCAGTCTTACTCCCCATCTTTTTTAGAGCTTCTAATTTTACAGCATCTGTGTTACAAAAGGGGTTAAACAGCTCGTGTGATTTAATCCAGATCTGGGGTTTGTGAAATGCATAAAATGCAGTCCAGTAGTGTTTGTGCTCCTAATTAATGCAGAGTAGTTTTGCCCTTCAAATGAAAAATGCCACACTGTTAACTCTCAGCTATCCAGTGGCAGCTTATATTTACATGATGAATCAGTGAATGCCACGGGCATGGCACCTGCACAGGTCTTGTTTGGCTCCCAGCGCTGTGCTCCTCACTTCAGTAACAGCAACTATACTGCTATGACCTTTGATTTAGATTTAAGTTTGGAAAAGCTAGCACAGGCTCTCTGTGTCCCAGATCCTGATCTAGAAAGGACTTTGCAGCTAACTAGGTACATGCAGAGCTGTCTTTGGTTTCCTAGGCTGTGTCTCTAGTATCTGGGCTACTGGGAAATATTGTGCAGAAATTTCAGTATAGAGCCATGTCAGCTTGGGTCTGACATGGCTGGCTGCAACTTGGGTAAAACAGATTTTGTCAGGCTCAAACGTACGCCTTTGGGCCAGTCTGAGCATCAGCAACATGTTCTTAAACACATCTGGAGTATCCATATTAGCTAGATATTTTTTTTATAGTAGTAAGAAATGAGTATCATGCTGATGTATATAGCATCTAAGTTCCTTTACGAGCCCAATTTTAGCTATATCGTTTGGGCGTACAACAGTTGAAGCTGAGTTCCTGATCTCAGGATTATTTCTGTGCTTGGCATAAATGAAAATACCCTTCCCTGAGTATCCCAGCTCCTATCTGTGTGCTGTAGCTTTCCTTTGGACCAGTACTTTCCACACTCATTCAGTCATTCAGGTTGGAGGGGGATCACAGGAGCTAATCTGGTGCAGGATCCTGTTCAAATCAGGGCCAGTGCTGAATTCGGAGCACATTGCTTAAGACTTTTTCATCTGGGTCTTGAAACCCCCAGAGCACAGCAGCTTGTCCCGGTGCTTCATTGTCCTTGTTTGTCGTCATCACTGGCTGAGCTTTGATGAGGGATGTGCTCAAGTGGCTCCTTCCACAGCACCCTGGAGCTCTGAGCTCTCTCTTGACAAGTGAATCCTGGCAGGAGGAAGGATGTAACTCAAGCCTCTGGGTTACTGAGCAGCCCTGGAAACTGCTCAGCTGTCAAGTGACAAAGGGGAGAACACAGTTTGAGAGAAAGAGTGTCCAGTCTGATAAACTGCCCACATTTCAAGCCCTGAAAAAGGGTGGTGGGCCTTCCACTGTTTTCTGCCAGCTTGTTTAAGCATCTTAGCGCTCAGAGCACTGGATGCTGTGAATTCTCTTAATCCTTCCCAAACCTGATGCTTCCATGAGGCCTTTTCTCCATACGTGGTACGTGAGTGTTCTCCTGTGATTCCTGTTTCAGACTAATTACAGGCTTAAATATCTGAATCTCTTGCAGCAGGACTCCTGTCTTCTAATTTCATCAGCCTGAAAGTTTAGTCCTCTAGTCTAAGCTACTCACCAAAGATTACTTTGTAGTCAGATCAAGAGATGCATCTGCAAATGATGCTTTTTTTCCGCCCAAAGCCATATGTCCAAAATGGAGTCATCTGGATGAGCACTGAAAAGCTTTTGGACTGCACCTTAAAGTACCTTTTAAAATACATGCCCTGAAGGTTCTTAAGAAAACAATAGCTTTTGGTCACACTGGAGCTTGCTGAAGAGTTCCTCATTTATAGGAAAATTGCTTTTCTGTCTTTGAAGTTCAATTGAGCAATTTGTCCCAGCTTTCAGTGTTCTCTGCTCTTTGGGGACATCTGTCCTGTGGCTAAGGACACCACAACTCCCAGAGTTGCCAGTCCCCTGGGTTCTCTCAGGATCCTGCCTTGAATTTGGCAATAGGCTTGAGTCTGTGGTGTTTCAAACGGAATGGTTTGGACTTTGTGAAATAATGTTTTCCTAAAAACTTTGTTTCATAAGCAAATAAGGATCAGCTGTTTGCTTCCTTCTGATCCAAGGACTGTGGAGACATAATGAAGCGAGTATGCAAATGTCTCTTTTTTCCATAAAACATTCCATTGAGCTATGTGTCTCCTATCCCCAGTATTTTGGCATTTGTCGTGATTAAAGCAGCTAAGTTTTTTACAAAGACCAGAGAAACCAATTTTCATGGCAAGAATCCCTTTTGGTATGCTTGTGAGGGCTGCATGTTTTCACAATAGAGCTGGCCAGGTGTGTCAAGAGTGCCATGCAGTGAGGTGCTGATCAAGATCTGTCATCTTCTGAGCTTGTTTAGCTAGTTTATTAACAGTTTTTGTAGCTATTAGTTTGGAATTGACTGCTATTTCAGTAATCTGGAGATTTTGAAAGGTCACCCAGGTGCTCTGAGACCTATAGCCCCACTTGATTCTTGAATCCCAGCGTTCAAAAGCAAGAACTCTACCAGTTCTGCATCTTGGCAGTTTGGCAAACCTGCTGCAGGAGTGCTGCCCAGCAGCTACACAACACTTTCTAGAATCAACTATGAGTTAGGGTTGGAAAGGACCTTAAAATCATCTAGTTCCAATGCCCCTGCGATGGGCAGGGACACCTCTCAGTAGAACATACTGAACCATGTCATGCTAAACCATGTCACACTAAGCCATGTCACCCAAGGCTCTGTCCAAACTGACCTTGAACATCGCCAGGGATGGAGCATTCACAACTTCCTGGGCAACCCATTCCAGTGCCTCACCACCCTTACAGTAAAGAATTTCTTCCTTATATCCAATCTAAACTTCCCCTGTTTAAGTTTCAACCCATTACCCCTTGTCCTATCACTACAGTCCCTAATGAATAGTCCCTCCCCAGCATCCTTATAGGCCCCCTTCAGATACTGGAAGGCTGCTATGAGGTCTCCACGCAGCCTTCTCTTCTCTGGGGTGAACAGCCCCAACTTTCTCAGCCTGTCTCCAAAATTCTGTTGACCTCTCAAAATCTCAAAATTACTTTAAAAGTTAATCCCAAAATTTGCACTGTCGTAAATTACACCAGTTTTCAGAGACAGCCTGGGACTCAGTCCACTGCTAAATAATCTTGGCTGCAGAAAGAGACCCTAGGCCCCCAGACCAATGGTGCAGTAGCTTACATCTACACCACTGTAAACCAGCAGACCTGCAGCAGGCTGCATCCATGCTGCATGTACGTGGCCTTGGCTGTTGTTGGATGCTAAGACAGGATGTTATTTTGCATTTATGTTTTAGTTCAAAGCACCTGAAATGTGGCCTACATTGCAGCTTTGCAGACTGGTGTTTTTCTAATGTGAAACAGATGGTCTGCAACAGTGCTCTGTGGTTCCGAGGCTGCTGAGATAGTGTTCAGAGGACTGAGGCAGTAGGAGAAGAAAGTCAAACTTGGTGTAGTCTTAGCCATGCTGCTTGTCCTCTGGAATTTCTTGCCAAAACTGCATCCGAGTTCAGACATGGGGAGACAGCCAGAGAATGACCTAACAGCTAAGCAGTGCAGAAGACTGGGGCTCCAGTGCTTATTTTCAGTGCTTCACTCCTTCACTGAGCAATATGGGAATAACCATAAACCCTATTACAAATCATGATGCTCACATAAAACCCTGCATGTAGCCCCTCCACTGTTTCAGGAGTTGCGTAGATTCCCTTTCTCAGCTCTGGTAAACTGATTCAGTTGCTCCAAACTGAGCAGAATTTGCTTGTGAATTGAAAGGTTATGCCTGAACATTTTAGTCTGTTGTATGAAATGAGGAGTGATCCAAAACACTGCAGTTAAGATAAAGGACTCGAGGGCCATTTAATTGTGGCCACCTGGCTACCACCACCTGAAAGCTCAAACCTGCCCTGTACCCACCATACAAACCACTATACAAATTAAAATGCTGTGACAGGTAGCAGAAAGTGCATGTTAATATTTATTCTCTCCCTGTTAGTGCAGGAGTGCCTCCTCACTCCTTACTCTGGTCCGCATCCCATCTTCTGGTGGGCCAGTTTCCATACAAAGAAAGGGAGTTGCAGCAAGCTTAAAATATCCCTGGGTCCCAACAAGTATGAAAGGTGTGTTACCTAATACACTTGCCCTGCCCAGCCAAAGAGACCACATTTTGGATAGTTTCACAAGCTGTAAGGTTTCAAACCCTGCCAATGTTAGCACATAATCTTAGCTTTGCGTTTGGAAGTGGTCCCCTTGCTTCGGAAGAGGGGGGGGTTAAGAAGAGAGGCCTCTCTCTGTAGAGCTGGGGTTTAGTCTCATATTTTAAAATCTCAAATAGTGGTTTTGGTTAAAAAGAAAACACTTCAAATGTGGATCATTTAATATTGTAGTCAGGTTTTCCTCCTTTGGGTTTCTGTGAAGAGGCACAGAAAGGATTGCAGAGCTCTGGACACAAGGGTAAATGATAACCGGTCACTCTCCAAGAGTGTGGATGGGTATCTGGAAGGTAATGCTGCACCTGGGCTTTATGTTTGTGCCCACCCACAAGGCTCAATAAAAACCTTTTTCTTCTTTTCTTTTTCCCCCCGTTTTCCATTGTTCTATTGAGGGGAGGCTTCCTGAATTCAGCCATATAGACTTTTAATGAGTGACCTATTTGCGTGACTCCTTTCCACATTGGCAAATAGCATGGATGAGAGGGAGTTCCTCATGCCCTCTGCACCACGGGCACCCTCTCCTTCTCCCTGCTCGATGGGATCCAACTCAGGCAGCAAGAGCTTGACCTGAACTCACTAGCCACAGAATACTATGGCTGTACACTGTATTTCTGCACCTTGTATCAACACCAACAAACTAGAGACCTTGCAGTGAAACTGGTTGTGTGTACTGTCTGCTCTGGCTGATAAGAGATTTCTCATACCTAAAGTAAACAGCTCTTCCTAAATGCTGAGGCTCACACCGTTGTGACAGTGAAAAAATAGCATTTGCAGCCTATAGTATCCTTTCTGTCATTGCTTTTGAAAGGTGTAGTGCATCTGAGCACCACAAAAGTGATGGGTTTGGATCTGGCATGTCATACTTTACAAGGAGAGATTCCCAGTGTCAGTCTGGATGGGGCATAACTGTGTTCGTTCCTGCCGCTTCTTCCTCCTCCTTTGCCTGCCCCTCCAAGGGTTGGGGTTTTCCTCCAAACACTGGAAACTCTGTGATTAATTTTTCCATACAAAGAAAAGACACTTTCTTAAAATAGTATTTATGGCATGTTGGTATTCTTTAGCCTTGATGTATTCCAGAAAAGTGGATTGAGAACTAGAACTGAAGAGAGAAAACCCCAAACCTGGATCAAAATAATTAACAAAAGCGATTGAAAATTGTGAAGTTAAAATGTGACATTACATGTTCTAAAACCCAGATGACTTCATACTAAGCAAGAAAATACAGCAAAAAAAGTTCCTCTTCATATGGTATTCCAGTATATTGAAAACCAGAATTACTGCTCAAGGTTATGCAGTCAGGTGTTTTTTGTGAATATATTCCTTATTTAACTTCTGTAGACAACTCTGGTCACAATTTGTCTCATAGGCAGTTAGCTAAGACTTTAGTGACCTTTAATTACTTATCTTTTGCTTTAATAGAAGGGGGTTCACAAGCTGCACTGGCAACAGTTTAGTCCTCCATCTCTGACAGACTTGAAAGATACTGGTACTGCAACAATGAAGATGAAATGTGTACATTACACATGTTGTAAAGAGACAGGATACATAGAAGAATAAACAAGCATCAATTAGCATCTGGTTTCAGCTGAGTCACAAGTGGGTTTCATGCTTGGACTTTGTTCCATTTTAGTGTTCACATACAGGCTCTCTGAGAGACCAGATGCACATGACTGCAAGCAGTGTCTGTCTTTCATGTTTGCAGTGCCCAAAAGGCACCATAAAAAGACAGAAAAAAACGTCCATATTTGTCTTGAAGTTCACTTGGAAAGTGAAAGAAAAATGCCCATTTCAAGTCTGCAGCATTGCTCCTTCTAGTGATTTCCAGTGAGCTGCCTTGTAGGCCCATTTGCAGCTCCATAAAGTATAGTTATTACAGTTTGCTTCCCAATATTACGCCTGCTATTTCTCTACAGTAACTAATAAAAAGAAAAAGAGCAATAGCCATTTGAACAAGCAGCTTTGAAATGCCAAATTTTGGTTGCAATGCCATTCAAGGTTTGTGTAAACATCTTCAGCCGGAAACTTGAATTCAAACATCGGTTAATTCAGCATGTTGGAAGAGATAGTTTATTTGTGTGCGTCCCAAAACCACTGCATATTTTGGCATGGGAAGGGAACAGCAGCAAACTAGTGGGTCAGGAGTGAGGTCAGCTGGCACAGTGGTGAAGGAAGCTTGTGCAATACCTGCCTGCAGTTGGTTTTGCTGTAGCTGATGCTAATGTCCCTTGCCACGAGGAGCTCTGAAGTCACCCCCAATTCAACAACATTAACAAAACACATGGTGTTTTGTAGACATTTGTATAACACTGTAAACTTTAATCAATTTTATTAATGGAATGTGCTTTATCAGTGGCAATGGGAATTTGGATCTGAGGGAAAGGAGATCGATGGGAGATGGGGAGTTATTTTTGGAGTGGAGGGAAGAGGATCTCTTTTGTGCAGCGAGATTCATTCCTCTGGAAGGTCCCCACCAGGTGTTTTGGTGAAGTCCTATGGAGGAATGTGCAGTAATAAATGGAGATTCAGTGAACAAACCAGGAGGCAAGGATAGATTTATGTCCTTGGCAGCTCGAGCCAGTCTCCATATGTTGTTAACATTAGATGGCGAGAGAAATTAACTGTATCATATGCTATAGCACAGCCTGTATTTTGAGCCTCTCCTGTTTAAAAACAGCTTAAAACAAATGGAAAAGATAAAACGAGAATTTTCCTCAAGTGAGAACAGATGGCAAAGTTTTCAGGCCCTGGAAGGCAGAGGGAGACTTCTCCATGGCCAGGAGGAGTTGGGACGAGGAGCACTGTGTCACCTCTTTCTGCCAAGAGTGTGCTTTTTGTCGCAATAACTTACCTTTTGTAGCCAGCCACCTTCTTTCTTTACTACGGTTCAAAGCTGAAGACATTTTGGGCATAAAGTTTCTCGACAGATACTCCTGAGGACACTTGTATTACATTGCATTTTCCAGTTCCTTCTTCGGCAAGACTTAGTGTCTGTAACGTGGTAACGTCAAGCACCTTGGCCTTCTTCCTTTGTTATATATCAGGAAATGTGGGAGTTTATTATTGATTTTTGTGGCATCTAAGTTGCTCGCTGTCTGCCCAGACGGCACCTCCGGCTGTTCCTGGGCTGTGGTGCCAGCAAGCGAAGGAGCTATACCAGACATTGGCGGAACCCAAAGGTACCCTGCCACTGGTGTCCAGAGCCTCCAGGTAGAGCTGGGAGGATGCTTTTAATATAATTAGCTCAGGAACTTTGTGGTTTGGCTCTATGCTCAATTAATTTATTAAAGATGTAGGCAGACTCAAGTTCCTTAAGAGCCTTTCTTGCAGTTATTTTCTTTTAAGATGTGAGCTTTATAAGGGTCTGAAACAAAAAACAACCAACCAAACAAACTCCACTTCCTGTTTTGTCCAAGTATTTTGTCACTAGAGCACCTGCCTGGGGAGGCTTTTATTCTCATTTCACCTGCAGGGGGTTTTTTAGTTTGCATCCATTTGAACCATGACGATTACCCCCCAAAAGCAGTTTCCCCAGGTAACAAAGTGTCTGAGGGCTATTTTTATAATCTCTGATAATGACTTTTTCTTCCCCAATAGAAATTTATTGGGTCAGTGAAATAACAACATCATTAACTTATTATTCACTGGCTTGCTTTACCTCCCAGTAGAGTGCCCGAAATGGTAGGCCTTAAAGTCATTTCCCTCTCTCTTTGTTCAATGTATATTTAGTAATGACTTTATACAAAGGGGTGGAATGGCTCCGGGAGGAGAGCTTGACAGAGCCGGGCTGCTTTGTCAGGGTGGGCAGGATCCTCTCCCGAGAGATGGATTTCACATCCCAGTAGGGAAAGACAGAGGTTGAACCAGTATCTCCCAAATCCTGTGTATGGGCTGTTGAGTAAAAGCACTACTACCTTCACTTTGCAAATGATGATGAAGCGCAGCCGCTTGAACGTTTTGTTCAACAGGTTTAATGTCAATGAGGACACCCCTCTTCAAGTCCCATTTACTTTGGAAAAAAAAAAGCCTTAATTTTTTCCAGTGTTTTACTTAAGTGAAATGGAAAAAATCCCCCCTAAAACAACCCAAAGAATTTATTGACATATCTATAGCTAGCTGGGCCTTGCAGAGAAAAGGCAGAGAGGGAAATGCAGCTGCAGCTTGATCCCTGCAGGGCAAGGAGATAGCTTTTCATTTTCCGTCTGCTGCAAGATGATGAATTTCGTTTCATCTGGAAAACAGTCATGGCTATAGGATCGCAGTTCAGCTCTGACCTTCCGGGCAGTTTGTATCACTGTGGAGCCTGGGGGTTTGGTTGAGTTTGTAATCACTTTTGCACCGCCTTACGCTCCGTAAACACTTTGAAGGCTGACTTGCAGCTCCAACTGCTAAAGACTTCATTTTTCAACGTAATCTGAGATCTGAAGCATGTTTTGCAGAAGGGTTGAACTGTGGGCTCTCATGAAGTGTACAGCAGAGGCTACCATCACTCATGCCTGTATTTCTAATTGCTGACAAACCTGATGGCAACCAAATCACTTTGTAGCCTCTGCAAACGCGAACAATGAAATACTAGACCAGCCAAACATGATGGCATGACTACTCATAAACTACCGTGTCTGGGGGAATCTAGGGTAGATTATCTAATGTCTCATCAAAACTTGTAAGGTGTATCCAACAATACAGAATCTGAATTTCTCAGCAACAAGTCATCAAATAATTCAACAATTGGCCAGGAAGTTAGTTGTTTACACTAAAACAGCTTTCTTTCAAGACTTTGGGTGTGGGTGAAGCATAATATTTATTTAAAGATGAAGATAAAAATTTACCATGCACACATAATCTTGAATGTACATCTCTGATGTAAATACCTTCTTATCCCTAATGCCTCTGACTGCTATAATTATGTATTGCACTATTTATACAACCAGGAAGATAAGAATTAAAAAGGAAATCCTGTACATCATCTATATCGAGGCACACAAAAGTGCCCAAAGCATCAGAGCTTTTGTTTTTACATGGACTGTGTGCATTTTTAGCAAACAAAATGGCTTCTAAGCACACATATTTTCCTCTCACCATGTAGTTTCTAACAGTTATGGTATAGGTTATGTCTAGAGAAGATCAATCAGCTTGCTTTCCCGGTCTTTGTAGTAACAGTATAGTAGAGGGTTGTGGGTTTGGCACTCTCTCCTCTACCTAGCTTGACAGCAGGCATAGGCTTCCTGCTGCAGTAGCCCAGGAGCAGTTAATGGCAAAGCAATTGCTGCCGCAGGGAGATGCTTAGCAGGCCGGTCCCAACACGGTGTACAGCTCCCTTACCAAGGGTTTCAAACCTGTTGACTGGGAAGACTCTACTTGCCAGGACAAGATCTTTTTACACACAGCAAGAACAATCTCCTATTGTCTCTGGGGATAAAATGGTGCCAATAAAAGATAACTCCTCATGCCAACATGGTGATACATAACTATGTTAACTGCTTCACCACTATACTTAACTATGAGGTAAAAGCCCCTGAGAGAGGTGGGTGGTTTTGGTCTCGCTCATCTGATTAAACAGAATGCAGCAATTTTTCAATTTTACACTGAAAAAAAATCCCCAAACACTGCATTCACAACTCCCTAACTGTGCACCTATGAGTATTACCTTTTTTTTGCTGTTTGTTCTTACACCCTGGCTGAGTGTCTCTTTAGTAGGGCAGGAGCAAAGGTTGAAGTGTCCCCTGCTACCTTTGCAGCTTTGCGGGGCTGTGTCACAAGTGAAGCACCAGAGCAATTCCCAGAAGGGACCCTGGATCCCACAGACAAGTGTGCTCTAGATAAGAAGCTCTGAAAACTCCCAGACTACCCAGGGGAGGAACTGGAGGACTGTAGGATCCTCAGGATTAGGTGCTGCTGGCCAGTATAGGCTTTCTGGATCCTTTGGCTACATGGATATAGGGAACTACGAGGAGAATTTGGTGGTCTGAATCTTGCTCTGTGCTTTCACCTGATTTCCCCTACACAAATTGATGACTGTGCTGACAGTTTTTAAACAAATCTGCTTTTCCTTTGATCTCCCATTGCTCTTCCTGTCCTGCTCAAGCCCATTTTGTAAATTAGCTGGAGGAGCAACAGTATTTTTCATGCTCACAGTATAGGCATTGCCTTTGAACAGTCCTCAGACGTTTGTTGAGGGCTGCTTTACCTTGAACCATTCCAGCCCTTCCTTCTGTATTTATTCCCTCCTCCACTGCTCCAACTTCCCTTCACTAAGCTCAAACAAATATATCTTAACAATCAGGTAGAGAAGCAGTTTACAGTCTATATTGTGTGTATGTATATGTACAATACACGTATGCATGTGTGCATAGTGTATAATTACACACAGAGTATGTATTTATATATATATGTATACGCATATATAAAGTATTGCAGAATAGCCCCAAATAGATGCTCTTGCATTACAACCAACCAGCCACTCTTTCAAAATCTCTTCTTTTTTAAGTTTGGATGTGCTCATTGTGGAGGCCTAGCCCCATTATGGGGCTTGCCCTTTTCCATTGATTACATGGCACCAAAATGTAGAATTGAATGCAAGCCTAGGTTCATGCTGAGAAAACCCTGCTAACTTAAGGGAGAAGGAATTAGCTGGTTTTGGAATTTTAATTTGATCCCAACTGTATTTCAACTTTCTTTCAGAAATCTGAAAAGCATAACAATCAGGAAAACCATACTACATAGATCCATGTCA
Organism: Melopsittacus undulatus; assembly: GCF_012275295.1. Lineage (NCBI taxonomy): Eukaryota > Metazoa > Chordata > Aves > Psittaciformes > Psittaculidae > Melopsittacus > Melopsittacus undulatus. The sequence continues at coordinate 43,561,400 of NC_047528.1, forward strand.
TTGAGTTAAAATGTTTGTTTGGAATAAATAAATGGAAGTGCAAACCACTGCAAACAATCTGGTTGCAGATTGTTGTCAAAATTATATACACACATGTATACATTTTCATTTCCTTCCTCTCCAAGATAAATTATCCCTTAAGCTTCTCCTGTGGAACACATGTGTTTCTGGAATTTCAGGAGGCTAAAATGTGTGGAAATGCAACATGTGAAATCAGAATTACATCTGGTTATGTACTTTTTGACTCCAGCATGGCTCAGTCTCTTGCTTCCCAACAATGTTTAGATTAAACCCTCCAAGATGAAAATTGATTCTCTTTGTGTCTCTGAATTTGCAGCCATGAGAATTTAAAAGAAAAAAAATAAAAAAGTCAAGAAAGAGAGACTTTTTCTGTTTTAGCCTGTTCCTGTGTCACTCTGCATCTTCTCTAATTGGTAAAATCAGCTGTTATGATAGAGGCAGCATCATAAATAATAAGTAGCAAGCTGTCCAACTAAGAGCCTCTTTCTCACGCTATTTCCTGCAGAGTCAGATTGTATGGATGCCTGCAAATATCTAAACTTGGGGCAGTATTTGAACATCCCTATTACCTTTCTGAGCTTTAGTTCAGCTCTTTGATTTGTTCTCTCAAGCTCCTTAAAGCTCCTTCTCCGCCAGTTTGGATGATGTGTAGGAGTTGCTGATGAATACACTCATTATCTAATACAAAGTGGCATAAAACACTCATGCCATGAACTCCGCCACACAGCTATACCCTGCTGCAATTCTCTGATTCATGCTGTACGAGATTAATAGCATTTATGTTATTCATATATCTTGGTTGACCTTGATCTGTTAGAAACTCCCTCCTTTTTATCTCTGTCCCATACTGGGGAGGTTTTGTCCCACATTAACAATGGAACTTTTGTACTTCAAAGCACATTCCCCCCACGCCCAACATCCTGAGTTTTAATTTTCCTTACATATATAATATCTGTTCCCTTCTCTTTCCCTCTCATATTCTTACCTATGTTTAATGACTGATACTATCTCAGGAGCTGCAAACTTCTGTTTTATTTTTTTTAAATCATCTTAAGTTAACCCTTTGGAAGCTAATTGCAGAAAAAGATTTAAATTCTACTGGAAGAAATAAAAAATATGCTCTAAGAACAAACAGTATTTGTAGCTTTTAACTGTAGCATTTGTAAGGCAAATATTGTCCTTTCAGCTAGGACAATACATGAGAAGACATGGGGAAAAAGACGATACAGGAGTTCAAATAGGGGAAAAAAGAGACCACATAGTTATAGATGTGATTTTTCAGAAAGTGCAGTTCTTAAGTTTCTCTTTGGGCTCATAACAACTGGGGCATGTTTCTGCCTCTTGTGTTACTTTTTATGGTCCCCTACTTCTGCTCCCTGCTACAGCACACTGCTCCCCACTCATGGTGATGCGAGAGAGCCTTCATCTCTGAGAAAATTTGAGTTGTGTAGGAAAAAGCATCCCGTTGGAAGTGGGTGTCCACGGTCTAAGAGAAGGGAACAACGCTAATAAGGGTCTAATATGTTTTCAGAGTCTGCCTTTGCTGGTTGCAGCCTCCCACTACTGGTGATGCACAGGGAGGTTGAGGGATGAGCAAGAGCTGGGACTGGGACTCAGCACAGTCATACCCTAGATAGGACAAACCACCCGTTGTGGCCTAGCAGCAGTGCCCTGGGACAGTTTGCTGCCATGCTCATAGGGAAGGAGCTCTGGATGGGCTCAGAAGCTCCTGTTGGCAGTGTGGAGCATGCACTAGCAAGGCTCTGGGCACAATGTGCCCAGGAGGAGACAGACACAAGAGCAGAGATGAGCAGAAGCTGCTGGCAGTGCAGCAGGGCAGGGAAGTGCAGTGGAGCACAGAAATTCATGCAGAGGGAGGGTGAGAGAAGGAAAAAACAAAAGTGTCGGGTGGTGACAAGCCTGACTGTGAATCTATTGAAACTTTGCCCTACATATGGTGCAAAGACAGATGCTGCCTGTAGTTCTAGGGCCAGCCTCACACCTCGAAGAGTCACGGCTCTGCTGTGGACATCTTGTGTCCTTACTCTCCTTCCTGGCCATCTTCCACCATCTTTGGAAGTGGGATCCAGCTCAGTCTGTGTCCCAGTCTGTTCCAATTACTGTGACACTGCCACGGGTAAGCTGGGGACTTCAGCTGCTGCCTCCCTCCTTTTTCTGTTCCTCAGCACATGCCAACACTGAGAGCTGTCAAAACAGGTATATGCCTGCGTCCAAAAATTGCAACTGGCAAGGACCATGTGATTCTTAGGGTTATAACAGCTTTCCAGTCTATTTATTTATTTACATCTCCCTCTGGCTTGTGATCAGTGGCTTCTTAATTTTCCCATCAGCTTTCCAAAAGCTGATGGATTAGAGATGCAATAGCTGAAAGTGCTGATCTGGAAATATATATGTGTGGAGCTGTGTGGAGAGGCAATGCCTTTTGTTAGGCACACTCTGACAAAAAATAGACAACTTCCAGATAGAGTGGCTCATATTTAGGTCATGAAATCTTGTGTTTATTATTCCCCCTGTTGATATTGGTTAGGACTAATAAAAGATATGATGTCTTCTTACAAATTCTTCCTTATGTGGCTAGACCGTCATCACCCCAGCAGCACTTATCAGTAAGTGCTTGTGGGCAGAGCTGTGCTGCTGGGAGCAGTTCTCCCCTCCAGCTCCCTTCCGTCCCAGCTGTCGTCTCCTTGTCTCCCCACTGCTGCCTGTGCAGCCCCTGTGCTGGGCGGCAGCAGCCCAAGGAGCCGGGGGATGTCTGGTCCCTTGTGCTGCAGCTCTGTGTGCAGGGGATTTGCTGAAAGGGAAATAGACCAACTGTGCTTAACACGGAGTAAATAGCGCAGATCCTCCCAGCCTTTCTTTGCAATGTATGGTGAGTTCTGCTGGTTTTTGTTCCCCTGCTGTTTTACAGGATTTTTGCATTACATGGATTACCATGAATCTGAGTTTTTAAGGCAGACAGTGCTTTAAAATGCTTATATTTTTGCTTGTGCCCCCTGTCTGAAGCACCTTAAAATCCTTCCATGATATAATCCATTGAATTAGCTAAGGGAGAAAAAAGTAGATACCAAGATAATTTTTTCTAATCTCTGTTTTAATCCTGCAAAGAAAAACCTGACACTTTCTGAGAGAATTCCTAAGTGATAACAACCTTATCAGTATTAGACCCATGTTTTAACTGTGCTGTGCCTGTGTTAAAGGAAAGCTCTGTTGACTCTGGATTTGCAACAGAGCATACGCTACTTTCATGGGATTAGAAGCCCATATACTTTGGCCTTGTGAAATTGTTTTGCTTTCTCGGCATGTTCGAACTTCTTGAGGAAGTGAAGGACTTCCTCTATGAAGGGCCATGCTTACTTCATTTCTTTGTGCTCCAAGTACTGAGACAGCAAGTTCCTCGGGACATCTGTTCTTTGTTCACTTTGGGTTTATTTATGACATGCATCTGCCTGCCTTTTCCTCTCTGCATTCAATGCTAAGAAAGAAAGAAAAAGGAAAAAAAAAAGGAAGAAAAAGGAAAAAAAAAAAGAAAGCAAAAGGAGAAAAAAAGAAAGTAACTCTTGGTTCTTCTGCAAATCCATATCCCCTATTCTTTATTCAGGGCTAGACTGACACAGTTTCACAGTAAATTAAATTCAGGGTGCAATGCCAGGAAGTGTATCTGAACATCAGCAGGGGAAATATCCTATCCAGCATCATCCTCCTGGACTTTGAGGAAGCTCTGCTATTTTTTATTTGATTTTGAATTCGCACCAGTGCTACAGCACTCAGGTACTGCTTGGGAAGGACAAAAACATTCCTTACCAAGATGCAGTCCAAACACGCTTTGGGTAGGATTGGGCTGGATTGCTGCTGTCCCACAGCACCACAGAAGATGTTGACTGAAAAGTGGTAAGAGCCTTCACACCTGTATCCTGAAAAGTCTGAACATGAAAACCAAAACTGTTTTTCTGTGAAGCAGACACATAAACCCACAGTTTGTGATGTCAGAGTTCATTGTGAGAGTCAAGGTCTCTCTAGCTCCAAGTTAAACTCATTCTTCAAGGTTCCTCTGTGATTGAGGGTGATGGATCCATATCACTAAAGGGGAGTAGTCTGAAATAGAAGTTCTCTGTCTCTCCAGGGATTCTTCTCTCCCTACATTCAGGGGTAACCCAAGCAGTGTGTTTAGCCTAGCTGACTACATGTTAGATACTTAAAGTTTAGACATATTAAATCCCACCATGAGCAAACAAAGGTAGTTCCCAACTGAAAGTCAAGGTACCCAGAGAATGATCAGGTCAATACAGAGCCTTGCATCAGTTCCTCAAAGTGTCCCACAGCAGAAAGCCACACATGGGACTTCTATGAAAGCTGGATGGTGCTTCTACCTTTAGTGCATGTGACAGATTGTACTTACCAAAGCTCTTTGCTGATTCCCACCATAACATAAGAGGATGCAATGGAAAGGGGGAGAGCGATGATCGCATTTAAATTTTACCTCCAAAAGGAAGAGAATCTGTTTTTCAGGTCCACAGGGACAAGAAATGACTATGTGGAGTGGAGGAGATATTAGAAGCAAAGAGCTTTTCTGACATAATGGGTGACTAAATGCTAAAGTAGACTAGGAAGCCATGGAAATCTACTACTAGAGGTTTATCAATAAGAGGCTACACAAACTTTGGTTTAGCTTGTATAAAGAAATGAGGTCAGTTTAGGAAAAATTGATCTGCTTCGAAGTTGCAGAAGGGATTTCCCAGCACTGACCTCTGGGCACTGAAGTCTCCTTCCTACTGCTTCTGCAGTGAGCAGGAATTCAGAGTAGGAGGCTGTCTTACACAGCTTTGGGGAATGACTGAACTGATGGCTGGATCTGGGGGGAAATTCTGCATTGTGCTAAGAATGTGTGAATATGGCGTTTATAACAAAAGTCTGAACAGGCACTGTGTTACTTAAAAAGGGCTGCTGAAAAGCCATTTGAGTTAATGAGTTACATGACACAAACCTGGAAACCAGGCAGCCAAGCCCTGTCTGATGTGAATTTACCAACTTGGCCTCCTATTCTAGTTTAGCATTTCAGAATGAATGTAAAATAGATAAATATTTGTAAGAAGTTCCAGGAAAAAGCACTAAACAGAGGTAGCAGGACACATGAGAAAGCAGCAATGGTATAATGTTGTGTCTTGCTCACATGTGTGTATGCATCCCTGCCACTGCATCCTCTATAACTATTCGCAGTTGTTGCCTGCCTTGTTTGGGATCTGAACAGGGGCTGTATTTTTAGCTTAACTTCAAACACTGTCAGTGCTTGGCTCTGACTTGCACAGGCTCTTGCCATTTCTAATATTCATTGTTTGGGACTGGAAAGCCTTATATGGCCTTGAATTGGAAGATAATGTACTCAGCTTTTACAGTCACAGGAACTGACTGATTGATTTACACCCACTCAGTGTTGAGGATTTAGGTAAAGCCTTCAAAAGCCTCTCAGTGTTGTTGAGTAGAAACCGAGAAACTTTTCTAACTGGTACCATATTAAACGATTTCATATTTTACCTTGCTTCTTTTAGAATTTCCTTTTAAAAGTGGATTCAACACAGCTTTTTAGATGGGGCTGTTGTGGTAAGGGATGTGGCATTGTCTGGAAACATTGATTCCTCTCCATTTACTGTAGAGGGAGCCTAGAGGGCTAGCTTAGATTACACATTCATCTTTCAGACTGCTGACAATAGATTAGAGGAATTTGTGTCTTTGCCAGTAGTGAAATCAAACCATGAGGAGAGAAAGTGCCAGAAAACAGATCCACAGAAGTTGGTACAGAATGGAAAAACTTAGCTGACTATTAGGAAATACTTACGAGATAGTGTGGCTTAGGCACCACTTCTGAAAGTGAAACACCTACTTTGAGGTTGCGAAGAAATGCTTACAGCTAATTTAGGTTACAGCTATGAGACGACTTCTGGGCTAGCTACCTTAGTGCATCTGCTCTCATAAAGGCTAGCAGAAGATGGGAAGCTGGGTTAAGTATTGTCTGGCAATGTCCAAAATACGAGGTTTTTCTTTCCTCTGTTGACTGCCACTTGTGAGAAATGGCTGGTTTAATAGCCAGTGTCCAAGAGAGGGTTCTTGGTGATGAATTCCACATGGAGAAATGCAGTGTGGTCTAAGGACTTCCAGCTCCCAAATAGCAGGTCCCACCAGGTGAGCCTCTGCCAGCCTTGGGGAAGTGACTCACTTCATTGTGTTTTACTACCTGAGTAAGGAGCATTTCTACCTATTCTGTAGTGCCAGTTGTGTGGGGACCTTGTCCTGTATGACTACCACAAATGGAACTTTCACTATGGACTTGGTGGAAATGGACCACCGTTGTCTTGCAAACATTTCTTTGCAGAGAGGCCAGGAGTAAAGCAGTGCCCACCTTTTGTAAAAACAATTAATTTGGAGACAGAGTGTGAATTGCACATGTCCCAGGTATAGATGGTCTCTGGAACAAACGTCTAATCAAGTGTTTTTCCTGAGAGAGTTGTTTCATAAATCCTGATATGTCATATGATGCTACTGGTCCTATGTGTTTGCTTTCCATTTATGTTGTTAGCTCTGTTTATTGCTTTTTATTAAAGTTCACCAGGCAGGTTGCTTTTAAGTCCTGTTATGAGAAAGATGAACACCAACATGTGGAATAACCTAGATAAATAAACTGAAAGTAGTTGGAAGCTTCTATACTCAGAAATACCTTATTTGAATTTCTTGTGTGGGAGTATTTACTTGCAAAAGACAGGATATTGATGAGCAAACACGCAATTAACTGAAAGAGTTCTGTGTTCTTTGTGTCGAACAAAAGCATATTACATAAAGGCTCTGGCAGTTTAATTTTTTAACTATTTTTTCACTCACTTCTTTAAATGAATGAATGCATATGTTGCAATACGTTTTTCCATAAGCTGACTGAATGTAGTCACACGTTTGTTAAAGGAAAAAGATCGGCTTTCAATGACTTAAAATCCCACAGAACTGATGATATAAATTGCTTCATCTGTGCAAGCCAATCTGTCCATCTGTTACATTTTATGCTGGTTCATTTCTATATTTTAGTCAGAGGATCATTATGAACATCCTATCAGATCTCCTATGTAAAGCAGTCCATAGCTTAACTATCACTTTTAAGTCAAGTCTATAGTGTGTGTTGGAGCTAGACAATATCTCAAAAGACATCTTATTCACTTATAAAGCCTAATGGCAGGACATTTCTGCCTAATATTTACCACTCCATCATGTTTCAGAAATGCTTTTATGTTATTGCTGTCCCTCTGTGTCAGCCATTCTAGTGCACCTGTTTCATTTTTAGTGTTTTCTTTCTGTTTCCCCCCCAGTCCCCTCACAAGTGTCTGTATTCACAGCTTTTGTGTCTGCTTGTATTTTACTCCGCCATCTGACACCCCGTTTCTTTGCTGGGATGTACCTCTACAGTCCCAGTCTTTCACATTTCCTGTTCAGTTGTCATTTTTATCCTACCCTCCACTGCCAGACACAGAGTTACCTTTGTGCTCTTGACATCTCTAGCAGATGTCTTTATCTGACCTGAGTGCTCCCCAGCACCTGTTAGCTTTTCACCAATTCCTGTTTTAAATAGCCCCTTCCCCTTCCAATTCCACCAGTTTTCTTATTAAGTAACTTGCCCCCACCACACTAAGTACTTCTTTCCTTGTATGATCCTTTCCCTCCTTATCCCCATCTTATACAGTATATAGGAAGAGTAACCCTTCTTTTACACATCTTCTGCAAAAATGCAACTTTCCCTGGCAACTGCTGCAAGGTGTAGCCATGAAGAGCAGTTCAGGATAGGATTGTGTGGCAATTTGAACCCTAATGACTGTGTAGTCATACTTTTATGAGACGCAGTCTGTACAATGAAGTCCTTGCAGGGATAAACTGCATTAGTATTAAATTGTTAAAGTCTGGACATGGCCTAAGATTGTGAGGTCCAGCTGGTAGGTGGAACTGAAATGGTTCAAGAGGGAATTTAATAAGCTGGAAGTCCAAAATTTAAAACATGTACTTGTTTTGTACAATCAAAATGTAATTCCCATGATCTTTTAACTCCTCTCCCATATGTATGATACAAGATTGTGGCCATTAGCAGAGAAATACGGATCCATAGTGAGATACCCCTCAGTCTTGCGATGCACAGAATTACCTCTGATAACCAAGATATGAGGTCAGAAAATAATGGGTCACAGTTGATTCACCTAAGAGGAACAATTCAGGTAACATATGAAACTAGAATATGACTAGTTGATTTTTCCCAGCCTTTCTAAAGCCTAGGTGAGAATTACTCAAATTAATGCACTTCCTAGGAACACCCAACCCAAATTTTGACCCCCAAAATGGAATTGCCTTCTCTTGAGACTGCTCTCCCCCTTCCCAGTGTCATTGCCTGCTGCTTTTTGCCCATTTTGGCCCCCAAATGAACATCTCCAAACCACTCTGTTGCATACTGCAGATTTTAGTAATGAGGCAATTCAAGCTGGTCCCATATGAAACTTCCCCACATTCAGTTGTTTTGCTTTTCTTTTGCTTAATTGAACTGCAACCCTTGCATGCTTGAGTCACATCAATAAGGTATGCTTCCCTGCTTGGGAGCCGGTGGTATAAGTGACAGCTTAGCACATGGAGCAAACTATTTGCTCTGATTAAAAGAGAAGAATACTTCACTCTTTGAATTGTGTGGTGTGAACATCTCTTCTAGGAAATGTTTTTTTCTGAAGGAGGAAGAGGGTATGTCATCGGCAAACCCATCAACATGTTCTCCCTGTGTGGAAAATATGATTTCTGCCAAAGTCCTGCAGGTATATTTGAATTTCACAGAACGTGTCAAGGTTCTTTTTAAAACATGTTTCTTAGTAATCAGTACTGCCAGCGTACAAAAAGGTGTAAGATTTAGTGTGGCTGTAATCAGATGTTTTCTGGGCTTTTCCCCTCTTCCTTCATTCACAGACTGCCTTGCCTTGTCCCTTAGCTGTCCCATTAGGCAGTGGTTATACTTGGCTGTTGATCCTTGGTAATACATTGTGTGAATGACTGGGTTTTTTGTTTGTTTGCTTTATGTAGGGGCTATGAATGTTTAATAAAGTGCAAAAGCACATAGATGAAGTGCAGGGAAACACCCGGGGCGGTTGCTTAATTCATCACTACACTGTGGCCATTTTAACTGTCTGCGTGGCCACCTCTCCACAGGATGGGCAGCCTACAGCACATCTGTTCAGGACCTGCAACTGCATTAACCTCAGGATTATGACATCAAGAATGGCATTTGTACAATTAAAAATGTTATCTCACAGGGCAGCCCTTGTTGCCCTCGGCCACCTTTGGGTAAATTGTGTTGTAGGAAAGGTTAAAAAAAGCTGCTGGAACTAATCCTTTTGATGAAACCTTTAACAAGTATGTCAAGCTCCTCTGATCTTGGCCCTGGCAGAGTATAGTTGTAGTTAATGTCCTCAGCTCTAACTCACCGTCTAAGACCCTCTTTCCTGCCGCGTGTTTTCTTCATCAGTTTGTATTTCTGCCAGTCAGTGTCACAAAGCACTTCCTGCTTCATCCCCGCCTGACGGGGTTAAGCCACGCTGATGGTCTGCAGTTGTGTGCAGCTTCATTTTTCATAGATTCTTTCTGATAACCATAACATGAACTCTGGAGTATGTGTTAGGAACTGAAAACAGGCCAAGTGTTTTGTATTAGAGCCTGTATTCCCACATTCACCAATTCTCCAAGGGTTGAAAATGCACCAGTGACATGTATGAGAAAAAAAAGGCTGGGACTAAAATCAATTTTCTCCCCTCTTGCCTACATGAAACAGAATTAAAAGCACAATGAGCCTTATTCTTTTTTCATTTACTGCTGAAATTCCTCCGCCGTCTGTGAAGCAACTCTTGTTACACCACCGTAACTGGAAGGAGAATCAACCCCAGTGTCTGCTGCAGATGTTTGTACCTTAAAAAACAGGAGCACACACAGCTCCTCTGTCTACTCATTATTTAAAAAACCAGTAAACATTTTATCTTTATGGGTGGATCTAGACCCCGGAGAACTGCATTAGCCAAAACTTGTAACTGGTTCTAAATGAACAATTTGATGCTCCCTTTATACATGACAGGCTTTCAATATTGTAGTGCGCATTGCGACCCTAAGCTGTCAGTTTAATGCCTGTGTTAACACAGATCAAAGGATAACTGAAGCAAAAGATAAAAATATAGCAACAAATACCCTAGCGTTCTTTCTTATCTCCAGTGAGAATTTTATATTAGGCTGGTTTATTTGCTTGGTGTTACAGTCTCCCTTACTTCCGTTGAAAAAAAAACCTAGGGTGAAAAGCCACAATAATCCTTCAGATAAAATGTGAGAGTTATTTATGCCTGTGCTATTAATAGATGTCTCTTCTTAGAAACCAGCCATTTGTGGGTTTTTTTGTAGCATCAACTTGAGATCTCACAACCTCTTTTTTTCTTTTCCATTATTTTTTTCTATTTTTTTTTACCTTTTTACTGTAATGCAGACCCATGTTAATAATTTTGCCTTCCTGGCTGTCAAAGAGATTTCCTGTGGTCTGCTTTTGGCTGAGCACTCAGACAGTTGCCGTGTATATCAGGCATTTGTTTAAAAAGTAAACAGCTACAGTCATCATTGACATAAAAAGTTAACCCATCACACGCAGGCTTTTTCACTTTCTTAGTGTGTATCCATCAGCCACCTGAAGACTCACTCAGAGATGGACAGCCAAGGACTTGAATACATTTGGGGGTAGTTGTTGCCATGAGAAAAGCAAGCCAAGTGTCATCACCTGAATGCTAAACAGGGATAACCATAGATTTGCTCATGTGGTTTGGTCCTTTCGTGCTGCTCAGGGAAAAGGATGGGGGACACACTGCTGGGTTTTTCTAGCCAGGTACAGAAGGCGACAGTCCCTCCCTCTCTGCCAGCACCAGGCTGTGCAGGGCCCACACGTACCCTTAAATACGTCAGGTTCATTTTTTCTAAGAGCAGATCAGCTATAGATGTTTTTCTTAGCATCATTTGAAGGATAGTTGTGGTTTCATAAGTTATTTTTCACAGTAATATGAGAAAAAGGTTAAATTATTCCAGTCTGGCTGAGATGCAGGGGTACGTAGAAACATTTACTAAAAGTGGGTGCCTTAAGGCTTAGGAACATAATTACCCTTTTACTTTATTTTTCCCCTCTGCTGCAGTTTTTAAGATGCCTACTCCTGTTTTAAACTTCAGATCACTGTCTGGCTGTTTTGTAGTTCCTAAGTATTAAAAATGTTTTTTGAGGCTTGCCAGGAATGCTATATGAGTGAATAATGCCATTTGACTTACTGAAGGGCTCTAATGCAACATTAATTCAGTGTAACAAACCTCTTGCAGAGCACTAATACAGCTTCCTTTAAAAGGTGATGAGATACCACATTACAATGTCACAACCATAATTATTTGCTTTAAGAGTGAATCAGAATATATATTTCCTGCATTAGCCTGTACTTTTAAAGTAAGTGCTGTTGGACATAAATGCCTCTGGTTGCAGTAGCAATGTATGCTAACACATCTTCCACAAACCTCCTGTACTTTCTGATACAGAAAAAATAGTACTGATGAATTATGTTAAGGTTCACAGGTTTTCATCAGCCTTTGGAAACCAAACCTACACACACTGATATACCATGGCATGATACAGAGTAATTTGGGGTAGGTCTCGTTTCATCTGACTTTAGCTCCAAAAGGCTAGTCTCCATGGGCATGTACTTCTAGTGGATTATACAGAACATCTTTAAGTTGGAGGTCTAAGACAGTGGAAAAAGTTCTGATCTGAAGCAGGTTTTTTCTCTCCATCTGAACATGTAACATTAAATCAGAGAAATCTTCATTTTTTCTGTCTAGAAATATTGCAAGAAACGGAAGAGTCCATGAGCTCAGGGAAAAAAAAAATATTTTGCTGGGACTAAGCTCCTCAAAAACACAGAAGAGTTTAAGAATAGCCCATAGACATCTTGAATGTGGTTTGGGTAGCTGTAGGTGCCCATGTTTGGAAGAGCAACCCATTTACTGTAGTGATAGGACAAGGGGTAATAAGTTCAAACTTAAACAAGGGAAATTTAAGTTAGATATAAGGAAGAAATTTGTCACCATGAGGGTGGTGAGGCACTGGAATGGGTTGCCCAAGGAAGCTGTGAATGTCTCATCCCTGCCAGTGTTCAAGGCCAGGTTGGACAGAGCGTTGGGCAACATGGTCTAGTGGAAGGTGTCCCTGCTGATGGCAGGAGAGATGATAATAAGGTTCTTTCCAACACAAACTGTTTTAGGATTCTATGATTGATTTGCACCTGCTGGGGTTGATCTGTGTCATGAAAGGACAGGCAGACAGGAAGTGAATTCATGCACTGACTGGTCTTGACAGCTCCCTGCTGCTCATGCAGGGACTCTTAGCATTTGTTAGCCTTCCTCTTCTTATATCATCACAGTTGTAAGCTCTTGGATTTTACATTCACTGAAACATAAAAGGGGGGCAACCTTTCCCAAATAATTCCAGCCTATGTAGTAGAAAACCCAGGTGCTGGGGAAACTCAGTAATGTTTACATGTCTTCAGAAAATGTCCTTGTGTGGTACTCTGGAGAAAGGCCAGGGAGGTGGGAGAGCCTAGAGGCTTCCCTTGAAGTTTGTCCATGTCCACGTGAAGACAACAGAAGTCCTGAAACCCAGGGGAGATTAGGGGAGAAGGGAGCTAGTGATTGTGTGGTGACTAGGAGGCCAGGCAGGGGGTTGAGTAGATGGGAGTTTAGGTCTGTGCTTGGAGAGCAGTTCCCTTTTCCATCCCCTGCTCAATGCAGAAAGCACATGTTGCAATCCAACCTCTGTCACAGCTGAGGGTTCATCCAGAAAAGAGGACTTCAGTGATTCTCAGTTCAAGGGAAGAGCAGAAAATGAAACTGGGACTTTGAGTTAGTGCTGTTCTCTGAGCAACAGGAGTGCCTGGTTCCAGGGGGCTTGTGAAAGCACTTCATGTCTGGGGGCCCTTTATGGGATGCGACATAAAATCACTCTCTAAGTTGAAACTGTGTACTTCCACTGCTGATGAAGATGCCATTGTAAGTCACTCATTTCACATATTAAGTGGATCAATTATCTTGGCTCTCTGACCTTCCAGTTCCAGGAATGCCCTGGGCTTTTTTGTTCCCAAGCTGTATTTCTTTTTGCACAGACCACGAACTGAATTCATTTCTCTAAGGAACATGAATAAAGTTTGTTTTTCCTAAATTCCTGGCAAACAAGTTGATGAAATCCATATGGATCACAAAGACTGAATGCTTGAGTACAATGTTCCTCATATGAGCAAACACTTGTCTTCTAAAATAGACGACTTTTAGCTGTGGGGATTATATATATACATATTTGAGATCCGTTCTGTGAGCCATCAGCTAGATTTCAAAAGCATAAGACAGGAAGCTGACTGCTTCTGGAGGTGTTTTCCTTCTTCCTCATGTTAAACATACACACTTTTCAGATAAGGTTTGTTAATTTTGATTTGTCTCATATCTGATAAATAGAAAAAAAAAATTGTTAAAAAGTGGTTTGAAACTTTTATTTTAAGCCCTAATCCTTCTCATCCTGAACAGCTGTGAGTTTTAACCTTATTCTTACCATTGTCAAAATCCCTTCAACACACACATACACACATCTACACATACCCTCTGCACCTCCTACCTTGGCCAAGGTGCAGATGATCCAACCTACTGTGATTTTGAATCAATCTCTTTTTGATATGTCCTGCTCACATGTCCATGCCCCAGCATGTCTCCAGCCCACACCTTCCTGGCACTATACTACCTGAGATGTGCTTGAGTGCAGGCTAGCTTGGGAAAGTAACTTGGGGACTCCCTGAAAGGTTGCAGAGAAGGTGCTTTCTCACACCTCCCAGGCTGCTCAAAGGTAAGCTATGCCCTTCCCTCCTTTTGGAAAAGAAAGGGGGTGACCAGCTAATTAAAACTGCTTGTTATTTGCAAGATGAGTAGCAGTGAAATGAACTATCAGTCAGCAGAGCTCATCTGTATATATGTAAAATCTGTACAGTGCTTACCTATCCCTGTCTGTGTATAAAATGTAGCAACTTCAGGTAACATCAGGTGCTAGACTCAATGGCTGTGTCACCTGGTGGGCCCTCTTTGGCATCCCCCAAACCCTGCCTGGGGGCTTCCACACCAGCAAGGTGCTTCTTTTAGGGCAGGAGCAAAACTGCATTTTTAGTCCTATTCTCTAGTGCGTTATCTCCCCACCTCCTCAAATGACAGAAGTGCCGACAGTCTTAAAGCTCCATGGGAAATGCATGTGATTGATAGATCTGAGAGCTGAAAGCATTGGTAGGAGTGTGATGCAGGATGGCTCAATTTGAGAGTCTAGGAGGGTGAGTATCATAGAATGGGCAGGGACACCTTCTGTTAGACCAGGTTGCTCAAAGCCACATCCAGCCTAGTCCTGAACGCTGGCAGGGATGGAGTATTCACAACTCCTCAAAATAGAATCATAGAATCAGCTAGGTTGAAAAAGACCTTCAAGATCATTAAGTCCAACCGTTAGCCCAGGACTGCAAAGTCCACCTCTGAACCATGCCACTAAAAGCCTCATCTATATGGTTAAATAAAGAGCAATCTTTTTTTAGTGTACAGCCCCAGAAACCTTTAAAATGGCTTGAAAGGAGAATAAAAGAAATTAGCAAAATACATGGTTAGAACCAAAGCAATTTGTGCTGGTGTTTTATTTCCTAAATGTTTATTTTGTAAGTGGAGTGAACAGTGTGTAGTAAAAAAAATTAAATAATTGAGAAAAGTTTTCCTTGGCAAAAAGAAAGCATTTTAAAAGCAGCAGAAGATGAAATGTCAAGGCAGCTGTTGGACTGCAGTCGCTATGGTAATCATAACACAACACTTTGATTAGTTAGGCACATGGCAGAGACTCTGGGTAAGAGCCCGGGGGTGCTGGTGGTGAAAGGCAGGTTATTGCTTTGTGAGGAAGTCTGAGAAACTCAACACAGATAAGGTTCTGTTGCTTTTAAAGGACAGTGTATGCTGAGCTTTCTGCTAAAATGTGTTTGTACACACATCTTGGCATCTTTTAAAAAACCCATCTTAAAATTAGATTGAGAGCTTTTTGCTAAGATCACAGAATCCTAAGGGTTGGAAGGGACCTCGAAAGATCACCTAGTCCAAACCCCCTGCAAGAGCAGGGTAACCTAGAGTACATCACACAGGAACTTGTCCAGGCGGGCCTTGAATATCTCCAACGTAGGAGACTCCACAACCCCCCCTGGGCAACCTGTTCCAGTGCTCTGTCACTCTTACAGTAAAGAAGTTCTTCCTGATGTTAACGTGGAACCCCCTATGCTCCAGTTTAAACCCATTGCCCCTTGTCCTACCACTGGATATCACTGAAAAAAGCCTAGCTCCATCATCCTGACACCACCCTTTACATATTTGTAAACACTGATGAGGTCACCCCTCAGTCTCCTCTTCTCCAAGCTAAAGAGACCCAGCTCCCTCAGCCTCTCCTCATAAGGGAGGTGTTCCACTCCCTTAATCATCTTTGTGGCTCTGTGCTGGACTCTTTCAAGCAATTCCCTGTCCTTCTTGACAGGATGTTTCCCTTAATACAGAATCTGCACATTTGATATCTTTCATGTACTTGTATTCACAACACCTTGTGGTACCACGAAGTCTTCTATTCCTATTTTCTCTTGTGGGGACAAGAAAACAGAAAGGCTGTGGTATAGATTCATGAGAAATTGGACACCTAATGTAGGTACATCCGAACTACCTGCATAATGAGTTAGGCTCACCCATGTCTCCATTTGTGCAGTTTTGACAGCTGTGTAAAATGAACATGTTGAAGGCAAGGTAGAGCTTCCTTTCTTTTTCCTCTTGCTCTCTTCCGCTTTCTGCAAACCAGAGCTGAGCCTTAAATACCATGTTATTGGATAGAATTGGACAGTCCTCCCAACCTATGTTTCAAAGGAAGGAAATAAAGGGGGTTGCTCAGTTTTGAAGAAAAGACCTAACTCCCCAGCATCAATAGTGCTTTGAGACCTGGGGAAAGCTCCTGGTGGAGGTGAGCAAGGGTATGTCTGGGTGGGGTTCGAATCAGCATGTCCTCTGCTGCTGAGCTGCTGCTGAGCTGCAAGCAAGGTTTCTACTCTATATGCGGTTTCTTTTCACACCTTTTGTCTGTTGTGTTTATTTTGACTAGAAACTCCTCCATGGGGGGGGGGCGGAGGCACTGCCCTCCCTGGCATGTGTGTACAGCAGAGTATGCCTCTGAGGCGATTTGGATGCTGTAAGTACACATCGCCAATGCAAACAGTACAAATAATGTTACATGTTCTTTCAGTGTGTTGAAATACATGAATTACCTATGATGACACATCCCCTGTTTATCCTTTGGTCTTTCTAAAAAAGACAAATCAATATCAGTCAGGGTTTGGTGGGTTTTGTTTTGCATGGGAACCTTGAATAGGAATGACAGTCCTGAATCTGTAACAGGCTTCCCATAACAGACTTAACTCTTCCAGAACTGCTGCTGGTTCTGTGTGGCGCTGCACTGCACTCTCAGAAGCCATGGCTGTTAAAATAATCCCTTCTCCATTCTGTTTGTCAACTAGAAATCTCCTCTCACCTGTGTGAATTCAGGGGCTAATCCTTTCATTCAGCTGGCACTCACTTTCCTGGGTAGCAGCCGGATTCCTCCAGCTCTCCCTGCAGCCAGGGCAGCCTGAACACCCTCTTCCCAGTGAGCCCCAAGCCCAGTGCAGCCTCTCACTTGTGTGCAGATGTCTCTGGTTTGACTGCATAGGTCAGCTTGTAGGACAGAGACCTCAGCACAGAGCCTGAAAGGATGTTTCAGTCCCAAAAGTGCTGGAGTAATACAGTAATGTAAAGTAATACCTAAACAAACCCATAAAACCTAGAAGGGGAGAGAGGTAAGTCCTGTAATTGCCCTAAGCTTTGCTAATCGTGAGACCACCAGCTGTGATAAAGGAAATTGATTTCACCAGTTGTCAGTCATCCTCCTGTTATTAATGATGAGAAGTTCAAGTCTCTTCCAGACAAGACAAAGTTCTGCTCTGCTCCACTCCTCTCTTTCACACTGAAAGGTCTGGCTATAGCAAATCCCTGTGTGTTATATGAGGAGTTTTCTCTCTCCCCAGTTGTTTCTCTTGCTGGGATCATGCTGAGACGAGTCCTTGTCCTGACAACACTACTTGGAAGTTCCTTGTCAGGCTTGTTCCTTCATCCCTTTACTTATTAACTAATAACTTTGACTTCTAGGGCAGAATTTGTTTGTACTGTGGCTAAACTGGTTTCTGTTAGCTACATTACCCTGTAAGGGTGCTGCTCAGTATAAGGGGTAGTACAGATGCAGGACAATGCTGACTGCTTCTAAGGGGAAAAAAAGGCATGCTTCTTTCAATTTTGCATGAAATTGAATTAAAATAAGCCATATTGTCGGTCAGGATTTGGGTTTTTTGTTTGACAATACGGCAGGGAACGTTTTTTGCCACCTCTCCTTAACTCCAGTGCAAAGCTAACTCTTAAAAAAGCTGTTGAAAGATGGAATTTTATCAGAAGGGAACTTGAAATTTTGCTGGCTGTATATCCATCAATTTTTGCTTGTTAGTGTTTCACTTCCAGGTAGATGTGCATTGACAAGCCTTGGTGCTGCTCCTGGAAAAATGAGGGAGCTCTTAAAAATAATCAAAAAAGAATGAAAAGGAAAACCAGAACAGGCATGTCCTTCCCTCTTCAGTCTAAGAAAATGGTTCTGGCAACACTATTCCAGCAGTGCTGTTTGGATCTGTACAGAGGAAAAAGCTGTTTAAGCTGTCATCACTGAACTTGATTTTCAGGTGAAATGGATCATTTTAAAATGCATTGAACGAACATTGTGGAAAGAAATGTTTTGGGGTCAGATGAGAGGTTTTTCTTAAATGCTGTCTTCTGGCTTGCCTCTTTCTGTCTGCTGTTTTCAGACTTGCCCATCTAATGTTTGGACACCAGCAGCGGGGCACATGAACCCCACCCCTGCAGTCTGACAGAAGAACTGGTACTGTGGTACACAAGGACTGCATTTAATCAGTGTTATTAAATGCATGAAGAATGGGGTCATGCATTTTTACTGCTTCAGTTTAAAGCACTGTGGAATCTGGCATGGAAGAATGATAGGAGTGGAATGACGGTACAAAGTGGGGCCTTGGGACCCCCACAGACTGTGTAGTACTACTAGTTGATTTTGAATATTAATTAGACTTGTAAATGATGACTGGTGGAATTCACTACTCTGTGAGGTACTTGTCTGTGAAAAACTTGTCTTCTAACCACAAAGTCCCAGTGTCTTGGAGAATCTAAAGATCTTCTCAAATCCTATTTGCCCTCTGGCTGTTTGAGTAAAAATTTAACATCTGTGAAAAATCATATAAAGGGAATGGATGGTATGTTCCCGAATGGAGCATATGGGTGGTAAGCAGAATGGGGAACTAGTGAGCTGGTGTAGAAAAGATGAGGGTTAGTAGGCGGAAAGGAAGTATTGCAGAAGGATAGTAGGAGTGGAAGATGGCAGAGAGGCGAAGAGGAATAGGAAGAATTTTGAAGGCAGACATCTGGATATAAAACCTTGAACAAGAGCTGGTCCTGCCGAAAACACCTACACCTTCAACGTGCAAAAGAGGTTATGCATAGGCTTGAGCCTTGTGTTTGCTGCAGCAGCAAATGTGTGCTTCAAAGGTACCCACACAAAAAAACACAAAGGAAACAGGAAATTGAGTGCTGCCCTTTATCATGTGCAGAAAGTTTCTCCAGAAAGCCCATGTAATGAGTGCTGCCCAGTGCCAGGAAGAGTGTTTTGGCAAGAACGCTGCTTGTTGTACTTTCTCATCACGCTGTGACCTTGATACGTTTTATTATTTTAAACACTTGTGTTATTTAAAACCTCTTATAATTACTCAGTTCTCTAGAGGCATACTTACAGCTTTTGCATAACAGTCTTGGGTAGATCCTGAAGCAATTATTTAGGAAATCCTGTGAAATACTATACTGTAGAAGCACTCTATGGGTTACTTATAGTATAACAACTATGGAAATGTACATAACTTGCTAGCTTACTGCCTCTTTATACCTGTGGCAGGAAAAGGCAGTTCCAAAAGGACAATACAAGGGACGGTACTTCAGGCCCTGTCAGACCTGTCTTGCTCCACAGTCACCACCTGAGCGCTGCTCTCGGACTGAGGTAATGTGTAATACTACTGGAGTCCAGCTGGGACACAGCAATCAGGGAACAGAAATGTCAGTTGTTAGCATTGCTAAATGACTCTTTGAATTGTATTAATATTCATTAGCTTTTTAGATACAATTGAAACAGCTATAGATTTAGATGTGCTAAAAAACAATAAACCAAAAATTAGAAGCCATTTCCAGACTTTGTTTTCATCTCCACTTTGGGATGTATGGCAGTTTCTTCTCTCCATAAAATTCTTGCAGGACATCTCTCTGTACTGTGTGTTTTACAAAGGTGTTTTTGTTCTGTTGTAAAAACTTGAAGTGGTGCAAAGCAAGTACAGCATGTGAGTGTAGGCAGCTTGCTGTGCCTCTTCCTCCCTGGATGTGCCACCTCTTACAGGCAAGCAGCCTGGTGTCCAATTGAAGAATGTCTTCAGGGGAAAGCAGATATTTTTAGAGGTACCCTCCGGCAGCAAACTGTTCATTGCCAGTTTATGTTTAAACAATAATCAAGCTCTTCCGCTCTCAGTTGGTGATTCACAGTCATTTTGTCCTATACAGGCTCTAGATTAGATGAAGGCAGCTGCACACATTTGATCAGGCTCTCACATCAGTTGAATTCTGACAGGCTGGCACTGTCCTGCTTCAGCACTATCCTTCATGCATACAAATATCCTGGCATGAGGGTTTCCTAAACTGCATGGCTGAGGCTGACCAGCATGGGAACCCTGCTACTGCAGAGAATAAGTGCCCTGCCTATGAGGTTCAGGCTATTTTGTTTCCCATTTAAGTTGTTGCACTGGAAACGCAATACATCCAGTTAATCTTCAACGGGCGATCTCAGGCGTTATAGATCCACTTATACCTTGTGATGAATTACTTCAGTGTTTGGCAAATATTAAATAACATTCTTTTGTTGACATGGAAGTGTGACCTGCGGGCTGCAGCTGGTCCCAGCGTTCGGTGCTGTTTGTGTCCTGCTGTCTGGCTCTTCCTCCCTCTGTTCTCTCGCTATTGAGGCGCAGCTGGTTTACGTCCGTCACAATCAATGGAAGGACATTTCCGAGGTGGTAATTGCTGAGAGGATCCGGTGCCGGTGGCTTTTGGAGCTGCCAATCTGGGGAGCAGATTTTGGCTCCTGCTGTGTACAGTATGTCTGCAGTTTGACCATTTATCTCACTTTACATACTTGAACTGAAAGAAAGGTTTGTGCAAGCACTTGCTGCTCATTCCCTGGCATCTCTTTCTCCCCCTCGTCTCCTCCCTCCCTCTCTTGTGTGTTATCAGCTATTGCAACAGCACTAAAATGTGTCAAATAAGGTGAAAGCTGTTGTCTAGCTCTGAAGTAATGCTTCACAGCGCCTCCATTCAAAATGTGACTTTGAAATAATCAGAGGCTCACAATTATGGAAAAAGACATGTAATTATACTGGCTACATTCTAACTGAGTGCTGAAGGCCCTACTTGTCAAACTTTGGTCTTTAAATGCAGCTGCAGAAAATTTATTTAGGCATTTTAGTAGGTGTTTCTAAGCTCAAAAGCTGCTGAATACTGTTAAGAAGATACAGACGTTGGAAAAACAATGAAATCAATCTGCTGCTGTAGGTGGTTGAATTGCGTTGTTTAAGATATCAGATGATAAAAACTGAGTGGGATCCAGTTGGTGAAATCCTGCCTATGCTGGGACTTAGGTTCCTGAAAGCCATTCAATTTCCAGTCTTGCTTAATCCTGTAGGCATCTAAATTCACTAAGCCACTAAGCCTCACTACCTAGTTGAAAGCTCCTTTGGTTCCTGGTTTTATTCACCTGTTAAATTGCTTTTGCTAGGAAATGGGCGTCTGTCTGTCTGTCTGTCTGTCTGTCACCTAAAGCAGTTTGAGACTCAAGCTGAGGAGGATAGGCACTGAAGTACTGCCCAAGCCCCTTGGAAAAGAAAATGAAAAACGAGATTTCATCAAACCAATTATTACTTTCATTTGACATAATGACACTGCACATGTGTTGCTGGTTAGCTGAGTGTCTAGCATGCTGACAGAAGAAGGGCAGTGCTGGGTGGTTGACAGAAAACTGACAACAGAACAGAAATGCTATTTAGCATCTTTCTTTCATCCAAAGATTGTGTGGAACCCTTAGAGCTCTTAGCGGAGCCTTGCTGGACAGCTTTCTGCAATGCATACCCCTTTATATTAGATTATCAGCGGATAAACAAGTAAACAACTTTGGGTGCTGGAATCAGAATAGCAGGTATCTATCATTTCCTCTTCAATTTCTCAGTTTTTTACCAAACCGCACAGACATTGTATTGAAGAAAGCTCCTAAAATAGAAATGTTAACCTTTTGCCTTGCCATGCTTTGCCTTGCCTTCCCTTCCATTCTCTTATCTTCTTTTCTGTCTTCTCATTTTCAGTCCCATTCATTCCCTTTGTTTTGTGTGTTTTGACTTTAAGCAGTTGCTAATCTCCATCAGAAATTTCATGGCCCTGCTCTTTCCTCTGCTGTTCAGTCCATGTATATTTGTACAGCGAAGAATGCTGCCTTCCTGCTTTGGCATCTTCTTTATTTAGCTCTCCTGTTGTTCAAGTCAAGACTGTTCACATCCGTTTGCTTCTCAGGCTCCATGGAGACTGCGTATAAATCCAAAGTGGGGTGACAAAGACATCATAAAAAGGTGTGTTTGCTTCAAGACAGATATTGAGAAATGTCTGATATGTAGCCACCAGGTAAGTGGAAGTAAACATCCTCCTAGCTCTACGGGATAAAGAAAGTTCACTATAATCCCTCATTTCTTATCTCATGCCTTCAATGAAGTGTCGCCAGATGGCAAGAACTGTAGCCAACACCCTTTCCCCTCTATCCTGTTTTATTCCTCACTATTTTCATCACTGGCATATCATATCTGATCTGTACCAGGTGTAGGACTGATAACGTCACTCTTTACTTTGCAAAAGACTGAGCCTACGCTGATCTGCAGAACCTTAGTCTATGTATGCCAGACTCCTCTGTCTGTCTGTGTTCTGGTACACATATAAATACTGTCACATGGTATTTGGAGGAAGTAAAAAGAGGGTGTCTGTTGGTTCCCCTCTCTTACACTCCATGCCTGCGTGTGCACAACTCAGCTTTGCAAGGATGAGCCCCAGAAGGAAGGAGATCAGCTCAGTGCTGTGTCTGGTCTGGCTGTGGAAATCCATTCCTGATTCAGTTTCTTGCACATGGACAAAAAGGAAATAATATTTTGGAATTACTTCCTGATTCAAAACTGCTCAGTCACTGCAATGTGGCAGAACAAGATGGAAGGTTATTGGTGGTTAATCTGACAACTGACAGAAATACTTCTGTAGAACAGTCTATTTCTAATTATTATTCAATTATATATGTTAGAAATCTCTCCTCAAGCATATTCTTAAGAAGACATCTTTTCAAAACAAGAGGACAAAATGTGTGCAGAGACCTCCCCTGCTGAATGGTTAGCAGTGTCCAGCAGCTTTTTATGGCAGCAGATGGTTACAAATAGAGAATGACAGAGCAAGTCGAGCAGAGTACCAATGATAGATAAATTGGTATGCAATAAGGCATATAAATAAATTATAAAAATACTTGCCTTTTAAAAATTTGGTGGAAATGTGCTTTATTCCTGTTTTCAATAGGACAGAGAAGACTGCAATTCAAAGACCTTCAATATGATCTGGGAGAGCTTTGTTCCACAACTTTGTTGAATTATTATTTTGCTTGCCTAAAGTGTTATAGCAGCAGATGTTTGAAAAGAGAAAACATCACAGAGAGAACACTTACAGGATTTCCTACTGTCTAGGGATTACCTAACGGAATAGAAATGTTTGCCTTTATTTGCAAGATATAAGTATGAATATAAATTAAAAATAAACAAACAAATCATTTTAGGTTTCATTCACAAGAAAGGTGAATAGTTTCTTAAAAAAGAGACAGATATCGTTCAGGGTTTAAATACTGCAACACAGTTCTCCAGAATTTACTGTGACTGATACAGTCCTCAAAATAATCATTGTACTTATCCTAAACAAACAAACAAAAAATTTACAAATAAGAGTGCAATATATTTGTCTACAGGTTAAAAGAATAAGCCCCTTAAATCACAATACATTCACAAAACTGCAGTAACAGTAAAGGAATGGTGGGAATGGATCTTTCAATTTGTACCAAACAATAGGTAAATCAACTTATCTGAGCTTCCTGTGGGGAAAAAAAAAACAGCTTATTCGTAAATTTGTGCATTTCAGTTTAATTTCCAGGGGTAAACAGTGGAATTCTGTGTCTAGGAGCAGATGTCCATTGCATTGCAGCCTTGAGGCCTAAACCCAAACATCTGAATGTTGCGTGAGCATTGGAATGTGAATGTGAGTGATGTGAATGAGCACATAGACAAACTAGAGAACAGCCTCTGCCAGTCATCATGCTGGGCTGAATCACACTGAGATACTCATAATGACACCTTCAGAACTGACTTAAAAAACTAAATCTGTAGCAGGTAATGAGGACAAAAGGGAAATAGTCACAGATGAATGCATGAGTGCAGGATTCGGGTTTGTCAAATTTAGTTGACAATCACAACATTCCTTGGCAATGACTTTATTTGTTAAGGAAATAGTGCATGCACTGCACAATTTAGACATCAAGAAACACATATACACACACACATATAATATCAAAGGCATCTGGCAAAGAGCAGAAGGTAAAAAAATATATCTGTACTGCATAGTACCAAAGGTCTTTTTGTCTCGTTGTTCTCTCTCTTGTGAACATATGAACACACTTGCTACATTGACCTCTCTTACTATTTCTGATGGTATCTGGGATGAGGAAGAGGAAGGCTAAGGTCCTTCAGGACTCCATTATCTTCTCTTCCACTCCTTGCCACATGTCACCCAGTCATTGAGGGCAGTGTGATCCTACGGATTCTCACTACCCCAGAAATACTGTGGAATAGATCAGCCACATGTCACTGATTTTCCCACAACATCTTTAGGCATGATTCTTGGACAAACCCTCCCATCTGATACAGGGAAGGTGTCTGTGCTCCTGTCACTGGACACAGATAGTGGTCCATCCAATCCTCCAGTTCCCATCACCCCATCATCTTGTTCAGAAGTTATATGTGCAGTAAATGAGTTTCTTGGAGAATGATCAAGATTTTCTTGACAGAGACTTCTCAGAGAAAATTGGATATCCACATGCAGGGGAAAAAAGAAAAGAATTATGTTCTTTTCAACTTCTATTTTTCTCAAGTCAAGAAATACACCTTCACTTTTAGACAAACAGGCCTAGACTATAAGGGTCTTGGTCAAGTTCTGTAAGTTTCTTCAAAGAGTCTTCATTTTTTTGACCTGTTCATGCATTTTCAGCTACGTCCCTTTGCAAGTACAAAGAGGCTGTTTCCCTTGTAGACCTTTTGTATAAGAAATTGAGTTGTTGCTGAAGGTGGTTTCTGAGCCTGGTTTGTCTTACATATGTAAGTTTAATGGTTTGTCTTACATACGTAAGTTTAAGCATTAATTCTTATTAGTGTTTTTCAAGCTTCTTTATTATCTTATTATCCAGTGTCAACAATGTTTCTTGTAGAAAATTTTATTTTAACATACTGTGTTTACTGTATACTTCACTGTTCCTTATCATAACACTTCACATTCCTCCTATACTGCGTGGCTACTTTTCCTATTTAATATATGTCAGAAAAAGCTGAAAAAGTACTTTCTAGCCCTACCAAAGCAGTATTTTGAACCCTTGTCCCAACTTTAGGTGCTTTGACTTACATCTCTGAAGTGCGAGCAAAGAAATAGGAAACACTACCTGGGAGGTACATTTGGTTTGCAAAATTCTTTAGAACTCAACCAGTGAGAAAAAGCTGGTTCTCCAATTACTGTGTTCACCAGGTATTCTTGCACTGCACCAGGTTTTGATGCACTGTCTGAATATGAATTAAATTGAGAAAGACAAACCCACATTTGAAATGTTTTTACTGTTTAATACAAAGAACCGGAACTGAGCCTCCAGAATTCCCTGTTCAAAATATTTACTGTTCACACAAGGCTGTATTCTGATCTTGTTATTCATACCAAGCGGTGAAATCTCTGACTGTTTGCTTCGCATTTTATTCACTTTGGTTAGTAAGTTCCTGCTCACAGGTTTGAGAAACAAGATTTTTACATTAAAAACATATTACAGATGTTTATGGTTTGTTGTTTTTTTTTTTTTTACTTTCCTTTTTCATTTTCTTTCACTTTCTCTTTGTTTTTTTTGTCCACAAAATTAGACTCACAAACATAATTCTTAAACCAGAAGGTATTATTTCTTACAGGCACATAACTTTGTTGGGAAGAGAACATCATGTTTCATAAACTAAATATTTCATTTTTTATGCCCTGAAATACAGCATCTCACCTGCTTGGCTAAAATAAATAATTAATGAGTTCATAAATAATTTGAATAACATCCTTTCTGAAAGTATTTTTTTATATAGTCCCGTCAGGCTGAATTCAAAACATTCCTATAGCTCTAAAAATATACATACTCATGGTTTCTCCTGTTACAGATTGGTATTACACTTGATACTAATGTCTGCATACTAGCAGCTCCAGCATGGAATTTTGTAACACATTTGTTTATCTTTGGCTCAGATTTAGACACAATAACACTGGTTAATAACTACCTAGTTGTGCTTGCTCTCTAAGATACATAGAGCATTTGCTGTCTTATGCTATGATAACCAAGAAAATAAATAGTAGTAACAGTGATTAACTCTGATGGTGACTGGATGGGGCTAGAGTGTGCAATCCAATGAGTTCTTCATGAGCATACTTCTCTACGTTTTGGAAACTTAAATCAATTTTGTTCTTTGCTATTAAGGATTGTTTCATTCAACCCCTTTGCATACCTATTTTCAGCATTACAAAAGATATAATAATATATGTAAGATTATTATACAATCCTTCAGAATTATAAAAGCTGTAATTTCCACTATTTAAATTTTAAAAGAAAAATCAAATAGGTGTGAGATTTTATCTTAACTTTTTGTCCCCAGCCTCTTTGAAACAGCAGTCATTTTCTGCTTGCAAACAGCGTGGCTGAATGCAGTTAGAGCCTACCTTTCTTCTTAAAATTTACTTCAACATGCTTAGTGTAATAACTTCATAGTGAGAGTCCTTGACTAGCAAAATAGCAGCTATTGCCTAGTATTTTCATTAAGATATTTATGGTTTTCTTCAAAGACCACTGAAAAATCTGTGGTCTGAAAACAAAAGAAAAATAAACGTGCTTGTGGATCTTTGGTCACAGGAGGAAGCCTGGGAACTTCCAGTTCAGCTCCCATTAAGGAAATTCAGTGAGTATGAAAGCTTTAACTGGGTATTTAGCCAAAGGATAGCCCATGTTTAAATGGCACAGTGTACAGCCATATCAAGAAAATCCAGGTCACTCCTGAGTGAAAATGGTTTGCAAGCTATTCCACTGGCATTAGAAAGGATTAATCTACTGTGTTATGCATTTCCTACATCCCTGCTCCCTCACAGTTGTTATACCAAGTGAAACACAGGGGTAACAATAACTAGCAATTATCACTGAGTGTTCAACAAACTTATGAACAATGTTGGTTTCCTTTCCATATCCCATCTAGAACAAGAGGCAGCCTGTGATGTGTCTGATTCGGACTTCGCCGACATTCATTGATTGGATAGGAAGCACCAAACAAATAGCCCGGTTAACAGAGGATTCCAACCATCCTTTATTGCAAAATCCAGCTGGAAGATAAGTGGATAAATGAAGTAAAAAGGAAGACTTATGGACTGACTTGCTCATGGACTCTTGAGGCCACGGTGTTCCTGACCTTACTGCAGTCCATTTTATTTCCCCAAAGTGTTACTCTTATTTAGTGGAATTTCTATTTTGCTTATTACAAAAATTTTAATTTTGTTTAACAGAATTTTTTTGTCTCCTTCTAAAACTGCTCAGATTCACTGGTTATAGTCCTCAATTATCTTCCCTTAGGGTAAACATGCCATTTTCATAAACCTCAGTAGCCTCCTTATCATCAAAACATTTACTCTATTTTTATTGAAAAACACTTGTTACCAAATACAAGCCAGATGGTGGCTTATTTTTCCGAAAGATAACATTTAATATAGACAAACATAGTGTTATATCTCCAACTGTAGAAAAATATTTGATCTCAGTGATATCTCTCAAAAAATTTACTTTGCAGAGTGCACATTATCTTTTCCTACATTTATTGATAATTCTGTGTCTATGCAAGTGAATATGTCTATCTTTTCTCCCTCCAGTGGTTCTTTTTCGTCTCCTTTGCTTACTGTCTGATTTATAGAGAAACTAATCTTCCTTTGATTTTGCATAAAGGGAACTTCACAATGGCTAGTCATACGCTGTTGATATTTTACTCAATTTTTAACACTGAACAGGTGGGAGTTTACTCATAGCTTAATGAATGATGTTGCATTCTAAAGGTATTATTCACATCCACTGTATAAATTACCCCTATGGGTATAAATCCAACTTTGAAAGATGCCTGGGTTTTATCTAGTTTATTTCATCAGCTTGGAGCCTTCTTGCTGTGTTAGTGTTGTTGTCTCTGACTTTATATAAGCCTGTTCATCTGTCCAGCTTAAAATTAGTGTTATTCCACTTGCTTTCATGATCTACCGATGTTCTGCTGTGACATAAGCAAATACTCCACTAAAGAAAGGTCATTTAAGGTAGTGCTTGTGTTGCCATGTAATTGTCTAAGCAATGAATGTCCTCCTGGCATTTGGACAGTTTTGCAAAATAATGTGTTCCATTGCAATCCTAGATTTTCTCTTAAGTGCCAGGGATTTTCTGGACTCATTGATCAGCACGTGTTAAGCATGCTGTATTTTAGGGACATAGGCCAACTCAAGGGCTCAGAAGTAAATCAATGGCATATGACAAGTGGACATGGTGTTCCCCAGAGAGGCTAAAGCTGCACAGAGTGAATGCTACTTGTAGCATTTTGTGCCATGTGGCACTAGGCATAGGCATCACTTTCTGAGAATAATGTATTTAACAGTGCTGTTTGTTTATCTACCATATGAGTCAACAAAGGGCCTTCAGGCTCAGCTCCCCAGCAATCCACTTCATAGCCTATTCGCAAGGCAAGTGAAAGGACAAGAACAAACAGTCAGCTTTTAGGTGGAAACTCAGAATCAGCACATTTTGAAACATGTGTGCTGCTTCACCGTTTTGTCAGCCCCATACAACTTCTGACAAATACTTCACTTTTGATTAATCTCCTGTCTTGATCCAAAAAAGTTCCATTGAAACAATTCTAAGAAGTCTTATAGAATCATAGAATAGTTAGGGTTGGAAAGGACCTTAAGATCACCTAGTTCCAAACCCATGGGCAGGGACACCTCCCACTAAAGCATGCTACCCAAGGCTCTGTCCAACTTGGCCTTGAACACTGCCAGGGATGGAGCATTCACAACCTCCCCGGGCAACCCCATCCAGTGCCTCACCACCCTTACAGTAAAGAATTTCTTCCTCATAGAGGTCTACACATACAAAAGGATGTTTTAAAGGCAAGTTTTATTAGAAACATAGAGTCAAAGTCCATTTCCACCTCACTGAGATGGCAAAAGACTGTTGACGTGAGAGATTAAAACAGAGAAACTGAAAAGAAGATAAACAATCACATATCATGGCTTATCACGTTAAACTGTGGCATGAGTTTGTCAGCCTACCAGAGGTCTGCCTAGGGATTTTTTACATATTTATAGTTAGACTTTCTTTTTGAAGTGATTTTCCTTTTTTCATTTAAAGTGGTGACTTAAACTAAACAAACACCAAGAAAAAGATAAAAAAAAAAGTAAAAAGGTAAAAAAGTGGATGGGAAGTTGTCTAAACTACAAATTAAAGATTATTTTTCACTGAGAATTTAAATATTTGGTCCAAGAATATTTTTTCAAAAGCTTAGTTAGTTCTTTTGCAAATATGTCTGAATTTGATTATTTGGTTCTTTCAGAACTATTCTTACTTTCCCATTCCCTGTTAATTTTGTTATTCTATTGCACAAAAATACTAAAATTCGTACATTTCTTTTCTGAGATGACTGGTATTTCTCTGTGTATGTTCCAGTCCTAACCAGAAAAAGGTGAGATTGCCACTTTCACTAGGAAAATACTGGTACTATGAAAGAACAGTAAGAAGCCCTTTAAGAAAAATTAAAAAAATAAAAAAATGAAGCCTTTCCGACAAAATTGAAAGTTATTGAGACAAAATTAAAAAAAAATAAATAAAAAAATCCAGCAACTATGACCATTGCTATTACTTGACACAAGATTTTCTTAAGGATGCCTTCCTTTTCAGTACAATTCATATTGATAACTCCCTCCTTTGCATGCCAAAATTTTCAACAAAGGATCTACTATTAAAGTCCAATTCCAAATGTAAAAACTTTTATTGCTTTTCTTTCCAACCTGAAGAAAGTTTTCTACACCTAAAAGCTTATCTAATTCTTCCACCCACATCTGTTGATCACATAAGTATTACCTCTGCCTGCAAATATTGTTTTACTTGTAGTTTTGCTGTTATCATTTCAGCAAAATACTACTTTAGAGAGAGATATTCTAGACGGTATTTTGGAGATCTTCTTTCTCCACTGTCTATAGTGGAATGAGGGGAACACTAGTCTCCTCTTAAATTTAGGCACTTCATTAAGTAATTTGAGTCTAATCTGTGCAAGATAGCTACTTAAATCTTGATCCTCACTGCCTTACCAGGTAACCAGCTATTAAAGCAACTTTAAAGATGTCTATGTCACAAGTCAATGTCAGTACAAAAAAATCCACACTATCAAAGTCAGAACACAACATTGATTTAACTTCAGTTTTTAGACATGTAACTTTTAGATTGCATAATATCCTTCCACAGAGACAATTATGAACACTGAACTTTGTCTAGGGGCTCCTTGTCACCAGAGACTCTAGTGGGAGGATGCCTCAGCCTCTGGGGACCTGCTGTCTCACATCATTGTGTTGCAGCTTCCAGGCGCACATTCCATTCAAAAAAGGGTGAAATCAGGGAATGCTGCCCTGTGTGATTTGTCATAGTCACTAAAAACATCTCTTTCTTGCAGTATTTTGTACAGACCTTCTTGAAACATGTAAAAACCCCACTGCTCCTCCATGCCCTGGAATTTCTTCTGTGGCAGTGCTGGAAAACAATCTACAATCTTTCAGGAGCCCTGTGAGGTTCTGCTTTCTCTCGTACTGATGACTGTCTGGATGCTTAGTGAAGTCAAAGGAAACTGTAAAAGGAAAGGCTGCAGGACTTAACAGGAAAGGTGAGACAATGGCACAGATAAGAGCTTCAGGTTCCCAGCTTCAAAGGAGTTCAGATAACAATGGCTAGGCCATCAAGTGATGGGAAGCATTTGTCTGTCTGGCTCTATCTTTTCTGGGATCAAAAGACATGGAGAAACCTCAAAGACCCTTGAAAAGGGAGGGGACTCAGGAGAGTGTCCAGATTGTGTCAGTGAAAAACTCTGGTGGGCTCCCTCCTACCACATTAAAGAAGGGAGCAGGACATTTCTTTTGACAGAAGTCGGGAATAAAACAAGCATTCCTTTTGATAGGGTGGAGAAAATTTGGTAAATAATGCATGTGAGTAACATAATTTAAAAAAATATTTTCCAGTATTGCATTCTTTCTGGCAAAAAAACAAATGCTTTGCTTTCCATTACAAATATTTTCCTTATTATTGTAGAAGATATTCAGGCTTTGGGAACAGAGCTTTTTAAATGGCCAAGACTGGTTATATCTGTCTTTTGTTCATAGCTAAGAGGATAACAATATGCCAGAGGATGTATTTTAGATGCTTCTCTAAGAATGGGCTCAATGAAGCCTATTATTTTTGAGGGTGCATTCATAAATATTTGTCTTACACCATGTATGTCACCCTGTACCCAGTAGTAAGAAGATCAGGTAGACCACATTCTGACAGGGTATTTGTTTTTCACTTTGGAGACTCCTCCCCTGAACACAAATATTGTGGTCATCAGAGCCACTTGCCCAGCATGCAGAGCATTTACTGCTTTCTCATAAGCGTCTGCAGCCCATGTGCTAGCTGACTGCATTGGAACTATTGATCATGAAAGCATATGAGCAAGAATAAAATTTTTCATATTGTCAGGAAGCTCTGTTTGGCCTTGTGGTTGCTATTACAGGACCATGTCACAGCTGTTGTGGTTTCAAGCATTCA
This sequence comes from Melopsittacus undulatus, assembly GCF_012275295.1. Taxonomy (NCBI): domain Eukaryota; kingdom Metazoa; phylum Chordata; class Aves; order Psittaciformes; family Psittaculidae; genus Melopsittacus; species Melopsittacus undulatus. The sequence continues at coordinate 43,592,982 of NC_047528.1, forward strand.
GGATTTGCTGATTGACTTTTTAGCAGTTGTTCACAATCATATCACCTCTCCAGCTCTTGTTTTAGCACTTCTCTGTAATTATTTCAGTAGGAGTTCATAAAACTGGACTAATTCTGTGGTCAGTAGAAACAGGTATTTTCAAAACATACTCATCACGCATCTGTTAGCTGGATGAGATGGTATAACCTCAGGAGCTGTGTATGTCTACATGAACAATAGAGGGGAAGTAGGTTTACTGACTGAGTTTTCTTATACTCTATTACTTAACAATATATTAACTGGAATGCTTCAAATATATATGTGATATTAGAGATCTGTAAACCATGATCCACAGGAAGTTTTCAAATAATTGTGAATTTTTAATCTTATGGAGAAAATACTAAAACCATATGTTTTCATCCTGAATAATTAAATAGTAGCTGCAAAGAGGAAAATGACATATTCTGTCAATAGTCCATTGGGTTAGGAAAATAATAGCTGCCTAACATTGCTGTAGGGTGCATTTAGGTTATATCTGAAGAAAAACAAGTATGGTTACCAATTAAATAAACAACCAATGGAGATTATGGCATCTCTGTCCATGTAGATGTTTGAAAACTGGATAGACAAACATCTGTCAGGAGTAGTGGGCATTTGTTGTGCATGATCTACCCCACTGCAAAAAGCAGATGATCTTATCAGTCTCCCTGTATCCCCGTTTTCTAAGGCTATATTTCTACTGATACATTAAATTTGCCTAGGTTTATTTTCTGATGTGGTTCCAGCTAGTATAGAGCAAGGTGTAACTCTAGTATCAAACTGCCTTGGCCATTTGAAACAAGGTGGCCAACTCCATTCTACTTAGGATGGACACTGGCTTGTGCCAGCTGTCAAATCATGCCCAGAAATTTCTTGGGAAGCTGCTAATTGATGTCAGCCAATGTTGTGTGGAGACCCTTCCAATATTTAACAGTGACAATGATTGAGACAAATTGTTTGGGAACATTTCCTGGCCCAGTTCAATTTACTAATATAGCTATAACTTATAATTCTGTGGTCATGTCTGTCCATGTCTTCATCAGAACTTTCTCAGACTAAAAAAATAAATAAAGCTCAATATTCCCTACTCCTGAAAGCAATCAGTCTTTTCCTACTTGTACTAGCTAGTGAAGATTCTCTCTAGCTCTCATATTTAGACTTCTATCCTTTTTTTCTCAGTAGAGGGCATCCTTAGTACAGTCACTTCAGTAGTCTTTATCCATACAGCAGAGTGGGAGCAAACTTCGTATTGCCTCCAAAGTAGACTAAACTGAGTAAACACTTGGAACATGTGCATATTTATGAGAAACACTAGGCCTTGTGGAACAATTTGGGCCAGTATTCACTTGAACAGGCTTTCTCCTCTTCACCATAATAGGCAAAAAAGGGGAAATAGGCACTAGAAGACTAGAATACACTTGTGAAAATTTCATGCTTAACCTTTTTTTTGAGTAGAAAGAAAAAAAAAAGCCAGTGTGAGCATAGAGTTCAAATAGCATATTTAAGTTCTTGTCAGAAGAAGGAGGGGAGATTTCTCCATTTACTTTAATTAAAGTTCTCCACAAGCGCTTTTTTTCCCCTTAGGTTTGTGAGCTTGGCAAGCTTTATGTTTTTTAAAAAAATCCAGCCTGCTCACTAGGCAAATTTTCCCATGCTTTCAAAGCTGTACTGTTTAGGCAATCAAATGTTAATCCGACCACAGTCTAGCTTTTGCTTTCTTCCCAACAGCTTGATATCTGTTGCCATTAATGTTATACCCTTAGATGTAGGGTAGACAGTGATGTCGCTGTCCAGCACACAAGTGGTAACGAACTGCAGCATAAATAATGAATTGATAACATTCATGTGTTCCTCACCCCCAGAGCATGTGCATGGGTAAACCAGCTGCAAATGATTTATTCTACGTACCAAAGCTATACTAAATCAAGCCAAACAATATTGCATTTTTTTTTTACGTAAGAGCAAAGTATTTCCCACGAAGCTGGTAACTTCTATCTATTAGCTTATAATCTTATAAAATATTTTGCTTTATAACACTCTGCCAGTGGTACGCATCATAAAAATTGAAGTCAGTCTCTAGGGGACTGAGTTAACTTAATAACTGGGAGAGTAAGCATGCAACTGAAATGAAGAAGGCACATCTAAGAAAAGAAAGTATAAAAGTGAAAATCTAAATAGTTAAGAGATCTCAGCCTTTGAAAAGAGGTTTTTCACTGAGTCTGATCTGCAATGAGCTACCACCATGAATATTTTGAAAGCAGACTGATGTAAACTTGAATTACAGCCCTTCAATCTACCTGATATGTGCTGCTATGGCTTTTACTGATGCATTTAATGTTCATCTAGGATTCTGGTTATCTGGCAATAGGAAAAAATAATAGAGGAAGTTTTAAAGAATTAATTGTTTCATCTTTTTCTGACATAATTATAAAGTAGGTTTATAATCAAAATTGTAAGATGTGTAACATTTATTAGAAGCTAAATTTGAATGACAATAATTTTGCTATGATTGTTTTTGATGATAAACTGGAAACAGCATACAGTGATCACTACCACATGTATTTAGACTTGGGTTGGCTAGACTTGTATTCTCCCAGGGAAACTGGGTACTTCAACTGGATTTCATTTTTTAAAATTTATATCTCACTGAGAAATTTCCAACTTAGTTTCCAATCTATTTATTCACAAGAATTCTTAGGGTTTCCACTAACTGTTGCAGATGTTCTTTGCTAGCCTGGGTTCCGCAATCTTGGAACAAGCTCTCAGGAGAGAAAAGGCCTATTTTATGGGATCAGGCTGTTTATTCACGCTGAAGTTAAAAGGACTAGCTGTATCATGTTGCAAACAACAGCAAATTATCTGAACAGATAGATTCCTTTTCATTACGAGGATAAATGAGCACGTACACACACACGCACACACAGATAGACACACAGGCATATGCATATGTATACATGAACTGTTTGGGAGTAAATCTGAGAAAGAAAATGAGGGAGGGATGAGGTTAGAAAAAGTTAATGAGAGAAAAATAACCCCCTTGGGCTTAACTCTACTCCTGTCAAAGGGTAATAAAGGGGTTTTGTTTGTTTTGCTTTGTCTTGTTTTTCCCCCCAATGAAAACAAATGACTGAGGCCTGATCCTATTCTCAGGCAAAATTAATGTAAAACCTAGAGTTGGAAGTTGAGCAAAAAAGGGGTGCCTGTTGCTGCTTGCCCAGAGAGAGGAGCTTGAAGGTTTAGGGCCTCAACCAGTACTGTGACATTAATGTCAGAAAGTTTTTGCTTCTTTATTTATGAAAAACTGTCCATGTCTCTTTAGGTGCAGAAGTTAGTTGGATTCAGTGGTAACAAAGGACCCTGTTTCTCAGAGATTCTTAAGAGCTGCCAGATAAAATTAGGGTTTCATGAAAGGCTGAGAGAGTGCAGACGCTCATAAATAACGATGCTGTCCTCCTTCCTTCAACAGCGCTGCAGTGGGGCTCTTCTGGCAGCAGGCACTGTGTTAATGCTTTTAATATGCTCTAAAAATGAGTTTTATTTTTTAATGAAAGTCTTGCATGTTTTAAAGAGATTTTTGCCCTTAATGGGAAACCAGAAGTTATTTTTGTTAAAACAGTATAGCCATCTCTTCCTCCTCATCCAGAATGTGGAATTTCTACCTTAAAAATTCATGATAAACTGCATAAACCACATACTCATGAACCTCCTTGGAGTCACTCTGTCTCCCAGTTCTGCATCTCTGGATGTCAGTTGTACCCTAGGTTGCACCTTACTTGGTGAGGGTGGGAGCAAAGGGGGGTCTTGGTTTGTCTCTTGTTTTATTTACAACAGAAGTTTTCCTCTATTCTGCTGGCTCTGTCCCAGTGGTCAACAGAAAGCTGAAAGTGAAGAAAGTTGATAGATAGAAAGGTTTGCTCTCTAATCCTTCCTGCCAGCCTAGAAATAATCCAATATTTCTTCTTATAAATGTGAAGGCTCCATCTCATTTAAATGTCAAATTGAGTACTTGTGTCAGGCTGCAAAACTGACTGTTATATGGTAATATTTTGTGCTGCAGAAAATAGGTGTTTGCATTGTCCTAGTCAACGACTCAGATGACTCAAAACAGCTAAGCATAAATGAGAGTCAGGGGAAACCCCTTTACAGGTTTTTTTCTTGCTCCTTGTCTGTAAGAATTAAAAATATTCTACTGATCTTTTTAAAAACAGATAAAAAAATGCAAGCACAAGGACACTTCACCAAAATTAAAAAAAAAAAAAAAATCACAAGCCCTAAGCAAGCACATAACATTTAGCTGAAATCACCTTCTATTTGAAGCAAAAGACCCACCAAACAATTGAAGCAACAACAATAGCGAGCCTTCCCTCACTGGAGAGTGCTGGCATCCTCCATGCCTTTTGGTTTTGTTTCAGAAGGAAATCCACCTTCCAGCCATTCAGCCCCAGAAGCTCCTTGGAACAGGTGCTGTCTAAGCTCCAGGGGGAATCAGCAGGCTGAAAGGAAAGGCTCCCAATTGCCTCCTACCATAGACCGAGAAAATACTTCATTATTTGTGTTTCTTTATTGAAATACAGTCTCTTTTATAGCTGAGGCAATACAGACAGCTGTTCCATTTATTTCAAATGCTCCCTGTTTCTGGGGTAATCTTTTAGAGCTGGTAGCTGAACCTCTGAGCAGAGTCTGCTTGACTTCTTAAATAGGGGTGAAAACCCAGAGTCTGGAGACTGACAGGAACTTTTCTGGTAGTTCTGGTTAATGGACTTAAACTTTCTTATTATTCTTTTCTTTACCTTGCAGCCAGACGGTCTTCCCACTGAGTTCAAGTAACAAAACAATTTGTAAAAGCCTTCATCAAAACTAAATCTTACTGTGCAATCTAATCTCTCCTTGGGTGAGGAGTTTGTTTTTCCCTTGACCAAGCTATATTGCTGGCAGTTTGGTGACTCCAGGATCTGTGAGTCACATCTTGATCTGTAAAGAAGCTGGGGCACGTGCACCAGAGTATATTGCACTTGCCTTTCCCGTTGCTACTGTTGGTGAGTGTTGCCAATTTCATTAGCGTGGCTAACGGTTCTAATTTACTTCTGGTTTATATTGGCTTCAGTGAAAGCAAATACAGTAACCCTTCACTTTAGGTGGCACCAGTAGAACTAGATTTGTTATGCCACAGCAGAGCCAAAAGAAATAGAATTATTTCTTGGAAACAGACTTATTTACATGATATATTCTTGTTAGTGCTATATTGTCATAGCTGTCTGAGTGCTTAACAGACTTGGACACAAAGATCTGGAGAAGGATTGTAAAAGAAGCAGGGAAAAGTGGAACAAAATAAATGAATTACTGGAAATAACAGAGAAAACCAAAAATTGATACCTACTGACATGCAAAATTGATAACAAGAGAAAAACATTGATAACATAAAAGAAGGAATTGAACGTGGTCACACTCAGGTCCTCTACATTCAAAAAAATCCCAACAACAAACAGAGAGTGGTGACCACTATAAATAGATTCATTCTGGCCACTCCAGGTGTATGTGAACCCTGCTGTCTGCAAATTGCCAAAGCTAGCACTTGGCATCTATAAAAACCAGTTCATTCCCTTCTTTTCCTTGCCACTCGAATGTCTGGGACTTTGTTCCTATTAAGTCTAGGTAGTAATTATATTTAAACAAAAAATACTTATAATGTATACATAATAATGTATTAATGTAGATTATTTTGTCAGGACAAGGAACAAAACACCAGATGAATCTTTTACAACATTGAGCACACCTCTGTGATGTTAGTCCATGAAAGGGAGAGAGCAAAGAACTGAGCATAAGACGCTTTGGAGAAATGCTGAAAACTGCTGGGCCTTGACAATCTTGCAAGACACCAGAAATACTGTAATCTTGGTTTGTGAGATGGGGGCTATGGGGAAGCTAAAGGATTTAAAGATTGATAAATAAGCATATATGTTTTAAAAAAATTGTCTGAAATAAACCCAAATTACAACCTACACTGAATTTGTAAATCTGCAGTGCATGCTGAAGAAATGTTAACGGGAAATTATGTTCTTCATTCATTGGCAAACTGGCAGAAGAAGGGATTAATCACTATCATTTTCTTCAGTAATTTCAAGGGGTGTGGAGAAGGCTTTCAGAACAATTCAAATATCTGAATTGCAGAGCACCAAGTGAAAGGAGACAATTGCAGCTGATTTCTGTGAACTATGTTGCCCAATGGCAAAATATCTTTTCTTTTTGAGGAATGCATATTCCAGATATCTGCTGCTGGCGTTTTGTCATCTACTTCATCGGATGCTGTGCTTCCTGTTTTGGATCTTATCCTGAGCACATGTGGTAACTAACTTTTATCAAATTTGACAGCAGACCACTGTTAGATATAGTTTCTGAAAAAATTGTGGAACTCTTTGGACTTAAACACAAGGAAGTTCAAACCCAGCTGGCCACCCTCCAGTGGGCTTTGTGTAAAACTGCTCTGGTTGAAGATTATTAAGAACATTCTCTTAGAAATAATCTCTAAATCAATTTTGAGACATTACAAGTCCATAGCTTGTCTCACTTTAGGGAAATTGTCTGGAAAGTTTAATTTCTTGAAGGCAAGTAAAGATGACTTTTCCAGATATCAAACAGAGGAAGCCTGATTGTGACATCTCCATAAATGCTCAGGTCACAGCTGCCAATTTTAAAGCCAAGAAATACTCTATGAAAGGGGGGTGACAAAACCTGTCTTTGGAAACTCTGGGTTCAGTGTCTGACTGGGAGAGTATGTATCCTAAGAAGACAAGCCTATTTCTACACAGTTTCCAGTCATCAAAGGAAACCCCTGTGGAACTTAAAGAGAATATTCACCTTTCAATCAACTCATCAATTTCTAAAGCAGAGATGTAATCCTGTGATTAATTTTATTGTATGACTTACAGACTTTCAGAAAGGATCTAATTTCTACAAAACATTTCTCCATGTCTTTATTGGCTTCATCTGTATTATATTACTTTTGATATAAGGAAGAAGTTCTTTAGTGTAAGGGTGATGAGGCACTGGAACAGGTTGCCTGAAGATGTTGTGAATGCTCCATCCCTGGCAGTGTTCAAGGCTAAGTCAGGTGGAGTTTTAGGTGGCATGGTTTAGTGTGTGGTAGGGGGGGTTGGAACTTAACGATCTTAAGGTCCATCCCAATCTCTTCTATGATTCTATATTCTATAGGATTTTCCACATGGATGAGGAAAAGCCCTTTGTTACCTGAAACAAGGGAAAGTTGTCCATGTAAAAGCCATGGTGTGAAGGTATGTGCAAATGACTCTGTTCAGCCTCATGCAGAGATACTGGAAGCCACCCCAGGTATTTTTGCTGGCTTATGAGAAGCATTATAGCTGTATTAACACAGAACTCCACCCAGCCTCATATTGTTTGCTTCTCAGCTGAGTTTATTAACCTATAGATGGTGTTGTACTGATGCAAAGAGTTTTTTGGTGGTTCCACACTAATCGATTTAGATTCCACTTGGCCTTTTTGGGGCATCACATCCTGTTAAGCAGACTCTCCAAAAGTGCCTGGAAGGAAGAAAACGCTTGTGTGAGAGATGACTCACCCAGTGTAGGTTGGATTCACTGCATCCCCTATGGAAGGTGTCAACCAATGGGAATGCCAAGTGCAATTATTTACTGTTGATTCTGATCTTAGAAATTATCTTCCAAGAAATAAGCAGACTAATGTACAGTGAGGAGGAGGAAAGTGTTTCTAGTGTGGTCGAACAGGTTAGCCACAGGCCTAGTGATCTGACCTAAGGCACTTGAGCTGAAGTTTTCAAATGCCTCTGCCTTCCCACTTGCGCACTTTAACACAGTGAGAAATGAGTTCTTCCAAAGCACATATGAATCTGAGCCCAGACTATGTCTGAGATTTTAAAATGAAAGTTTAGAGCTTCCTAGAATGTATGTAGAATCGATGTTATGTACTGCAGTTCACACGATTTTGTGGTGATTTTTATTATTCTGTATCATGCAGCTTATGATTTCCATTAATAACAAAAGATTTTTCATTTGATTTTTGCTAGTGGATGGCTGTTTTATCTGTACAATGAAAGCTGCAGTTTTAATTTAAAAATTCACCCCCTTTGCAACAGCCAGAAATTTCAGTCACCACATGTGTCTGGATTCCTTTACATTATCCTAACACACACTCAATTGTTAAACTAGACTTTGACAATGAAATTAGTGTCACAGATAAAAAAAATAAGAGCTTTAGCCTCTAGGTGCACCTGTTTACAGCAACTAGGCAGGCTCATTCAGAGTGTGAGTGTGTGTCAGTCTGCTGTTGCAGCTGTTCCATTACCATAAAAACCATGGTATTTATTAAGTTTTAAGCCTTTCTGAACTCTGTAACTCTGGCTTACAAAGGGAGGCTGTAATGCTATGTCTGGACTGTGATAATAGTTCAGATAAAGATCCAGCATGTGACTCCTAATGACAGCATTAAGTCTATTGGAAGGAACTATATCAAACTATATGCAGTAAAGCAGACAGCAAATATGAACCATGAAGAATTAATGATTAACTACTCACTGCATGCTTCACTGGGAACAGCACTGCCATTGAAGGAGTCTGCAAACTCTGTGGAAGAAGTTAACTCACAAACTGGAACTGCACAACAAAGTAAAAATCACAAATGCACTGCTTAAACTTTGGGTGCATATCTTTCACTGTAAGAAAGCTATTTCCTTTGCAGATAAATCTCATGTTCTCAGTCTTTCAGGTGATTGCATATGGATAAGACATCCCTGTACCTTCAAAATACTCCACACACACACTGAATTTACTGTCAGTCAAAGGCACGTTCACATGGATTCAGCTAAGGCGTAGGAGTCCCAGTCATGACGAACAACCAAACCCTTAGACGCTGTATTACATCTTCATTATTCTTTAAAGACTGCTTGTGGTTTTTCTTTTTCTAGGAGAAAATTGTGTGGGATTACACTCATTAATCTTTGTGCATTCTGTAATTTCAGCAACCCATAACATTTGAAAGCTGACTTTGGAGGTGCCGCCTTGTAAATTACTTCAGTGTTAACATCCACATCATAGCGAGAATTGGCTGGAAACCTTAGAGAACCCAGTGCTATGGCTACTGACAGGCTGTGAAGTTAACATCCATCTCCCTACATTCCTGGGAGCGAGGAATTGCTGCCTTGCAACTGCTCTTTTACTTTTGTGCAAGATACAACTCTTGGCTCCTGCTGCCCTGGGAATTCAGTGGGAGATGAAAATAGTGGGCAGGAGCACCTGCCTCTCCCAGGTATAAAATCCTGCTGCCAGGGTGGGTGTCAGGATGATGGAGCTAGGCTTTTTTCAGTGATATCCAGTGGTAGGACAAGGGGCAATGGGTGTAAACTGGAGCATAGGAGGTTCCACGTTAACATCAGGAAGAACTTCTTTACTGTGAGAGTGACAGAGCACTGGAACAGGTTGCCCATGGGGGTTGTGGAGTCTCCTACGTTGGAGATATTCAAGGCCCGCCTGGACAAGTTCCTGTGTGATGTACTCTAGGTTACCCTGCTCTTGCAGGGGGGTTGGACTAGATGATCTTTCGAGGTCCCTTCCAACCCTTGGGATTCTGTGATTCTGTGTTATGGGTCACCACTGTTCATGTCAACAGCCAGCCTATTCTGCTGCAGTGCAGGGTAGTGGTGCACTGGAGCTGCCTGACCTGGGCAGTTCCAGACCTACGCATGCCCAAGGATTTCAGCTGTAGCTGAAACCAGCTGAAACCAGGAATGCTCAAGTGAGGGACAATCCTGTATGAAGCTCTTTCTGTAAGCAACGGTGGAAAGCAGACAACCCCAAAGGTGATTTCAGCCTGCTTCAGATTTAAATCATCCAGTTGTAGAAGACTGCATTGACAGCATGAAATGATGACACTCAAGCCTTAAGGCTTGCTGGAAGTGCATGGTTGTTTACCTAAGTCAAGTGCCAAGTACAGAAATTATGTTTATGCCAATACAGTTCTATTTATGGCACTTCTATTTATCTTGCAGTCGTGAATGGGCCTAATGAAAATGAGGACAAGCTCCAGCATATTGAGGAAAATAGGTTATGATGTTCTCCTCCTTAAATTACAGAAAATTTTCAGTGTTAAACAAGAAGTACTTAATGGTTTGGGTCAGTATTTTGCCCCAGTGTAGTGCACCTCTTGATAGCTCCACATCCTGGCACTATATCCCACTACCTTATAACCAGCACAGTTATAGTCAATGAATGCTGATTCCATTTGTATTTTTGCAGTGGTTTTTGCATTTGTTTTCTGCTGCTAGATCAGCAGAAATTTGAAGGAATCTGAATTAGTTCTGTCTTACGACAGGTAGGAACAGCTTAACCTCCTGTGGTGGGCTGACCTTCGTCAGCTGCCACTCTCTCACTCCTCCTCCCAAACAAGACAGGAGGAAGAAAGTAAAAAGGAAAGCTCATGGGCTGAGATTAGGAGAGGGAGATCACTCACCTAGTGAGTGATCACTGTTACAGACAAAATCTAAATTTAGTCATATGTGGTAACTCTCTTGTCTATTTTATTCAACCAAAAGTCAGGTCTCTATTCTGCGGTTACTGGTCAGGGTCCCTCTATGGTCAGCGGAAAAAGACAGGCACGCTTAGATGCACATTCAGTATGTCTTAAACTACGGATGAATGGGTGGGCTAGACAACACTTCAGATCCCCCTCCACTGGCTGCAGAGGTAAACAAGACAAGATATTATTTCCTTCTTTCCTGGCTGCTGGATGTCTGCTCTAAAAGAAGATGCTTCTCTGCCAGAGAAGAAACAGCCTTTCCTACTTGACAAGCTGATTTTAGTGGTCTGTGGATCAGCTTCTAGAACTTCACTATCATGGAGGTCCAGCATCTCATTATGAAGATATCACAGGCTAGTACCACATCAGGACTTCTTGAAGTTTCATGCAAGTTTTGGAGTCTTTGAGTCTTGGGTATGTGCATGCACGTGTCTGTGTGTGTGTTTGTGTGTTTATGCCCATACACTGCTAAAGGGAAGAGGCTAGGAATGGGTTTGAGTGCAAGACTTGTGATCATCCAGCCTGGTCATCAAACAGAGCTTTCTGGCTCTGTTTTGGACCACTTCACTCCAAGAAAAATCTTCTCAGGAAGCCCAAGCCAATTGGTGCCAAATGACTTGATTTAGCTGCAGAGACACAGCTATTACCTGTGCTATAACAACATCAGATTACTGTGTGCTGAATGGGCCTGAGGTACAAATAAAGTATTGGGTTTCAAGGAAGAAGTCAGGAAGTGTTTTAAAAATAAGGATGTGGAATGATGACTTTATGGGAGAGGTCCAATTTCTTAAACAAAGTCGTATGGAGCCATTTGAGATGCCCTGAGGTACCAAACATGTCCACTCAGTGCTGCAAAAGACAGCACAAAGCCTATGGGGGATTTGCTTCTGGCATGGAAGCCAGGCGCCCACTGGGCTATCCTGTGGTGCCTACAGTCACAACAGGGCCGTAGGTTCAGGTAACTGTATCATACACTTACTCATTAATCACAGGTTTACATATTTTCTTTAAGGAATTGATTTCAAAATCCATTTTTTTTTCTTTTCTTCTTTTTCTCTACAGCTTTTTAGGGAATGATGATATCCTTACTGGAAGTGAGTGGGGCTTTGCGTTGTGAGTGGACATTAGTTTCAGTATTATTTACCCCAGTGACAACTCTGCTCTGATGAATGTGAGAATGGCAAAGCCAGGCAAAAAAAATGAGAAATGGGAACTGTTCCTAATATTCACCATTAATTAGATGATTTTCTTTTTCTTTTTTTAATTTGGAAAGGATTTCCTTTTTTCTTTCTTTTTTTTTGTTTGTTTTTTTTTAAGGGTTTGGAATTAGCTAAACCTTTCTCCAACCTGCTTTTTAAATTAATCATTGCTTTGTATTCTCCAATTTTATAAAGTAAAAAAAAAAAAAATAAAAAATCACCAGTGCATTACAAAACCACATTTTCTTTTATTTTAATGGCTGCTTTCCAAAGCAGGAAGTTAAGAAAATAAAGCAGCTTTATAGCCAGAGTAAGATAAATAGTACTGTCCTAAGAGACAACACTATTTATACTCCCTTTGTATTTGTGTTTCCTTTTCTGTCCTCATCTCCATTCCACTGTCTGTAATTAAACTCATAGCTTCTGAAGTAATTTTACATTTCCTTTCCAGTGATAATGCTGTTTTACCCCCTACAGAAATTCTAATGGTGTTGTTGTTAGTGCAGGCAAAGTATGAAGGACACTTTAATCTGTGCAATTTAAACCTGCTCTTTGTAGCTGGGTCATTATGATTAAATAGGTGATGGTTTCACAAATGTCTTGATGTGAGTGGGGTCTTGATGTTGCGTATGTTCTACCAATTACAGTGATGTGTAAAAATGCCCATCTTTCTGAATGCGGGTCCTCTCCTCAGAACAAAAAGAGGTGACCTAGGTTTCATCAGTATGAAGTCACATAGCGTTTACATTGGCTTTTTGTTCAATCTGTATAGAGAAATATATGCTTAGTGTGCTTGGTCTTCTGCAGCTCTTCACAAGCAAGTGTGCCTCTTCACTCAGAGTTCTGTCATTCATTGAGTCTGTATTTCTCCCTTATGGTGATACATGCCACGTGTAGACACATATCCCCTAAGTCTGGGTTCTTAAAGTAGCCACCTGGACACAGGCTGTTATATAACAATGGTTTTATCATTGTCATCTTCCTCGACTTAGCAAAGAAAAACTTGGAAAAAAATCTTGCTCATGGACTCCAAGTAGCTGGGAATAGATACGGGACAAAGAGAGGAAATGTTTCAGGAACACCCTTGTCCATGGTCACTGTGTCTGAGCAGCAAAACGCATTTGTTTCAGCTGATGCAAAATAGCTGTTTCACTGTAGCCAGGGCAGGGGTAGCAGTGGTGTTGGGGAAGAAGCTGTGGACAGCCATGTGGGCTGGTGGGACTGATCCCTAAGTTGTATCTCACTGGGATGGCTCACAAGTCTGTTGTCACAGAGATCAGTTGCTTCACTTCAAAAGCAAGCCAGGGAGCTAATTAGTGTTTATGAGTGTGCACAGGGACCTTAGATAATCAGACATGTATTGGGGGGTGCCAAGATAGCTGTCAGTGTAAGAATAACTATTATTTCCTAAATTATTTTCCTGTATGAACAGCGTACTGGCTGTGGTGGAGTCCTGAGACACCTGTCTTGCACTGACTAAGTTAAGCCTAACAGAGAGTCTGTATTTAACTGTAAGTGCATTTTAGACACTCTAGACTTTAACGAATCTAATTATGAGGGCATTCATAATATGGTGCATGGCAGGAACTTCATGGGATGAAACCCATTAATACAAAATGCAGTCATAAAAAAGAGCAGCAGGATTATCCTGCTATCATAAACTCACATCTTTGGGGATTTAAGAATCACTACACGGCAATGTAAAGAACAATCTCAAACAATGCAGTGTTAATTGGTAAGGTTTTTCAGGATGAATAAATGTTCTTTCACAAAAATCCAAACAGTGTCAGGCACAGAGGAAGCTGATCCTTATTTAGGAACTACAGGCAATATAGGAAAGTTGCACAGTCTGAGGCTGCCTTGTCACACTCCTTTGAAGGTGAAATAGTGGTGGCAAAGTTACATTGCTCAGAATATCAGAGCTCCAGTAAGACCAAGCACTGCCCAGTATCGAACAACATAAAGAAATGCTGATATAAACCAGTGAAATATACCTTTATTCATCTCCCCTCTAAAGCCAGTGACTGGTTTGAATAACGTTAGGTCTTACCTAGAGTTTTTCCAAACCAGTGATGTGTGTAAGAGCCGTCTGGCAGATGTGGAATAATCCAAGACAAATGTAGGACATGCTGGATAAGTTGCATGTGCAGCAGAAGGGGCAGTGCTAGGGCTGCCTGTCTGCTGCAGCTCCCAGGAGGTGATAGGTAAGGGTGGGTGGCCAGACAGGACCTAGCTGTCATATGGCTGATGACACAAGGTACAAAGATTTTGGCCAGTGCCAGGGCTACCAGAGATCCAGAAGTCACAAAACGAAACTAGGAAGGTGTCAAAATATGCTTAGAGGGAGCTTCTCAGCAGAAAGCAGAGGGGGGAGATATTTTGGAAAATTTGGAAAAGCCAGCTATATGCTAGAGTGCTTGCAGACAGTGACACGAAACAGATCTCAACTCTTCTCAGTGTGTTTTTTTGAGGCAAGAACAGTTCTTTTTTAAACATCATTAGTTTTTGTGAGCTTAGAAATGTTAAAATATGATCAAGGTAACAGTTTGTTCATGAATAATATGCTCTAGAACTGAGCAGTGATTCCTAATTGAGAAATGGGTAGTACTCAGCCCAGCTTTCTGATTGGCTTTAGGTAGCTTGAATGCATGGCCTTATTTCACTGCAAAGCCCTGGCAGACTTTGCACATTAAAATTCTAAACTGTCTAAGTAGGTGTGAAACTAATTTTGTGTTTATTTTTTAAAAACCACCTCTGATCATTTAGGGCCATCCACTTCACTTTGGGAGGCCCTTACCTAGCTGCAGGTGGGCCCTAGGAGACAATAAAGCCCACCTCAGAGAGGATAATTTCTTGAATATCATAACCTGAATATTTATAGCTTCTGGAATCGTTGTACCTACTTATCCATGTTTCCAGCCACAACTTTTCTTAATAAGAAGGGCTTTGAAAAACTTGCTAAATCTGGACATAAAAGGAAACAGAAGTTTCCCTAGTGCAGTGGAATTTTTTAAAAGTCACATAGTAACTTTATTGATGAAACAAGGAAGAAAGCACTTTTCCACCAGACTTTGCAGAGCTTATTTACAAAACACAAGATTTTTTCACTAGTGTGTAGGCAGGGCAAAGTTGTGATGGGGTTTCCTGCAGGGTGAGGACACTTATGTGGCTTGTCATTTCATCAATGGGTTATCTTATTATTCCTTTGCTTGTGGTGTTTTAGTATGTTTATGAGAGACAAACCTTGGGGGAAAAAAAGTACTTTCAAAGAAAGATGAAAGCCTTAAGAGACATTTTGCCATCTAAAAATTTTATTTAACATGAAAATGCATGCTACACCCTCTTTAAAAAACTCAAAAGTGTTTGCAAATCACCTGTGCAACTGTAATTTATTATCTTGACCAAATCTGCTTTGCAGTTCACTTAGTCACTGCCAGAGACAAGCTCTAAGTTATCAAAACTGGTCAGTGAAGTCCAGAGAGCACTGGCTGACTGGTGTTCCCCCTCAGATTCAGATATCTGATTTATGGTATCTAAATAAAAGTGTCTGCAGTAAACTAGAGAGCTAAGCTTCTTTTCCTGTCTACTGGAGAAGCAAAGAGCTAGAGCAGGATTTAGTTGTCTAAGTATGGACATCTAGTGTCATGAGATACCCAAGTGTCTCCCACCATGTTTCTTCTGGTTCCTCAGAGAGATTCAGGTTACCTGTAGGTATTTCCCATGTCTATTATTCCTATCTATCAGCCCCATGTGGGTGACTTGGGTATCCCAGGTTATCTATCTCAAGTGACACAAACACGCTATGCAGCAGAAATACACTATTAACTGTTTGAATCCAAGCGTGCACCCTCACCTCCATGCGCTGCAGTGTGCACACAATATGTGATCTTTGCTTCTGCTGCAGTGTACTCTTCTCTGTATTATTTCTGAGTGCTGCTCTTCAGTTTCTGAGAGGTCAGACCCCTGGCTTTGCTGTCATTCCCACCACCCATGTAATGGTTGCATGTAGCTCTGGGAATTCAGAAACTATGGCTTTAATAATTCTGTCTCAAGTAGACATATTGAGAGAGTGTATTAATGGTCAACATGTAGTTAGATTAATGTAGAAGCATAAATATGCACATACATATGACACATCTACTGTGTTGAAGGATGATAACTCATTTTATTCTTACTAGTTATTTATTTCTCAGACTCCAAAGACCTGAAGAAGAAGGCGCAGCCAAGGTGTAGGTGTTATCAGCAGTATGTCCCCTCTTGGCATAAATGGGGCAGCCAAGATGTAGGTGCTAAGCAGTAGTATGTCCACTCTAGGCACAAATGACAATAGAACTATAGGTAAGATTGCAGATAAAAACCACTGCCACTAAATAAACTTTCAGAAGCTGAGCCAGATTTTCAAAGATCCTCCATTACCCTCTGCAGGGCTGGTAGGATGAAAAGTGCTTTTTTTGCAAATGTGTCCCTTCTTTCTCAGAGGTACAAAAAGGTCCTGCCACCACCAAATAGGATGACTTTAGCTGCTGAATGAGGTTTCAAATTTAGTGCTATCAGGTTATAAATCATCCGGGGAAGCTGTAATGTCTTATTGTAAATGATGTGACCTAGGAAGGACAGCAGTTCTGTGGGAGTGTTATTACTGTGTATGCTTAATATGCTGCTACCTATGTTTATATTTATACTACTGTATATGCTTGTGTTATTACTACATTTATAAGTGCAAGGACTAAAAGCTAAAGTATCATTATCCCACTACATACTGTCCCTCTAAAACAGGAGCAATGACTGTAAATGTATAAAAAGAGTGAGTCAGCAATGCCATTCTCTATCCTGTGAGTAAACAACTGATCTGAAGACCATCTACAGTCAGTTCAACAGCTTTTACCATAAAGTATTAAAAACCAAGAAACTACTTTTTCCAACCACAAGGACTTTTGTCCTTTAAGGCAAATAACAGACCGTGAGCCAGATCCTGCTGTCTTTGTATCCAGAAGGAGGAGGCTTTCATTCTTTAATTAAGCGGTCCGAGTCCTTTTTTTCCGCAGTGTTGGAAAAATAAAATAAAAAGACTGATTGATTATAACAACAAGCTGAACACCAGATGTTTTATGAATATACGGCTTCCCCAGCCCACACCCATGTGCATGTAAGAGAAAAAGAAAAACAAAGGACTGTTTATAATTGTCAGAATATTAAAACCTTTGCTTATTCAATGTTCTTTCTTTGCTGGCCTGTTCATGCAGCCAAAAAATTCACTTATGACATAGACCATTCATTGCTTGAGTTTTGCTTTCCAAACTTGGTAGAAGTATTTCATGGCCATAGTCAGATGTCTTTCTTTATGTAAATTTTGATAATTTGGAGGCTATCTTTAAACCAGTTCCTGAAACCACAGGCCATAATAACTCACTTGGTTTCATGTGCTCCGCTCAGTCCCATCAAGACAAATTGCTGGGTTTGGTGTCCTTTGCCAAAAGAGAGGAACATTCCCTTCTCCTGTTACATAACACTGAGACACTTGCGCGGGAGAGACGGGAACCAAGGCTTGCTGACTAGCAGGTATTCTGCAGCTCTGGGGCTTTCTGCCGCACTTTAAAGTATCTTTTATGGAAATCCAAATACTGTTCTCCTGCAGATTTGTGAATGCAGCTATTACTAGTGCATCAGCCTTTCCCTGAAAGAAAGGACGTGGACCAAAGCTTTCCTGCTGTGCCCATACAAACACTTCTGTTAGCTTTTAAAGGATTTTTTGTTTCAGCAATGCACGAGTTGATCCAAGAACATATTAAAAAAAAAAAGTAAAAATAAGTCCATCATACTGGTTTATAGTTTCTATAAAAATCTAAAGTTGTTTTTCCAGAGTTGTGAAAGACCAAAAACCTTCTTAGGATTCATTACTATCTTTAACTCCTTGGATGGCAAGACACCTGAAAGTGATTTTTAATGGCATTACTGGTTTTGTGGGTTTACAGTATCACATCATTTGACAGTGATCCAAAACACACTTCAGCCTTCACAGGTTGGTTTGAGTATGGTGCAGACACACTTTAAAGACAGACAGTAAAGCTGGAAAGCACATATTAGTAGGAAACAATAATCTCCCTGCTCAAGGCTGCTGTTAGCTTGAATTAGGATCCTGAACTGCTTGAATCCGTCTTTTGCTTGTGCTACACTTTGCTAGACATCGATGTAACTGAAATAAGAAATGACATGACTGCCTTGTTTAAACTGTGAGATGGCTAAAAAAGCGTCACATTAAATTCCCTGCTTTTCAGTTTCAGCTGTTCCTCAGATGCTTTTATAATCTCTATACTTAAATTGAGATAACTCCCTTAATATTTTCCCTAACTTAACTATATACACATACGTGTGTGAGTTCAGCTTGGTTTCTGAAAGGAATGAGGCTTAGGCCATCACATCGTGAAGAGCATATCCATATGTCTTGCTCATTCCTCCTCCGTAATAACTTTTGAACTAGTTGCTATGTGACAACCAAAGCTAACAATCAGGAGCTCCCAGAAACCCAGACTCCTACACATTTTGTGGAAACTGTGGCTGCAGAGGCAAGAGAGACCCAAATAAGGGATGCTACTGAGGAAAAAGCCAGTATAATCCATCTCTGTTACATCTGAAGGTATTGCAGGTGTGATACCAGTGCACACACAGCACTGCCCGCAGAACAGCACATGTTGCTGCTTTCCTGACCAAAGAGATGAGGGACAGAGGAGATATGGCGAGAGACTGGGGAGTGATACATGGAGTGAGAGTACATGTGGCCACAAACCTAGCTCCTCCCACTGAGCAATTTATATGTATATCTGTACATAAATAACATGGTTCGTATATAGCATGGTTCATATATACCATGAATAGGTTTGATATATACTACTGAGGTCAGTGAGAACTAATCTCTCCTGATATTAAGTTGGTAATGATCAGCTGAGGATCTTGGGGTTTTCTTAAGTAGTATTTAGCCAAAGAAGGAGAAAAAAGGAAAAGAGAGGGCTCAGATCATAGACAAGTTATTTCCTGGACTTACATACTTTGTTAGTCTACTTGACTTCCTACACCAGACTCCAGGTCTTTCTTTTAATGGACAGATCAGCAATATTTTTCTGTTGCTGATATGGAGACATTATTTTGTCAGGGCACTTATTCTCAGTAAAACCATCAAATAGACTCTAAATTTCCTCTTCAATCTATAAGCAGAAACATCTGATAATACATAAATATTTATCACTTTTCCACTTAAAATAGAAGCACCAGCATTGCTTTTTATAAACAAGATTTTAGAATCCCTGATACTGAAATGCTAAAAAAGTACATCAGGTTATGTTGTACTGTAGAGAAAATCCAGTGTATTTTTAGTACTTTTAATAACAGTTTTGATTTCTTTTTGAAATTTCATTTCCATTCAAGAACAGGTCACTGGAAGACTACCAGAACCAAACTTAGCATACTAAATTTTAGTGTAAGGCTTGTAAGAATCCTGATTTTTCCTAGTAATAAGTGGAAATTAATCTCCTCTAGTTTTTCTTCAGTGTTTCCCCTCTTAACATGCAGTCATGGATTGAAAATAAATCCTCGTGAACTAAGGTGTGGATTAATTTTGAGCACTTGATGGCAGTGCACATAGTCTTTCTATAAAGCTCAGTATTATACAAATTAAAAATACATATAGTACTCTGTAATATTGTCACTGAAAATGAGATTCAAAAGTTTGAGCAGCTGACATAAGCTGGGTGGTTAACACAGGGCCAATTCTTCAGTAACATCTCTGCCTGTCCTTGAGAGCAGAGCCACTGCAACTAGCCTCGGGAGGCCTGTGAGACAATGCTTCCCCAAGCAGCTTCAGAAGGAGGGCAGGAGGCTCAGCACATCACAGTACATCCCACCCACAGGTGACACTGATGAGATTGGTCTCCTTAGTGAATTACCACTGAGGAGATAAAAATGTGAATAGTTAGATCTCGGGAGATTTTGGAATAGTACTGATGTGCATTCAGATACTTGTGATTTCAATGGGAGCTGACCATGAAGCTGCTTCTAAAATCTCCACAAAACCATTACACCTTGCTCAAAATTCTCAAACCTCCTCAGGTATCAAGCATTTAGTACTTAAGAGTTTGTGCCTCACTTTCCCTTGTGTAAAGAAAAGTCTTAGAGTTCTGCCATGTGTTGTGGGAGTTAAGGAATTATTGCAGTGAAGCTCCCATGGCTGTAGGGAGCAAGTGGGCTGAATATGCATTACAGCCTGTGTTTTCTGCTTGCATGCTGCAATCTTAGATCAGAAGATCTCCTTTATGAAAGGTTACATTTGCAGATTTTATACTTGATTTCGTCTGAACTTACAATGAAATATACCAAAATTCCTAGAGATTTCAATTTGTCTATGTAAAATTCTGGTCTTGGTAGCTAAATGTGGATTTAGAGAGCCTGCAACATCTCAAAAACTGGAACTACTCAATTGACCGTGATCTAAAAATACTCTGTGTGACATTTCAGCTAGTTGTATCATGACTGAGGAGTGGACAATGTAACTCTGAATAGCTGAGATTTATTTTTTTTAAGTGAATAATGGAAAATACATGAAATATCAGACAGTTTGGCAGTTAAAGCAGACAGAAGACAGAAAGAGGAATCATGATATAATAAATATATGAGGGGGACGAAATAATTCTTTCCCTACTTTTTCCACACACAGGAACACTTAGATGCAACTTCCTTTATTTAAATGCACCTATGTCAAATGTATGAGGAATCTGATAATAACATTAATATTAACAAAAGTGGGAATTTGATAGCCTAAAATACGAACACTGTGACCTCAGATTTATTTTACATAAACCAGACAGTATCAACCAAAGATAATCCCTGTCACAGAACAGAGAGAGTGTTTCTCATTCAAATGTAGAACTCTGCTATATATAGCTTACTTTATTATAAACTTTATTCTTCTGAGATTAAATTATTTAGTTCCTTATGAGGTTTAATGGTGTAGTCCAAGCCACAAGCACCTTTCAAAGTTGATAATTTTCATGAAGACGAATTTCACTATTCTCAGTTTCTAGCTTGGTAGGGTAATGAGACAATTATTTTGAGACCATTTGTTAGAGGAAAAGAAGAGAGAAAATCAAAATCAGCAAAGCAGTTAAAGCACAACCTTTTTGGGAGCTCGTCCTATGACACTTTTTTTCTGAGACCCACAGTGTAGAGTGGCCACATGCTCTTCCTTGCAAAACCCTTGGAGGTGCTTACCTTTTATGCAATGAACCAGAGCTCAGTGCAACCAAGAGACATGAGTGAAATTGCATGAGCAGTGCCTGAATGGAGGAAATCTCTGCCACTCCTGTGAATGCTGGGCTGCCAATCAGTCAAAGTGGAGAAAAATCCTAGGGATCAGAGAGAGAATAGTTCACTCCCCTTTAGGTCCAAATTATACTGATAAGTGTATTAGATGGTGCTGAAAGAGGGGAGCATGTATTCAAATCACTTTGCATCTAGCTCATCAGGTCTGGGCTCTGAGTTAGGACTTTCCACTAGGCATTTGAACTCTAGTAGCTAAATAATAGGGTCCTTGAGAGAGGCCTTATTTTTCTGTCCTACTGAAATCAGTGCACTTGAAATAAATATGGATTGGGTGAAGAAAAAGACAAGAGGTTTATAGCAGGAATAGTTGGGAAGGTAATTTTTTTACCCCGGTCCTGGTGTGTCCTATTTGTCATGCAAAGCACAACAGCTTTCTACATAAAACCTCATGCATTTTCTAGGCTGGTTATGTGCTCTGGAGTAGCAAAGATTTGAGTGTTGGCTTCCTGTGTTGGATAATATTATCCTAACCAGTAAGACATATGCCTCCTCTGATTTGTGAATTGTTCCAGATATCCTTCATAAATGCAGCCCTTCTTTATCAGTTTTGGGTTTGGATTTTTGGTTGGTGGTTTGAGGTTTTTTGTTTTTTGTTTGGTTTTTTTTTTTTTTTCAGAAAGACTTAGATGAGCCAATTTGTAATTTTTGAATATTTTCCTCTTTTTCTGTGCCAACACAAATTTGCCAAATCTGATTCACATTGAAGAACCTCTTCCAGTTCAAATTGCTTCCCCCCAGAAAATAATGTATTTACTGAAAATAATTCAGTTGGCCATCCTATGGTACAGCATCCCTGGCTATGTTATAAGAGAGTAACACATTCTCAGTGCCTGGGCTTTTTGTTCAGTGCATTTTCTGAGCAAGCTTGGCAGATTAATTCCATATTAGCCAGAGTGTGATCAGAGGGCCAAACGCAATAGAATATTGATTTTCCATCTACATATGCCCCTGAAGTCAGAGGTTAGAGCAAGCTGGAATTTTTTAACCCTACAGGACAGAAGTGTGAAGGGAAAGATTCAGCCAAGCAGCAGCATAAGCTTCAGAGTGTTCAGACAGGAGTAAGAGAGGAATCTCAGGCTACTAGCACTAATCATCCTAGAGCTGCAGTTTGCTGATGGCACTGCCAATCGTTCTTACTTTTTTAATGCACTGTTCTCCCATATAGCTTTATTTATTTACCTACTTATTTGTTTACCTATTTATTTATTTTTTCTGTAGGATTTAAATTATTAGAAATTACTTCTGAGTAACTGGAGTATGGATTTTCCTCTTTAAACATTTCAATGTCAAGCCCCATAACAGGTGCTATGGACTGATGTGACTGCATTACTTTAGTTGATATTTACCTAATGCTAAATGACAACATCATTGTTTTTGAGGGAATTTGTTCAAGGATGGGAAATGTGGAAAATTTCATGTGCCAACAGAATAAACAAGTGATAAAAATGGTGTAACAAGTGTTTTTGTAGAGGCTTTTCCCTACTGCATTTTAGAGCAACGCGGAATGTCCGGAACCATGGAGGTTCCCAGAATTTTGCTTAAAACAAAACAAAGGCCTCTGTTTCTTTTCAGCTTGAAACCACCTGATCCTCATCTAAACCTGGAAGGCTGATATTCTCTTTGTTCTCTGCTTCAATCAATTAAGTGTACTTGCACAGCTTTTTTGAATCTGCTTACTGCTTACTTACGACACCAGAAGGTTGTTCCAAACTGGTGGTCACTGAATTATTTTACTTAAATCAAAACATTCTGTGGAAATCTAAATTTAACCATCTTTTCTTTCCCCAAGACTGATAATAAGCAGACTCATAAACTAAAGAGGTACGGTATCTCTTTCCAATACAGTGTAAAGGCAGAACCACATCATATATTTAGGCTAGCTGGTAGAGGCCAAATTCAGTCCTCTGCTGCATTCTTTGGGATCATATTGAACTCAATGAGAACCACCTGCAGACAGAATTTGACCCCAAAATGAAAGCCTGGCCACAGATTTCATTTGAATTACTTGACTTAGAAGTGAGGTAGGGTTTGGTTTTTATTTTTTTGGCTGTATTTTTGGAATAGTTGCAATAGTAATAGTAAAGCTAGGACATTTCTCTATGGAAGAAAATATTTAGAAATATTTTCAGAAAATAGTGATGGCCTGCTGTGCTGTGACATCTTTTAAAATATGCCATTTTCCTGAGGTATATCAGAACTGTTATGTTTGAAGTAGCAGAGCTTTTGGTGCCAAATGACTCACAAATTCACCTGAGCAGTGGTTTACAAATGGGTTGAGTCTCATTTTAATGAGGAGACTGTCTGGTCTGCTTTGGTTTAAGCAAACCTATGTTCCCACCACATACTGTGGGTAAATTCCTGAGCTGGAAGATAGGGATAAGGAGCAGAATGATGCCTCTGTATTGCAAGGGGAAATAGCAACCTGCTACACCAGTAAGACACACACAGTCTATGGGGTAGAATGAGATCCACCCAAGGGTACTGAGGGAGCTGATGAAAGTGCTCACTGAGCCACTTTCAAACATTTATGAGCAGTCCTGGCTGGCTGGGGAGGTCCCAGTTGACTGGAGGTTGCCAATTGTGATGTCCATCTACAGGAAGGGACAGAAGAAGGATCTGGGGAAATCCAGCCCTGTCAGTCTGACCTCAGAGTTGGGGAATGTTATGGAGAAAACCATTTTGAGTGCCATCACATGACACATCAGGATAACCAGGGGATCAGGACCAGTCAGCATGGGTTTATGAAAGGCAGGTCCTTCTTGACTAACCTGATCTCCTACGACAAGTTGGCCTTCTGAGGAGGCAAAGGCTGTTCCTATTGTCTACTGGACTTTAGGAAGCCCTTTACACTGCTTCCCACAGCATTCTCCTGGAGAAACTGTCTCCTCATAGGTTAGATGGGCCTACTGTATGCTGGGTAAACTGTCTAGATGGACAGGCCCAAAGAATGGTGGTGGATGGAGATAAATCCAGTTGGTGGTTGGTTACAGGTGGCGTTACACAGGGCTCAGTACTGGGCTCAGGTTTAGACTGGATATTAGGAAATTTTTTTCACTGAAAAGGTTGTCAAGCATTGGAACAGACTGCCCAGGGAAGTGGTTGAGTCCGTATCCCTGGAGGTGTTGAAAGGATGTATAGATGTGGCACTTAGGGTCGTGGTTCAATGATGGATTTGTCAGTCCTAGGTTGGACTCAATGATCATTTTCCAACCTAAATGATTCTATAGTTCTATGATTCTTACTTGATTTTAATGTTCTGTTGAATGACAAAATATGCAAGTAAGGATTTTTTTTTTCTACTTTGTTTAGAAGCAGATGACAATCCTTTAGTAATCTCTTAGTTAATCTCTTGAAGTTTAGTCTGCAAATAAAGGAAAAAGAATATTTCTCACTGGCTTAATCTTAATGTCCTTCAATTTGCCTTGCTGCAACTAAGAGAATGACTGGAAAATTTGGTCTAATGTTTCTTGAATTTTCCTTAATTTTCTTAGTTAATCATGATAATATTGAAAAATAAGCATTCCGTTACTTAAGGTACACCTGACTATGTGACTGTGAGCAAATCAGCAAATCAGCAAATCAGCATGACTTCTGAGTTCAGAATATCTCCGGTTCATGTTCCTTCTAAATAATAGTCCAGTGGTGGCAGCAACGTCTAGTTCTTAGAAGCTAAAAGAAATACCCTTGAAATATTTCAAATACTCTCATGTACTTGAAAGTGAAACAGTCATTTAATAAAAGTGTAATCTTGAACAGTGGAAAGTGTGAGTGACTAAAACATGCACACTAATCTTTTGAAATACAGTTTCTCTCTCCTTCTCTTTCTTTGTCTCCTTTGTAACCAGAAAAAAAAACATGAGTGAATTGTACAGGCAGCTCAGAGATGTGTACTTAAAATTGAGTGATTGGATGCCAATGGTATTTTCAAGGACATGGGAGACATTGACTTAAACCAAGGACTGAAACCACTAGAACATGTTCTTAGGCATATTCTCACTCCCCTTCTTCTCTTCTACTCCTTCAATTCCTCTTCTTCACTAAAAAAGTGTTTGATTAAATAGAAGAGCTCTCTTGCTTTTTGAACAGTTACCCATTTAGGGCCAGATCAGATATCTTTTCTTAGAATGAGTAATACCCTCCTCTACAAGAGTCCTTAAGACTGCAATAGTACTAATAGCAGCGTACAGCTTTCCTTCAAAGTAACAGTATTCTGGCCATTAAAACACGTACCTGTTATAAGGTCATATATACAAGGTGTTGCCATTACTTATTGCAAGTGTACAATTATCAAAGGTAGTTTGGACATCAAAAGCAGTGTCACTACAATAAAAAAGTGATAGCATGAGCTGAACAAGCTTGCCCAGGACCCTGAATGCAGGCATAAATAAGGAGACTACACAGAAGCATGCATGGCAGAATGGTACTGGTACTAAAAGGAGCTCAGTTTGGTACATTCCATAGCAGGGAAACTTGTCCAAGCTTCAGTTTTAGTTTGGTTTAGCCACATACACCCATTTTCCTCATGCAGACACTGGACTAGAAGTTGCAGTGTGAATTGACTTCAAAGCACGTATTTTGGCTACATCTGAGGCAACTTGCTTGCTCCAAAAACCTTGTGAGTGAAAAGTTACAGGCTCCCAAAGCATTACCTGTGTTTGATTACCAATGAAAGGATAGTTTTGCATTTCCAGGTTTGCAGCAACACTATGATCTGATACAGAAGGTACTGGAACAAGCTTTGATCAACAGACTGACAGCACCCAGAGGACATCCACTCTATGGGGAACCTGGTTTCCTGGGCTCAGGGCCAGCATAGAGATGATTTAGGTGTCCAACCATGACACTCCTCAGTGGGCCTAAAACTCCTTTGCTTGATAGCTGCTTTTAAGCTCTAGCTCTCACTCTTGGTCTCTGCCTGAGCTATACTGGACCTGTGCCTGTGCCTGGTCTTGTATCTCTCCTGTTTGGACCTTGATCTTGATCCACTGCTTGGCCTTACTCCTGGTTCACCATTATGGATTTGCAGAGTGATTAACCAGCTCTCGGTTGATACTGATCACTGTCTCTGGACCTGCTCTGACCTGCACGGGTGCTGTGAGGCTGTGTCCTTTATCAGACAAGCACTGCTGTGGCTTGCAGATCCCAGTCTGCATTCTCTCTCCATGCAATCTGTTCTTACTGCTCCCTGGCTCACAACATGGGGCTCATCACACCCAGCTGTGGGCTTCAGTACTACTGACATGTCTGATCTTTGTATCTGAAGTTTGTATTGCCTTTCAGACAAAAAGAGAAAAACAAATGTTTGTGGTCCATCTGACCTCCATGTGGTCAGTTTAGATGAAAGAAGTTTTTCCCTGGAAGGACCTGATTACTGATTGAAAAATGAGTCTAGAAAAAGTCCATCAAACATAAACATGTACTTTGTAGCTTTCGAAGTCCCAGCTATGGTGTCTGCACCTGTCTCTGACCAGCTGCTGGTCAGATTATTTGTTTCCTGGGTTCTACTCTAAATGTTTAGGCTATTATACATTCTTTACTGATGCAAAAGCTGTCTTACTGTCTGGCTCTGTGAACCACAATACAGCATAATACCCTACAACCTGGGTATTTGAATGCTACTATAATACAAATAATATTGATTTAGGCATTACATCAAGTAAAAATATGCTAGTTCTCTGTGGCTAAAATTATACTGAAGTCAAAACCCAATCTCAGGAGAGCAATACCTCTCCCCCATTTGAGATATTGAAGCACTTTGTGTGTTCCTATCAGATTTGTCCTCTCTATTTCCAGGGGGGTTGGGTTAATAGGGAAGAGCTTGGTTAGTGAAACAAAGAATCTGTGATTCAACCATTGCTAGCAACAGTTATTAGTACCCTTTCTGATCTCTGTAAACTGTATATTCAAGTTCCACAGCCTCCTCTGGGTCCAGCTAAACCAATTACTCTCCTAAGAGAAGACAGTATTAACATAATCAGTACTGTGTCATCTCTGAGCTAACAATGCTGTCTTCTGTGGACAGTCTGATTTCTAAATCTGAAAGTGACATTGTCCATCTGCATTTGTCAACACATGATCTCATTTGCGTTTTTGCATTTGGTGACCTGATGGCTGCCTGCTTGCGATATTTTTTAAAAAAGTAGTTCAGAATTTTTAAAAGTAGATTTGAAAGGTTAATTCATAGCAAGAACCATCCTAATTTTGGGAAGTTCTGAGACCATCACAGCTCCCATATATTTGAGCTACGGGCAACTTCTTTTCCTTGACCATCCTTACCTTATCGATGTATGTTTGATTTTTAGCTCTTGCCCTGGGAGCTCATAGTTTTCTATTTAAAACAGTCTTTTCTTTGTTTTCCTTCTTCTGGAATGTGAGCATAGATCCTAAAATCCCCTTTTGGCTACAAATGTGTCCAAAACTCAGCAAAACTGGGGGCCTGTTATGTGTTTCTTTGCTGGCTAGTCATAATCAGCATGCAGGTATAATTTTGCTTTTTGAAAGTTCTGTGCATGAATTAATGAGTTAATCTAAATTAGCGGAGAAAATAATTTTCAGAATTGCCTGCCTCTTGTTAGCCTGAGGGCTGGGAGCACATGAATGCTCTCAAATCTGCATCTCCCACATGGCATCCCATTGCTGTGCCCACTTGAGTCAAAGGCCAAGAAGCAAGTACTCCTTTGAAGTACTACCTTAAACAAGAGATAAGGAATTGTAAACTTAACTGAAACCTAACTGATGGCAAACAATTCTGTCTTTTCATGCACAGTAAGCAATTGCTGAAACTGTCTTTCAACCTGTATAATGTAATCATGACAGCAATCGACCAAACCCAGTCTCTTTTTTGCTCTTCCTATGTTATTCTACTTCAGCAGATCTTCCATATAAAGCTGAGTGATAAGACTTTTCAATTGCATCCATGTTTCAGAAGAAACTGTGCACAAGGTAATGACAGGTTTCGTCACCATAGCTGTGGCTGTAAACAGCTCCCAAGCTTCCTGTTCTTGAATGATATTGCAGTGGCTTCCTGCAATTACACAATATATTGTCATGCAGATTAGCTATGGGTCACTGCATGGGGATAGGAAACTTCAGAGGTTTCTGTTGAACCTGTCAGGTTGGCAGATCTAACATAATGTTGGGATCCCCTCCAGCATTCCTCTCTATAATCCATGCATCTTATTGCAGGCTCTCTGAGAAGGGGGTGTAAAACAAGTTGTACCATTCCTCTGAGGAAATGCCCCAGATGGCTGTTTTAAGAACAGGCATTCAGAGTCTGAGATTCCTTGACAGAAAATGACTGCAGGCCTGCAGGAAAGCAAGCTGAAGGAAACTCTAGGGATACAGAAATGTCTTTTTGGGGGTGACAAGAGAGTTTGAGATCCTTATGGGCTTTGCCTGTCTTCCTCTGAAAAAAGGGAAATGACAAACAAACATGCATGTACAG
Organism: Melopsittacus undulatus; assembly: GCF_012275295.1. Taxonomy (NCBI): domain Eukaryota; kingdom Metazoa; phylum Chordata; class Aves; order Psittaciformes; family Psittaculidae; genus Melopsittacus; species Melopsittacus undulatus. The sequence goes on from NC_047528.1 coordinate 43,621,575, forward strand.
TTACTGTTCAGGGAATGAAAAGAGAAAGACAGAGAATGTGTGGCTTTTTCATTTAGGTGCCAATGACAAGTCTGGAGAAGAGATGTGTTTCCTCATGCTCAGCAACTGTCATTTTGCAGTGGTCTTGTTAAGAATCGAAAGTGAGAGAAAAAGAGCTGAGGAGGAGAAATCAGAAACAATCTGCAACGTTAAGTTTAGTAAGTGTAAGCTGAGAAAAGGGTCAGGGTTATCATAAGCAAGGAAGGAAGCAGTCACAGTCTGCCAGTCTGCCTGTCTGAGATTTGAAAAATCTCCCACATCCAAAAGAAAGAAAAATGTGTTTGGATGACAAACCACATGCTGATACTATAAGCCACGTAGACTCAGAAGTCCAAATGCAGGTTGCATTTAGTATGGAAAAAACTATGATTTAGAGATTTTATGAAAAAGCTAAGCTTAAGAACTAAGTTTAGGCTTAGAAACAGATATGTCATGAGCCCTATCAGAAAGCACAGGGGTGTATTATGGTAAGTTTGGACAGTGTTTTAGGGATCTAGAAGAGATACTTGCCCTCACCCTTTACTCCTCACTGTTATGCTTTCAATATATATGTATGATTAATTATATTGTGTAGCAAATGTGAATGATTCCAAAGGACATTAGCCATCTTTTGAGATGTTCTTTTCTGGGACCTTAAAAATGTTTTCTCCCTTTTAATGAGATAATCTCTGAGAAGAGTTTACACTTTCCCTACTTTTGCAGTAGGCAAAGTAATCGTCTATGACAATGTCAGCAACTATCTCTATTAATCTTTTCCCTGCTTTTCAGTGATACTTTGGGTTACAGGTTTGACAGTATTGTGAAGGTCTTCTTGAAGTCATATGGGGAGTCTAAAAAACTACTAGGAAGGCAGCAATTAAAAACAAATGAACAGGTCTCAGAATACTTTGGTTTCTCTTCCAACTTCTTTCACTTACATCTTCTGCTAAAGGCGGGAGTTCTGGCCCAGGAATTCCAGAAAGCACACTGCTCCCTGGTCTGTGGTGTTACTACAGTGGAAGAAAGAAGTATATATTTAGATTCCTGCCTTGTTTTAAGCATTCAGTAAAGTCACTGTTATGAAAATCCTTTTTATCTCCAGTAAATGAGTAAATCTACAGAAATTGTTTTTAAAAAATGATCTCCACTCTCACTGAACAGATGTCTGTCCCTCCTTTCTGTGTCCCCAGTGCTGCAATTATCTTCTTGAAGCCATATGGGGAGGAGCACAGGACAGACATTCACTGAATTGACTCATTTATTAATCATTCATTATCTTTTGTAAGAATGAACAAATTTACTGGCTTGTGTCTGAACAAGAGTTTTCTGAGCAGATTCTACCAGTCAGCATTTTCTGAGGCTGAAAAGAGCCTGAAGATGAGAAAAGCACTGTCTTTCTCCATTAACAGTGCTTTTCCCATAATCTGCTGCTCAGTCTGAGTAGCTGGAGTAGCCAAGATGCGGTTTGTGCCCTGGCACAAGATTCATGCATGCAGAACATCTTAACTTCTGTCATGGTAGAGGACTGTGTTCTAACAAGCTGGTTGAAGCTTATGCTTCAGCTTGTCATGGTATGTTTATTTAAAGGCTTAACAGCTTGCCATGGTTACACTTGATGTTATTATTAATAGGAAATATTTTGTTTTGGCTCTCCTTCCTGACACAGGGTTGTTTTTGCATCATGGCCATCCCCAGACATCTAAATGCACCTTCTTTTGGTTTCTTTCCACATGTTTTGCAGTCACATCTGTGTGACCAGGTAGACAGCACAGGGATCATACAGCTAAAAGCAAAGCCAAAATTATCACAGTCTGACTCAGAGTAGGGCTGGCCAGACTTGAAATCTATTTGGAAGAATTTTCACATATTAAAATATCCTTTAAACCTCAGTACCTCTCTCTCATTCCCCCACCAGAGTCAGTCTTCAGTGGAAAATCTGTTTGGGAAGTATTACAGAGAATTCAGGTTTTATCTGTCATTTCAGTTACAATAATGTAATATATGACTGTCTTAAAATAAACATTTTAGAGAAAATATAAATCAACTGCCTAGATTTCTGGGAAGAGAACCTATCCCTAACCTTTACATTTCACTGGAATTCAATTTTAAAGTGGAAGAAAATGCCTGAACCAAAATCTGTTAAAGTGAATGGCATGACTCCTCTTGACCTTGGTGGCTTCTGGGTCAAGGCCTGTGTGACTTAGTTTACCCCAAAAAGGGCCATTTAATAGGTAGTTGATTGGTGTAACTGAAGTCTGAAAACAAGTACAGTAGCTGCAGTGGGCTGATGAATATAGCTAAACTGCTGTTCTCTAAACAGTCAAATAGCTAAATATCACTTAAGTGGCTTGGCTTAAATTACCTTGGAACAAGTTACTGTGAAAGGGAAATGAAAGCATATAAATGAGTCTGAGACACTTGTATTAATTTGTGGAGAAGTGAGGGAAACAATTAAGATAAACCAGAAAATGGCAGGCGTGTTGAGCCATATGGCCCTTTCCTGTTTCTAACACTTCTTTTGTTTAACTTTTCCAAAGCAATTTTGTCACTATTATTACTGTGGTTGTTTCAGTTTTAAACATGCTTTCCGAGCATTCAATCTTTTCCCCAGCTGCCCCTCTCTTAAAAAAAAAAAAAAAAAAAATGAAGGGGAAAAAATACAGTAAAAAAAAAAAAGAAAAGAATAAAGAGAGAGAAGAAAAGAATAAAAGTCCCAACCCAATTAAGAATAAATGTTGGAAAAGTCTTTAAGATGCTCTTTGGCTCACATTGCCTTTAAAACTTTGCACTGTATGCTAGTTTCTTTTGGTTTTGCTTTCTGCCTGCTTTGCCCAGCTGTTGGGCACTCCGATGTTCTGCTATAGCAAAGCAGATGCAGACTACAGATCACATGGACTGCTCCAGTTGAATGAAAGCAGCTTTGGTCATTAATCCTGTCTGTAGGTTCTTTGGCTTTTTTTTTCCTTTTTAACAAGTTGTCTTTTTTTTCTGTGTTTTTTAATTTTTTTTCCCATTATAGATTTTAATCATGGTTTACAAAAAATTTAGAAATTAGTCTAAAAGAAGTGTGAGAGACAGAGATCCAGCAGGCTACTGTGAGCTTTGAAGCATAAAAAAATAAAGGAAAAAAGAAGCTTTTATTGTCAGGAAATGGCAAATACCTAGCTCAGTTTAACAATTCTGTCTGGCTGCTAGATAGGGAAGTAATGCCTTTGGCAGTACATAAACTCTTGTTTTCTTGCCCTTTGTCTTCCGGTGTAAAACACTGTTGAAAAAATCACCTGTCCATTGCAAAGTTAAACTACTGGCTTTAACACAGTTGCATGGGAACTTCGGTTTATTAATGAATACAACATACCCTCTTTGATTTGAATGCTTTCAGAGCGCTGAAAAGATTCAAAAGGCATCGCTTCCTGCACCAGCGGCGTGCCTTTATACATCTCAGTGGTTCACCCCTACCCAGCTGCTATATCTCATTAACAAGCGTTTGGCCATCGCAGCAAACTTCGCAGTGTTGACACTTGAAAGGCCCAGGCAGGCGCTGGCAGGCTATCAGCTATGGCAACAGGAAACTGCCCCAAGACAACACTGAGAAAACAGCAGCTGCAAAAGCCAAAAGCAAAAGAGGACGGAGAGAGCTTGGTGTTTCCAGGCTGTGCTGTTTTCCATATGGGCTGTTTGTGCAGCAGAGCAATGCCAAGGGAGGGGAGGAGAAGAAAATAGAGAAAAGAAAGGTCTAATAAGGAGGTTGATATAAGCTCAGTACACGCTAGGGCATTAAATACTTTTTTGTTACATTTTAATGGCTTCCTAAAGTCTATTTTCATGCTAATAAAAGCTTGCCTGTCTAACAAGTTCACAAAAGCCAGGCCTGGGGCCCATCCATGAGTTAGGCTCCCTGAGCCATCTCTGGTCTAGGGTGGCTGCAACCTGCCACCCTTCCCAAAGGGACATGCTGCCCCATCCCCTTTCTTGCAGCACATCCCCTCTGCTGACAAGCTGGACACTTAACTCCCGTGACTCAGTAGCAATTATACCTTGTGTAGCTGCAACTACAGCCCTAAAAGAGCTCTGTTTCCTAAGTGTCACTGGAGTGGCGAGGACCAAGGCTGTTAGCCAAAATGGGAGCTTCACCATGCCAAGAACACCCGCTCTGCCTTGCCCCAGGCAGAGCATGTTTATTGTAGACTTTACACCAGACAGAGAGCTACTGAGCTGAGAGGGGAAGGAATTCTACGGGAGTAAGTGGGGTGAATGCTTTTATCACTGTATATTGGGATGGTGAAGCTTGTTGGCAATCTATGATACAGGGAAGAAGCAGTAAAGTGAATGGTGAAATGAGGAGCACTGAAAGCAGGATTCTCACTTAAAAATATCGTACTGCATTTTACGTATGTAAAGGAAAAGTAAATCCTGGATGCAGTTTATCCTACCCATTACTCTGTGCTTCCTCTGATCTGCCTGAGGATAGCCTGCGAGCAGGCACCAGCTTAACTGGCACAGATTAACTAAAACTCGTTCTGCAAACATCTGCAGCAAATCTTCAAGTAACAACGGTCAGATTCATACAACAGCAATGAAAGCAGCAGCAACAGAAAGCAAACTGACATGAGCTCAAGACTCACCACCACTTTAACATTTTCAATGGTCTGGAAAAAAACTCTCAAATAGTTTTAAGTTTTTAATAAGCATCAGTCGTTATTTTTCCAGTGGTTCAAATGTAGCACTAACCATTGCCATGTTTCTTCCTTCTGTTCCTTCAAGGGTTTTGCAGCTGTGAGAGGCTTGAAGGCGGATGTTTAGATAATCCAAGTTTGTATTTTACATTTACAGGTAGAAGTTGTATACACTATCACTGTTACAGAAAATGGAAACTATTTTCTCAAGCCTCATGCACGTCAAGCTCTGTGGTTTATACTAAAAGTGGATTTTATAGCCTGTTGTGTACACTCGATGTTTCCTGTGCCAAGGAACCACAAGACAGAAACCCTGCAACCTGTGAAGTTCTCCTGCCTCAGACCTCAGTGTAGCTTCGTCACTGATGGTTTCTAGCATGGCAGCGCACACTTCCAGCTCTCTAACCTGTGGTTCAGCTACAGGGTGACTCACGTGGTGATTCAGTAGGTGGCAAGTTTCCCTCTGTCAATATTGAACTTATGCCCCACTACCCAGGTACACAGCACTGTTTAAAGGTCTATCCTTCTGATGGGATAGAAGAGTAATGCGGTGACCAATTCTGGTTGTTCAAGATCCCATGGCAGTTAAGTTTGACAAGAGTGGAAATATTACCTCCTGGATGCAGGCCAGGTTTCAGTTTGGAGGAATACATTCTGATTAATTTTTCCTTTCCCATCCTTACACTGGTATGTAATCTTGCTTTTCTTGATGGCTTCTTTTCAGGTGACACAAAGCTGCACACTCAGGTGTGGGAGATGATTTCTCTGGATCCAAGGATCAGGGGATGGTGCTGGTATCCCTAGTTAAGCAGAGAGAAAGCATAGCAGGACTGATGTTACTCTCTGTTATTAAGAGTTCACTCACCCTTTGTCCAAAAGCAAAGCAACCTGAAAATGTTCAAGATTGGTCCTGGATTTTCACATGATATCTGTTGGCAAAAGTGTATGCATGTAATAGGGTAGAGCAAACACAAGTTTACCATGCTTAGTGTGAGGTGTCCCTGCCCATGGCAGGGGGGTTGGAACTAGATGATCTTGAGGCAATTTCCAATCCTAACTATTCTATGATTCTATGCTGCTTATTACTGCAATACAGGCCACTTGGAAGTACCAGGTGGAACTAGATGATCTTCAGGTCCTTTCCAACCTTAACTATTCTATGATTTTAAAACTTTATTTTGTCAGTAAGAGGTGTATGCTGCAAGAATCGTATGAAACCTGTTCTCCTGGCTTTATCTGCCAGTTTGCACTGGCTCCATTTTTGTAACCAAACCATACTATTATTTTATATTTCTGGTACAATATTAAGTGTTAATCCTGATATTCCTAAAACCTGGCTGTACTTCATATGCTTACTAGTTGAGAAGTGGTGCTCCTGGCAATTAAAATGAGGAATGCTTGCTCTGCGACTGACACATGCTTGTGACAGAGCAGTTAGCTACCACGCTTCCATGACAGAAGTACGTGGGTGTGCTCACCTCAGTGTGCAACTCACTCTCTTTCACTCATTTGTGCAGCTTCATAGTGGTTCACTTTCCCCTTCCTGATCAGATACTTTCAAGTTTTGGTGTAAGTTATCTGTCTTCCCACCCACACAGCCTCTGCTCTCTTCTCTTGCTTGAGGAAAGATTGGAGAACCCCCCCTGTGACTTGTAAAACCATATTTAGAACATATAGGGGTGTTTCACGGTTTACCTGTCATCTGTGTCACCAAGTTAGGGAATTACTGGTCTGATGAAACAGCAAAGAGAGAATTTGGAGATGTAGTGTTATTTCCCCTGGGTGCTACATTAGGACAATAAAACATACACTGATATCAGAGTTGATTCTTCACTTTCATGTCATGAAAAAGAAAAACAATTTCCTAGCAAAACAGGCTTACAGAGATAAAAACGTATTTTTTGAGTCTATGCTAAGAGGTACTTATTGTTGATTTTGAGAAGCAGCAGAATATATGACAAAATATAGCTTTGCTCTAGAAATGTAGAAAAAGCCCGTGTATCAGTCCTGGTAGACCAAAACCGTGCTCTAGATCTATCATCATCAGACAGCACTTTTAAAATCTTATATACATGAAGACAGATGTATGAGAAGTAATTACCAGATCATCAAATAGATATTTTATTGTGTAACTGTGATAAACTATAGCTATGTTGGAAAAAAACCTCACTGTAAAATACAGTGTAAGTTGTTTTTCTCTGTAACTTGATGAGTTTAATGTCACTTATTCTATGAAAGCTTATATATCTCAATTAATAAAAAGCATTATGCATGCTGTTAAGAAAAAATCTATTCTTTTAATGTGATGTCCTGCAAGTATACAAGTAGCATATCTACCTTTTTCCCTCATCAGACCTGAAAAAAGTACATCTGAGCTTGATGTTTCAAATGAAAGTGTACATGATTTTTCTATATTAAAACTTTGATCCCTGTACTAAAAAGAGAAGAATATGGAATTCCTTTTTTTTTTTTTTTTTTTCCATTTGGAGAGGGCAGGAAGGGTTTAGAATTTTGAATTGCAAATTCCATCACTTCCATAGTACAAAACTGTCAGGAACATTGAGCATCCAGAACAAAACTGTGTATCCTTCAAATAAAGCTTACAATAATTTCTGAGATGCGATTTCAAATGTGAAGTTTTTCTCCAAGGCAATATTTTCTTTCTTTAACCTAGGGTAAGATGAAACTATACAGTAATGTTAACATTTCCTTAATGACAAGAATACTACGAGGTTGTTGGTTTTGTTCTTTTTTAGCAAATCCTTGTCTTACAAATGTCTTTTGAAGGAAGCAGATTTTGAGGTAGTAACTTGGCCACATAGATCATTTAGAAGTCTTTGGGGTTTGTTTCTTCATCTGAGCATCTAAGATTATTTCTGGAAGACAGAACAGCTAGGTCCTGATTCCATAAAGCACACAAACATTTACACAATTTCCAGTTCATAAAAAGTGCCATGAAAAGTTACTCATTATAGGCATATTTATTTTAAAGATTTCTTGGTGTTCTGCCTCAAGAAACGATGGCTGATTTGAAATTGAGAGAAGTGCCGTAAAATGGGTTTCTTCAGCTTGATCAGGTTCAGTGAAGATTGTAAAGGACTGTAAAAGCCTGGATTCATTCAGTCTAGTGCCTTTGCAAAGACATCCTGTGAATGTTTTGTATCATTGCTGTCAGATGTGATTTTTCTCTGCTGCTGCAGATGTGCACAACAGATTTACTGTTACAAGTAATACACAGTAAATTCCTGATATGGAGGCATTTAGGGCCACTGCCAGATGTCTCATTTTAATAATACATTTGTATATCCTAGTTTTAGAGGCACAATTAAACTGTGAACAATAAAGATAAAAATCTGTGGAGGACAGGTATTACCTCTTTATTGTTGTAGTCAATCTACGGTGCTCAATAAAATGAATGAATTCATGTTGGTTTTGTGTTGTTACAACAGGATTACTATCATCTAGGTCTCATTCAACTAATAGTGTATAGGGAAATGTCTTTATTACAGCTGCCTGCATGGGAAGAAGGTCGCCTGTTGCTCCATCTCTTCTCCGACAGTCTGGATGCATAATTATCTCTGTCAAGCTCCAGGATGCATTAGGCAAATGCAGTCTCATTTCCATCCTTAGCAAATTAGTGAGGCATTGCCAGCCTGTTAACTGTACAATTGCCTGGGAAACATTGCCTGACCTTTCGAAGGGTTTATCTGTTTGCTACAGGCACAGGCATATGGTGCAGGGATGTTTTAATACATACCCTCTTTCTAGCTTTCCCTTGGACAGGGTTTAGCTGGTACAAATAAGAAGGGCTACTTCCACAACTGGGAGTTGCTCAGAATAAAAGCCTCATCCCAAAGAGAAAGAGAGCAAGAATGCAGGTTTAAAATCATACCTTTACTTAAAAGTAGTGGTTTTGTGAGATACTCCTGAAAGTTCCTAGTGTTTACTGCAACATTAGGCAAGACAAGACCTGACCTTTCCAGAAATACAATATTTTTTTTTAATTGAATGAGAAATTCTGATATTGGTAGTTGCTACTCTTGTGCTTACCTCTTTGGTGATCTCCAACCTATACTGGATTTTATGTTGAAGTGTTAATATGAAGAGGTGAATGGATTATAATAATCAGAACAGAGAATAAATAAAGGGGTTACTAGAGGGAAGTCTTCCCTAAAAAACTGGTTGGTATAATGGTCCTTTCTGGCCCTAGGTAACCCAGTCTTGCCTCACCTAAAGATGTCATAATTTCTTCCAGTTGACTCCTACACTGACAGCATGCTTCTAGATAGTGTGTATTCTAGAAGGACACTCAGTTTTGGTTTAAAAGCCTCAAGAGATGAAGGACCCAGCACCCCCCTGGGTAGTTTGTACCAATGGTTAATCACTTGCTATGGTAAAGTAAGAAAAGAGAAAAATCTGTCTTGAAGTCTGAAACGGATTGTCCTTGACTGTCAGCCTTCACTCCTCATAATGCCTAAATGAGCAGTCACATGGGCCCAAGCTGCCCTTGCTCTGGCTTGCAGGAATCTGAAAATTGGTTAGCAAAGGGTGGCTGTAGGTTGTGGACCCTCTGGACTGCTGTTTCCAATGATGGCAGTTGTCTGAAACGGAAGCAGCAGAATGAGACACAGCCTTCATTCCCATTTCCCATCTTCAGGGCCTTTCTGTGGCTGGCTCTGTGGCTGGGTCATTTGTTTTGGATTGTGTCTTGTTTCTCTGGCTCACCTGGGCCATGCCCCCATTGAAGCTAAGTTAACTGGGTGATGTGGTCATGTACCCAAGTAACTCTTGGCTGGACATTAGGATCAGAAGTGGCTGTGTTCTACCCTCAGTTTAGGGAAAAAAATGTGCAGAGGTTTTCCTGGGTTCAGCTGTAACAGTTATTTTTCTTCCTAGTAGCCAGTGCAGTGCTGTGTTTTGACTTTAATCTGAGAACAATGCTGATAACACACCAATGTTTTAGTTGTCGCTCAGTAGCGCTCACCCAAGGACTTTTCAGTCCCATGCTCTGCCAGTGAGGAGGAGCACAAGCTGGGAGGAAGCAGAGGCAGGACACCTGACCCAGGCTAGCCAAAGGGGTATGCCATACCACAGCATGTCATGCCCAGAACTGGGGGAGTCACCGCAAAAGGGATTGATTACTGCTTGGGTCAGGCTGGGTATTGGTCAGCAAGTGGTGAGCAATTGTATTGTGCAGCATTTGTGTTTTCTGAGCTTTAATTTCTTTTTTTGTAGAATGGCTGCTTAGCAGGGGGGCTTCTAGGGAGTTTAGGGGTGTAATTCCAGTTGAAGCTCATGATTATTGGTATTCCTTCTATTATCACTATATTTTACTTTATTTTAGTTATTAAACTGTTCTTAGCCCATGGGGTTTACATTGTTTTGATTCTCCTCCCCATCTTACCAGGCTGGGGGAAGGAGAGAGTTGAGCAAACAATTGCATGGTGCTGAGTTACTGGCTGGGTCTAAACCATGGCAGAAGTAAGGAATGAGCCCTGACATCTTCCAATATGTCACTGAACGAGGGTGCTGGGAAACCAGGGTGGTGGTCTGCATCTGCCTTCACTTAAACACATTCCTTGTGACAACAGAAGAGACAGGAAAGGGATGTAAACCCCATACTTTTAAAAGAATTGGTTCTGAGGCTGACAGTTGGAGAATCCCACTCTTTTCAGAGCCATAGTAACATCATTTAGTGTACATTATAACTTCCCACCATAGTGTCTCCCTAAACTGTGGTCTGAAGCAAGCAGGCTTGACTACAATCAATCTGGATCACACACTTTAGTAAATTCAATTTACAAGTGTCCCTCTTCAAACTACCCCTCCTTTCCTAGTAAAAATGTAGACAGCATGTAGACAGAGAGTTTTAAGAATTATCCCCTGGGCCCTGTTAAAGAAACCAATTCATAGATACTCATGTGTTAACCACATGTGTGTTACTTTTCCAGTAAGTACTTAGAAGCTAATGGTGATGGGGTAATGAAAATAGCTGAAACCATGGAAAGCCACTTAAAAAATGCAGACTTTTTGAAAAACAATTAATCAACTAGCCACTGGGCTATCAACATGGAATATCAGAATAAGAAGAAAAGCTCTTAACAGTCCTGCCAAACCATTATTAGCAATTCTTAGCTTTCTTCAAGCACATCCTCCTCTCCTTCCCCCTCACCCTCTTATATTTCCTTGCAAAGAGTAGAAGCTGAGTGCCAAATTGCTTCCCTGATTTCAGAGGTCCTGAAAGTCTCCCTGGCATAAATCAACCTGTTTTGGAGACATCTTGCTTCGCCTGGGTCTGGCAGATTAACAATGAAAAGGAAAGAGACAATGGTACAGTCAAACAGCCCTCCAAAAAGCACATTAGTTGAGAGCTAATAGCTGATTAGTAAAATCTTCCCATCATTTAAAGATGCATTTTCCGTAGTGATGAAAGCCAGGTCTCCTAGACCTGAAGTCAATGTCTGGTCTTCTAGGTCAGTTCCAGGGTAGGTTTACATTGCAGTTAGGGTGGGGTTTGCAGTTTGGGTAGGCATATGTGCAAGTTAGTTTTTAATATCAGAGCTTGGAAAAGATTCAGCAGTGTAGCTGAAAAAAACCCAAAAAGCACACTCAAACAGAACTGTGTGCTGCTATTAGGGCCCAGTCAAGCTAATGAACCCCATAAGGCCTTGAGTAAGATTGTAGAAGATATTCAATATTACTTTTGAGTTGAAAAGCAAGTAGTGTCATCTTCTTCAGTGCTGAAGAGTACATTGATGTTTTATCTTGGTTTTCCTCTGTAAGACTGAAAGAGTGCCAGTGTGGAATTTGCAGCAAGCAAACTATGATTTTCTCCAGTCCTGAGAGTCTTATTTGTGCAATTAATTAGTGGTAATTATTGTATCCAACCTACTTTAAGTTCTGTCAAGTGGCTCTGTGAGCTGTTTTCCTTCTTGATCTGCTGATACATAAATACAACTTTTTTTTTTAATTCTGGAATGCAAAGATATATGAAGAAGTACTTGCAATTAGATGAGTGTTCAGGGTCAAATGTATATATTTTAAGGAATATTTATAAATAATTACTTTCCATTTTTAATCCAGTTTTACCATCAGATTGTTAATTCTTTGTAAGATGCGAAAATAGGTGTTATTACAAAAATACCTTCCCGTTCAAGAACTCACATGCAAAAAATGTTTTGTTTTTTTTTTTTTTCAAACAGCTACGACTTTGTGGTCTTGATTAATCTTTTGTTGTTTTGATAGTATGCAATATAAATTATAAATTATGTACTTTAATTATATGGTAATCTTTTATTTAAGATTTTTAATACATGTGTTTGTATATCTGGTTATATATGCATATATAAAACAGAAAATAGAACTATAAAAGAAACAAACATTCCTCCTTTTCCCAGAAGAACCTATACCACTGCCTGTCAGAAATCAATTTGCATAGAAGGTCATTACCTTACAATGTTGATGTTCTTAAATCTTGTGATACATGTCTTTTTACTTTTTTCAAAAGCTTTCATTGTCAGAGTAAGGTGATTAAGGAGGAACCTTGGTTTTCATTAAAAGTCTCAACATTGTCTCCTATCTGACAGCTCATAAAAATGTATCAGCTAAATCTTTCTGACTTTTGTACCCACCTGAACCTCAACAGGCACACTGCAGAAACTGAAACAGCATCTTCTTGGTGTTTGGGTAACTGCATGTCCTCCCTTATTTCTGAGGCATCCTCTGACTGTAAGACTTATCAGCATTAACAAAATAAGAGGCCACGATCCCCTCAATCACAGGATACTTGATTTTCCATATTTCTTAGCTACTATTTAATTCCCCAGCTCCATTTCAGACTGCCCCAACTAGCTGCTATGGTGACAAAAGTCAGAGGTGGCTAAAGAGGTTTCATTTCAGAGAACATGACTGTACTCATCTGACCTTACCCTGTCCTAAACAATCATCTGGCAGCATCCAATCCTCAAACACCCATACAGGTCTTCGTGGCACCAGCTAAGGAATGCAGTAAATAACTTTGATCCTCCCTGGCAGCTGTGACACAGGCTCTGTGTTATTTTAGACACTTTTAATTGGAACAAAACATACAATGAGTAATAAGAACATCTCAGGGACTGAGGAAGACCCTGTACAAACTGCTATATAGTGTGGGCATGGTCAGCCTTTTGCAGGTGTCACTAGCCATGGGATTCCAAGGCTGCCTGGCCTTGGGATCAGTGCCAGTATCTAAACAGTGTGGTAGACTTTGGAAAATGAGGCTTCTGTGTGTGTATGCAAATATAATTAGTACATTATTTTTCATTATGCCAGCTTTCCCCAGCAGCCAAGCCAGACTGCCATTTACCAGGTCATTAATGATTTGCCTGATAATCAGATCTAAATTGATTTTAACTGTTTGTTTTAAATCCCTAGGGATTAGAATACCTGGATATTTTAATGCTTTTGGGAAACCACTGAAAATCCCACTGACTAAGTAATGTTTGGTATGTTTGTTCAGTTAATCCTAACAGCTCAAGCTTGTTCCAATTAATTTTATACCCAGACAACTGCCTGAACTTTTTAGTGTATTCTAGCAATTTGTGTATAGATCTTTACAGATCACTTCAAAATAGAGCAGCCTGAACTCTACAGGACACAAAGATTTTAAAGCTTATGGAACATTTATCTGCGCACTAAAAGATAGAGCAACAAACATTTTTTCCTGGGCTTAGCTGCAGTGCATGAGGGGTTCTACTGGAACTGGTGCATTGCATTATATTTATAACTGGATTGGCTGAGTGTCAAGACCTCGGTTTCCTCAGTTAGGGCAGTCCCAGCAGCCATTCTTGCTGGGAGACCTATGATCAGGAAGCAAAAATTTACCTATAGGCCCATTTTTCCTTGAAGTCCAGTTTTCAGAATGCAGAAACTGCAACTCAAAAGTATTTTAACACAGACCACCTTGTTCTCCATGACCAGCTCAGAATAGGCACAGTCTCACAACAGAAGCAAAAGCACTCCAACTCCCCCATTTATGGGGCCATCTGGAGTCTTTTTTGGTCCTCTTAGATTAAACACACCTGGAGGCCCTTGCTGGTTTAATGGCCTTCAGCAGGTTACTAAAACAAAGGCAGGGGACTTATATATGGGCAATGTTCTAGCTTGGCAGTTAGTAACAAGGTCTCTTGTAGCACCAACATGTTTCTGCAGATGCTCAGTTAACAACCTGGGGGCTCCTGGTATATTTTTCATTAATTGCACATAATTCTATTATGTATGAGATAAAATCAGGGAAAAGGAAGCCTAAATCACCAAAGAGCTCACTCTCAAGTATTCTTCCATGCTGTCGTTCAGGGTTGCATGCCTGGGACACCCTTTTCATCTGCCACCGTGAGGCCACGTGACTCAACATACAGGTGTTCACCACCTTTAATACTGTATACCCAAGTATGCCTTTTATGGCTTGATCCTTGCAGGCATGGTTTCCTAACTCAGGTTTCCAACAATGAGGCTGTGGGAGCCTACAAAATCAGCAGGTGTTTAGCTAGTGTAGTTGTCTCTTGCACATTTAGAGGAAGTAAAGTATGACTGTGGCTGAATGGGGGGAGGCTATGGCATTCCTTCTGCAGTTTACAGTCCAGTCTGGGATATTAAACTGTTACTCCACACTTCTCACACCTCTAGTTTTACTCCATCAGAAAACATGGGTATTCCTAACAGTCCATGGTTACAATGGTTGGATCTTGGCAAGGGTGTGACTTGCCCAATTGCTCATCTTCCAGCAAAGCTCCTTTTCAACCTGGGCCCTCTCTGATGCTGTCAGGAGCTGCTGGATGTTCTGGAAATGAAGAAATGTAGTCATCCACAGGACAGATGGTGGGGACAATACCACCTGCACTGCTACCAGCCCTCATACTGGGGCAAAGCTACCCTTTTGTGTCATTGCAAGTTCACAAATAGACCTTTTACTGGGAAAACATATTTTAATCCTTTAAGCCAAGAGCTCACGCTACAGTAGCTTGCCAGACCTGTAAGCCAAAGGTTTTCTTTAGGAAAGACTGAGGTTTTATTCAATGTCAAGCATATTCAAGACCTGATGTGTTTCTCCTGCAAATGAACAGCCATTTTCTCCTCTCTGCAGCATTTGATCTGCTCCTGCAGGTCTAAAGGGCCAGAAATGGACTCAGAAACACTCTGTTCACCAGTGCCCTTGGTCAGGGAGAGAGGAAACTCCTTCAATAGTGGTACAAGCTCCTCCTGTGATGCATCTCTTGGGCAGTTCACCTGTTCAAACAGGTGTATTGGGTATGGGTGACTTCACCAAATGGCTAGTGGCCTGCTGTCTGGTGACGAAGGATGGGCTACCTGAAGAACTAGGGGTTTGGCAACCAAGAGGAGTTTGGGAGGAGCTCATTGTGAAGATCTATTGGACTGAACAGTGTCATATCCTTGTGAAAGAGAGGGCAGCACATTGTACCTGAGCCACTACACTGGAGGGAGATAATATGCCTAACCAGTATGAGTCTCTGCGGACACGTGCAATGCTAGTGGCCTACAGAAATGCATAAGTACCTAAAAGGTACTGTCATTTCAGGGCAGACTGGAAAAGTCTGCTGGAGGGTGCTGAGAGAGGTGAGTGCACCTGAGGTATCATTTGCATTCAGAGCACCTTGAAAACTGTTTTGAAGACTGTGCAAACAGGGAGTCCAGTGCTCATGCTGGGAGCTAATATAATTCGTGCAAGCACTCCCCAGGGTAAAGAAGGGGCCCATGGCCTCTCTCAGAAATACAGGTATCTTATAGATGCTGAGAGTACAAGAAAATATAGCAGTGACCAAAGTGACTGGCTGTAACAAGTTAGCACTGACTGCCAGTCCAAAGCATCCATGCTAGATATTTCTCCCTTGTTTTCTCTATCCTCGGAGCAAGAAAATAAGACGGTGTTTTTTGTTGACAGCTGCAAGACAAACAAAACGCTGGGGAAAAGCTTACTCCAAGCCCTCCTCACCATCTTCGCAGAGGGAGGGCTGGAGCAGGGGGGAGCTCACAGCAGGGGCAAGGTCGGTGTTTTGGAGAGGGATGGCAGGGCTTGGGGGGGAGACAACAGGAAGCAAGAACCGACCGTCTCCCTGCTCGGCGCAAACACATACAGACTTAACCTACAGCTGAACTTTTGCCCTTGAGTCACCAGTGCCATTAGGACTCAGGTCAAAAGGTTGCAGGGTGACAGAAAATGGAACTTTATTGAATGAAAGAGAAAATGAAAAAATTCCTTTGTTTGCTTAACTCCGTGTGGTTTGTATAGCCACTGTGATCCCATAATGGAGTCCAGAGTGAAAAAGTAACTTGATTTATCACATGCAAAGAAAAAAAAATAAAAAAGGGGGGGGGGGGGGGTGATGTGCTCACTAAGAGAATAGCTAAAAAAAAACAGTGAAAGAGTAAAAAACCCCAAATCCTTAAGCATTAGAATAAATGTGACTTTAATCAATAAAAGCCCTTTTACATAAATGAGGCAAAGAATTTTCATTTTTTAGGAACAAATCTGTATTAAGAACACCAGTGTGTATGTCAGTGTATAGTAAGGACACCAGTGAGGCATATTAAAAGAATATTCTTCCTGTTTGAGTCAGGAAAAATGTGCATGTGTATGAGCATCTGGCTTAAAAATATGTATAATCCATCTGCATTTATATGCAAATAAAACCCCCAGATACTCAAAATCAGTCTGAGGAGAGGAAACATCTCTGGATACATAGAGAGAAAAAGTATACAACTGTTAAGGCTCTAACCGAAGTTGGAGATTCCAAATTAGTTCAGTTAAATGCAATCTGAAATCTCAACACATTTGGTGTGCTTAATTTGTGTTGTGTTTTTTTAATTTCTTGACAGAATGTCATCCATCAGTAAAGGTATGAATGGTTAAGATGAGATATTTTAAAATACTGCATTTTTAGTAGACCAGAATATTCCGAGTCAGCCCAAAAGAGAGTTATAAAGGCTAATGTGCTAATTCTGAGCTGTGCCACTAGTGAGATAGATTGCAATCAGTGGAACTTGAGCACAAATCTAACAATGTCCAAAGCTATGCCAGGTAGTAATTTTCAGGATATACAGGTAGCACTTTGGGACAAGAAGCTGAAATACTACTTGGTATGGACAGGGCATTAGAAGCTGGCTTCCAGCTGGGGCTTCTACATGTCTGTTACTCTTTCCCCTTCCTCTGCAGTGTTCCTTTCTCTTTCCCTCCCCTTTTCATCAGTCAGCCCATGACCTGCATTGGCTGCAACATTTACATCTATGTCCTCAGTGTGCCTCACAGCCTCTTCTTTTTGATCACTGTGAACAAATAAACCATCTGGCCTACCACTTATCTCCAGAGGGTGATGTGCTCTACACATCAGGTCTCCATGAGTCTTCATTTCCAAAATATGCCTATGTCTTGCTAATTCTTTTTGTGTTGTATTACAAGCACAGGCCTTCTTTTTCTCATCGTTACAGCTAAAACTCATATCCAGACTTATTTTGCATGTATCTCAGTCATGTATCTCAGTTACTGCAATATCCTGTGTTTTTGTTGCTGACAAATCATGCTCTCTTCCTGTTTGGAGTGCTTCTGTCAAGACCGTTATCCCCATCTGTTTCCTTGAGTTTGTCAGAACTCTGTCTCCTTGCACTGTCTTCTCCTTCTCCATTGTAACAAATGCATTACTTTTCCCTATTCCCACTTAAATGACATTGTACACAGTACTAAAAGGCCAACTCTTACCTCCATTTGGACTGTGATACCAGTTTCCATCCTCTTCAGTTTTCACACATGCATTTTCAATTTTTCATCCTTCTCTCCACTTAGGTGGAGAGGAAGATGAACTCCCTATAAATGCATATAAACTTGCTTTGTTTTCTGACCTCAGAAAGCCCATTTGATTGACTGGTGGGTGCTATTACATAGTTTCCTTCAGTTCTCCCATCAGGTTTTCTGATTCCATCTAGTGTAAGCACTTAGACCCCTGAAATCTTCCCTTTTTTTCTCATTAGTACAATGCCTAAAGCAATGGGGTCCTCTTCCTGATCACGGTTTCCAGTTTCCTTGGGTAATACAAATAGCAATTATTAGTAATAATGTTCTCAGTCACACAAAGCTAAACCAAGAGTAGCTCCATTAACCCTAAATATAGATAACCCACATTTATATAGGTATAATGAAGAACAAAATCTTCTCCTTATTTTAGTTTTTCTGTTCATCTACAGAGACAATGTAATTACCATATATCTTCCCTTACACCCCACAGGTCTGTAGAAAATGTGATTTTAAGAAAAATAGATCAAGAAAAATGTATAATGAAACATATTTCATGAGCAACATTATGAATTAACTTTGAGGCAGTGAATTAAATGCCTATGAAATTCCTTAAAATGTTATTTAAAAATAAACTTGTTTCTACATGAATTCGTAAAGTTTCTTTTCTCATTCTTTTTGTTTTCTTTTCACAAGCATAGTTAGACACATCATAGTTTACTGGCTTGACACTTGTCTCTTTGAAAACAATAAAAGCTACTTTTAAGGTCATGTGAAGAATCTGAAAGAAGGATTTTAGATTTTGTAAAGCAAACTTGCTTCTGGTCTAAGATCCTTCATGCCAAGTTTCGGTGAATTTTTACAGCCAAGTTATACACTTCCTCTGACATTTTTTAATGCTACCAGACAATTTGGCTGCATGGTATTGTTATCAAAATGCTAAAAGAAAAACTCAGCAACCCATCATGCTGCAGAACTAGTGACACTAGACAGTTGTTATGATTTCTAATGTTGTTTCTGTTCAGCAGGTATTGACATGTTTGGAAAAAGGGAAGAAAAATGGTAACAAAGGCTAGAATATTTTTGTGGGTGGATGAGTGATTAGGTTTCAGCACACTGCCAGAGACAGAAAGTTATTAGTGGAAGGCATTTTTCAAAGCAGAGATATTTTGGGAGTAGAAGTATTGTTCATTGTGTACCGTATGCCAACCTTTTGGGAGGTCATGCCAGAGTGGCAGGAGAAATTTAGAAGAAATAACCCCCCACAACAAACCCCATGGTATTTCATCATCTTCACCTGCTCACAGGAATCCAGTGCCCATAAAATATGAATTTAGCAGTTAGATTTACTTTTCTCAACAGTGATATCTGCTAGATACTATGGATGCATCCTTCTAAACAAAGGCAATATATTTACAGTGATCAAGCATTTCTGTAGCTATTACAGAAGGGACTGCAAAAATGTTGAAGATTTAGGGTAGAATTCTTCTGTAGCCAACTAACGTCTATCCTTGGTAGGGACAAAACATCTTAGCTTTGTCTTAATCGAGAGACTTGGAGTACAATAGCAGACTAGGTGATTCTTTTAGACCAAACAGATGACATTAGGTATAAGACCTGTAGATGGTTGAAGTTCAAGAGATGAACCTCACTTACAGAAACTACCTATACTTGTTGTTTTGACCCTCCTTGTTGTGGGTGTAAATAACCAACTCCTGATCACTGCTGGTAGCATCACAGTTGCAGTCATGATATTGAATGCAGCAGAATGCATTTATATAAAAGCAGCAAGATGGTCCCATTTAATATTAAAAAAGTCCACTGTGAAAAAATATGGATAATTTGAAAAAAAAATACTCTCAGCAAAGCTCAGGAAAAATAGGTTAATTACTTTTCAGATATCTACAAATGCCATGTACAATCAGTCCATAGCTTCTCTGTGAAAACTGCCAGCTTGTTGTGGTAGTGCGAGAGAAGGGCTACTGCTGGGAAATAACTAAGATGCTCCCTCATTTAGCACAGACCACAGAACAGCTGCCGGATATTAATGCCTTTCAGTCACTGTTGATCAGGGATCGATTTGAATTAGTGACCTAGAAATAAAAGGCTGCATATTGAAGAACAGATTTCCTATGCCATTCTCTGTTCAGTAATGAGAAATGCAGCTGTCTGACACATTTAACTTTCAGCTATCAAATATAGAAGAAATAGATGACCTCAAAGCATGACAATATGCAAAAAAAAATCTCTAAAACTTAGGGCATTTTTCCTGTTAAGTGCTTTTATGTTTTGTTTGTGTTTGTTTGGCAGCTTCCTCACTGAGGTTGGTAGCTAGGTGTTTACAATATTAGGCAAATGTAGGAAACTAATATTTTGTTTTCCACATTTCCTCATAAAAACTTGCTTTATAAGTGGCCTCTCAATTCTAAACTTCTTATATTACATTAAAACCCTTAGGGAGGGTGTGCTTTCAAATGCTAGGCTGGAGCTCTCAGGATTTGGATTCCAGTCCTTGGCTTTGCAAGGACTACTGCCATGGCCTTGGCAATCTGCTTACATTTTCTCCATCTCAGATTCCCCTTTACAAATGGGGAAAAGTTATGTTTCCCTATCCTGGGAATATTTTGAAACTGAAGTCACAGGTAGCTGAAAGACACTCTTCCATACATATACAAATGGTCAATTTGACAATCTTATTGGGCTCTTTTTACTAGCTAATGTTTCCTTTGAAGTCTGAGTTGGGAATACAAGGCTGAAATGCAAGATTTATGGTTATCATTTTCATGCTTATGGTCCTTAGAGATAAAAACAAACAACAGTCCCTTCTGCCCAACCACTGCACAAAAATGGGTCAATCGAAAATTATCACAGTGACAGGTTTTTCCTTTCATTAGGATTACAAAACACCCAGGGTTAGTAAGAATTGTAGAGATTTTTTCTGACAGAATTAATTATTCTGAATGATTAGTTTGTTATGTTCCTTGCAGGCACTGAGTTTGGAAAGAGGAAGTGCTTTGTCTTTCGATTAAAAATATCCAAACAGCTCTGTGGAGTCATGATTTGAGAAACCAAAACAAGTCTTTAACCATAGATAAATGAAGGTTGGCTGATCCCAGTTTGTAGAAAGCCAGAGGAAGCCCTCTGCTCTGACCCCACGCCCTCTGGCATCACAGCTGGTGCACGAGCACAAAGACGACTTGGATGTAGTTGCTGCTGTGGGCACTTTACACAGGCTAGATTGTAAATTTGTCCATTTATGAGTGTCCTGTGGGGGTTCCCACCAACTCAGAAGACAAAGCAAGAGCTGAAGCGAACAAAGCATATCCATAAAAGCTCCTCTGATTGCCACTATTAATAAAATGGAGGCCATAAACAAATTTACTGTGTGCTGTTTCTTAAGTGGGGGAGCAGGAAAGAGGGGGAGGCCTCCCCTTAGAGCAGGAGGTGTGTGTTCTGCAAAGGGTGAGTACAGAAGGTATATATGGTCTATGAAAAATAAACCTGATTGCCAGAAATGTTTTTCTTTACACGTAATACCGGGCTGCAGACATGAATTTTATTCTACCTGAAATTTCAGATTGCCTTGGCAAAAACTTGAGAATTTACATTTGAAACACATATGTAAAACAGGTATATTGGGATTTCTGGAGTGATTTTGGTTTTAATTTATATGAATTCAGAAAGGGAAGAATTTGAAATTGTCTGGCACATATCAACATACTCCAGTGTATTTCAGGGTCCACCTTGAACTTGCATATTGGTCATTTTCATTCACCTTTTTGAGCAATAAGGACAGCATGCTAATTTTTGATGCCAACAACTATTATGAAGCATTAGACATAGTACAAATATCACAGCAGTGTTATACAAGTGACTCAGGTTTTGGGCAATTATTGACAGAGAAAGCTACATTTCCTTCCAAAATGCCAGGCCCAGTGGTTCCTTCCATCTGGTGTGCAAAGATACCAGTTCACACAGTGGTTTCACTTCTAGGCCATAGATGTCCATGCATTTTCCAGGACTCACTGGTTTCCTACTCATGATAAGGAGTTCTGCAAAGTACAGCAAAGTCTGGTAAATTGGGGAGTGATAATGCAGCAATCTCTTCAGCTGTCTTGGCAGAAACAGTTCTTGTTTGACTGTGTGGCAGTCATGTACCTGTTCTATAGTTCACCTTGCAGTGCAGGTACCCATCTGGAAGACTACACTGCTTCCCAAAGCTGCTACTGTGAAGTTAAATGCATTGATTTCTGAGTGGGCAATGAAGACCAACAGCAAAAAACAGTAGATAGTCCCAGTGGGTCTGCAAGTCAAGCAGGTGGTAAGATGTATCTCTATGGCACATCAGTGGATATTGGAACACAGGATATTGGAACACAAAGGTACTACTTGTACTGTATTTTTCTGCACTACACTTGGAATTTTTCTCAGATAATTGTTTTTTAGGACTTAGAAGAAACTTTATACTGAGGAAAACTGGATAACTAGCATGGCACTTAACCTGCTGCCCAGGGGACTAAGCATCAAACATAGCCAAAGGTCCATGTGGATTTTCTATTGGTTTTTTTTGTTCCTTAATGCTAATTAGTGCCAGGTAAGTTTTGGGTAGAAACAGGACACCTAGCTTAGCTGGGATTCATGGTCTGGAAACCACTAAGAAAAGCCAGTTCCCATGTTTTACATCTCAAGCCTAACATCATGTGGTCACACTCTGTCATGCAGTAATGCTGACAGCAGCACAGGAAATAGCTTGGAGAAACACCCTCATTTGGAGTTCATTTGTTCTGAAACTTCCAGTGACAAAATTATGGTGCAGTTTTAATAGGAGTATGTGTCTAAACTCATACTCATGTTTTTTCTGGGTTAGAAGATCTCATTTTTCTCCTCCCACACATGCACCCTCTGCCAACTGCACAAACAATGATCTGTATTCATCCACACTGTAACTCTGTTGACATCATCAGGCTGAAACAGAGATAAATTTGGTCCAGTGAGGCAAAGCGCTGTGAAATAGTTTGATTTCTCTCTTTTACCCAAGGAAAATGCGTCTGGAAACATATCATACTTTTGTGCTGACACACAGGAAAGACTTCATCATTATCAGGTGGTTGATTTTCCTGCAGATTCATGAGGGTTTTTTAAAATAGATGCTTAAATGCAAATGCAGTGCATGATGTTTTATTTTTTTTTTATAGCAATACAAATCCATGAGTATGTTGTCATTCTGCTTATAAACAACTTTTTAGAATTATCAGCGGAACATTTTTCCCCCCAAAATAGTGTTTGGTGTTTGATGCCTTCCTTTCATTTTTAAGAACATTTGACTTCCCTTCCATGAGATCCGTGATCCAAAGATGGAGCATTCAGAAGTGTCTAAGTGTTTCTGGAGACTAACATGCATTTTCAAAAGTAGCTTGAGTAATGACAATGGTCAGCTTTAGGAGCATAGAGTCAGAAAGAACTCAAGTCATGTCACTCAGTACAATGTCTTTTAGCTGATTAAATGAGAGTGGTGCACACAACCTCAAGTTATTTTCCTAGGTAAGTTGCCTGGTCTATAGGAAGCAACAGTGCCAAAGACTAGGTTATGCAGCACTTAGCACACTGAGCAGAGGTACAACCTGAAAGTAAAAGCCGTGAAAAAGATGTATCTGACAACTGTATCCATGAGGTAAGTGCTTCTGAAATGAAGATCTAGAGCCAGAAGTGCCTTTGGATGCACGTGACTGGATTGCTGTTTCCCTTTAAAAGTCAACTTTGTAAGTACAAAGTGTCCTTTACTTGAATATGAACTTCCATTTCTGTACAGTACAGTGGAACTGGAGAAAGAGAGGTTTCCTGAGAGTGGGTTGTACTTTTTTAATCTCAAATTTACAACAGAAAAAATAATAAAAAATTCTGTTCACAGACTAGAAAGCTCTTATTCTAGTTAATATAAGCAATAACATGTGGTATTAATTGAATTAGTTATCAAGCTGTTCACAATGAAATATGAATGACAAACCCCTGATATTGGCAGATTTCTGTTTTTATTTTTTCAGAACTCCTCAAAATATGGAATGCTGCTTTAAAATGTGTTGCAAGACCAACATTTCAGATTCACCTGCAAAGTACTTACTATAAGTGGGACTTTGATATCACTGTATCTAAGGTTTTTTGAGCTTTCTTTGGCTTTGGTATATTTAAATTCAGGTTATCTTCCTGAAAAATTGGTATAATAATATTTAAACATTTGCAAAGGACTTAATTAGTTAATTGATATTTATACAGTCATCAAAGATCCTTCTTGATCCTTGAGATATGCTAACTTTAGTACAAGAATTTAATTGAAAATTGAATTGAAAAAGTAAACCAAAGGTTTAAATTCCATACTGTATTTGAATGTAATTTATCTAAATTATTTTGTATTCTTTAATACAAGAATTAAAATTTAATTAGTAGCACCCCACTTCCTTCACTTCCCCCTCCCCCCAAATAATTAAAGAAATCAGGGAATCTAAGCCATGAAAATAAGAGTATGGGAGCAGGAAGATTTTGTACTAGATAATCATGTGATGATTGGAAGGAGCCATATCTTTCCTCTATGCCCTGTGAAGCTGATTTTCATCTTGCTGCCTGGTTTACACATTCCACAAATAACCCCATGCAGAGGACAGTTCTGTGTGCTGGCAATTCAGCCACTGGCCCAAATCCTTCAAAAATTGACTCCTTGTAGCACCTAGAAAACTGAATAGAAATTAGGACAATTATCTGGTTCAGAGTAAAGCTTTAGTTTGGTTTGGGATCACTTCCTCCTGACCTGGATAACTTTTTGCTGTTACCACTTTAGCTGTCATTGCATGCTCAAAGGCAGAGAGTCCTGTGGTAAAACACAGGTATAGTTGACTGTGAAGTTCACTTGTGGCAGAGGTGCCCACAGTGCTGACTGGCCCGTTTGGGGAGTAAGTGAAGTAAAACTAGAATCCATCACCTCCATGAGCCAGCATGGTATATTACACAAGCTCTGAAACTAAACTGGTCAAATACTGTGAAAAAGACAAACTTCTAACCTGAGTAATAATCAGTCTCCTCAATAATCTTTCTGTTGCACTTTATGGCTGGAAGGAAATGAAGGTGTTTTCACTTCTAGTTCTTTGCCATCTCAAAGAGATGCTGAGTGATGCAATATACAAATCCTATTGCTACAGAGTGAATGAATACTTGAAAGCTAAATCTGCCCATCAATACCTGAGAGAAATGTCAGACTTGGAAGGAAAGCTCCAAAGGGAAAAAAAGTACCCATATGCTGACAGGTCAGGCTTTCATTTCCCGTTTGCTGATGAGAAATGAGATGAAGGTGATAACTTCTTGAAAAACAGTTGTATATTGATCCCATTACTGAGAAAGGAAGATATGATGCATGATAACTTCTTAGCTGCCCCTTGCGCTTCTTATGTACTGGGAGTAGTAAGCAAGGTTTCCACATGAGCTGAGCCGTAGCCCTTGAAACCCTGCGGCTCACTGTGACAAACACCTGTGTGCATACATTGTGTGGCCCACCAACCCACCCCTGTAACTAATCTCAGAATCAGCAGGACTTTAATATTATCTTTTTTTTTTCTGAGAGTGAAGTGTGATTTGTTCTAATCAAACAGATTAACAGCACTCAGTCATATAAATCAGATCCTCTGCCAAACCAAGATTTCCTCTGGGTTTTAACTTTGACCCAGTAGCTAAAAAGAGCATCCCTACTTCTTTCACTTTCACTCTCAGCCTGGGCTGTCCTCTGTGTCCACCCAAACATGGATCATCTCTTTCAGTCCTGGAGGCCCATCCAAGCCCACGCTGCCAGCTTCTGTGTCACAATCTCATGTATTCATAGTGCAGCTCAAGAGCTTCTCTTCTACTTGAGGAACTATTCAGTATGCTGTTTTCTGAACCCTGGGAAGAAGTGCTGGTGTTACACTGCACTTTTCTGGAAGATATCTTTCATTACTAGTAGCCTGATTTGAAGCCTCCTCCTTTTGTGTTAACCCACACACCTCTTGGCTTATTCCTCAAACCATGCCAAGAACCTGCACCTCAGCTGCATGGCTTAGACATTGACACATGGCTGCTCTGTCACCAAATCAGGAAGTTTGTCAAGCATATAAGTGAATTACATTTTTCCCGATCTTGGTGATGTAAAAATGTTTTCATCTTATGTTCCCTATCTCAAAATTTGCTCATACAATTTCTTCATTAAAACTACATTATCATGATTCATAAAGGAAATATTTACTTTAGATATTTCTGATAATGTTCTTAACCTGGTATAGTCCAAAAACATTAGAATGGAATCGTTAATTAGAGTCTAATTTACCAACACAAATAGTCCCATTGATTTCAATAGAATTACATGAATTAGTGCAATGAGCAAGTTTTCCCTGAGGTAAGACTTTAAATTAAAAGTTGATGGAAAACTTGATATGTGGAACTGTTGACTGAATTTGAAATATGCAGCTATGATTCTGGACTCATTTTTCACTGTAAGACTTGGTGTGCTTGCCTAAGTATATTTTACCCAACAGAGAAGAAAGGAGTGCCTCATTAGAAAAATGTAATATCAGCATATTTCTGCATTTCTCATCTTTGCTCCTCATTTAAAGTAACTGATTGTTTTAATGTGTTAGATTAAAAAATAAAAAATAAATGATTGTAGAATGTTAGGTCAAAATATTTTGGCATAGTCTTTTGAATTAGGTAGATTCTTATCTGCTTTGTGTTACTTATTGTTTGACGTATTTGATTTGTAGCACCTAGAAGCCTGGATCAAGATGGCAAACCCACTGTGTTATGCATGCCAAACCCTGCTTTCAGTGGAGCAGCAAACAGATTTCATGGCCCATAACAACATCTACTATATGCACAAATGAGAAGATGTACATTCCACAAGCATGCGTATGCCTACGCAGGTGGTTGTGAGTGTGTGCTGACACACTCACTCATGGACATGTGCACTTTGCCCTCACTTGGAGAGTCTGATGTGCAGTGAGAGAATTTTAATCCCATTTATTGACCTTTCTGAGGAATGAAGGGAAAGAGGGGAGCGGGAAGCATACACACCTACAGGATATTTCCTTTAAATAAACTACTTTAAGATAATGGAGATGAGATGGAAGAAGTATAATGCCCATTGCCAGGAGCTTTGTTCACAAGTCATACAGTACATGGCATCAGAAGCCAACAGAGAACTGTTGCCACTGGAATGAACAGTATTGCCAGGGGGTCATGGAGCAGTGAGTGCAATTGATTAGAGGTATAAGTCTTAAGATGGCATCAGGAAAAATGCTCAGTGACCAAATCAATTTGCTAAATGATCTTTTCTCCAGATGCATATAACATTATTCTTTTAAAGCTGAATTTGCATTCAGGTGCTTTAGCTTAGCTGGTTTTGAAGGCACGGGAAGCTTAGAGACTGTCTGTGGGAAGATAATTTAGAACAAAGGGTTCATGTGAGCACTCATTTAGCATGAAAAATACCTGCCTGGTATTTGAAAATGGAACTACAGGGGAATCCAGAAATAAGGTGCAAGAAGGATAACTAATTTTTATTGGTGGCAGGGAACTGATCATCAAAGGTCATTCCTAGTCCACTGATGTGAGTAGTAGCTTTTCACATGTTTGGCTGGATCTTTGGTGAACCCCGTCCCCAGTCTGTAGAGATCATTTAAACAATGTGATTGGGTACTATTTAAGGTAGTAGACTCCTAAGTAACTTCTTTTTCTATGGCATGCCACATTTATGCCTGTTTAAGTATGACAGACTCTGTATTTCTTTTATGAAATTCAGTGAGAGTTTTGGTATGTAAAAATGAAGACTGGGATATTTTAACCATGTTAGAGATGGGTGTCCCTCTGGCCCTAGTTCCTTCTGGTTTTATTTTGCTCAGAAGTGAAAAAATACATGTTGCAAGATCAGGTTTAACCTATTTGGATATTGTTGTCAGACTTTTCTGTGTACTGTCATTACATCCTGATAAAAAAAAAAAAAGAAAATAAACCAAAAAACCCCAAACCAAACCAATAAACCTCTTTTTGGTAATGAAATCTTTTTCAACAACAGAAATTCTTTCTCCTTCAAATTCTGTTTATGCCGTACTGTGCCCTGATGCTAACCAATGTTGAGAAACTCACGGCTCTTTTATGATCTAAAGCAGATCTGAACATAACATTCCAAAGATGAAAGCTGTATGAGCAGCAGCATGGACTTCCTGGCAGAAATCTCTGTTCTCAATATCCTCTCTCAGCAGAAATGTTTTCAGCTACAAGACCAGTTTATGCTCTTCACAACTGAGTAGTGAAAGTGCCTACTGCCAGATAAACTGCGGTATTGTGCAGATGTGATTACATTATTGTATGTAGCAGGAGACTTTCATTGGTCATGTTGGCATCTTCTATTTGTCCTATAAAAGTTTCAAGCATAAAGGTAAGTTACAGGTTTGAGCTTCAAATGTTTCTTGATGAACTACTGCGTAATGTCCTTAATGTCCTTATTTTCTCACATTTTCTGTTAAAATTTAGTCTTCTAAAAGCTATTAATTCAGACTAAGTAAAATAGCAGTATTTGGTATTAAACTTATAATACAATGTTACATCTTTGGTTTTGATGTACTTCACGATTTCAAGATCTTTTTGTAAGTCAGCTTTTCATTTCTTTTAAGCCTGACAGATGAACATATTCTTTGTTATGACAAAGTACTGATGCTCATGCCTAAGAAACATAATTATGTGATGGGAAATGTCAGAAAAGATCTTCATCCCCACACAAGGATGTATAAAGGTTACACTACCAGAATCTGCTGTGCTCACATGTAAAAATAGTTCTTGTTCAAATACTTTGAATTCCCACATTTGCTGCTTTTTTTGTCGTAAGCATTCTTACACTAGAATAACATCTAAGCTCATCTTTGAATAGTATTTGTTGAAAATTCAATAGTGTTGATAACGATGTATTTCCCTTAGACTGAGTACACATATGCAAGAGGAATTCTGTTGTTCTCACATCCTGTTTTGTCCAGTGTTTTGGTATCTTACAGCTGGCATCTGAGAAACACGGGGAGTACCCAATATAAGAAACTATCAGCACTGCACTGCCTTTAGCAGCTATCCACAGGCACTAGTCTCTTACACATCTCTGCAATCAAAACTACATCTCTTATTTTAGCTATGATATACAGCATAAATCTCCCAGTTGCTGTAGCCAGGAGAGAAAAATGTGCTCAAAGCTGTCTCTTTTTCTTTTTTTTTTTTTTAAGGGTAACACACTTCAACAATCAAAGGGTGAAACCAGCCAAGAAGTCACACAGAACTGTATTTAAAATCATTGCTTTGGAAGTACAGGGGGTATGTGTGTGGGGGTTATGTGTAGGAGAAATCCCCTTAACTAAACGCATTAGAAAAATGGAATGAATGTAAAATTCAACAGTTTAATTGGATCCTGAGGAATTATCTTGGAACCTGCAAACTGTCTTCCAAGCCCTGCTAACCAACTTACCTTCATCAAATGCTTAAAGGCTTTCCTCACATTGTCAAAAGCATTTTAAGCAAGCACAGCACTCAGCTACATACCATGACAAATTTTGCCTGTGGGCTGCTAAAATGGCTTTAAATTAGTGAGGCATGCTCTTAAAATATATATATATACATATATATATATATATTTTGCACATATTTCATCCCAAGCTGACTCCCTCCTCCTTAGCTGCTTTCTTTTTGCCTTTTTTTTTTCGTTTAATTTTAGCTTTTATGTCTTTGGTGTGTAGCAGGGTTATTAATTAATGAACTTGTGTATTTTCTGTCTTTAACTGCTGAAGAGCAAGGAACTGTCAATCAAGGGGGACCCTCCTGAATTAGGTGAATGCTGACATTTGGCAAGTGTCATCACAGTTGCCTGCCCATGCCCTTGTAATGCTCTAAGCCAGTGACCCTTCTCTCTTTGTCACACATTTCAGGTAGCACTCAGAGCTCATTGTGTGCAACTGAGGTCAACCACCAACCAACCAAGTGCTCTGTCCTGCTTGCACAAAGCTTTCCCTGAAGGCAAGAGAAAAGAATAATAAAAGGGGGAAATGGCCTGCTGAGCAAAGGCTCTGAGTCTTTTAT
Organism: Melopsittacus undulatus; assembly: GCF_012275295.1. Lineage (NCBI taxonomy): Eukaryota > Metazoa > Chordata > Aves > Psittaciformes > Psittaculidae > Melopsittacus > Melopsittacus undulatus. The sequence continues at coordinate 43,651,170 of NC_047528.1, forward strand.
AACAGGAGGTCGTTTTTGATTATAGGAAGGAACCTTCAGTGGCCATGGAAACCAAAATGCCACACAAAAGCCAAAGGGTGCTTGGGAGGTAAACAAGATAGATGAAAGGTGATGGTGCTTTTAATCTCCGCAATCAATGCGCTTAGGTGGGTGACTTTAATTTAATCCATGTCTGATTAACCCTCTCCCTTTGTTTACACCATTATAGGAGTTTTTCTCCTGTAAAATTTTTAAACAAATGTTAAAAAATTCCAGGAGAAGGCTGGTCGCTGCAGTGTTTTCATCCTATTCACCCCCCTGATGTAATCATGGATGTTCTCATTATCCACATAAATGCCTAATCCTTCTTACTCCTGCTAAGCTTATCCTCAGTGCTATATTTTTGAATGAGAGAGTGAAAGTTCTTATACAAATACAAATTCTTGTGACTTTCTTTTTTGGACACCTAGCAGGATGAAATAACTGGAAACAATGGTGCTCAGTAAGGAAATCTTTTTCATCAAGAAGCCTTGGAGCAGTTTGGTGAAAACTGGTTTTGATTTGGTTGAGTTATGAGCCCTTGAAAACTGCACATCGTACACTCTTAGACATTGTTAAATAATACCAGTGGGTTTAATGACAGCTGAATGTTCGGAAGGAAGTTGTGCCGTGCATGTGTGCACGGCTAATTTACCTACTTACTGAAAAATATACTCAGGGGTAGTGCTCCAAATGAACCCTGCCACATTCAGTTTGGGTTGGCTTGCACGACTGAAAAATTTCTCCAATGGCTGAGCAAAATTTTCCACAATAATGAGCATTTTATGGATGAGATTTCCAAAAGCCAGCCCCCATTTAGGAGAGCAGACACCATTCAGGCAAGAGAAGGGACAGAATAAAATAAAGAAGCCCAGAGGAATTTGTGTTCCTACTCCTTGAGGTTAAGGGGTACATTCAATAAAGACAGGCATTTAAGCATTTATCTCAGTGTCATTATAGTATGAGCTTTAAAACCTCTCTGAATTTTGACCTGGCTTCTGAATGAAAATAAAATCCACTCTCATTCAGTTAGTCTGAAGAAAGAAAAAGATATTTCAAAAAAGCATTTGCAGAAGGAATTACCTAAGCTTGCTGGCTTCAAGTTATCTTAGCCTTTTCCAGAGCTAAGATGTCTTTGCTACGGCAGCCAACAGCTGCCTCTATCCAGCCAAAACCTATGTCCTTTCCTGAGAGTGAGGCTATCTGCCTCAATTCTTTGAAAAAGAAAAGCAGAGTGTAGTGTTTCCTTTTAAAATACAGGCAGAGGAGGCACGGTAATTGATGCTCCCCATTCTTACCCACTCTTAGTGCTTGCCCAGGGAGCAGGAGAGCTGAGTACCATGCCTTCCTCAATGCCAGCATGCTCAAACTTTGTCCCTGGCTGCCCAGTGAAAAAGGTTGAGCCTGGGAAGAGGATATTGCTGGAGATGGGATCCTACTGAGAAACAAACATGGTGACTGGGGGCCCAGAGAGAAAAACAATGCACGTGAGCTCCAAACTTCGTAACCCTGGCAGAAAAATAATGTCCCTCTGAGAAGATGTTACTTAAACTTAGCAGGGAGTGATGAGCCTTGATGTTGGGCCAGAGTAGTTCTTTGCTTGAATTGCAGTATAACTGCAAATACTTCAGGAGCTTCAAGGTAAAATAAGAAATTATAAAAGACAAATCCCACACTCAGCTTTCTGAGGTACAATTTCAGCCTAATCAAACAAGTTTCTCTAAATCTTGCTGGCTTTTTTTTTTATCTTGCCCTAGTTGCATAAAGGATCACAGGTGTCACAATGCCTGATTTTTAATTGACCTGCTCTTATTCACCTAGGAGGAATGTGAGACGCAGAGTAGTTATGTGTGGGAATATCTTCCACTAAGTTGGAAGATGGCATAGACAGACATCAGAGATCTCCTCAGCCAAAGAAAGTCTTTCAAACAGTGTAAAAAACATTTTGCTTTTCACTGAATCCATGGCTATTTGTTATTGAAAAGACTGGATACAAGACCCCTACTTGTGCCTAAGCTAGAGGAACTCTCCCTCTCTCCAAGTCAACTTGCAGTTAAATAATTTCTATAAAATGGAGGAGGACAAACAAGCAGAACATGAAAGGGGCTGGTATAAGTATCTTTCAGTAACTTCTACGCTGACAGTGGGTACTAAGTTTTAGATACTAAAGCTAGTATCTGCGTATCTGTGTGGTATGGCCTTGGTCATGGATGAGGGACACAACATGTGACTGCATGGAAGGGATAAGGCTTTTTATTGGCCTGAAGAGAATTTTAACAGTACCAAGACTGAGAATTATGCTATGAAGATGAGGTACTGAAGAGAAGGATTATTAAGTACTATATTAGATTTTCCTTGTGTTTCTACCAGGAGTTTTGGGCCATTCCCCACTGCTTGTGACTCTTTCCACTTTTCTCAGACTGCTTTAATAACATTTGACAGATGCAAATCAATTTTTGCCTATTATTTTTGGGTGATACTTCCAACATTTAAGTTGCTAACTTTTCTGGTATATTTTAAAATAATTTATTTTAAAAAACAAAACAAAACACTTCCACACTCAATGAGATCAACACGTCGGAATAAATACATTATTTAGTACAGGCTCCACTCTGCTGGAAGAGTCCCTAAGTTTCAGTGGATAAACCTGGGATTCTGAAAATGGAGAAGATTGTTTCTTTCTTCACTGTGTGGTCTGATTGTGACAGGCACAGCATCTGAATCCAGACAAATTGCTAGAGCTCTGTGAAGTTACAAGTGTCCATGACTGCTACACAGTAACAGAAATGTTACGTGACCAATTTAGGCAACACAGTGATCACCATGAAATATATTGACATTTTCCTTAGACTTAATGTGGATACTTACCCAAACCTCTTTGGCTGAGCAATTGAGCTTTATCATACTCCTTTCCTCTTTTCTCAGCTCAAAATATAAATACCCCTGTATTTATGCTAGTGCAACACCACCTACTAGGAGGCAAGGGTAAGAAAGCTAGCTCTTTTAAAAATTAATGAGCCTTGGAAGGAAATGAAGCTGAGAGAGTATGAAAGCATATGAATTTCTCCTATACAGAAGAACCAACATTCATTAAACTGTAACTTTATACTGTTCAAAGCTCCAGTCCACTTCAGCAGTAGATTAGTGTGAGTCAGGACTATGGAGTTCAGGGTACATGTTTTTCTCCTGCCTGGAAAAATATATTACTGCATCTGTGGGTAACAAGATTAGCAAAGATATTTGCTTTGTCCCAGTGACATGTACCTACCTGCACATTAGATGCAATAAAATTGGGTTTTGCAATAGTCTGAGAAAATGTGGATTTATATCCAGTGCTGCATTTGGGGGCCTTCGCAATGGTAGCAGTTGTAGGCATAATTTATTTGTAGACTGTCAGATGATGGGAATCACATTACCTGAGCATGTTAAGAATGGCAGTCTGGAGCTTTTAGTACTAATACATATTAGAACTTAGAAGAGGTGAAAATAGATATTCTTACAAATAATTCTTTTAAGCAAGGTATCTTTTAATTATTATTTTTCAACCTTTTTACTAAAAATTATTAAAAATTTACCCCTTTATAACTCTCATTTAGATGTAAAGAGATGGAAAACTATTGGAAACCAGTAGATTATATTATTCATAGATATTTGTTTCCCAGATGTGATCATAACCCATATTTTGTACAGAAGCGTGTTACTTATTCTTTCTCATCCATCAAGAAATGGTCCCAGAGATCTCATGCTCCAGGTCAGAATGCTAAACAAGAGCATATTAATTTGGATTCCTCTTGTTCTGTACATTTCAGTCTTTTTCTCATTTTCAGTCTTCTATTGAGGGACATTTCTATGCAAAAATATTTCTGTCAATATATTTGTACCAAATGAAAGTTGATTGTTATTGTTAACTGTGTTCATAGTTATACAGGCATAGATGTTGTTCCTAATATCGTCTTGGTATAAGCTATACATGCGCAACACAGATCATAGAGAAATGACTGTACCTGTGCTAATGAACCATTTTACCTGAATTGCCAAATGTAAGTAAAGAAATACAATCTTACAACTGTGCTGAAAATTGTTGTCAGATATGATGGATTGTATTTCCTGGTTCTGTGGTTGGTAAATGTGTATGTAGTTGTCATTCAATAATCAACTGTACATATTATGCTTATTGCATCATCATTCACTAAGGGATGATCAAATAATTTCCATGACGACACAGATTCACCATTAGCAATGGAGATTTTTGAGGAAACCCACTTGCTTTGTCTTTGAAATACCAGTTGTACAAAGGGTGATTTATCAAAAATAAGAAAGATTAAGTCTGTTAACCACTGTTGATATTTTTAAACAACATTAATAAATAAGTAGAGTTGTGCTGATGGAATTCAGTATCTGAAAAAGTTCTGCTTCTCTGAAGAGTATACAGGATGTGTAGTCCCAAAATCAGGATAATGTTCAGGTGCTAGTCACAAGAGGGAGCTCAGGGCTTCACAGCTGTAGTAGAAATAGATCTGGACTGAGAAGCAAAATTTGAATGGTTTGTAAAATTGTGTAGACTTTATAAATCAATAGCAATTTTCAGTGCTTGAACTATATTAATTCATTTTGGACTTGTCCTAGAATGTCAGTCTTTGGTATCAAAGAAAAGAATGTTTTCCCTCTCAGCTAGTATATAGCTCACTTTTTCTGTCTTTCATCTTCCCAGTTCTTCATGTTTCTGTTTCTCTGTCAAAAGTAAGGTTAAAACAGAGTGGAAGCTGACAGTTCATCACAGCAGTTTAAGGCAAAAAAGTATTGTTATGCTATAATTGGTCTTAGAAGTGGACCAGAACCAAACTTTCAGTCACTAAATCATGATATTTGAAATTATATGATAAATAAAATACAGAAAACTGGATATTGAATTTTTCAAAACATTTTTATTGCACATCTTAGGTATATTAGTTTGATAACTGCACACTGTAGATAGATAAAATACAGAGCATCACAGCCATGGGCATCATATCAGTATGTACCCAAATGGTCAGCTACACCAACAGCCCGGGAATCAGTGAGTGGACAAGCTGTTATTTTTTGAATTAACACATTTGCTTGGAAAATTTTCGTTTTTAAAAAAATGGCATTTTTGAACTGAGAAACTATCAACTGATTAAATTGTAGTCAGGTGAACTTGAAAACAAGCTAGGAATCATGATAACTAACATGAAATTTTCAAGAAATCCACACTTATTCCAATCTTTGGACGTACTTTGGATGTACATACTACTTAAATTGTGTTGCATCTGCCTCATAAGTTATATCCTGGGAAAAAGTATGATTTGGGCATTTCAGTGTTTGTTGTTCCAGATTAAACTAGGCTGATATTTGAACAATGGTTCTTTTCTTATTTGCCTCACCCACTCCTGGTGTTGCCTGGGAGATGTAGTTGTTAGATGTTGTGGGCTTCTTTGAGTGTTTACTTATCAGTAGTGCAAAGCATGTGGAATGGACTGGCTTGCTGAATTGGATTTACAACTGTTTTTCTTCCCCAGAACAGTGGAAAGTAACTGAAATGGTCATATATATTTTCCTTCTTCCTGCAGATTCTCTTATCTTTACGTCTCTTAACCTGCACTATCTTTGACATTCTCTCTCTTTTTCATGCTCTGCCTTCCCTGACATATTTCCCACTCATTCTTGCAAAGCCTACATTATCCTCATCTTCTCTTGGTTATCTGTTTTGAAAACATTTGATGAAATGGCTAATTCAAAAAGTAGAGTCTTTACATATCTCACTAGAAAATGGTTTGTGATGGTTGCAGATAGAAGCTGACGACAATAACCTCTGGAACACCTTTCTTAGGAAGTTCTGAATCCCATGACAACTATTGTGCTGAGATCAAGTTTAGGTCTAAAAGGTACACTTTCACCCTATAGTCATGGCCTTGATATCAAAAATACTTGTCGAAATTCTATACTCTGTGTTATGCAGTTGTGCAAAATAAATAAGCCTAATGATCCCTTACAGCCTTATGAAGATTTGCTATTTTGATTTAAAAGGGCCACCGTGTGCTACCATTTTTGGTAAGCACAAAGTCAAGTATGTTATTAAGGCAATTTACAAAGGGGGGAAAAAGAAATCATGGCATATAATAACATATTTCTTAAAATCTCCATTTGAAATAAATCAATTTATAAATCAATATTATTTGTAATTTCAAAGAAGATGTTTTCTCAATTTAAAAAGCACTGTAATTTTGGGTAGCATAAACTTGCTCTTGCATATCATTGAATCCTTGCGTTAAGGAAAATCTCAGCCTCCATTATGAATACAAGCAATAATACATGCACAGATTAAGATACAGGATTTACATTTCCATGTATACACAATAGATCATAGTATTATAGAAAAGTTTGGACTTGAAGGGACCTTAAAGATCATCTAGTTCCAACCCCCTTCCATGGACAAGGGTACTTTCTACTAGACCAGGTTTTTCAAAGCCCCATCCAAGCTGGCCTTGAACACAACGTATACAGAAAAGAAGACGTGATTAAAATTTTCCACTGTATTTGTCTTTGGCAGAAGACAGGATTCTAAGTAGCCTACATTTCTTTTTTTAATTTATTTTTAATCTGAAATACCTTTTATCCATTAACAGTTTTCTTCAAAACTTTTTGGACAGAATATTTAAACATCTAGCTTTAGGACTATTTTCACCCTCATTTCCCAAAGAAGCAAGGTGTAAGTCATTACACCGTCTGCATAACCTACCATATTTCTGCCTATTGTCAGCCCTCCTTAAACTGTAAAAATAAGTTGGCCACTTTTTCATAGTAGTCTCACAGATTTAATCAACATTAGCCAACTGCCCGGAAAAGAAAGACCCTTTTAGGTTCCCATTCAAGGAGAATGTATAGAGGGATCTTCTCTTGTCTTTCCTGTATGGATGTTCAGAGGTCAAGATGCAACTACCATCTGACCAAGTAGTATTTGCGTAAATAGCCATGAAATTAACACATAGAATCATAGAAACACAGGCTGGAAAAGACCCATAATTCAGCCATGACAAATAGCTGGTCAGAAAGTAGAGGAATTGGGGTGGGAAATAGCGATACTCCAGTGTGTAGAAGAGAAGGCACAAATCTGTATGAAACCAGGTTTCATTAGCTGCTCTTCTCAATAACAAAGACAGTTCACATAACAGAGGGAACTTGTCATATGGCCATGAAGTAACTTCAAAAGATGCAGGGTGGATTACCCTGAGAGAAAAATAGGAAATCCCTGCTTTTAACAAACTAGATGCTCTTGTGATCAAAACAACAAAGCAAGCTGTAAATTAGCACAAGACATTTTGTGTTAATTCCAGTAGCATTTATGGGCAATGTCCTAGCAGCCAGGATCTGAGGGTTGTGAGAATCCTCAGCCACACTCCTCACTTACAAACAACCCATCCCCAAAGGCTGCTAGCTGTATCCCACTGCTCTTCTCTGAGGGAAACCTGAGGAGGCACAGATGGTCCAACTCCACAGCTGTAAAGGCACTAAGAAGATCAAAGTCAAGATTTCATTTCCCTCCATCACAGCAGGTTTTAAAACAACAACAACAAAAATGTCCTAAACTGTCTATAGCTCAGGAAGCAATCTCTGCCCAAATTGGCAAGAACTCAGATAACTTCAAATTGGGAAATGTGTAATTAATTTGCTAAATGCAAGGTGACATGCCTGAGAGGATGGTCTATATTTCAAATCAGGGAAAGCTGATTAATAATTTTGCTCTCTACTAAGAAGGAAATAGTCATCCTGAATCTATGATTTACAGCACAATTTATTGTAGTCTCCCTCAAGTGTGCAATGGCTGATTGAAAATGAAGCAAATCTAATTAATTAATATTGGCCTCCTGCTATTGTGCATCTGCACTCCCTTTCTTGAGTGACAATCCGAAACATCGGAAAAATATAGAAAACTCTCTATAACCAAGGATCTTATAAACAACACAATAATAATAAAAAACCTCCCTGAACCGTATCCTATTGCTAAGAATAATCCAACGGCATTTTAACCGCCCCGCTGAACAGACAGGCTTTACATTGCACTCTGGATTTCTCCAAACTGGGGCTCTGGCCAAGGGCCAAAGGAAGCAGGTTTCAGCAGCGCAGGCCCTCTGCTGAGAACACCCTACCGCTGGTCCCCCCGCACCGGGGCACCGCACATTCATTTTATGTGTAGTGCTCCTGTGTCTCACAACTGCTATGTCTGATATTTTCCTTATGACTTCAGCTTTTTTGCAGATTTGGCTGCAAGATGTATTTCCACACAGTACTCAATACGAAGTCTAAACATGAAGCTCAGAGATAGAGTCTGCCAAATTTAAATTAAGATTAACCAGATTTAACTGAAGATTCCTAGAGATCAAGTTAGCTGAATTAACCTGATTTCTAGGAATAATAACTGTGGAGAGATGGAAGAATCTGTTCCTACACAGTTTCAAGAATTTCTGGCATGTATGATGACACCAGAAAATATTATACCTATACAACCTTAGCTGTTAGTCAGGTGACAATGCTTTACAGATACCTGACCGAAACACTGGGAAAAGTAATGTTAAGTCACTAGTATACTAGTACACTAGTTAAGTCACAAATACTCACCACCACTTCTGTACTATGTGTCATAGACTGGCATTCAAACCTGACTAACTCTTCTCACTGCAGCTTCTCTTCAGGAAGCTACCAATGGCCAGTATAACGTTTTTATGGAAGATTGGGCCTGAAGAGGTAAAGTGTTTTGGGGGTATTGAAGGAATTGGCTCATGTAAGGAGCAGAGTCACAAATGTCACAAATGATCTACAAGGAGGATGTCTGTGGTCTTCGCAAACCTATGGTTAGGTAGATGGAAGGAGAGATATCTGCTAGGTGGCCATAGATTTTGTTTTTTTGTTTTCTTTCCATGTGTTTTGTATTGTAAACTAAAGGTTAAGTTCCAGTCTTTGCAAACATAAAAGTCAGCCTCCTGACATTGTTTCAGATGCTTATCTTCCCAACTGCTGATCAAACCCCTTTCCAATTTGCACATAAATTTCCATTACGAAATTTATTTTTTTTTCCCACAAAGTACCTATTTCAGCAGCTCTTTCACTGTTTAAAAAGGCTAAATAATATTCTCCTCTGTCCATGTTATTAGGCTTTAGAGCTTAAAAATTAAAAACTAGAAAAACTGTATTTGTATTTCTCCACAAAAATCTATGTCAGTGATTTGACCTCAATCAATGAATCCTTAAGAGAACAGCACAGGTGCTAAAGATGACTAAGGATAGATGGCTAGAGAAGCAGATGTATTATTTTTACTGTATGCTTCACACTGACACTTGACTGATTAATGCAAACATCCAACTCTTTCCAGCAGCTGGAAAAAGGATTGATTTTATCTCATCATTAACATTCCCATCAAGTGATGAACTATAAAACTTCTGCCTGCAAACCCAAATTGAAAAAAGGTCAGACAGAATCAATATTTTTTCATGCAGTAAAACCTTAAAAACTGTCCAACTGCATATCTCCAGTTCTGCTGTTAATATCTGGAGTGAGTTCCATGGACAACACTGCGATTTGCCAAAGTACTTAAGCACATGCTTGATTTTAAGATCTGAATAATCCTATTTGTCTGCAACAGAATTTAAGCAGGCATGCCAAACTAAGGATGGAGTTGGAGCCAGAGAGCTGTCCTTCCACACCCCTCATTCAGCACCTCTAGGAGTTCAGCTACCTGGATGCAGGTGGCCCAGCTATTCTGAATGAATTTAGGTTTAGCAAATATTTACCTGGAGGATGGGATATAAATGCAGGAAAAAAAAAAGAAAATAAACAGACCATGTGATGGAGAATCTATTATTATGGGAATGAAGCAGAAAAAAAAATTGTAGATAATATATTTATGAGCTTTCAGCTGTATTTCGGCTTGCAGCTCTCTCAAGACTATCATAATGATTAGAAAACAGCATGAAATTAATTTTTTCTGGTATTTCTCATTGAAGATCTGATAATAATTTTATATTTGACTAATTGCATAGAAATGTATAACTGCATTCAAAATGAACAGTCTGAAGGCAAAATAGTTATCTGAACAATGATCAATGATCAATGAACAATCTGATACAATGGTATCCAAGAGAAATTCTGTTTCTTGTTTCATAGAATCATAGAATCATAGAATAGTTAGGATTGGAAAGGACCTCAAGATCATCTAGTTCCAACCCCCCTGCCATGGGCAGGGACAAACAGAAAATACTACAGAACTACGTTTCCTTGTGGAGTTTTGGACAAAAAAAAAAAAAGAAAAGAAAAGATGTTGGATCAATCTCCAATCTCTCCAAAATAATTTCTCTTTTATTTTTGCAGCTTTTACCACCACATTCTACAAATTCAAGATCAAGCCAATTTAAATCTAACTTTCCACCAAAATGTAATTCGTGGTTCCATTTTATGTCAGAAATCTGATGTGACTCCAGACTGGATTTAGACATGGATATAATTTGCCTTAATGGTTTAAGGCGTAGACATATCGCCAGAATTGTGCTACTATGGGGATCTCTGCTTCATGTAAATAGTCTGAAAAATATTTGTCCTTTAAATTGATAGTGTCTTAATATATCTGGGTTCAAGGGCTGGAACTTTTGTTCACTAGTCATTGAAACAACAGTAGGTAATGCTTTTATTAGTTTTGTTTTGGCACATGGTAAAGAAGTAATGGAAGTTCTAACTGAAGCAGATAGCTTTGAATCCTGATCTGATTTAGTTTAAATTAAATATAAAAGCAAACACAGGCTAGACAGCACTGATGAGTCTGTATTTCTAAAAGACAGGCCTGGAAAACTTTATAAAAACTATTCCTTGATATTTAAGAGAAAGAAGAGTTAGATGTGAGTTTTCAGCAGTGAGAACAGGAATTAAACTGAATACAAAGAAATGTGACACCAAGTGTCACAAAGAGCAAAGTATTTCATGACATCCAGAAGGGATGACATTAACATTACTGTAAATAAAGATAAACTAAGTAAATTAAGGAATAACATATGTAGCTATTAAGATCGTTACAGACAAAATGCAGGCAGAACTCAACACATCCAATGCAGGTGCTCAGATCATAGAATCATAGAATCCTCTCCATCTCATGTTGCAAGTATAACTAAACTATGCACTTGCAAGTTCTTGTACAACTTATGATAATTTATCAACTTGGGTGCCTTAATTCATTAGGTAGTACAACAGTTTAGTAAATTCAAAGAACACAATGTCACAGAATCATAGAATTGTTTAGGTTGGAAAAGACTTTGAAGATCATCAAGTCCCACAGTTATGCTGACATTGACAAGTCCACCACTAAACTGTCCCTAAGTGCCCCCATCTACACACCTTCTAAGTACCTCCAGGAATGGATACTCAATCACTATTCTGGGGAGCTTCTTCCAGTGCCTGACAATCCTTTTGGTGAATACATTTTTTCTAATATCCAGTCTAAACCTCCCTTGGTACAACTTGAGGCCATGTCCTCTTGTCTTATCACTTGTTACTCAGGAGAAGAGTGCTCCTTGCTCCATCCTTCTTTCAGGCAATGGTAGAGAGCAATAAGGTCCCCAAATCCTCCTTTTCTCCAGACTAAACAGCTCCAGTTTCCTCAGCAATCACTCATAAAACTTATTCTCCAGACCTTTCATCAGCTTCATTGTCTTTCTTTAGACATGGTCCAGAACTTCGATGTCTCTCTTGTAGTGAGGGGCCCAGAACTGAACACAAGTTTCAAGGTGCAGTCTCACCAGTGCTGAGCACAGAGGGACAATCACTTTTCTAGTCCTGCTGGCCACACTATTTCTGATGCATACTAAGATGCCGTTGGCCTTCTTGGCCACCTGGGCACACTGCTGGATCATATTCAGCTAACTGTCAATAAGCACCCTTAGGTCCTTTTCCACCAGGAGCTTTCCACCTGTAGTGTTGCGTGGGGTTGTTGAGACCCAAGTGCGAGACCTGGCACTTTGCCTTGTTAAACCACATAAAACTGGCCTTGCCCACTGATCCAGCCTGTCCAGATCCCTCTGTAGAGTCTTCCTATCCTCCAGCACATCAACATTCCCACCCAACTTGGTGTCATCTGCAACCTCACTGAGTTTTGTTCAAGAATATCTTAATGAATATTGAATACACAGTTCATTGTGCAGATGAAGAGAACCTAAAGTCTCTTTCCTAAAAGATCCTAAAAGACTGTGCTCATAGAATCATAGAATCATAGAATAGTTAGGGTTGGAAAGGACCTCAAGCTCATCTAGTTCCAACCCCCCTGCTATGGGCAGGGACACCTCACACTAAACCATATCACCCAAGGCTTCATCCAACCTGGCCTTCAACACTGCCAGGGATGGAGCATTCACTACCTCCCTGGGCAACCCATTCCAGTACCTCACCACCCTAACAGGAAATAATTTCTTCCTTATATCCAATCTAAACCTCTGCTGTTTAAGTTTGAACCCATTACCCCTTGTCCTATCACTACAGTCCCTAATGAATAGTCCCTCCCCAGCATCCTTGTAGGCCTCCTTCAGATACTGGAAGGCTGCTATTAGGTCTGGAAGAATCAGTTTTCTTGTGTATTTTCATGATGGCCCCATTTTGCTCTGCACAGAGCTGTTTGACTGTGTTTTCTTAAAGTGGGGGAAAAGGTCTTACACAGTTGGTGCTCTGACTACTAAGCAACTGTGCAAAAATGTGAGCACAACTTGTTTCTCTGCCCATGTGTTTAATGCATAACAAGAGGCACTTCGTTCTTCTCTCCTAGTATGGAATATTTCTAGCTGTGAGACCTAGTTGCAAGTAGGTTTTTATCCTTGTTGAGAAAAGATGTTTCTATGTATGTGGGAGAGGCAAGATTTCAAACATGCTTCATCCTCAAATATTGCTATCACCTGTATTGAAGTGTTCTTTCTCCTGCTTTAAGTACAGACATCTCTCAGACCCAGAGTTCAATGCAGTCAAGTGCCTAACTCAGAACTGTGAATGTCATTCTCAGTCTGCACACTGAACTTCAAGTACTTCAGTTATGCTTAGCTGTGCATTGTCTATATCCCTTTGGAAGGTGCTTAAAAAAGCCCCAAACTCCCAAAACACTCCTTCATTTTATGCCTGTTACTCTGTGACAAGCTACCTTGCTTATCTTTGCACTTGTCTTTCAGAGAGCTGAGAATGGAGATAATCCATTAGATCCTACTGCACCTTAGTCTTCTCAGATTGCTCTTTCCACAGAGCAACTGAGCCTTTTCCAGAGGTAGGATTAACAGGAGCGGCCCAGTCTGAGTGATCTCTTTCTCAATTCTTTTGAAACTGTAAGCAATATTACTGACTTTTAGAGGGCAAGTGTAGAGTCTTGCATCTGGGGAAGAACAACCCCATGTACCAGTACAGGTTGGGGGTTGACCTGCTGGAAAGTAGTGAAGGGGAAAGGGACCTGGGGGTCCTGGTGGATAGGAGGATGACCATGAGCCAGCAATGTGTGCTTGTGGCCAAGAAGGCAAATGGCACCCTAGGGTACATTAGAAAGGGTGTGGTTAGCAGGGCAAGAGAGGTTCTCCTCCCCCTCTACTCTGCCTTGGTGAGGCTGCATCTGGAATATTGCATCCAGTTCTGGGCCCCTCAGTTCAAGAAGGACAGGGAATTGCTTGAAAGAGTCCAGCACAGAGCCACAAAGATGATGAAGGGAGTGGAACACCTCCCTTATGAGGAGAGGCTGAGGGAGCTGGGTCTCTTTAGCTTGGAGAAGAGGAGACTGAGGGGTGACCTCATCAGTGTTTACAAATATGTAAAGGGTGGGTGTCAGGATGATGGAGCTAGGCTTTTTTCAGTGATATCCAGTGGTAGGACAAGGAGCAATGGGTGTAAACTGGAGCATAGGATGTTCCACGTTAACATCAGGAAGAACTTCTTTACTGTAAGAGTGACAGAGCACTGGAACAGGTTGTCCAGGGGGGTTGTTGAGACTCCTATGTTGGAGATATTCAAGGCCCGCCTGGACAAGTTCCTGTGTGATGTACTCTAGGTTACCCTGCTCTTGCAGGGGGTTGGAGTAGAAGATCTTTTGAGGTCCCTTCCAACCCTTGGGATTCTGTGAGTCTGTGATTCTGTGACATTAAGGATTTGATCCCTTAATCTTAAGCATGCTTAAGTGGTTCTGTGAGGGAAAGTCTAAGCCACCAGCTAGTTTTGAACATACAGATTTTGTCCTATAGTTATAAGTTTAACTGAAAAAGTGTATTATGGCACTCCTGTGAGAAAAATATATGAGAGGAAAAAAATTCATTTTATACAATGGGTGCAAAGTTGATATGGAGTTTATACAGAGAGAAAATGTGGGGGTTTTTTTGTTTTTTTTTTGTTTGTTTTGGTTTGTTTCTTTGTTTCTTGCTATGCTGTTATACTACCAGTCATAATATTTTTGCATCATCCATTAATGTTATTTCGTTCCAAAAGTCAAATGAATGGAAAAACACAGCCTAAGTTTTGTAGAGTGTCACGAAGGAATGTATTTAGCAGCAGGTGTAAGTTTGACACTTTTTAAAATCAAGAAAAAGCAACTAATCTAATTTGGTATCTCTGGAAAGTGAGGGTAATCCATTCACAGATCACACTTGAAAGTACAGATTTGTACATGTACAGGTATGGTGGCTTACTGTAGGTTTTGCTTCTTTTTTTTTAATTTGAATTCTGTGTACTCTAACAGATTTACAGATGTGGTGCTAAATCCTACATTAAAAAGTGCCTCTAGTGCTGTATTGATCCAAATAAATCTACAGTTACATTCTCCTGTGCTTTGCCAGGCACTTTGGTTTTGTCTGTCTTTAATTTTCAAGCTTTTGTGGAAAGAAATGTCACTATTGTTTCTTGTAAGTTTACATGAACTGCACTCTGCAGTGCAAGTTAAATAATGCATAACATCTATTCATGCTGTTTAAATAATTTTGAGGATATTTGCAAGAAGAGAGCTGACATGCAGACTTAATTGTTTGATCAGTTAAAGGATAGATTCCCAAAAACCAAATCAGGCTGATTCCCAGCAATCACCAGTCAGTGAATGCACTGTGATTTTGCACTATCAGTTGTAAACTGATTTAATGACATCCCCTGAGCCTTAATCTCTTTCCTTATTGCTTGTGATGTATTTTTCAGGAAAGAGGACAGCTTTAGAAAGAAAGATTTGAGTTGCTCTATTAAAATATCTGTTTTCTCAGCTAGAGGCATAGACTGAGAATCCAGGGATACTGGTTTTTGCAATTTCCAGACTGATTTAATAATTAGTAATTACATAGAAAAACAAACAAAAAGACTTCTGTGCCTTGTTTTTTGTTGTGTTTCTGTCTGAAAACAAAATAGAAACATATTCTTTTGAGAGAAAGGGTGAGGCTGAGAAGGAATGTGTTCTACTTGCATACAGTAGAACTCATTTTACTGGAAGATCTCATGGAGAAAAACATCTAATCTGTGGTGTACATCTACATTTCAACTAGTCACCTGAGCCCTCTGTATCAGTGTGTGTGTGTGGAAAACAATGATTAATCTCATCCTAATGGAGGCAGTTAAATTATGTGAAATAAATTGTTTTTTAAGAGTATTTACTCTTTGGCTATGAAAGCAACTTCCTGAGATTAGCTTACTGATGACATGTACAGCTAGGTTAGGTGTATCATTCCTTGAGATTTTGTCTCTACTGGTAAACTAAGCAAAGCCAGGGAATGTTCCTGGGCACTGGAATTCAATCATCTATAATACTCAATTATTTAAACAGGTGTGGTTTTGGTCTATTCTACTTAGGACTCCACCAAACAATTCCTTGACATGGTTTCGGAGCACGCACAAGCCAGTAGCCGTTCCTACCAGGCAATGTGAATATAGCCACAAGTCTTTGAAGGTAAAAGAATTTTAAAACACAATGTAGTCTGCTTATTGACAGCTAGTCTCAGTTCCATAAACCTGCTCAAATGATGCTTAATTTTCTACTATAGATGCATCTTGAATATCTAAGTTTAAGAGTAATGGTAGTGGAGAGTAAACATTCATAAAATATCTCATACGTTTTCATCAATGTGTTGCCTACAGCATCTTAATTTATCTGTTAATGGCAAATCTGTACACAAATGAAACCAGGATAAGAAGTCTTTCCATTATATACAATATGAATCACAGCAAAACATGTTCCTGCAGAATGTGTCGTTGTTTAAGCCCAGGCCGTAAGTCAGCCACGCAACCCTCTCACTCACTCTCCCCCTTTCTTCCCCCACCCCTGCTCCTGGAGGGACAGGGAGGAGAATCGAAAGAATGTAGCTCCCAGGGATTGAGATAAGAACAGTCTAGTAACTAGGGTATAACACAGACCACTACTGCTACCACCAATAATAATAATGATAAGGGAAATAACAAGGGAAGAGAATACAATACTACCCATCGATACCCAGCCTGACTGAGCAGTGAACCAGCCCTTTTGGGTAACTCTCAATTACATCCTGGGCATGACGTGCTGTGGTATGGAATACCTCTTTTCCTAGTTTGGGTCAGGTGTCCTGTCTCTGCTTCTTCCCGGCTTCTCTTCCTCCCTGGCAGAGCATGAAACTCAGAAAGTCCTTGGTCAGACTAAACATTTGAGCAGTAACTAAAACCATCAGTGTTATCAGTGCTGTTCCCAGGCCAAAAGTCAAAACCACAGCACTGCACCAGCTACTAAGAAGGGGAAAAAAATGACTGCTACTGCTGAATCCAGGACAATGTGATGCATCGCTAAAACATAATGCAGCTTAAGTATCTGCAACTGCTCTAATTCATTCAGCATAGTTTATGCCTGAAGGTCCTGAAAATTATAAGAACAGCTAATGCATTTTTTTGATGCAGTCGATTTACTATAATCTATCTGCCTTTTTTTTCATCTCTATATATTAAAACAGAAAAGTTCATGAGCTTCATGGGATATATTTAAATTAAACAGCTACTGTAAAGTTATTCCTCTCTTATGAAAATACATTTCCCTTTGTACAATTTAATGACAGTTTATTATTCCTATTGTAGCAAAACAGTATTTTAGGTTAGAGGTAGGTTTTTCCAATGTAACTAAGAATTTCATATGTGATATGGAATTATCTGCTCGTAATCTAGACACATACTTAATCCTTTCGTAGACACCAGTACAGAGTAACTTCACAGGTTTCCTCTCTATTTTCAGTTTTTATTTGTGAACTGGTATCAGCTATGTGACTACAGCACTGAATATCTTTTGAAAAACAGAAGGTCTAAGAGTTGATCCAAATTCTGGGGTGAATTATTCCATGACAATGACATCTGCAAACTGTATAGTTAATGTGAAACATATATAAAATAAATAAATTATTCCTTTTAAATATATTAAATTCTTTATATGGAAGAGATACTATGCTCTCTGACTCATACAAAAAAAAATACAAAGTCAATGAGAAATGAGAACAGGCTGTTTGCAATTTTCTGCGATCATGAGAAACTGCTAAGCCAGTTGGTAAATTCAACACATTTGCTTATTTCTCAATTAATGCTACTGTAAAATAAACAATAAACAGGCTTTGCTCTGCCTGCTGCTTAATTAGCCATAACAAAACTTTCTGAAGTGTGGTACCTCAGCAATTGTAGGTATCATGGTTGTAGGCAGGGTTCTGCCAACAACAACTGAACCTTGCCAAGACTGCTCCTCAGCAAGGCAAAGCTTCTCCAAGTTATACGAGCCATTTCCTGCAGATGGGTTGGACTTTTGCCTGCAACACAATTTTTAAAGTTACTTATTATCATATTCTGGGTATCTTCTCATAACAATACTGTCTTGAGGTTATTTCTGAAAAAGTCAGATAATTAGATATAGGTTCCATGTAATAAGAGTTTGAATTCAGGACCTCACATTTCAGTAAATTGCTACAGTTCGCTATACTATAACTGTACAGTATAAACCAGATTCCACTGATTTTCCACAAATACCTGAGATGAAGAAAAAGTTTTCCATTACATCCTTTATGGACTTACTACTGAACAGTAGTTTGGATTATCCAGGTGAAAGTCAGGTACAGAAATATTGATGCTCTTCAGTCAGTGGTCAGCTGAGAGCAGGTGGACAGAGAGCAGATGTGATATGGTGAAATGAAAAAGAAGAGGTGAACATAGCCTTTCCTTCTTTACTGTCTGGGTAAAGCATCTGAGCTAGTGCTGACAAGGAAGTAGTTCAATGCTGATGTCAGCCTGCAGTAAATTAGTAGCATTTGAGAGCAAATGGGAAACAGGAAGGAAATTGTGTTATAGCATCTTAGAAATACTCTGCCTCCCAAGACTTTTCTTGAGTAAGTGTTACTGAAGATACCATTCTTTGCTCTGGAGAGGAGCTAAGTTAAAACCTGTCTTTTGCCGAGTGCCTGCAAGCCTCAGGTAGGCAGAAAATGTAGGAAGACCTAACAAAGATGTGCATGTGTGCCCATGGTTTTCATGAAGGCTTTTTTGCAAGGAGAGTTCGGAAACTGTGGCTCTGTGTATAACATACATCTAGTAAATTTGTACAAATAACCTCCCCACTTGGACTCCTGAGGTCCTCCTTGGCACTAAGTATTTCCTTAGACAGTCATGCTATTCTAAACACACATCTGCCTTGCAACAAAAGCATCACTAATACAAACTTGGCTCAGAAATGCTCCCTATTTTCTTAGATTAAACTCCTTTCTCCAGCTGCATTTATTTTAGGGTCTGATCAACTTTATAGCTGGCTCTCATGATTCCTAAGGGTAATGAAAACTTGTGGAGAGCACTAAGTTTGTGCAACAATAAAAAAGAGCAGAAATCCCCTTGAATAATAGGTTCAGTCACTGTGGCATGCAGAGTAACACCTTTGAGGACATTTGGATGAAAATTGTAGACTCTTTCTTAAGAAAGAGACAGCATAGGAAATGTTGGTGAGAAAATTTGCAAAAAATGCATAAAAAAACAGTGTGGGACCTCTTCAGACAAACACTGACTGTCTGTAATTGTTTGCAGAACCTCCTAGATACATTTTCCAAGCATTTTAAATTTTAATAACATTTGTTCTTCATTTGGTTAGGCCTGTTTGCTCACTTACTAGAGTCTCATACATGTTGTCCATGTCCAAGAAGCCTACCACGTACTTTGTAAGCCACCAGTGTTGTTCATGAATTCCAAAACAACCATCTAAATGCCATTCCTTCTCAGCTGGCAAGCTCCATTGGTGTTGTGGGATGATAGAAACAGGGATGTGAGACTCTTTAATCAGCTTTCTTTTATAGCTAATGACTTCTGGGGAGATTGCCACTCATGAAGGCTGTCTTTTGGTTAGATTATTCACTGGAAGAAAAGTAGGTCCAAATACAGAGGTTCTTTTAGGCTAAATAAGATTCAACCTGCATCCAAAAGGCTTAATATAACTTAATTCCCCATCCCCAGACCCAGCTGCTGCACTTTATGTCCATACTGGCCTCATAGGTGTTCTGGTTTGTGAGTCTGTGGGAAGAGCATCTCGGGGAGTGAGGTGTGTTCACTCATGAACATACGGGTGTTGTGCTGAAGGGAAGATGCCAGGCTGGAAATGAGTGGTAGAGAGAGTCTGGGAGATAGTAAATTTATGAAAAAAATACTTGTGAAGTTATGCCTTTATTTTTAAGGATCTACAGTTCTTTATTCCTTTGGAAATGTGGGTAAAAACTGGGTGCTAAATGGAAACCTGAACTGGTAGTATTCAATGCCCATCTTGCAGTTCCTTTGGATAACTTTAAGTGAGCATGTATGCAAGCAAAGCAATGGATAATTGGACTCCTCATGTAGGTAGGTATGTATCTTCCACTTTAGAAGTCAAAAGAACAAATTGTGTGATGTGGTTGTTTTGAAGGTGTTTTATTTTGCTCTTTAGCTCTTCTCTAAAAAATGGGGGTGGCGCCAAACCTTCGCAAATGGGGGATGAAGACATACAGTTCTTGTTTTGGGATGCTTTTCCTTGGTGGAAGGGACAGAAAGAAATTTTTTCAGATATACAAAAATGAATGAGAAGATGAAAAACATACTAATTTCTGGTTAAATTTTCAGTAAAGATTTTTTGTTATAAGAAGGAATCATTATGTAAATTTCCAGGTGGTGCAATATGAGCTTTCTGTTGTTTACCTAAGAAGAAAATTAGGGTTTATTTCTAGTAGTTTAGCATTGGAGACAGTAAATTAATTTTAATTTTTAAATAACTTTTAGGCATGTTGCCATGTTACCAGTGGTTGTTGAATCTGATATTCATAATTCCCTTTACTGTGATTCTGGATATATAGCATATGAACTTTTTAATATTACTTGTTTACTACTTTTTTTAGTCCCCAAAACATGACTAACACCAGCACATCAAGTAAATCAAATCAGCATCAGCAAGTCTGAGTGGTTGTTTCTCTTAACACTTCCCAACAGACACACGCTTTTGAGAAGAACACGCCAGCCTGGGTTGTTTGTACCTTCAAAGGAACTATGTGGGTAAACCTGGTTGGCATGTAACAAAGGCTTTATTTCAAAAAGACAGCAGCAGGAAGTGAAAAATCAGGATCCCACCTTCAGGCAAAAGAATGTCTCTTGGCCTGGGACTTAACAATGCTGTTGGTAGGACGGGTCTCAATTCCTGATCTGGTCTACCAAAATGCTCCTCCTCTGTATTTGGGACCCAGGCCAAACCCCAGCCCGATACGCTTTGTTTTGTTGCTCTGGAGTTTCTGACCGAGTTTGGCACTGTCTCTGACAGCAATTAAAAAGAGCTTTGGATTAAGTATTGAATATAATTACCATAAGCATCTACTATAGTAAATATTTCATTAATGTGACTGTCTCATTTTCAGTCTAGGTCCCACATATTTTATTTCACATCTTAAAATAATAACTTAATATTGTCTACTGCAACTTTCATCCAATGATCTCAAACTAAATGCCAGACTTCAGAAATTTCATGCCAGTTCCTGAGGTCCTTTGACTTACATCCCTTCAGTGAAATTTTGTTATGAATTCAGTTGGGTTTTCCTTTGAAAAGGGATGAGTAGGAGTTGGGTTTGTTGGAGTGGGGTTTGTTGGAGTTGGGGTTGTTACAGCTGAAGATAAAAGTGAATGACCTTTGAGAAAAGGGCAAGGACGGCATTCATAGCAGCGGGGATGAGAGGGGAAAGCAGAAGCTTTACAAACATCTCTCAGGTATGGCACAACAGCTGAGGGCTCAGTGTGGAGAAGAAGATGCCTGTCTTAAGTGGAGGGGGACTTCTATCTATCTACAGAGGTGACACCTGGGTTCACTTCTGGCCAAAAGCAGTCAGCAATTTGATTGACAACAGGCTACTATTTTCTGACCAAATTGTATGTAAAATGACTGTTCTTCACTTTGTACCAATGTTTTCCTATGGTATGTGAGACTCAGTACAAATTCTCCAAGTCCCAAGTAGACACAAACTGAGGCAATTTTGTGAAGTTCCACATTTTGTAAATATAGTACTGCTCTAAATTGTTTAGTATTACTAGACTGGATTTCCCAGAAGAAGATATAGTGCTTTGAATGTAAGATCACTTTATGTTTTTAGCCTATGTAATCCATCTTTTTATCACAAATTTCCAGATTATTTTATTTTAATCTGTTTCTACAGTGGAGCTGAACAGTCTGTTGTGGATATTTCTGTTAATGTTAGTTCAAATATTTCCTGGTCAAGACAGCCAGTACCTATCCAACTGCATTTCTTTAACCAGCTTACTAAAAAGGGAGCTTGCTTTGAAAGGATGTAAAAAAGGACATTTCTGTGTGGGTATGTGAGTGAGAAATGTAGCTCTTTCCCCAAGCCTTGGTAATTTACATGCAGAAATATCATAAACCTGTCTCAGTGTAGGAGGCTCCATGAACATAGCATGAATCTGTCAAATTCCAGTCTGTCTGGCATACTTGGTGCCAGTTCAAAATCTTCTAGAGACTGAAGAAAGACTCCTAAAAACAACACCTCTCAGATATATACATTACACACCACAGAGTGCAGTGATAAGCATTTCATGAGGCTATTAGAGGAGATTTGCTTTCTTTGTTGTGTTTCACTTCCTACAGGGTTTTCCCTGTATTAGACCTGTCTGCTTTATCTGCAACTGGCTCTACATCAGTACTGTCACCTGCAGAAGGGTGATTCCTCATAGGACTGGCTCCACCAGAAAGAAACAATAAATTGTAATAAAACTTTTATCTATGTGCTTGGTCAAATACAATTTGCTGGGACTTTGAAAATCTACATCTGTTCTGTATGCAATTTGTATTGCCATTTGTTGCACAGATGTGTAACAAGATAAATACCTGTCCAGGCTTACATGTGATTCAGAAATGCATATGTTAATCATGCTGGTAGAAGGAGGTGAAGGAAAAGACAATAAATCAGCCTACAAATCGTTTCACTTGGAAAGGTCTAACAGAACAGAGTTATTTTTATCCTAGGATGCTTTTAATTTGAATCAAAAATGCTTTACCACATGTTCTGCCAGCAGTTCAAAAGGATTGGTAACAAACATTTAATCTTTTTTATTCTGGGATTGGCACTAAGCCCTCATCAAAAAGCGTATGCAGTCAAACAGCTTATCTCCACTGAGCTGTTTCCCTTAATGTGTTCCTAATTATAATCCTATATATTGCTCACTGTGGCCGATTGAACAATATGGCAGTAATTTCTTTACAGGCCTCACTGTTCTTTGAACTGTGAGTACAGAGGGCTAGAACGGAACCAGATCAATGGGATTTGAGTGCAGGGGAATCCAGCCAGATGCAATCTCTGGAGAATGCATTACCAGCTGTTCTCCAAAAAGGGACTGAAGCAGACAGCTGGTAAGTGTGCAGTCCCTCTCATACAGCCCCATGGATCTGTGCTGCAAGGTGTAGTCCTTCTTATCTTTATTGCATTCTGTACCCCTGGGGAGGGACTCATCCAAACTCCACACAAAGGGTGTTTTTTAACAACAAGGATTGGAGTAATATGATTTTATGATCCTATGATTCTATGATTCGATTTAAAGATTCTATGATTCTATTCTATGATCCTATTATTATAATAGCCTGCCCACCCTTTGCTCTTGAGATTTCGTTAGACTATTAAAAAGTTTCTGAAGGAATATTTGAATCAAACTTGGGCAAAAGTTTCCATTAGCTGAAAGCTGTAATATAAAGCTGAGAAGAAGTAGAAGTATTTGTGCTATGGTTTTAGCTATGTTTGTTTGTGGAGAGTTTTGGAATACATAAGTCTAAAGGGTTAAGCCTTTTATTCTTAAAGTACCTGTAGCTTTGGGAATTGCAGCTCTCTCTGCCTTCTTTTCACTATATGAATACCTGGTTCACAAAGAACATATAGGTTTAACATAACAAATATGGTAAATGAAAATGGTTATAACTGAAGTTATGTTTATGCCCAAACAATTCTTTGCATTGGCCAGCTTCCACTTAGTTCTGATGCAGAGATAAATACCAAGGAGAAAAAAGAAGCTGACTAAGTATTTGGTACTCCTGTGTTTTCAGTGAAGTTTCCCCTTGCGGGCCATATTCATTGATTCCTTATCGGTGTATTCACTTCCTTTAATGTGATGTTTTCCCATTACCAACATACACCTTATGTACAGAGGGCCAGAGGAAAACAGAGAAAAGTTCTTAATCTTTAAACCAAAGAAGATGAGAGGCAAACTCCTCAGAGTAGCCTTGCATAATTTACACACTAGGTAGTGTACGGCTATGGATCAGCTTTAAGGGAAAAAGGTGACATTGTATGAAATGCTTCTAGTAACCCTCCAGTTCCTCCGGAAGAGGTCTGGGCAGGTACTGCCTGCCACAATAGCCCCAAGCCTGGAAACTGGGAAGTGGTATGTTTCATATGTGTATGTTGCTGGTGTTAGAGGGACTGAAAAGCAAGTTAAGTCATTTTACCACCCCCACAAGATCCAAATACAAAGATTGTTTTTTTCTTGAACTCTCTTGCACATTGGCAGGTTAATTTACCAAAGCTGCATAGGGGCCTGAGGAAGTTTTATTAGCAATGCAGCTGCCAGAGCTGCTGGCACTTCATCTGTGCATTGCGAAATGGGGCTAAGGACCCACTGGCATCAATGGCAGCATCGAGGAGGATGGAGATGGATATGGGCCCCTGCAACAAGTCCTTCTGATTTCACTGGGAAGACATTTCATGACCATGGCAGGCTTCAGACCTCCTCCTGCCTGTGTAATGTCTTCACATCTACTGACACACAGTGAATTGTTGGAGAGCGTTCTGAACTTCTGGCTTGAAGGTCTCCTAAGACCCATTTATTCTGTACCTGGGTCTAGCTGCCTTTGCCAAACAATGCTGAGAGCTTCAAAGTGCCTCACTCTTTCTGTTTTAAAAGCTTGGTGTCTGTTAACTCAAGGTGTGGAATAATATCCCTTGAAAACTAGCATTGCTTGGTACATCATTGCACATACCAATAATCAATCAAATAATTAAAGTTTTACTGAGGATGGTCAATTGGTCTGTGATGCAGTCTAGGCTCACTGAGGCTCCCCAAGGTAAAAAGACCATTGCTTTCAGAAAGTGGCACTGGTTCTGATTTTTGCTTTCATGTCTTGTGCTTCTAATTCCTCAACTTTTGAAATCATTACCTGCTAGATACCACAGTTTTCCCTCTTCAGACAAGTGGAAAACATATTAATGTTTGCCTGTATTTCATATCTGTCTGGGGTGCCAGCTTCTTAAGATTGAAAGACATCGCAATGGTCACTACTTTTGTTCATTTTTCTTTTTCATCCCAATCACAGCACTACTGTCACAAAGTGTGTTCAGATACCAAATCATATTTTATGACACAGGATATTTTCCTTTTGCCATAATTATCTTTATGTCATATCACCGGTGACCTTTTTTCAATTTCGAATAGATTGCACGCTTTCAAATAAACAGATTGGATAAACAATTTCTTGCTGAATGTTGATCTTGTCACTTCTATTGTGTCCTCTAGAAAGTGAGCCTGTGGGTGTGACATTGTTCTGCAAATCATCCATTTGTAATTCTAAGAGCATTTCCTGTGGGATGGGTATTTCTGGGGTGCTTGTTAATCTTGAGAACAATTTTATGGGCAGTTTTAATTACTAGTATCTTTACATAAACAAAAGCATGACACTTTTTATAACATTGACCAAGACCAAAACCCCCTCTATTTGAACAGACAAATAATTGTTCTTTTCTAGAATGCACGATGAATAAAGCACTGGTTGCCAGTTTCAGCTGTGCTGTTATATGAAGACCAAGCCAATAACACCCTTGCAGGATTTTCTAAGGACTTAGTGCTGCTCCTCACATAATTATATTTCAGGATCAGGGACTCTTTGCTTCAGTTTCCCATGTCTATTGAATAGCAGCTAGTTTCAACTGTTAAGACTAGGTATGTTTACATAAAGATTTATTTCAAAGAATTTTGTACCGGTTTCACATATATTAAGACATACCTGCTATTGATGGCCTCAACTTTGATGGACCTACCTGAACATTTTCCCATGTTACTGTCTCACCCACATATGTCATTGTATTCACATAGAGGTTACATTTCTACTTGTTTAGATTTATCCCAGCTGCTCCATCCTTTCCCAAAGATTCTGGTTATGTGGTATAAGTTTTTCTTCCCATAGTTAAACATCATCCTTATAGTCTTTTGTATCCTCTATACCAACAAAAAATTTAACATTTTGAGTCAAACCCCCTCAGGGGCTGGAAACAACCCAAATGGTAGTCTGCAGAAACAGTATTTCTCAAAGGGACTGTTGAGTGTGAACAAATATCTTCTGTTTTTCTTAGGGCACCCTGCTGAAAGCTCTCTGACATTATCCATGTTCTCCAATATGTCTCTTTTCATAGGTAGAGGAAAATTGTCCCATTTTATATATTTAATTCTTCATATCTAAAGATAGGCAGAGATTTATCTTTTTTTTTATTATTCTAAAGGTCTAGCAAATATATACACTCCAGTGGGGTTTTTTTTGTTGCATGAGTCCCAGAGCAGTAAACAAACAACGCAGTCTGTCTTAGGGTAAGTGGCATCTTTCCCTGTGTATGAGTTGCTGAATTTTTGGCTCTTTTTCAGCTCCATTCCTAGTGCAGCTGGGACTTTCCCTGTTCCTACTCCCCTCTCTTGCAGTGGTCTGAAACCTCTCACTGAAGCGCCCTACAACATCCACCTTCAGTAAATTTCATTCTCAACTTAGAGATTTTGCACCCAACAAACTTCAATTGCTTTGTTAATAATGGTTTCTAGATTCTTCATATGGATTTTTCTGCCTCCCGCTCCCCTTCCATGTTCCAGTGACAGGGATTTTCCTGTTAATATTGCAATATTTTTAGCTCAGATCAGTCACAAATTGCTATGCTGGTTTTGCCCTCCTCCTGCATCATCTCTTAGATAGGATTCGTGTTCTTGTGAGTCTTAGATTTCCTATTACCTTTTCATGACTAGCTTTAGCTGACTGAAAGTTGTTAAAATCACCAAGTGCTTCAGAACCAGATGATGTAGAAATAGGCTGTTTTCTGAATCTCATTGTCTTGACTGTCACTCATACCTTAGAGACACAGGAAGGATGGTTTATTTCAACTTGATCTGGCTAAATCCCAGTTTTCCAGAAAGCTACAGGTTTGACACAGTTTCTGACTGCTGCACTATTCCAGCATTCAAAAGGTGAATTTTCTTAATTTTTTATTGCTTTAACATGTGATAAGCATATGGTAATAAGTGACCAGATTTACAAAAGATGTAGCATTTACCTAAGCCCCAGCTAAACATAAAAATTTCCATTTGTGGCTTACATGGTTTTTAATTTTACATGTTGGCAGTTATGTCACATTTAGATAAAAACCCTTTTGTTACGTGCTACCATTGAGAAATGTACAATGTGAGCACCAAATGGATTGAATGTACAAATCAGGGTTCCCTAGCAGAGAGGGTCTTATTTTCCATTAAAGAATCAATAAAATTTAAAAGGTATAATGAGCATGGCTAGCAAGGATGAAAACTCACAGCTTCCTTTACAGAGGACTATTCTAATCACAGAACAACACAATAACAAAATGTCTCTATTTTCTATTTGACCTATAAGCATTGAATTCTTCTTTAAACAATGAATTAGCTTTGCCAGGAAGAATGCATTGTGGCCTTATCCTGGCTTACTGTAGCCTTTGCTGCAGTGGTTAAGGTTGTCATTTGGGAAATAAAATGCAGGAAGTTTTGAATCCCCTCAGGTAGAATTTTATTCCTGTTTTCTCATTTCGTAGATAAATGCTTAAACTGTTGGTGACTACTTTCTCTTTCTTCTGTTTTCATATTTGTTAGGAGTTTTCATGGCATACTGCAGACTTTGTCTTTCTTCTCTCACATTTCCTAGCAAGGTGGCTTGAAAGTGAGAAGGCCATTCTTTTAGATTAGATTCAGCTCAGGATTAGGCTGGATTCATCCCCCTGAATTTAAGAATTTAACTGTGGAAGCTAGTTTGCCCTGAACTCTATCTATATTCAATAAATCACCCCTTAGAGAAAGTAGAATGACAAGGCTACTATTTAAAGTATGCCTCAGGAAAGTAGTTGAAGGTAGGTAGGTAAATCCAGGCCTTAGGGGTGTCTTCTTAGACCTTTAAGGCTCTAGTTCGATACTGAATTTAAGTACTTACTTAAATACACTTCTATTTAGAAGAGCACATAAGCACATGCTTGCAATTAAACAGCTAAAATTTAGGCAAAGAATCCTGCAATAAATCACCTTTTTCATGACTACCGACTGTGACATACTTTTAGGAGAAATGATTACTGAACTTCTGTTTTTCTGAAGTGATTTTAAATCTCCCCATGGTAATAAAATATTTCCTACTAAGCTAAACCTTATTAACTTTCTCAGATTTCGATGTTGTATTTCCACCCTGTCTTTCTGGTTTGGAAAATTACTGAAGTTTACAATTCCATTCACTTTAGTTTGGAAAGCTGATATTATAAATTGTATTCAGATTACAGGTTATATTTAAAGAGATAATCTGTCTGTGCTTGAAAAGATAAATTATACAAGAATGACTGTAAGAATTGCAGCAATATGAAAAACTGTTCCACTTTCTGTTTTTCAGCTTTGGGAAACCTGGCATATCAATGGAAGAATATTAAGTATTTGGTCTTCTTTGATCTTTCGGTGGAACTGCTCAGTCATCTTATTAGTTAGCACCTAGTAAAATCCGTATTCTTTGGCTAATGGAACTCTAGTGGTCACCTTTGGTATTCTCTGAAACAGATGACCTGATTTTTCAGTGAGAAATATGTACAACATACAATAACTGCAGAGATCAGAGTACATTTATAAAACTTAACCTGAGGTAGGATCCATCTATTCCCAAAATATAGAGATTGATTATGCATCAGCTAAGCCAAAAGAAAAACTCCACTTTGGGTGCTGGGAAAAGCAGATGAGGTCACTAGGCAGTCTTAGTGCTCTCAACTCCGAAGGCTCTGAATTTCAATCTCCATTGCACTCATAACAGGAAGCATGTAGGAAGACAAAACTGGTTCATTTCCCTCTTCCTCCAGGCTAGAAACTTGAGGAGGGTCTCCCTTCTGCAGGGTTGCAGCTGAACCTTTTTTTCCAGGCATGTTCCTTGTTTCCTAGGGTCCCTTTCGCTGACTTCCCCTGTGCAAAAAATGCAGCTTCTTTCCTACACTCACTCCACTCCTTCCAGCCTTCCACCCTGCATCTCCGTAAAGAGCTTCTCAAGACCCTTTTTGCAAGCCATCTTAGCATTTTGTTTGCAAAAAGAGGCCAAAGTATTTCCCTAAGGAGGAAAATATTTAAGTGAGTGTCTACTTTGGTGATATGAACATTATTTGCATTATGGTAGAAACTAAAGCTAGATATCTATCTGATAAACAATATTTGAGCACAAAATAATTTTATATAAGGACAATTACATTTTAATCTGTGTTTTATTTAGAGATGGTGCACTGAAGTTGTCATGTTCATCTTGATGAAATGTAACTAAATAAGATCAAAATGAAACAGCTGAGGCAGAGGGTTTTATAACTGGAGCCAAAACAAATCTACGGGACCAGATTTTTTCCACCTAGATTGTTTCAGTCTAAACAGACTGAAAAGGTTTCTCCCTAGTAAGAGAGAAGCCATTAAATAAGCAATTTTAATAGCTCAGTCACCCCCAATTTATTTGGTGTCCCTTTGAGATTATTGAGTGAAACAAAAATAATACCTATAGAAAGTAATGAATACAGAACATACTTTCACACTTTCCAGACTTTCCTTCCATGCTGCTCAGCCTTATTTCCTTACTTTTAATGGTAAATAAATTAACATTATTTTTCAGTATTCACAGTGTACCATACACATCAGATAAAAATAAGAAAACGAAAAATGGTTAGTAAATTCTTTTTAATGGAATGCAGCATGTGCTGCCCCTTGTGTGAACTCAGCACTCATTCAGGAAATTGATTTGTCAAGATGTAAAGTAAAAATACATCATTTCATCACATTTTTAGAAAATATGGGTCCAACCTTATAAGATGCAGAGAAGTCTCAGCGTCCTTAAAACTTTTCAATGGAAGCACTTAGCACCTCACAGCAATAGGCTGATTTTACATGTCTTTTAATGATCCCTTTAATAGTTCATTCTGGAACTAGCAATGCTGAGTGTTGCAATGCCTAATGCCCTTGTTGGACCTGGCTTCAATCCAGCTTTATGCTTTGCAGCTTATTTATATGCAACAATCTCACCTTAAAAACTATTTGTTTTCCCCAGGGTGCATGTGTTGATATAGCTGCATTTTAGGGAAGATTCCTGGATCAGGTTGTAAATCAGTGCATGGTGCTGACTGGTGAACAGAATCCAGCCCTTGGGGCGGATCTGAACAGTTGCTCTCCTCTGCAGCAATCCTGTGCAGTCAAAGAGTGGTCCAAGAAAAGCAGCTTGTATAGGCACTATAATGGCTGGAAAACCTTGCTAATATTGATTTTCATACAAGAGGGGTAGATATATCAAGCATGACTTTCAACACCTTGAGTGCAACTGGACTGTATTGAATCTTTGCTGGCATAAAACTGATAATGCAGAGCAGGAAACTTGGCTCATTGCTACCACCACTCTTTTGATGCAATATGAGAAACAATTATTATCTCTGCTAATTTTAGTATATGATCAGTCATAGAATCATAGAAGAATTAGTCATGACAAAATCATTCATGGACCCCTGATCCATCTGGTACTATAACCTCCAAGGACACAGGGTGTACCATCCCATTATTCTCCAACATTAATAATCAGTCATCTCTGAAAAAGTGTCATAGAGTTATTCTTTTTTTATCTGATCATATCTTTCATTTGCATTTGATATTTTGCACCTTGAACTTCCACCTTTCCCCCGTTGATGTCTTTGCAATGACTTCTGTCATTTTTTTCTGCTGAAAAGTGAAAGCTTTTGAGCTTATATTTTTCTTCTGCAGTATTAAGACCAAAACACTTCTCTTTTTTAAATCTTTATCACCTTCATCCTCATCTGTTTGTACATATTTCTCACTTGACAGATGCTGGAGTCCTACCCCCTCCTTCATTTATGCATTCATCAATACATTATTATTATGAAATTAATTTGTTAGCAAATGTCTGCAAGCCAGAAATTGCACACAATATCATCATCAAAGTTTGAGAGAAGGACAAATATACTGAATGTGACACTGGAAGAATCCCTAGGAGTTTCAGAACAAAGTCCTACCTGATCCATTTCTCAGACCATTATTCAAGTAGGATAAGAGATCTTGAAATGGTGAGGAAAAGAATATTTTGGAGTGCCTACCAAATCCTGAAGCTGGTAACTGGCAGCTGCTGTTCCTTCTAGCTGCAGATCCTGAACAGCCCTCTGGGATCCTGGTGCAAATACACTTGCCACAAGGTCAGGAAAACTCCATTTCCAGAAACCCTGCAGTATTGAGAATGACTTTTTTTTGAGCATTCTTAGACATTGTTTTCATCAAAACTTTATTTATCTGAAAAAATTATAACCTCTTCTAGATATAAACAAGCAAACAAAGTACCACTTTGCTGGATGGACTAGTAAACAGGAATATTGATCTTTTTCTCTGTAGGATGTGATCTATTTCATGTGTGATTCAGCACAAGGAGGATGTGAAAATTAAGTGAATAACTTCAGGAAAAACCTGTGATCTTCACTCTGGTGTAACAGAAGCTGGCTAGCTCTTGTCTACTGAAGGGAAATTATCTGAGTCGAGTCTGAGTAAAACCTGAGTAAGGTCCTCAGGACTTGGTCTACAGTAACTCAGAATTTCCTTTCTATTATTAGCCCAATGATTTCAGAAAAAATAACAAGCAGAGACAGGGTGTGTTCTGTGGTATAGTCATATAATTTAAAGATCAAAGACCATTCAGAATTTTTGAAAATGGGTTTTCTGTGCCTGTGTAGTGAAGATTCAGAACTTCAGTGTGATCTTTTTGTAAGCTGCCAGTTACCCAGAGGAACATGTAAGACAAGCCAAACTGTTTCTTGAAAATATGAAATGGCTTTTTTTTCTTTATTCATAGTTCTCTACAACAAACAATCTATCCATTAAAATGATATTGAGAAGTTTAAAAGGCAAACTGGGAATGGAAAGGGTCTGGGACAGGGTGCAAAACTATATGAATATTTCCGAGGCATCTACAACTCATACGTACATAACACCTCAGCTATTAGTCTATGAGGAATGCGCAACAAGAGTTGACAGGTAATGTTTTATTTCAGAGTAGGTAGTGGCTGATATAGTGCATTCAGTACATGGGATGGTGATGGCTGTGGTGTGACTTACACTGTTAGAACAAGGCTGTGGTGTGGCATTTGGCCAGAGGTTGATGCAAAAACTGAAAAGTGACAGCAGTATCCTGCTAAAATCTGGTATTGTCCCACAGGATTTTCATTTTATTCCAAATGTCATAACATACTGTATTCAGTCAAATCTGCTTCAAGAAATTCCCACTCAAGGAAAAATACTTCTTGACAGAATAAGTGCTATGCTGATTTTTTTTTTGTATTTTTCTTATGACTTTTCTTTGTACAGAAATAGGCTCATAAACTAATGTGTGTGTGCAAGGTAAAATCCTCTGAAAAATGTGGCCCACTAAATAGATAAATCTTATAGCTCAGCAATTTGTGTCAATGTTTTACACTGGAGGAAATCCTCTGTGACATGTATCTGATAATAGAATCATTTCATATAAGGGTGCTTACTGTATGAGGGCTCTACTGTTTGCAGCACCATACAATGGAGTACATTAGCAGCACAGCACCAGTTTAATACCAGGCATTGAAGGCTGAGCCCTGCTATTAGTTATTGCATCAGCAGAAGTTAAAGAAGCCTTGTTCTAAAAGTAAAGGCCAGAGAGGCAGGGTTGAGAACTAGCAAATACTGAAGAGTGAGGCTTTTTGCATAAGTTGGACCAGATTCCCTTTCCATTGCTTTTTTTACATACTGACTTGCTTTTCTTATTTAGAAAAACACTCTTCACAAACCGCTAGTTTTGAAAATCAGATCTATTTTTCCATCTGTCTAGGTTCTTTCACTTCATTACCTAAGTGCCTCCATCATCCTAAGTACCTAATACCTCTCATTATCTTAGTGAGTCATTTAAGGGTTGGCTATTTAATATCATTAATTCATTATGAATAAATATTAGGGCTAAAATCTACATTTGCTCTGGAAGATGGAAAGCTTTTTTAATTTCTGAGGTCGAGGTTATTTAACTACATATAAAACCACTGAAAAGATTTTATAAAAAAACCGCCTGACAGTGAAATAAGCAGCAGCTTCCCAATAAGATGTAATATTTTGCTCATCAATAAACACTAACTACCATTTATTTTTAAACCAACTGGTGCTGCTAAGCAAGTAGACTAATTTAGTTCTGAGGTGGATTTCCTTCCTCATTGAATTTTCCAGCTCTATAACGGAAACTTTGCTCTCATATGTGGGGAAGTATGCAGTCATATTTCCTCCTAAAGAAGGGACTCGTGCTGGAACAACAGGTAGGTTGGACGTATCAAGCAAGGTGGAATGTATTTCTTTTTCAATGTCTAGTGAGTTTTGCTGGCCGTAAAAAATGGGCCAAACTAGTGGTCTCATTTTTCCACACTGCAATTTTGGTGGCTACCACTTAATGCCAGGCTATAACGAGGGAGCTCTTGTCACTGGAATTTCTTCTGTAGGATCACAAGGACACCATTTACCTTCCCTAAGACCAGAATACCTATGTCTACACTGCCTTGGGACTCTTCTAATTAGAAGTGTATGCTAGTAATTTTAACTTCTGCATTTTTTATTTGTTTACAGCCCATTCTTGCACACATTGCTGAATGTGTCTTCTATAAGATATCCTAGTGGACACTTCCACCTGTTCTATCTTGTGGGTGACCAAGACTCAAGGATGTGTCTGCAGTATGTATAGTCAGGTCATAACCACAACCAGGGTTGCTCAGCGAAGTCATTCACACTCTATCTGGTGGTGTCTTATGGGAATGTCAGATGATCAGGGTCAGGTAAACAAGCCATATAGGTGCTTTACTAGAAGGACCTCATGTTAAGTATTGCAAGGAATGATGGGAAATGCAGGGAAAGTAAATTTGTAAAGGCTCATGCTTCTCTGTAGCACTCACTTGGACTCATACTTTTTGCAAATACAATGTAGTTGCTTTTTCTTCTATTTTTTTCCAATATTAAACCTCCTTCCAGTCTGATCTATGTCTAAAACCACTGAAAACGCTGCTTTAAATTTGGGAGTCTGGGTGAAGAAAAAGCCGTTTGCAGTTATTCTGAAAATAGGTGTCTAGGTTGAACAGAAATTTAGAAGGTAGAGAGAAAAGTGTGTCCATGTCTTGTCTTCCTGTATGTTTTCCCTCTTGCTCAGTACAGTGCCTAAAAGGGAAAAATGAAAATAAAAGTCATTCTCATTGGCCGTGAGAAACACTGCGGAGCTCAGACAGTGTGGTACTGTACGGGAGCACAAGGCATGCTGCGTTCTAGCCTGAGCTCTCCTGATTCCCTTCTGACTGTAAATACCAGTCTTTCAGACGGGTCTGGAGCTTACTCTGTTCTTCCTACCTAATCTGGGCTCCTCTCTTCATCAGGCAGGAGTAGAGAATTCAGAAAACAATCCTTAAAAAATATCTACATTGTGTCTCTAGCAGGCACCTTTTCAGGAATGCTTCTGATACGAACATCGACAAAAACCAGCCCCCCCTTTCCTTTCCCCCAGCAACATGTTGCTCTTTTTTTTATGTACAAAGACCATTTCTTATAACTGTGTTTCTCTCTTGACTTGTTTCTTATTTTTTTTATTTTTTTGATTCTTCTGCCTGCACCCTTTTTCTTTTCAATTATTTCTAATGCCACTTTTCGGCCTTAATTCCTGCAAATTTCTGACATCAGTATGTCTGTCTGTCTTTGACCTCTTCATCCCCTACTCACAATATTTCTTGTAATCAATAAAACATTGTCTTAAAAATGTAAAGTTCATTCAAGCTTTGGAATGATCAATAGATGACTAAGGGTCAAATGCTCCAGATCATCTAATCTCTTCCTCACCCCTCACTATCTTCACCCATGGAAAAGCTGTTCTGTGAGCAATTTAGCACTTGCTCTAGCATTTCACCTGGCCCCTCCACATTATGTGTCTTCTGTCTGGCTCATCAGCACACACAGCATATGGGTCTATAGTCTATCAGCTGGGAAGAAGGAAGGAAGCAAAAGAAAAGGGATACTGGGAAATTTGAATATATTACCAGTAGGCATGACCTCAGGTGGGTTGCAGTGTGGAAGCAGTAACTGGTGGAAGAGAGGCAGTTCTGCTGCTCAAGAGACAACTGACTTTTCTTGCCATAAAGTATTTAAGGGGCTCCTTGTCTGCTATTTGGAGCTTGGTTTAGCCATACCGTCACTCACATTGTCATTTCTCAGCTTTAAGCTCAATTTTGATGTGTGCCTGTACCACCTGTGATGACTCCTACTTGATTTCTACCTACGCTGTGTGGAAGGACCGGGATTTATTTTACCTGTCATACCACATTTGCAGGAGGGATAAATACTCATAGATCAGGAAAGAACCTGGATTCAAGGACTGAAATAAAAAAAGCTGTAGAAACACTCTCCAAACCTAGCTTGAATTTGTGGTCACAGTATTTTCTTTCAAGTTTATTAATGCAATGGTTTTCAAATCTGTAACACTACAGCTGTACAAGTCAACAGAGAGTCTGGCAATGCATTTTAGTTGTTATGAATGGAATAGAAATACCAAACATAAGTGCAGTGAACCTCTGTGTATATTATTTAATAAAACCATTTTTTTTTATCAGTGTTGGGGTTTTTTGGTATAAAGGGTAAAATTGCTGATGTATGTTTCCAGGAAAATCCTCTCATTTTATATCTTAGCCAGAACTCTTTTGGACTATTTCTTTAAACCAAATCCTTTTTTTCCATATAGATGCAAAGATTTGAAAGGAATAAAACCAAACATAAAGTCAGCATTTTGAGAATCCTTTTGTCCACTTAATTTCCCCAGAGTATTCATACATGGCTACTTACCCTTTTGTCAGAAATCTCTACAGAGTTAGGAAGCTGGCTATCTTATGATCAGAATCATCAGCCAAAGTATTTATCCCAGTAAATGACATTTGAAGTCTTTACTGGAAAATAGCTTCTCTTAGGTACTACAGAATGCTGCAGCATTGCAGTGCCTGTGTTAATTTAATTCATATATCAAACATGCGGTAATCCCAATGAGGATGTGATGTGCGAAAGTGGTCTGGGGAGACGGGATGTTTTTTTCTGCTCACTGAGCCTAACAATGCCGAAATGTTTTTCCCCTGTCCATTTAGTTTAACAATGTGCCATTCTGTACCTCATAAGCACTTAATTTATTCCAACTCTTTGGCCTGACCTGTAATCCCCCCTCTCCTTACCCATCTGACCCATCTGTGTTTCATTTCCCACTCATCAGCATCCAAAGAGCTAGGCCCAGGCCCTGTTTGGAGCCATTAGACAGAGATTGGCACTGTTCCCTCTTCCTGCACCACATCCTCTGCTGAAAAAAATGACCATCAGATCAGAGAACAGAGCCTGCTTTGTCCCCAGCAACTAAGATCTGGAAGCACTTTCAATCATTTGCACTCTATACCCACTCAAACGCATTAATGTGATCAACATTGGGCCTGTTGTGGGCATTTTTTCCAGCAAATAGCTTGCTAACATTCCAGGCATGTACTTCCCTGAAAACAAGACCGAGACAGGGCCCTGAATATTCAATTGGAAAATCACCAAGAGCAAGAGCTTAGCTTGGCACGGCTGGTGTTGATTCTTAATAAGTGACTTCCTAAAGCTGAGGCATGGGGCTTACAGCTTCAATGACTTGTTTGAAAAATATTTTGTAGGTGCCTCATACCACTTTATTTCCTGTGGTATGCGTCATATTGTGAGCTATTCTGAGCCAGGCTGTTTAAGCACACTAACATTTTTTTCCAAGATTGCGGTGTTTAACTAAAAATGTGCTTATACAAGATGAGCTCATAGCCATTAGTGCTGATGTAGTTTTAACTACTTGGATACCAATAGCCTAAGGCCTAAAACCTGCTGAAAAGGGGGGGAAACCTGAGCAAAAACCATCCTTCACAGTCTTTTAAGGCTTTTCAAAGACAACGCAACAGGAAAATGTTTTAAAAATCAGATTTTCTTCCTATAGGATCTTTGCTATACTAAATATGTTTCATACTCATCACAGAGCTTCACTATTGAAAAGCTTACCAATATGAACAGCTGAAGAGATATCTGACATCCAGAAAATTAATTTATTTAATGTTTCTGTCCGTGCTACATCTACTGCATCCAGCAAAAGCAGCTTATATGTACTTCTCTAATGCAGCTGGGCAGACTAGGTACATCATAATTCATTTGTACGGGTCTTTCATTGAAATGGCTACCATGAAAAGGCAAGTTTGACTGTGCTGAAGGGGGTCAGCAAAGATTTTTGTCAAGGCACTCCATTGTAGAGGATGGTGTCTGGCAGTCACAGTGCTATTATTCAGCAATGTGGTCTTGCATGATTCCACCATTCTCCAAACTGAGAGAAGGCGGCAGCATTTTGCATGAGGTATTTGAAACGTCAAGGGATGGGATATTTGGAGGCTTACCTTGGTGCTTAGAGAGGAATATGGACACGTCTGTAAGGTACCTTACAGAAGCCCAGGAATGTTGTCTCAAGGCCCATTTTAGAGAAATTGCACCTGTATGGATCATGTCAGATTGGGTCAGATAAAAAAGGTCTAAAGAAATTGAAAGAAAGGGGTTGGATATCTGTTTGGAATGTTTAGACTGTTGAATTGAAAGCCAAAAGCTGCATCCTGAACTCGACTTTCATCTAGAAGTTTGATGTAAAGAGATAAAATGGAAATAAAAGCAGGAGAGAAAATTGAAATAATTTATAGTTTCCCAAAATATGCTATACATGGATCAAGGGGAATAAGAAAAGCAAAGCCTTGCAAATGACGTATGCCATGATCATTTTTTTAACCTGAACTGTTTAGACGACAGGGATTCAAATATAGAATAGTTTATATAAAAGTACATTTGCAATTCATTTCATCCAGACTCTTTTTTCTCTATTTCATTGAAAAATAACCAAGACAGGATTTACAGCTGAAAATGTCAGGAATGTTTTGTGATTTGCATTAGAAAATCTATTTAAAAATTTTGTTAGTAAGATTGATTTTTCTCTAAATGCATACATATGAATTGAATTTGGACTCTTTCCTGAAAGGGAAACTAGTAGTTTCTTCCTGAATTACCTAAAAATTCTACTTGTCATTTTCTCTGTATTCCATGGTACTTCATGACACTGTGTTAAAGTGGTAGTACGTTTTTTGATAGCATTTAAATGTGTTTGTAATTGTACATCTTAGTCTTAACTTTGTAGATACCTTACAGGAGACACAAACAGATTCTGTCAGAAATTAGAGTATATCAGTGATTATGCTAATTCCCCTCCTTCCCTCCCCCAGTTTTCTCTTAGAAGTGGGTTAGGATCTCAGTAGAGTATAGTTCCAGCTATAGCTACCCACAAACTCCTTGCAAAGCAAATTTCAAAGCTTCAAATCCCTTTTATAATATACTATGGTTATTACAAATTGCTTTGTATTATAGAAAATAAGCTTCCCCGTTTAGCAACGTAATGGGAAGAGAATGCGTGTAATAGAATGTCATAATAACAAACTCTGTGATCAATCACAGTATTTCAGAGCAAACCTAGCAATGCTAGTGGTGTCTGCTGCAGTGGTGCTGAAGTTCCACCCTCACAATATTTGAGGTGATTTGAGCTTTCCCCTTATTTGGCCCCATAACAGAGCTTTAATGTTTAACATGGACATAAATTCACTGTAGCCCTCAAGTGAAGACTATGTTTGAGAACTGAATAGAATGCTTGAATTTACTCTCCAGATTTTTCTTCCATGATCAAGTAAAGTTCCATGTAACTTTCCTTCCCAGCGTAGTGCACACAAAATCTCAGGAAGCAGCAGGGCTTAATTAGGACCCTGGTTTATAGTTCCACCTGAAAAAATACATTTTAAATATCATATATGTTTGGCTGTGCACATTTTTTAGTCAATAAATTCTTACTAATTAATCACATTAACGGCACTCCTTATGGATTGAAATAAAATCACAAAACGAACCAAATACCCCATAAATATCATGTATAAAGAACCATTCACCAGTGCATAAACTACATGTCTAAAAACATTTATAAATCTTTATTCTTTATTTCTTTCTTTTTCTTCGTTTTCTTCTTACTTTCATTTTTCTTCTTCCTTCGTCTTCTTTTTCTTCTTGTTATTATTTTTCTTTATTACAGGCACAATGCCAAAACAACAGCTGCTATTGGAGTTAAGAGTTCAGTACATGAAGTCAAACACTTTCTTTTTTTAGGAAAATATGTGGTATTTGGTGAGATATTGTAACACTTTTCCCCTTCTATCTTGACTTTAGATGCCTGTTTTAGAATTTTAAACACAAGTGGCTGCAGTCACCCTCCCCCAGACAAAAAGTAAAATGTAAAAAGAAGTCCCATTGAATCATTGTTTTGTCCCAGTATGCTGAAAGCAGTAATCCTTAGTGCAAACGGTGGCCCTGAATGATACATTATGATCTGTGACTGTCTGATGTAAGTTGATGACACAAAGGCAGGATTATATTGAGCCTAACTTATAACGTAAAAAATAAACAAACAGGAACAGTCTGGGTCTGCTGGATTATCACTTATGGCACTTATGACAAAGCTACTTGTTTAAAAACATAAGTAGAAAAGCACAAAACCTTAACATTACAGCAACTTATGAACTGGCAGATTCCTAAATCAAGGAATATGTATTTTATGTCAGACTGTTTCGGATGAGGCTTGAGTGGCAGTAAATACAACTTGTCCCTTCCCTTAGTAATGAGCAAATAATTCTTTTAGTAAAATGATTCACCCATTTCTTTTGGTTTCACTGAAAATGCCTTTTCTTCTTTATACACAGATGATGCTCTTGGAGATAGCCCTGAAAGACTGCTAGTCTCATGATAGGTTGTTTGTGTGCATAGAGCACATTCTATTATTATATACAAGAAAATTCACTACCATTTTCATTGTTATATGTAGAGGATTTATATTGCTTTCCTAATATCTGAGCCTCGAATGTGAAAATGCTTCTGTGCATTTTTGAAATGGTAAAATTCAGAAAATGATCAGTCTAATTACTGTTGAAAACAAGTAAGAAATCAGTTATTTTGGATGATTGTGATGTTCTGTGTTATTCTCCATTTTTCACATTTATTGCTTGATCATTTTTGCTTTTTTAAATATCCATTCCTCTCTAAGTTCTCCTCAGTGTCTCTGTGGTCTCTCTTAGCTTTACCTCTTTTCTGGCCCCAAGATGTTCTCAGCAAGGGGTCCTTCTGTGAATTCATGAAATGGTACATTTTTTCAGCCTATGCATGTAAAGCATATAAGGTATGACTTGAGCATACAAAGGCATTACACAGACAATTGATTTTCCTTTACATTTATGATTATTGTTTAACGTTTGTTATTATTTACATTTAGGAATATTAACTTGCTTGAGTACTCATTTCAGTAGGGCAGGCAACAAACTACTTTAACTTTTGTTGGTCAGAATGTGCCAATTAGAAAAATCAAGACAAATCAGAATCATTTGAATTTCACTGACTTTGATAATGCTGCTGCATATTGTGTTCCAAATAAGTAGAGAGCTTTTCCAAAGAAAATGGGTGTTGACTGTGACCATTTGGCCTTCCTCTGCCTGATGGTCCTGATGTGAATAAATGTGGCTCTGCTGTCAATACAAAAAGGGTAACAGTGCATGGGTAGTGCAGAGAAAAATGGTCTTAGTACAGCTATGGATATTTACTGTGCAGGAAACAATGCTGAACTGAGCAAATTCTGAATCATGTCTGGGTCTGTGACATCATCTGTCAACATGTTTCAGTTTGTTTGTGATATGGCACTTGAATACAGTTGGTGATAGTTGCTGTCAGTCTGAGCTTGAAAATAGGCCAGGGGCTTATTTGTCCTGAGAAAAGCCAAGCAGAGCCACCTTAGTGGTTCTCAAAATCCCACATTTTGCTCTATTTGTTGACTTCTAGAGGCATGTGCAACACTCTAGGCACACCACTCACTCCATTCTTGCTGTGGTCCATCACCACTTCTACCAGTCCTCTGCCATGTACTGCTTGCATTGCATTTTGAAAAGAATTAATAAAGTGGTGACATTCTTTTATATAAGAAAAACTAAGCCACTCTCACCATTCCTGAAGGAAACAAGCAATCTGATCTAGGAGGTGTTCCTGCCCATGGCAGCAGGGCTGGAACTAGATGACTTTTAAGGTCCCTTCCAAACCAAACCACTCTGTGATTCTATGATTCTATGGAGTTTGCTTTTTTATTTTGTTGTCAGATTTTCCATCTCAGTGTTCTTTTTTATAACACTACCTCTTCTGTTATTCAATTAATTGAAGCGGGCAACTTTCTAGAAAGAGTGTTAATTATTTTATTTCATATGAATGGATGCATGTGTTTATTTTTATAATAGTAGGAAGTAACTTGTTGTCTAATAGTGACATTATAATACTAGTATATTAGCTTACCCTAAATAAATGTCTTATTTTCTCTTACCAAATATTATTTTTTTCTATCTTGAAGTCATGTTATAGTTGGAGTCACCTTTGATTTGGTAGCACTAATCAGGTTGTTAAAATATTGAGTGTTATGGACTAATTGGGTGTGACTCCACCAGGGAATATGACCTTCTGGGGCTTGACTATACTCCAAAGCCTCTAATTGCCTAAGATTTTTGTAAAGCTTAGGGAAACTTTAGGGAAATCATGACATAGATGAGATAACACAAGGTATCTTAATGCAAAGCCAAAAGGAATTATCAAAGTTTAAGCAAACCTGAAGTTTTTTGTTTGTTGGTTTGATTGTTTTGCTTTTTTTTTTAATCTGCATTTACTCAAAAATGAACTGCAATATTTTTGTCCTGAAATAGAAATCATATTTATATGTACCCCAAATTTTAAGATATTCTGCTGGCCTACATATCCTGGAGTTTTGCTAACAATAATGGTCTTGCAAAAATTCTCCTGAAGCGTGAAAGAAGGTTCTTTCTGGTTCTCTGGTTCTCTGTTTTTCTTTTACAGGTGACTCCACCTGCACAGTGACAAAGTTACTAGTCAAGAGAACTTGCAGGTGAGAAGCCATAGGCTATTGGCAGCTGTAGAAGATTTTAAGTATTTTTTTCCTTAAATCATGATTGTGGACATAGAATAATGACTATGTTGTTATTCAAATAGGACAGAAATGTGAAATCATCAGGAAAATACTCATATGTATAAGGGTTGAAAGATTAAATATATTTAGTTTCTGCTGAAGGTAGTAGAGGAGATTTTTCATTAAAATATTAGCTACATGTCTCATTCCAACCCAAATAATTTTATCTGGTCTACATAGTTAAAACAGCCATCACCACGAGGAAAAGACGTAGTAT
The DNA here is from genome assembly GCF_012275295.1 of Melopsittacus undulatus. Classification (NCBI taxonomy): domain Eukaryota; kingdom Metazoa; phylum Chordata; class Aves; order Psittaciformes; family Psittaculidae; genus Melopsittacus; species Melopsittacus undulatus. The sequence continues at coordinate 43,693,365 of NC_047528.1, forward strand.
ACATATTAGTCAGATGCAGATAGGATAATAGAGATATTATTTAGCTCAAGAACTCATACTAAAACAGTGCAAATTCTAAAAATAGCACTGAGAATATGAGAAACAGGACTGGATGTTGGAATTTACTGTTATATTTGAAGACAGCAGGCACTTTGACATACTGATCCCCTTCCAGTCTCCAGTCCTCCTTTGTTCTGCATTACAAGATGTGGTACACCTTGCTTCCTTTTCCCTTCTGCTGCCTCTGCGCTATCAGTCAGCATCTTCATTTGCATTACCCCTTCTCAAAATATCATATTGTCCTTCATGTGTCCATAAACACTTGTAATAATAAACATATTAATCTTTCCCTCTGTCCATCTCTCCCTCCACCTCTTGTGGTTTTGTGTAGCTAAACTGTCACTTTGTAAACTAATGCATATATCCTGATGGCATGCAGCAGTGTTGAGTCTTCAGCCTCTTTGCACATTGTTCCTATAGAAGAGAGGATAAGGCACCCTAATAGATTTAATGGGGCCTACTATCATAACACTCATTTTTACAGTTTAGATACATAACCCTTACAAAGTATGACTGGGAGAGTATGCACAGCCATGCATCCTGGAACAAAGCTGTCAACAGAAGATGATTTAAGAGTTTCTAGCAAAAACTAGAATAGAAGGAGCTATGGTACTGCATGTAGAGATTACAGCTTCCAGGTGATCCTGTAGATTAGTGGGGTTAGAAAAAGAAAACAAAACAAAAAGAAAAGAAAACAAAAAAAAACAAAAGAAACAGCAAAACAACAACAACAACAGCAAAACTCCTCTTTGCATCATTTTCAGGGGAAAAGAGCTGTAATGGACCCTGAGACCTACCCAATATCTCTTGGTTTATTTCATTCCACATGCAGGTCTTGTGTGTGACTCCATGTTGTCTGATGCCCAGTTTGACATCATATTAACAAACAGATCTTTGTGCGTCAAAAGCACTGTATGAATGTATTCCCCCAAAATACAGATACAGTAACTTCCATTTTCTTCACACTCTGTGTAGTTTCAAAACAAAAGAGAACACAAGGAAAAGGGAAAAAAAATGCTCTCTTCTAGAGCCTCCCCTCAAAAAGGTGCTGAAAGTCTCTGAAAATTTTCAGGTATCTGTTTAGATGTAATTCAATAAATTACCTAAATAAATGGTGTAATAGTATTCTGTATAATAAACTACATGGCCTGCCATGATCTCTTCCAGTTCTGGGATACTGTAGTTTTATAATAATTAAAAAAAAAAAGGTACGGATAGATATAAGTAATGCATTGCAGTTTAATCATATTAGTGAAGTGAAAGCAGAACATGATTCAGACTCATCTTTCATTTTGACAATTGCAAAGAATAAGTAACTTCATGCAAACAAATTACATGAGGGTAAATCTAATGTAGCAGACTATCCATCAGTAAACTTATACATAATTATTTTTGGGGGGAGGCTCTAACGCTAATATTAATAAAAATTAATAGAGTTAGTAAATAACTGCAACAAAATATAAGCTTAATAATTACATGAGATAACTTCAGTTTATAAAAGTTTATTGTAAAAGCAGAGATCAAGCTGAACATTACAAAATGTAAATAAGACAGGCATTTCCAAATGTTTATACATATTTTGAGTTTAATAACAGGATTCTCCTGAGGCAGTAAAATGTCTTTGCCATACAAGGACAGTTCCCAGAGAAAGCCTAAAGTTCCTTGGGGTCAGATGTAAGTTCTTTAATATCAAAAGGTGTCCCATTCCTGTCTTAATACATAATGGAATTATAGCTAGCTTCTCAAAGCAGAATTTTTTATTATGCTGCGTTTGTTACCCAGGTGTGTAACAAGACTTCCTTTCTTAGAGGAAACAAGTTGCCCAAAGAAGCTGTGGCTGCCCCATTCCTGGCAGTGTTCAAGGCCAGGTTGGAGAGGGCTTTGAGCAACCTGGTCTAGTGAAAGTGTCCCTGCACATGGCAGGGGGGTTGGAACTAGATGATCTTGAAGGTCCCTTTCTGTACAAATCATTCTATGATTTTTATCTGTTCTTCAGCTGATAAAATGTACTCCTGTCTACAAGCTTGATGAGTTAATTTGCACTCCTATAAAACACTTCGAATAAATTTACTAGTTCCTCTTATATAAATAACCACATAAAAGTACTCATTTGAAAATACTTGTCCTATGGCAATTTTCATAGCAGAGCCTATTTGCTCTAAGAACTGTGGCAGTCAGCCTCTTCTTAAGCACCCAAAGACATTCATCTGAGCAATGTTCAGGGACGTAACCTAAACAGTAGCCCATTTTTTTAGACAAATACAGATATTTGGGGACTACAGGCTTGAAGAGAGGTTAAAGAGAGGTTTAAACTGTAAAATAAGGTACTTTAAAAATCACATTCATCCTAATTATAAAAAAAAATGGTCTTTGGATCACCATATCATTCAGGTATTACATTTTTATGACATGGTCTGCAGCTGTGCACAGAAAGAAAAAATGTAGGTAGATTTAGGTTGAGACATGGCCAGATTCTGACAGGTGTAAACCAGCATAACTTTATGGAAGATTGGCTCAGAATGAATCTCTGGCTCAGGCTATGTATAATTGAATGTACAGACATCACGACTATTTGATTTAACCTTGGTTAATGCATCTGAGCCTGCAGTACTGCTTAGGGGAACAAAGTAAGTGGCTTTGGATTCAACTATTAGCTTTTTGCTTTCTGATTACTCCATTATGTTTGAGCTTTGTCTGGGCATTTATTGGCTTTGGATTTTTTTTTTTTTTTTTTTTTTGCCTAGAAGCCTCAAACTATGAATTGGGAATGACATTTCACTGAGAAAAGGAGTATTGACAAATAAAAAACTGATGAATATATTAATGTTCTGTACCTTTCTTTGATAAAAAGACATTAAAATCCTGGGAGATAATGTGATAATTATCCATTATCTATTCAGAAAGATCTAAAATATAAGTAATCTCATAGAGGTGATGTAGTGGCATGGTATTATACTGACAGAACCAGTACAACTTTTTTTTTTTAGCAGAGGTGCAAGGATGAGTTCTGACTTGCATTCTTGTAACCTTGGGAAAATATTCTCAGGACAAGACTGGGATCTGCTGACACAGAGTCAAAAAACCCCAGGCATTGTCCTACGTAGCAAGTACTTTGACTGCCTTTTGGAAGATTCTGCTCTTTTTTAGTTTGTTGCTTTAGAAGAGTTATGAAGGAAAATGGTGATATGAGACAGATTGTTTTGCCAAGCAGGTTGTCAATATTTGATCAAAATTATCCCTTTAATTAAAATTATTAACGACATTCTCACATTATATATGCTTAAGATTTTATTAGCTAATATTAACCTTTATTAAAATATGCATGAGTTCAACAAAGGACAGTCCAAAGAAGGCTTCTTTTAATCTACCATTTCTATGAAGGAAAGAAAATTAAAAAGAGAAAGAAATTTATTGTTCAGAACCTATCTTATATTTAAGATTGCCAGATAAAATTAAGTGTTTTCCTTCATATGTTTTGCTTTAGTTTTGAAAAAAAAAAATAAAATCTTCTGTTTGTAAAATATAAAAATGATATTTTGTGGAATGTGGACAATTGGCCTTGGACAGGCTCAAGAGGATCAGAATTACAGAAGAATTAAAAGCAGAAGAGAAAAATTAATCTTTTACTTATCATAAATAGAAGCTTATGTTTCATTTGTATTACACATGAACTAACAACTTCCATATTTTCTTTCTGAAAAGTAGAGGGATCATGGGTAAAGCTGGTTGAAATTTTATAGTTGTTTTTCCTGCAAAAAAATGACTCCTTAATCTAATATTTTGATGACAGTTTGTGTTCCTTCTAACAAATAGGAAATCTGAAATCTGTTTTCAATGCCAAATTTCTTGTGTTTTCCTCTTTTACTAATGAATTTTTTTAAAAAATCCCCACAAATAATGAGTTGGCTTTTTTTTTTTTTATTCACTAGACAATGGTGTAGTCATAGCCATATTCCTTAGGGAATAGTGGAAGATATGCTGAGTTATAATTGAGCAAAGTGGTGATAAAATTAGCATAAATAATCAACTCTTCACACAGCAAACTAACAATGGGGAAACACTACCATAGCAAGTGAGTAAGTTCTTATTATATCAAAGGTGGAACAGGGATGTTTGTAATTTTTCAAAACAAAGTGTATCCTTCTCCATTTCCCTGCAATCAACATACACAGACTGTAGAAACATGTTTTACTCTAAAATTTTCTTTGGGATAATCTTAGGAACACTACCAAACTGGATATAAACCAGAGCAATACTATGTGGCAAGAAAATAACAGAAGTACTTGACTTAGGTCAACTTACAGTTCTATCTCTTCTCTTTTAATAGAAGACCAACCATCTGTAATCATGAAGGAAGATAAATTGCTTCCTGCCTACTTTTTTTTTTGCTGGTGTAGCTAGATGAATTTACTCTGGGAATTCAGAAAAAGAATGTAAAGAATGACCAACATTTTTCCATCTCTTCACACGAAATAATACATTAAAGGCAAAACGCTCCATTTACTGCAGCAGCAGTTGGCAGATTTTTGACACAGCCAGGAAATTGTGAGCTGGGTTTCTCCTGGAACATTTGCTATGGTTACTTTCTGATAACAAGCAGATATTACACTGCCAAGCAGGTAAGTCTCTGCACAGGGATTAGAATGATGTGTGCTTCATTGGTTGTTACACTGTTGTTAGCCTTACAATCCAAAATCACAGCAGAAATACTTTTAAGGCAAAACTCTTTGCAAACTAGATCTGTATGCTGTGTGAATGAAGGATAGGAGCAGAGAGCAAAATCCTGTGCTTTGCAGGTCAGGTTCTAGCCCTAACTTTCTGGTTGCATTGGCTAAGTTGTGGGTAATGCAGCTTCAACATCGAGTTTTCTTTAATTAAATATCTCATTCATACATTCCTGGCATCTAATGACCAGTGGGAAAGAACCAGGTCTATTATTTGAAGCCACTGTCAATGATTCTGTCACTGAAGTTACAGTGCCAGCTACTACTTTCTAAGAGTAGGTGTTCAAAAATAAAATAAACAAAAAGTTTTGGAAGGCAAGTATGACCTCATACTTGAGGGCAATAGTTAACCTCTAACTATGGGATATTAAAATAAAATTTTCCCAGAGCAGAGAATATACTGCAAATGACCATTCTGAGGTTTTTTGCTTCTACCAGGGAAGCAGCTGGCACCAAACACTGTTGATGACGCAGAGCTGGTATGCATGGCTTCTTCTCCAATGAAAGAAATTTTTGTCTTCCAGAAGGAAAAAATGTATAGGCATTTATGTTTAGAAACGACTTAATCTTTTTGTCTAGAAATGAATATTCCAGGCACTGTTGGGATTCATGAGAGCACTGCACTTAAACAGCTTTTCAGTGGCTGGCCCAGATTGACTTGACATTTGTCAGCTGATTAACATATGCACTAGAGATGGTATATACACAGATTGTTTCTCAGTCTGTAATAGCAAATACCATCAGATATCAAATTCTACATAGAAATATCATTAGATAGATGAGTACTTACAATTATGGGTCATTCTTGTGTAAATGTTTGCAATGAGTTGTTGAAATTGGTCTTTCTTCAGTGTAAAGAATTCAGCCAGTGTGCTGACAACTGGCTGAGAGTTTCTTGCAAGGGACTTGGACTTGCAAGGAGACAAACTAATGTTTGTTGGTTAGGAGGACTGAACTGAAGAGGAAAGTGTGTATTTGTCTGTAATTGAAATGGTGTAACATCTAATTGTTTCAAGAATCTGGAAACCAAGAAATGCTCTGGTCTAGCTTTGCTAGAATGGAAGAATGGATGGGAAATCATTCGGAAGCAGTGACTAGGTTTTGTTCTCTTGTGCATTTGCCAAGACATAAACTCTGCCAATTAAAAAAAAAAAAAAAAAAAGGAACAGGCTGATGTAATTTGCCTCTAGATTTGATTACTAACTGTTTTTCATAGAATTACATTATATCACCTCAGGCTATGTCTCTTCCTGGCTGAGTGTATGTCCTCAATAATCTAAGCTACATACAATGCTGAGATCCAGGTGTGCACCATCAAGAAATATATACATATCATACATAGACTCATGTGCATGCACAAGCACAGACAGATATATATATGCTGCAGTATATATACACTACATATATACCCCACCACTCTTACCTATGTATGTGAGCTTCTGTACACAGCAAATCCAATAGCATGCCTTCAGTGAAAATAAAGGCACACTACAAAAAAACGACAATCAGAACGGCTGGAAGGCAAAGACCAAAAATGTGCTGTGATAGGTATCAGAAGAGGAAGTCTACATGTACCATCAAAAAAATGCTCATAGAGCTACACATGAAGGCATTTTGAGGGACTATTTTTTTTCTGTATGTATGACATCAGATCACTGATACATCCTGACCACTTACTGAGTTTATGAGTAAAGCTTAGGAAATAGTTTTCAGTTTTTAAAGCACCTCACAACATGGTACTTGGCTCAAATGCTGTGCCGTGTACCCAGACAATGGATCAGAGCTGACTCTCAGAGTGGGGTACCTGAAGGAGAGGGGGCTGTCAGAAATAAAGAAATTAACTCCCATGCTCTTCATCTAAAAACCAGAGTAATTTCCTGCCCCTCTTGGATCTACGCTTCCAGAATTTCTTGCAGTTCATGGTTAGGAAGAAGAAAACAGATGTGACCTTTGAAGGTCCTTTCCAACCCATACTATTCTATGATTTTATGAGTCTATGATTTCTCGGTGGTGTCGCAGTAACTAAAACTCACTGCTCTATTTTATCTATGAGGTGAAAAAATCAATGTTGTCCACATCAGAGAAGGGTAATTTCTATTTTTCTATGTTTATTCTCATAGCAGTGAGAATGGTGTTTTTCAACAGTATAAGTCCATTTATTCTTCAGGAGATAAAATTTTTATTTTATTTTGTATATATTTTCCGACAAGAAAAGCCCATCTAATATGCCCTGATATTTTATTTTAGACATGTATAATGACCAAGTTTAGAAAGTTCATATAAGAAGCTAGTTCTTGTGATCTGCATGTAGGGTGGCACTTCTATATGCTTTCAAGTCTGAAAACACACTGTACCTGACTAGCCACAACCTCTTTTTTTGTGTAGTCAAAAATACCTGCCCAATATATTTGTAAAATGCCTTCATTGTTATTTTCCTTATTTTTTTTTATATAAAGATAAATGACTATGGTGTGGAAATCAACAAAGATTAATATGTCTTCTCTACCGATCTGAGCACCTGATATGAGCATGTTTTGCATTAAAGACCATCAGTGAAGGATTTTTTTGTTTTCTTTCATCATCACATAAATACTATTTTACATTAGTTATTTTGAAATTACCACCTATACAACACTTTTCTCACACAGTTTAGAAACAGAGAGGGGGTTAAAGAAAGACAACAGTCACATGTTTGCAAGTTTAGATTGGACATTTGTCATGTTAGCTCTGAGCACAAAGATAAGTCCTCCAGTCTATTTCCACTGAAAGCAATGAGAATTTCAGCATTAGTTTGGAAAAAAACAAAAAAACAAACAAAAAAAAAACCAACAAAGATGTCAAAACTAGGATGAGTGAGAAAACATACAAGTTTGGAAAAGAAGCTGGAATTAAAACAAAAGGTAGTTCATAGAGATAAGTCAAGCCTGTAACAGCAAGAGACAGAATAGTATCATCTAGCTCACCCTGTTCAAGTCCAGCAACATTTTACAAAGCTTCCTGAATAATACTGAAGCAAGAACATTTTTTTTGAAGCGACTTTAATATTACAGAACACCCAAGAGGTCTGTAAACTTGTTAAAATATTAAGAAGGACATAGCTGTTAAAAGAGCAGGTCTTAAATCAGCTCCCAGGTGGAATATGAAAAAAAAAGCTCCTATGGCTTCAAAGTAACACTGTTGCATTGAAAGCTGATGTTGCTCAGTTCAGTTAGAAAATACTATAAACTACTTTACTATGGGAATTTGGTAAAGGAATCTTTCATTAATAGGAAAGATTGGACTGTGCACTGAAAGTAAAGTGATGTTTACATAATTTTGAAAGATCTTTCAAAGATTCAATATCCTTCTGCTGTGGTTTACTGCAAGCACCATATTAAACTTACCATTTTTAATAATATTAAAATGTTGTAATTAAGTAATTATATTGTGGGAAATATGCTTGCACTTTCAACAGATACACAACTAAATTCCAGGGTTTTTTATTTTAAACAAAAACTTTTGCACTAAAACACAACCTCAAGGCTTAGTTGTCAGCATGTATCAAATTTAGTCTGAGACCAAATTCTGTGAGGTTTATGAAGCATCACATTTTAGAGTACCTAAAGACTGTTAGTTGCAAACAAAACTCCTCATGTCCTTTTATGCCTGAGTAATTTCATATTAGAATACAACATGAATAGTACTTAATTTCAAGGTTCAATTATTCTTCTGTTTACAGCTTTTAGGTATTCAATATTTCTCCAGAATGCTAAAAGAAATTATTTTTATCTCTGTAACAACCCAATCAAGTATAGATTGCATAGATTTCCTTCTAATTTCTTCCACTATTTGATTAGTTTCTGTTATTTTCTTTGCAGAAACACTGTTGAATTTACTCCCACTGTCCCATAGCAGGATGACAGGTGAGATACATGGACTTTGGTGTACCTCTTGATTTTTGTACTGAGCACGTAATTTCAGAAGGCTTGGTCTGTTACACCTTTCATGTTAGTTTTGAGGTTAGCATGGAACTAAGTCAGACCTTCAGGAACTATACAAAGGGAAATGCAGATTTATGAAGATCCTGTTGTCCTGTGAGACGATGTCAGAGATCCTGAAGAGCAACGTGCATGATGAGGACTGTGGGCTTGTCAGTGAGTTGTGATCATCATTGCCCAGCCAACCAGCACAGCCCAGGTGACACAACTGGAAATAGCAGCAATACATATGCAGTGCTGTAGAAATGCAGACGGATGAATTTGATACCAGATTTGGTTGAAATTAAACATTTAAATTTAGATATATATGGAATGTATAAGTGTTTACAGGTTGGCTTGATACTTAGGATGTTGTAGAGGTGTCTTTTCTATTTTAAACACATGAAATTTAAGAGTTTACAAAATAAAAATATGTGAATTTCTAATGGAATGGAAAATATTATTTTTAATTCAGCTGTGGTAACTACCACTTGATTGGCAGCAATAAAAGGAACTTTGGAAATAGCAGAAAAAAATGTCTGAGAGAAAAGAGGGAGGGACGTTCAGGGAAAGTGAAAGATGAAGGGAGTATATATCCCTGTATGTATACAGTAATAAGCCTTAAAGTTAAGCTCCATTAAGGGAGATTTAAGATTCGCTATGACAATTTTTCATGGAACTTTTAAGAGAGCATCCTTTGTGCAGCATCACATATCACAGTAATGAATAAATAAATTAACAAGATACATCACCAATTGATTTAAGACAACATTTATGCCCAGTTTAGTCTCTTTCTAGTGCCATGGTTAAATTGATCTAATATCTGGGACGTTTTCTATATATAGGATTATACACAGAGAAACCTTGTTCACTTGTGCTGAGTGAAAAAAAAATTACAAAATGTTTTTGTAACTTGAATGAATAGACATCTAAGGTTTCTTGCTTTTAAGCTTTTGTACTGTATAACAAAATCAAGAGAACAAAATTTGTCTTGAAATTTTGATATACACCTCTCAGTACAAGAGCTGCAGCTCATAAAGAAATCCTGATTGAAAGATTTATCTTCTGGAAGAAATCCATGTGGATAAAGTGCCTAGATAAGAGAGGATGGAATAGCATACAGCAGAAATAGGTTCTTATGCTTTTCGTAAAAGGCATTCTTTTGTTCATTGTGCAAACTTTTCTAATAGAAAGGTTCAGTGTACATATTAATAGATGAGATTTAGGAGCACCAGATACGAAGCCCACACACGTTACCTCTGATTGGCTTAGAAATCAAGTTTAATGGAGTATAACAAAATAATAATATAATGCTTTCTTTCTGGGTCATCTGAGGAACACCTGGATAGCACTCACTAAGGAATGTGTGCAGAAAAATAACAGGCTTGCTTCTGTGGGGTGTTGTCCCAGTAGATAACACACTGGAAGCAGGTTTGTTGTACAAGAAAACCAGCATTTGGTCCCATCGCTATTTTTTGTCCTTGCAGCAAAGCTTGCTTGTTTACCCTATTAGATACAGAGCGCGTTGGCTTTTGGGCTAGGAAAACCTTTTTAGTTCCATGTAGCTAAAAATCTGTAAAACTTGAACAGTTAATCTAATAAACCCTCTTAGTTCTTCTTACAAATGTTGCTTACAGTGACAAAAATATTTCTTCTGTTAAACCCTGATGTGGGCTTACTTCAGGAAAATGCTTAGATTTGCACTGAAAACTGTTGTTTTCAGACTAACCCCTAATCTCATGGCTGACTTTAAGCTCATGCTTATTATATCTCTTGATTTCACACGGAGAAACACACATTTCAAACTAACATCTGCTTAAGCACTGTCCTGCAGAGGGATACTTTCCAGAAGTGGAGCAATGATAATGACAATTAGATTAAGCTGAACACAGCTATCTTATGCACTCACAAATTCCTTTATTAATTTATCCCTCTGATTACCAATAGTCCTAAAGAGTATTGCTGCTTTTTATCAGTTTGACCTGTATTTCACACATATATAAATCTTACCATAGCAATCTTAATAATCCCTTTAACAGTCCCTGACAGGGTTCACTTGTGAAAGTTGGAATAAACAGAAATTTGGTTAGTACAGGAAGGTTAGGAAGTGTTTATATGGTCTGCAATTGTGGTCATCTGTATCCAGCCAAAGGGGAACCTCTAATTTTCTAGTTTATGTAATTGAATTTCTAACTGGTGCACATTGAAAGCCTTCTATATTTTTTTTCCTGAGAGAAATAAACTCTAATTATAATCTATGCAGGCTGCAACATTTAAATAAGCAAATAGTGGTCTATTCTTGACATTTCCTCTTCTGGGAAGAAAAACACAAAACTAAACAAATGAACCAAACCAAACACTCCACCCCAACCTCCATCCCCCACCCCCAACCATGTAGGAAAGACTTGAATGTTTTACAAAGAAATTACTTCCTATAATCAAAATAGCCTTGCTATTTAGTCAAGGAATTTGAGTCTAGTAGGCATACTAATGATTTTAAAAGACAACCAGATGCATGTTTTGTTTTACACTATTTTTTCTCATTTCAGTAATTGTAGCATATGTTCTTTTCATAGAAGCAGTTAATGATTAACAAGCAGCTGAGAAACTGAAAAACAATAGGCAGTCCTGGCTTGGAATGCTGCCATAGAAAAGAAGTGACCCAGGTACATTGCCTTCTCTTAAAACACACTTCACCAATGAGTCCCATCTAAAATCAAGGAGAAAGAAAAGCTACTTGTGGTAACTTCTATAAAATATTAAGATCTCTCCAGATACTCACAAAGACATGAGCTGTGCTTCAAGGACTCTGCAAACCAAAGTTAGCCACAGATTAAGAAAAACGCTAAAAGGAAAGAGCAAGATCTGGGGATTTATTCTGTCTTGCTCAGCATAATGTATAATAAAATCCACTAGAGCAAGAAACTTCAATAAGAAACGACATTTTACATCTAATGTTAAAAATGAAGCAACAATTCCCAAACATTTTCCTTCTAAGAAAACATAGCTACTGTAGTGTGAATTAAAGGATAAGTGGCATTTTCACACATCATCTTCATTTTCACATGCTACTTCATTATGAACTGATTTTACAGTACCCAGGTCTCCTTAAACTGTGTGCAAGAGGTGTCCTTAGTTGCAAAGAGCCCTCACAGGCCTCTTAGGGTCTTCCTTATTGAGCTCTGAGGACTCTGTTTTGTAGACAGGCTGTTATGGGATGCTTTTTGTTGCAGCAGTAACACACAGAAAAATCTCCATAATCTTCAGTTTAAGTGGGATTTAGAGGCTGGGGTGGGAAATGACACCAGATACTCAAACCCGGTCTGATTTGATGTGAACTTTTCTAACTGGCAAACTTCAGTCAACCTGACTAGAAAGGCATGATGTAGACACACTGCTTCCCATCCCTCTGTGTCCTTCAGTTCCTAGGTATGCTCCATCCCCAGCTTCCCCACTGACATTAATGAAGAGAAACATTGGGCTCTTGTTTTGGGTCAGAGGAGTCTGGACACGTGGAGAAAGAAATAAACCTTTCAAACAACTTCTCTCTTTACATGGTGTTGCAAATCTTCAGAGCAAGGCTGGATTCACAAAAGCCAGAAGGCTTCTTCCCGATGACCCACAGAATAATGCCATTGGGCTGAAAGCATTTATCAAGTATACAGAAGCATGCATGGGCTTTATTACAAATGGTGTAGGGAACAGAAGAGCATAGTCAGAGTGGGCTACCAGACACATAAGCATCCGGATATAACTTGCAGTAGATAAACTCTGATAAAAGAAAGTGATTTGAATCATTGAGTCTGAAATGTCACAGTATTCAATTTCAAACCTCTCAGACATAGATGTATTGTGTTCTTGCAAATATAGTGAATATATTTGGATGCTTACCTCCATATGCACCGGTATGATGCCTTCTGCAATTTACATGGGGATTGGTCTAAAGTCCACTAAAATCAAAAGCAGTCTTTTCATTTTTTTAATTGATCTATAAAACAGGCCACCAAAGAATAAGAGTGAGATGAGTTTTAAAATTCATTATCTGTGTCTCATTTTGGACAATCATTTAAAGCAACAATGTTTCTCCCAGTTTCACCAAAGCTTGTTTTCTTGTGATTTCTAGAAATTGTTCTGAGGTCCTGGAACAAATGGTATGACCTAGGATTCAGTTCATTTTCATTCTGTCTGGACTGACTGGTATCAAAGATTCTGTCGTTAACTTTCCTTTTACAACATTTCTGTTTACAGGTTATCAAGCATGCAATTCAAATTATCCTGGGCTCATCGGCAAAATTCTCAGGTATTTGATAAGCCTGACCCTGGGGGAATATCTCTGAAGTCTTTTGAATAATTTACTGAATTTAGCTTCTGAAAAAAGCAGGGCCATTTTCATCCTTAGGCTAATTTGCTTGCTATTACAGATGGGAAGGTTTCTGTCACATATTGATCAGGAAACAAAGCAACTAGGGTAAGTAAGTGGCTAAAAGAGGAGCAGAAATGAAAAAGTAATTATTAATATACAGGAATGGAAAATGTCATGCTTTGATCTAAAGACCTAATGGAATTATCAGATCATCCTAAAAAGGAAATAAGATTGGAAATAATCAGGACGAAACAGAAACTGTGACTTAGGTTATCAGAGATACTTAAGCATCTAAGTCACCTGCTTTGTAGTTTTTACTTATATATTTGCCTAAGATGTTTGGTTTTGCCTCTGATATGCAGGTAGAGTAGGGTAATTTAGAGTTAGGAACCAAGTTAGGAAAGCTAAGGCCCAATTGGAGCTAAACTTGGCAAGGGATGTTAAAGATAACAGGAAGGGATTTTATAGGTATGTAGCGGCTAAAAAACAGACTAAGGACAATGTAGGCCCCCTCCGTAGACTTTCGGGAGAACTGGCTACACAGGACTTGGAGAAGGCTGAGGTTCTGAATGGCTTCTTTGCCACGGTCTTCACTGGCAAAGGCTCTGACCACAGCACCTGAGTCATGGAAGGCGGACGCAGGGACTGTGAAAACCTAGACCTTGGGCCCACTGTACGAGAGGATCTGGTTCGAGAGCATCTTAAGAACCTCAATGTACACAAGTCCATGGGACCTGATGAAATCCATCCATGGGTCCTGAAGGAGCTGGCGAATGAAGTTGCAAAGCCACTGGCCATCATATTTGAAAAATCATGGCAGACAAGTGAAGTTCCTGATGACTGGAAAAGGAAATATAACCCCCATTTTCAAGAAGGGGAAAATGGATGACCCGGGGAATTACAGACCAGTCAGTGTCACCTCTGTGCCTGGCACAATCTGGGAGCAGATTCTCTTGGAAGGCATGCTAGGGCACATGAAAAAGAGAAAGGTGCTTGGTGACAGCCAGCATGGCTTTACTAGGGGAAAATCCTGCTTGACCAATTTGGTGGCCTTCTATGACGGGGCTACAGAAGTGATGGACAGGGGTGGAGCAGTTGACGTCATCTACCTGGACTTGTGCAAAGCATTCGACACTGTCCCACATGACATCCTTGTCTCTAAATTGGAGTGTCATCAATTTGATAGGTGGACCACTCAGTGGATAAAGAACTGGCTGGATGGTCGCACTCAAAGAGTTGTGGTCAACGGTTCAATGTCTGGTTGGAGATCAGTAACGAGTGGTGTCCCTCAGGGATTGGTGTTGGGACCGGTCTTGTTTAATATCTTTGTCGCTGACATGGACAATGGAATTGAGTGTGCCCTCAGCAAGTGTGCCGATGACACCAAGCTATGTGGTTCTGTTGATACGGTAGAAGGAAGGAATGCCATTCAGAGGGACCTTGACACACTTGTGAGGTGGGCTGATGCCAACCTCATGAAGTTTAACCATACCAAGTGCAAGGTCCTACACCTGGGTGGGAGCAATCCCAGGCACAGCTAGAGGTTGAGCAAAAAGGAAATCCATGGTAGTCCTGTGGAGAAGGACTTGGGGGTGTTAGTCAATGAGAAAATGAACATGAGCCAGCTTCAGTGTGCACTCACAGCCCAGAAAACCAACCGTAGCCTGAGCTGCAACAAAAGGAGCATGACCAGCAGGTCGAAGGAGGTGATCCTGCCCCTCTACTCTGCTCTCGTGAGACCTCACTTGGAGTACTGTGTGCAGTTCTGGTGTCCTCAACATAAAAAGGACATGGTACTGTTAGAGCAAGTCCAGAGGAGGGCCACGAGGATGATCAGGGGACTGGGGCACCTCCCATATGAAGACAGGCTGAGAAAGTTGGGGCTGTTCAGGCTGGACAAGAGAAGGCTGTGTGGAGACCTCATAGCAGCCTTCCAGTATCTGAAGGGGGCCTATAGGGATGCTGGGGAGGGACTCTTCATTAGGGACTGTAGTGGTAGGACAAGGGGGAACGGGTTGAAACTTAAACAGCAGAGGTTTAGATTGGATATAAGGAAGAAATTCTTTCCTGTTAGGGTGGTGAGGCACTGGAATGGGTTGCCCAGGGAGGTAGTGAACGTTCCATCGCTGGCAGTGTTCAAGACCAGATTGGATGAAGCCTTGGGTGATATGGTTTAGTGTCAGGTGTCCCTGCCCATGGCAGGGGGGTTGGAACTAGATGATCTTGAGGTGCTTTCCAATCCTAACTTTTCTATGATTCTATGATTCTAATTATCTCCCCAAATTCCAGAGCTTTACCTCAAGCAAAAGTCTACTGGATTCAGAGGCAGACTTCTCAGAAAAAAAAGTAAGCTTTGTTAACTGCATCTACCCTCAATTCCTCTAAAATACTCAGAGAGTAAGGCAATTTGGGCTCACTGCACACTTTCTATAAATGTTCATTTCATGGGGTACCTAATGAGTGGATCCTCAGCTGTGGAACGCTGAGGATCAAGTCTGCTACACCACAAGGTTCTGATGTGACTTCCACCTCATGCCCCATGTACCACTCTAGACACTGGACAGTTGTCCAAGTTTGGGTTAAATATCCTATACTATACAGATTTCAAACAACACATTAACACATATTTCTTCCTTTCTTCTCCATTACATCCTAATTAACTGGGATTGGGCTACTTATCACATGTCCAACTACCCTTCTAGTGTTGGAGGGCATCCTGGAAACAAATCAGGTCCAAGAACCTGGCAAAAGGACCCTTGACATTTAGCTTTTGAAATGTCTACAGGCTTTAAAGGAGCTCATCTGTGTGCATCTGTTGCTCGAGATAAACATTTTGAAAAAAACTCCCAACATTTCTCTCTTCTAAAGTTTCTCAGATATGAAACTATTCAACCATAAGGAAGGGAAGCATTGAGAGTTTACAGAGCTCATATATGAAGTCTTTGATGCAGAAAACTAAGACAAATGAGATACAGTCTGAAAAAGACTGGATAAACCACCATTTGTTTTAATAGCACATCTATAGAAATTAGTAGTATATTTAATGATATTAACTAAAGAAATTAGATCATGGAGGTCCCTGTTAATTTTTCACTTGGGTTAGTGGGGCAAAATCCAACAGGGAGTCATTTAGAACTTTCCAGAGCAAAAGCTGAGTAAGAAATGAGTAAAACCTGCAGACCAGCATCTACTAAATGTAGAAAAAGAACCATAAATTACAACTGGATGTCACTCTGACTGAAACTGGAAGAAATCTTTTTAATGCATGAAAGCTTTATTTGTGAATGAAGAAATAAAAGAACACACATCTGAAGACCAGAAAGAAATTGCATCTGTGTATATCCCACACTGTATGATTCTGTAAATCTGTGGAAGCCAACATCATGACCATCCTGTTTTGTCTGACATTGGCTACTGCTAGAGGCAGGATGCTAAGGTGAGTTTGGTTCTCTAGGACATGGTTTCATATCTTAAACAGCAGAGGTTTAGACTGGATGTAAGGAAGAAATTCTTTACTGTTAGGGTGGTGAGGTACTGGAATGGGTTGCCCAGGGAGGTTGTGACTGCTCCATCCCTGGCAGTGTTCAAGACCAGGTTGGATGAATCCTTGGGTGATATGGTTTAGTGTGAGGTGTCCTTGCCCATGGCAGGGGGGTTGGAACTAGATGATCTTGAGGTGCTTTCCAATCCTAACTATTCTATGATTCTATGATTCTATGATCTAATGACTGTTGGGAATTGTTGCTCACTGAGAGAAGCAGAAAATCCTGTATGTAAAACATAAGAAGAGCTACTGGTGAGAAAGTGACTCTATGTGTGTCTGAAGCATGGTTTCATTCCCTGTTTTCTTAGCCAAAGTGTTATGTGATTTAGCAATAATAATGTAATTATTCTGTAATAAACAGGTCTAATTAACATGATATATAATGGTAAAGCTAGAAGGGAAGGGTGGGGAATACTGAGACTGCTTCTTTTTAAAATTACATCTTAGAATTTAACATCAAAAGTCATGGGTGTCTTTAGATTGAGCACAATCAGTGAACACCATTGTGAAACCAGTTAGCTATGGGAAGGGTTTAATTCATGACACTATTACATATATATTTTTTTGATTGAGTGCTTGCTTGTTATCTTAAGGAAAAAAATCTGTTTTTAAAATGAAAACATGTTACCAATTTGTCATTGAAGGAACCAGCAATTCAGAAGTGCAAAAATAAAAGGAACATCAATGCTATGTTTTATCCATGCAGCAGGCAAAAGGCAGCTGTGTCAAAGGGATAACTGTCAAACTCACCTAATACATGATCTAACTGAAAGCAAAAGAGATTGTGTCTTTGAGATTGCGCTGCTTCTGCTGACGGTGATTGCTGCTGAGACTCCAGCAATATTGTGTGTTCTATATCACACATGTCACTTTTTCCACTGTTCTGTTAGAATTTCTCTGATTTCCAGAGTCTATTATAAAATAAGCTTCATTCATCAGCACTGCATACCTGTTGTTGATCTTTGCATCCTGAGAGAGATTTAAAAAAATGAAAAGGACAGAAAAAAGCTGCTACTTCAGCTTTGAAGTGGCCAGGCTGCAAGGGGAAGTAGTTAATTCCCCATGGGTAGGCACAAACATTCCTGCACTTGTGACATGTGTAAAGGTTGCTGTTCAGAGCAGACTCCTTTCAGGACCCATTTCTTCTGGGCACTTACGTTTCTAAACCCCTCAAGAGGGCTGTACTTGTGAAAAAGAGAGTGGAAGCTCTGGTGTTCTGGTCTAAGTTTACACCAGCATTTTTGTGAACAAACTTTGGATCAATCCAGAGTTGGAATTGAACATGAAAAGTGTCAGTAACTCTTTTATAAGTCTTTTTGTGGTGCATCTGATTGACCCACATTACGATGTACAATAGCATGAAAGAGTGTTAGTAATCAGTGCTAATGAATACATGTACCTACCTGATTCATATACTGGGCATTACCCCTCACTAATGCTTTTGTTTTGCATTCATTAAAATTCCCATCATGACACAAAATGCTGAACATTTACTATAGCAAATACAAAAGCAAACAAAAAAATGAGACACATTTATTGCAAATTTCAGTCAAAAAGGATATAAATAAGGAAATCACATAGCACAGGCACATTGTCCCAATCTTACTCTATTTTAGTTCATTAATTAATGTTTGCAAAAAAGATATTTACAGTGAGACCTCAGGCGAATACTCAGAGAGAGCCTGTGGCATAATCCTTCTCTGTCCTCCTCTCTTCTTCGTTTCCCCTTCCCCCACCTGCAAAGGAAACTACTTACTTCTTTTCTTCTTTTAGAGTCCAGGAAAGACTTAGAGAAGTCCAGTCTTCATGGTTTAGATTTATATAAGCTGTTTCATAAATCTTCATAATCAAACATCTTATAGAGCTAAAAATGACATTTGCTTGGTGAATTTTGGTTGAATTATTATTAAAGTAGTTTTAGTAACTATGAGATCCTAACAAAAATCTGTGCATGTAAATATGTGTCTATGTTACAAAAAGCTGGTATTTTACATTTAGCTTAAAAAACTTGCCTGGGTATAAAAAATGCACAAAAAATAATCTATTCCATAAAAATTGAATTGTCTATCTCAGATGTTTCTAATACAAACTATCATATCTAGATGCCATGGATACTTTTATGTTTCATAAAAACGAATATTAATTTAAACATTAAATTATACCCTTTTAAACAAGAAAATATGTAACAGAATCCATTCCTTAATACATGAAAGTACATGATGGAGCATTTACAGCTTGATCTTTTGCAGATTGCAAGAGAAGAAATACATAGAAGAGTCTTAAAAGCCTTTTTAGTTTTGCCTCTTAAACACAAGGTTTTGAGGATATACTGTGAAAGCCTTATTTGTACTGGTGATGATTCCCTGTAAATTCTTATGGACCACCATGTGGTGTATTCAAGTGGTACCATGCATTTACTGAGAAGGAAAGGAGAAAGAGGGTCCATTTTAGAAAGGCACTTGCCATGGTATAACAAAAAGTATTGGGGCTTGTGCAGTGACAAAGCAGGCTGAAAAAACTAAGGTTTTCTGCCTCTCTCTATTTTAATATACCACTTACTGCTAAGGAGATGTGGTTTATGTGATAATTTATGAGAATATGGAGGAATGGAGGAACCTGGATTATAGAGAGAAGTAGATGGCCAGCTATACTCAAGAATGTGATTGTATGAACTTGGACTTTCAGCTTCAGATGTGTCTTTCCAACCTCTGCTACCATTAGAACCGTTTGTTGAGATGAAGTCTGTTAGACAGAGTCCTCCAGGGCTTTAGGTAAAGAAATTATTAGTTTGAGGGTTAGTCTGAGGATTCCTCATGGGCATAAGCATAGGAGTTGTGCTGCTCACACCTGCCAAGGTAACAGCTATTGGAACTGCGCAACAAAGTAGATATACATTTGCTAGAGAAGACACAAATATTATAGAGTCTTAAGGCATGAAGAAACACCCTGATGAGCATGGGCCCCAAAATTTGGCTTAGTGTTCCTTCAGGAAACTGCACATTAGTCACAGAATCACAGAATCCCAAGGGCTGGAAGGGACCTCGAAAGATCATCTAGTCCAAATCCCCTGCAAGAGCAGGGTAACCTAGAGTACAGCACACAGGAACTTGTCCAGGCGGGCCTTGAATATCTCCAATGTAGGAGACTCAACAACCCCCCCAGGCAACCTGTTCCACTGCTCTGTCACTCTTACAGTAAAGAAGTTCTTCCTGATGTTAACGAGGAGTCTCCTATGCTCCAGTTTACACCCATTGCCTCCTGTCCTGTCACTGGATATCACTGAAAAAAACCTAGCTCCATCATCCTGACAGCCACCTTTTACATATTTGTAAACACTGATGAGGTCACCCCTCAGTCTCCTCTTCTCCAAGCTAAAGAGACCCAGCTCCCTCAGCCTCTCCCATGAGGTAAATGCATTTTCTCTTGTGAATTACAGATCTGAACTCCAATCATTCTACTTTACCTATAGGAAGTTCCACAGGTTAATAAAAAATAACATGTTATTCATACAGGTAATACGGGAATCTCCTCAATTACTTGCCTCTATGAAGATTCTTAAGGTATTTTTAAGACTTTCTCTACAATTAATTGATTGGCCCTCTGTTACTAGCAACACATGCAGCCAAGCAAGGCATGCTGACTGGTATAATGCACTTTCAATCTATTTGGCTGTGTACTATTTTTCAGTACCTCAGCTGTGCTTTTATGCTCCTGTCATAGTAGTGTGAAAATCCACCATCCATCATAATACTTTAGATCCCCCCTTTTGTATGTGGGGGAAAACAAAGGTGCCTGGTTTGCCTACTATTGAATGTAACCTAATTCCAGATTACCTAGCAATGTATTTTATTATATAGCTCTTTTGGAGCTACAAATATTGGATTCTGTATGTTCCAGTTGAAGTGCAGGCATAGTATTAATGTCTGACCAAGGCTGCCCTTCAGCCTCTGTCATCATTCTGCACAATTGGGGTTTGTCTGATACTGATAAAGAAGGAAAACAAACAGAAACCCCAAACAAGCAAACAAAAAAATGTTTCCTGGAGATAAGCAAAAATAGACTGCAGCTGATGCCCACTAATTGCTCTTGTCGAAAGCATGGCTTTCTAAAGTTACTTTTTAAAAAGTAGCTTTGCTGAAAGGAAACTACCACATTCTGTGTGATGATGGGGAAGCCCAGATTTAGGCATGCTACATTTTGAACCTAACCCAAATTATCTGCTTCTCGTCCTTATTCACTTCGTAATATGACTCAACTCATTAAATATTTCAGACTCAAATACAATCCAAGAGAAAGTGCTTCCATCCTGCCAAGGCATCCTGAGATGGAGTTCTATTATCCATTACATTACTAAAGAGGGACTTCCTCCTACACAAATCTGAGTAATGATTTGGAAATGAGACCTTGGTGCTCCCTCTGGATGACTAGGCTGAGTTTGTAGTTCAGGGTGAATCACTTGTTCAGCAGGTACATTGAGGAAAGGGCAAATTGTGCTGCGATTCTCATTTTGTAGCTGGAGCGTATATTTTCCACTTACTTCAATTGCTTTATCAGCATCAATTCAGCCTTCCAGCAAACCCCACCCTTGTCAAAATTACTGCAGGAAGAAGAGGCTGAGCAAGTATGGCCACTCATTGCCCCCAGGGCAAATTGCCTCATGTCAGCCTTCAGAGGATGCTCTCATAAAGAAAACTAGAAATCTCGTAATTTTTTCTTCTTTACTGAGAAAGTCACTGCACCTGCTGTGTGATGGCAATCACACCAAACTCTCCTCCAAGTCTCCTCCAAGCAATGTTTCACAGACCTTCTTTGGAACTCTTCCATTCTCCTCTCCTGGATTCCTTCTGCTTCCAAATGGAAGTTCAGTAGCTCTTGAGAGCAATAACATGAAAAACCAGTAGCCCGAGAGATTCCATTTCAAAATGAAATGAGCTTAACTGAACTAGCTCAGAGCTGGCTGCCATACTTTCTGAACACAATTTGCACTGTAGATGCTGAATTGACTTCTTTGGAACATACCTTTGAAGGCTGCAGTACAGGTTCTTTTATTCCACCCTTTTTGAATTGCAAAGGCCATGGAACCAGGATTTGGGCCAAAAGCTACACTCATAAAGTTCTCTATAAGTACTGTATCCAGTAACAAAGAATTATAATGAATGAGGTCTGGAAAGAAATCAGTCACCATTGTCAAAGACCAGACACCTTATCGCCTATGAACAATCTGATAGTGTATGTTTCACACATATAAGAAGTTAAAAATAAAAAAAAGAAAAATTATGGCCACTATGTTTACAAGAAGACTCAGAGCAATTGGAAGCCAGTTCAAGCATCTATATTTTTTAATAGGTTTAAAAGTCTGGAAGCTATCATAGAGGAAAGAAAAAAAAATACAAACCCAAAACCCAGCTCATATTTAAATCTAAGCATATGCATTTAAGGACAAAAATTAAGAGGTATTTACAAAAAGTGATGCTGAACATAGCAATGCTTACAAGCTTCATGGACAGAACTGAGAGCCCTGAACTAAGAACCCAAGAACTGAGAACTATGACTAGCAAAGAGTTAGCACTTAGGAGTGGGACATAAACTAATTGTCACATCAAATGATGAGGCACCTTTTCCTGTGAGTAGGAACTGGTAAAGGGGCATGTCTGAAACTGCAGAAGGAAACTTTAATTTGAGGAGTGATGGATTTCACTGTGACCAAAAATGAACATTCTGCGAAAGACAATGTAGACCATATAAATTTGGATTTACGGGTAATTATTTCACATTTTATTTTGAAAATATAGGTGAAGGAGGTGAAAACCTATCTGTTAGAGGCATGAAATGAAGTTTAGGAGTACAGTCAATGTACCCACAAAGTGTGCCTATGTTGCTAAAGAAAGAGCGTCAGAGAGAAGGTTGATCACTGAAACCCTGATTTCCCAATGTTTAATTATAATCTCTCTCACCGAGTGTCCTACACCTCTCCATCTAGATTTCTCTAACATCTATCTACCTGAAGGAGCCTCTCTCTTGGCAGCAATGCAGCACCTTGGCATTCTCTTTTATTTACTAGTAAAGCTGCTGTGATTAGTATAAGCAGTTGTTTTAAGTGAAATAGATCACATATGAAGGTTTTGTGTATACCCTCCACTGACTTTATCAGAACTCAGGCAAGCACCTGGCTTTAAAAAAGATTAGTTCGGCTCTTCCTCATTAGGGCTAGATGCCTAAAATTTAAGTAAGCCTGCATCTTATTCTGTCACATTAGATGCTGGACTTAAATACTTCTTAATTTCTAATTCACACATTGAGGACACATAGTGAAAACAAAACAGCAGTAGGCAAAGGGATCTGTATGCAGTTCATGTAGGTAAAGGTGGGACAGAAACAAATACAAAAAAGAAAGAAACTAGGTAAAGAGAAAGATACATTCATGTTTTTCTAGATCCATGGAGAAGGTTTCCAGACAGGATCCTGTGCCTGAAATCCAGTAAGATAGACTGGAGATTGAGTACTGAAAGAGCAGGTTTTGACAGTCCTGCCCTGGGAGGCCAAGAGCCCAGTTTTTTACCAGCTCTGAAGAGTGACTACAGGGAAGTGTTTTAACAGCTTAGTTTCTCTACTGAAATCAATCCTGCAGAGGCGATTATAGTGTTACCTTTATCTGCTCTGCCTGTTTAGAGCAGAGTCCAGTGCTTGTGAACCAAGGTACAGAACTGAACATGCTATGGCCAAAGTTCTGTGAAGAAAATCACTTATTTCCAGCAAAACCTTGGCAATGGAGTAGCAGGAATTTCTTCATTCAGAGTCTAATTCTGCAAGGCAGGTGAGGATCATTCTCACCTGTGCCTGCTACCAAGAACTGGAAATGAGTGTGGGCAATGATTTGGGGTAGTAGCCGATGCCTTTCAAGTTACATCTTGTATCCTGTTGCAGGAGAATTTTCAGAGTGAATATGATTTTAGTTACCAAACTCAAAGTGCTGACATATTTATCTTAAGAATTTGAAGTAGCAGGTGTCAGTAGAGCTTCTCCATTCTTTATGTTGAAGCCTGTTGAAGCTGGAGGCTGCTATATACCACTGAAATGTCAGCAAGGCTACACAGAAAACTTCCTTTGACTGCAGTACCTCTTATTCATGGGAATCTTTCCAGGGTAAGCAAGGAAACATTTTTCTACTTTATCTTAGTTTGCTTAAGGAACTGAAATCATCCAGGATTGAGTCACATGCCGTTTGCAGTGTCCCTGACTACAGCAGAGCAAATTCTAAGAAATCCTTTATTCAGAGTGTCCTCCAGTTCGGCAAGGCCTGGAATTTGAGTGACCACAGGAAGCAGTTGAGAGGTTTTCCAGCCTGACCATATCAGCCGTCTCACCACAAGAACTTCCTATTTTGGCTGAGTCCCTTCAATCAGTTTGGAACTGCTCTTTATGATCAATAGGAGGGAGTTTAAGGATGGCTTGTTTGCCTTATGTTTGTGAAGTGGTTCTTGTTCCCTGGCTTCTCTTTCTTACAGCAGAGCTAATCCAGTTTGCTCTAAGGCTTTAAATCATTGCTAAATTTTACAAAGAGAAACAGAGGTTAAAGACATATAAAACATTTTATACTAAGTCTCTTGAAAAGTCAACAGTAAAATAACTAACATGAAACAGAACAGAGAAAGACTTATGACATAAATGAGACAGTAAGTATAAGATAGAAGATTATTTCACAGATAAACAGCACCTAAATAACATAACATATAATATCCAGAATACATATATTACAAATATTTATAAATTCTACTGAAACTGATATATAAATGTAACTGCAAAACTTACAGTAAAGACTTACTATAAGTATGATATTAAAATACGGGGACATAAAAATAATAAACTACAAAGTATTCTTTGCTTTCATGCAGCCCTTGAAAAGTTTCATTATCAGGGAGAAAACAACAGTCAAAGTACAAAGCCATTAGTGTCTCATGAAAATAAGCTAGTGAAAGCTACTGCAGTAACTGAAAGAGATCTGCATTTGTGATTTTCTAGAGGTGTGGGTAAATGAATGATTTCAGTTACTGGAAAATAATATTTGTGTTAGATAGCGTAACATTGAATAGGGCAAAAGGAGTGCATCTTATCTGTATCAGATCACAGCATCCTATCTCAAAAATAACTATGAATTTGCTGTTTTTCTTTCACAGAGAAGCTCTTAGTTTTCAAGTGCGGGTACAGTAGAACAAACGTTTAATTGTTTTGCTTAGTCCATGATCCTTTAATCTCAAACACGGTACAGACATATAACACTGCTTAGTGGGAGAAAACAGAGATTTGCTTGATTGAAATAAATGTTTGATCCCTAACAGGACACGTAGTCTACCTGGAATACAGTGGCTATCTTGTTCAATAGTTATGCACATTAGTATTAGGTAATTTAGTCGATTTGTAAGATTTCTGAGGTAGCAACTTTTTATCACTTGCTGCTTTTTAGGAAATCTGGCATTTAAAAGGTTTAATTACAAATCTGGTGAAAAATACTATTTATTTGGTGGGTTTTTTTGTTAGAATAGGCCAATAAACCATAACAACTAATATCTCTCCTCCAGCACAGAGGAAAGATATTAACATGGAAGACCAGTGTTGGTTTAGTTCTTTCAATATACCTACCCACATATTGGAAACAAAAATATATTCCTTCCTTCCTTGGTGATTGGTTTCCAAAACATAGAATGATGATATAATCCATGAAAGGGTATTTGTTCAGAGAGTGTTCAGTTGCTTAACAAGTTTGAACCAAAGCTCATTCTATGAGACACGATTAATTCCTGATAAGGCCCAGAAGCAAATCTGTAGCTAGGGCTAAGGAAATCCAAATGTATTGCTTGATGTGAAAACACAGACTTCCCAGATCTAAGAGTGAAGAGCGGAATCAGCTCTCAAAATTATCCTCCTGATTTCACATTCACACAGGTTACGGGCCTGTATGACAACCACATGAGACAATATCATAAAACATACTATAACATAGTTTATAGGAATTACTCTGAAAAATAAAATTTCATCTTAAAAGCAACAGTGATAAACAGTGGATAATTCTTCAGTGATTAAGCTTCCATAGTAGCTCAAACCTCTCCCACTACTATACTTTGTGAAATGGTCAGTTGTGATACTTCAAATGGACACAAAACCAAGAAAGATGCAGTGGTAAGAGAATTTGCAAAAGATGTTAAGGAGTCTAAAAAACACCTTAATTTTTATTTTTTTCTTTCTTTCTGTTTGCCTCTGCAAATATGTCTTTGCTCAGTTTTGGTTGTATAAAGAAGCTTTGAAAGATAGGTGTGAATAGTTCCATGAGAATATTTCCAAAAATGAGATCCTCCTTGTACAACAAAATTATACATTAAGAGGTCTTTTCTTGTTCTAGTGCTATCATAAGGCTTCCAAAACTGGTGGAACAAGAGCTGTGTTCTGTTATTCCCAGGACACACCTTGCTAAACAGTTTACTGCTCTCTCTTGTAGCTCTCACTGTCCCCTTTTGATCCAGATGAGCCCTGCAGCACAGCTCTTTTGTCTCCCCTACTGTTTTCCAGCAAAATTAAATTGATTTGCAGGTTTCAGGCCAAACCATTTTGAAGCTTTGGCAAGTGAAGAGAGAGAAAAGAGAAAAAACTTTTATGTGAGATCACTTCAGTTTGAGCCCTCACATTGACAGAAATGCTTTGCTACAGTTGCCTCAAACTGAACAGATAATTTTTATTCTAGCATGTGATCACACCTGTGGCATTTCAGAAGGATTTTCTTAAATCTGATGATGTTGCCACAGGTCATAATCTGGCTTATAAAAAGAGAGGCTGGAAAAGAATTGAAACAATGGAGTGGCTATTCTGTTTCCCACACATAACTATGGTGACAAGTTGTTCTCCAAAAACAGCTTTGCTTCTGAAAGCAAAGTTTGTCATCAAGAAAACAGCTGATGAGAAATACAGCATTACTGTCTGAGTCATTGGCATTTGCCGTATTTCCTCAGTGTAGCTCGTTGTGAGAAACACTGAGTTAGAGTCATAGCTAAAGCTTAAAGTGATAGAGGGAGAGAAACTCAAAACAATTCTGCCATGAGAAGAGGAAGAGAAACTCTGGAGACTCCACTAGCATTACATGCATTGTTTGTTTGCTAACCTCTAGCCTAGAAAAAAAATAGAAAATATCAAACCATAAAAAGCAAAGTATTAGTCTTATATTAAAACTCAAATAATTCAGTTGGAAGTGACGTTTTTTAAATGATACTGGAAAAATTACTGCACTATAGAAATGGGTCCTGGATTGGTGTTTTGTCCGTGGTGAAGTTACAAATTTTATTCTTCAAATATTTACATCAATCTGCCTATAAATTTTATTAAAGTTCACAATTTTGATTACTATGGCTCCCTGAAATAAGGTCATTGTGTCTTACTCATTTAATATATCCTCCCCCCTGCATATGTACATATAAACTTCTTAAAAAAAAAAACAACCAAACACCAGAATCCAAGAAGCACTCACATGAGGAATACTTGGCTCTTTCCTGCAGCTTTGCTTAGCTGTAAAGAAGCAAGGCTTTCCCTACAGTTTAATCACACCTTTCTTTTCTCACTTACACTTCAAGACTTCCACATGCTGCCAACTGTGTTTCCAGCTAAAATCAGACATCTAGAATCTTCTTGTCCCCTTGACAGACCATAAGCTTCTTCCAGGGTGTTTCTGGTATTATGGCTGCATTCCTTTATTTTAATGTCAAGGCTAAGTGGACCACAGCCAAGAAATAAAATTATACCAAAGTCCCTGTATTGCTGCCAGATCATCTAAGCCAATGACTGAAATACAATTAAAATTAATTTTCCTTCTTTCTGTGGAACTGCAGTTAACATGGAGTGCAGCTGTTGTGATCTGGTTTATGGGCTATCATTCCCACCTCACCTAGCTCTTACTGGTGCATTTTCAAAGTGAAACAGTAGATGTACTTTCCGCCTGTTTAATGGAAGTTGTATGCTCCAGATTTCACGTAATAATTTTCCTTCTTTATAGAGTGTCATGATTATTCAGGGTTCTTTTCAAAACAAGTAAAAGGTAAGGTGACTGGATTCTGCCTACCATTATAATGGTATAAATCTGGGATAGTTCTACTGATTTCACAGGAGGAGGCTTGATATGAGTCAGTATAACAAAACAAAATATAGAGTAAAATCATTCACTATTCACACTTCAAAATACTATATATATTATCAGAGATACTTTGCCTTGTAGTGGGGTACCCAGATTAATCTACAGAGAATGTAACAGTGATGCCACTGAGTGGGACCAAAGACCTGTGTCACACACACCATTGCATCCTTCACTCTGGCAAAAAGGATCCTCTTTTGTCCAGGAGGAAAGTGTCAGCTTTCCTGGCAGGAGGCCCGAGTGCACATAAACTCAGCCTTACATACAAACTTCCTCCAGATCTTACCTGTTTGCATTTCATGGGCCTTTTATTAAGAGCATTGATATTGTTTTTGCCAACATACTGTTATAGTGTGACAAACAAGGGAAGACTATATCTTTAGGTTTTCTAATTGTGACTGAATTATAATCTTTTTTTTTTTTCCTGGAGAAGAGTTAATAGAAAGATAAAATATTCTAACCACAGTTCTGCTCTCTTGTAATGATGTATGGATACCTGGAGACAGCATTTCCACAAGAGTCACTATGATAAACAAGCTCTGAATCATGCTCGATGCTGAAGGAGTCATGTAGTAAATGTAAGTTGCCAAGGCAAAAATTACTTTTTGCTTGTCCTGTGCCAGTTTTTTCTATTGCTAGGTTTCCACACAGAAGCATTTGATTGCATAAATTAGAAGCCATTTTCTGGTAGAAGTGTTAAAATGAAAATGGGTTTAGATAATGGAGTATACATTTTGGCCTGGAGAGTCAGTGATTTTGTAGTTGCATATGAATTGTCTTACATGTTTGTTATGCATGTTCTCTGGTCTTTGTAAATCAGTCACTATGCCAGTTTAGAACCTATATATTTTATATCTATAAATATATGATACAATAACTGAGATCTACCTTTGGTTAAGCACATGGAGCTGTGTTATGGAAGGGAAGTTAATGGGTATATTAATGTATGCTCATACTTCAAAGAATGCTTTCAATTTATGTTTTCTCTTTAAGTAAGGATCCAGACCTGGCTTTATCTCAATATCTTATTTAGTCCAATATAAATCACACAGTTCTGTTAAAATACAATTATACATTGTATTCTAAGTCTTGGATTGTTCATGTTTTGAAACAATTTCCAAGATTAGAATGTATGCACTTAAGGAGAAACACACAAAATGTGCTATGCTGTGTATTCTGCCATGCACAACACTGAGTGAACAAACACACAAAATGAATGTAAAGCTTCGCTACTGAACCTTTACAATTCTGTTAAATAATTTCTGCATAATGATTCAAGTGAATAGGCATAAACTGAAAATCTTGCCCCATGTAAGCCTCTAACCTTGAAGGTCTTTGTAATTTTGTTTATTCTAACTGCAAAATAGAAAAATTGCAAATAATTTTCATCAGCTTTGAATTTCATAGATTTCTAGTTGTTCATCTGTATTTTTTATTTACTATTTATTTTTATTTCTATTTTATTTACTTTTATTACTATTTGCTTTTAATTTATTTCTTAAAAAATACTTTTTTATCAATATACATGATGAAGAACATTTTCCTTTTGTGGAAGAATCTAGTTTTGAATGTCTGTGAGCACAAGCAGTTCATTGTTTTTTGGAGCTGCAAGTCTCAGTTTTATTCAGGCAGTCAGGCACCTCCAAATTCTTTGTATTTGTTAATGCTCCTGTTGATGAGAAGGGATCCAAGTAGTCAATTTAGACATCTAACATGCTTATATTTAAAGAACTCCATGAAGCTGTTTTCAAACAGTAAGGACCTCACCCTGCTACAATATCTGTAGGAGCTTTACAAGACCTCTAGAAGGAGCTTCTGTCCATTGACGAAGGAATTGCTTCCCTCCATGCACTATATGAGGATCATAGTAAAACTGTTGTCCTTTACTATCCTAATACCAGGAAATGTTCTCAGGCTCTGAAACTCATTTATCCTGTTAAATGGTTGAAATCTGGGTTATGCTAAGAAAAGTCTCCCAGACAATCCCTGCCCATTGTTTGGGTGTTAGTACAAAGTGAAAACCCCTCCATTGAGCAGGCTACATACATACAGCCCTTATGGTTCTGGCAGGTGAAGAGTTTGGCTGGGTGAACCAGAGGTCATTAATTTTGTGTCCATGTCTTCAAGAAAATAAGTTCACTTTTTCTGTCCTGTTCCTAGTAGCTGTGATAATATCTGCTGGCTTTCTGCATGGTTTAAGACTTTCTTTCCAGTATTGAATAGATTTCTTAAGCCATGGTTTTATAACAAAGTGAAGCCATATCTTAGAATCAATACACGGTTCAAGTAATTTCTGGTTAAGAGCATCAAGAGTTTTTCCAACAATATAAAATATTTTCCTACTGCAAACCTACATTTTTATGTTAGTAAGAACCAAATACCATGAATTCCAGAAACATAGGGGTTAAACATAGTCTTGATTCCATCTGGAGTGAAAGTATATTTGTAGTTGTCATTTCAGTGATTGGAGTGATGTGTTGCCTCAATGAAGTATATGGCCTCAGTGAAGTATATGGCATTTTAATACATTTGTGTGAGTACAAAAGGTTCCAATTTTGCAGCAGTAGATGCAGAAAGTAATTCAGCAAGGTAGTTAGTATAACTTGACAAGCTAGTGAGTCCATGGGGAGCTCTGCTACACTTAGTGGAGCCATTTTAAGTTCTGTAGGAAGTTAATCCTACTCCAACAACTTTACTAAGGACTGTAAAATTATTTTTGCCAGGAAAGGGTATCAGCATTTTCATCTACTTTTTGCTGATAAAGAGAGGGAGAGGTTCATTTTCGTGGAATAAGATGGAGGTGAAACAAAAATATCTTTGTCTAGAGAAATATTGCACCTGCATTAAGTTCACTGCTGATTCCTTGGTTGAAATTTGTTTTTTTTTACCTCTCCTACCTCCCTTCATTATTTTCAGCACTGAAGAATGTGAGGCATGTAAACCATCCTTCTTGTCACTGACAAATTTCTTTCTTCATCTGTGAAAAAGAATGGACCTTCCTCACCTAAGTTACCATCAGCAAGTCATCTCAGCAGTGTACCATGTAACACTATATTATACTTTCCAGAGCTTCATATTTGCATGGTGGACTTAAGAGATCCATTTCCTCTTCATGTTCTGATTGGTAAGGTTTTGTAGGAATGTATTGTGGTTTTCAAGATTCATGGGGGTAAGGTCAGCTTAAATACAGCTCCGAGGTTTTCAGATACTTTGGTGTTTGTGGAAACCTACAAAAACAGAAGATTCAACTGGTCTGATAGACCAAAAAATCATTAAAACTTGTGTAGGCAGGTAGGTGCATGAAATGAAGTAGAAAGCCTTTATAAAGGCTGTGCGATTTTGAGGATTCAGTAGGTTACAGAGCCTTGCAATAAGTAACCATGTACTCTGACTTTTCCTAATTTATTTTCAGACCTGTTGGGTAGGTCTTCACTATGCAATCCCTGGGCCAGCAACAGCTTGGAAAGATTTATCTTCCAGTACCACCCTCTGCTGATGTACCTACTTGATACTAAAAGAAGCCTAGCAATGTGAATGTGCTAGTCTGTTTCCAAATTGGATCTAGTCCAGTCGATCATGAGTGGGAGAAAATCTGCGTATCTTGCTTCAAAGAACAGTTATCAATGTTTCCATCTCAAGCATGCAGAATATTTTAAATCGAATTACCCAAAAGCCTATCCTGAGCCTGGCTTTATTTACTCTATGCAATAACAACTTCAATTATAGGATAGTTTATGTTGATGTTATTCACAGATGACAGCAAGGCAACAGAGGCTGCATACATTTAAGAGTCTATGAGCATAATTTGAAGTCATTTAGTAAAAATTAATAGATAGTTCTAATTTAGCAAGGTGGAATTTTGAAAAGACCAGTGCCATATGTTTGAAGCTGAAAAGAAACTTTTGGTTTTGGGAAGCAGAAATTTCAAAACCAAAAATCTCAAAATACTGCCAGGGAGGTTAAAACAACATCAAAATGGTCCTTAAGTTATAATGAAAAACAAGTTCATTATGGACCAAAAATTTTATATGCTTTGAATAAAACACTAGAATTAATTCCACTTATACTCCAACATAACGTATTCAGCTAGGATTCCTGTGCCTTTCAGCCTCACTCCTAAAGGAAAGGTGTAGCTGGCGTAAATAGAGGTGAGAAGGCAACAGTGCAGAGGACAGCAACATGAAAGACGAAAGAAATTGAGAAAAAATTCCGTACACATAGTGAAAAACCCTAGAACTCTTTAACATAGGAAAGGCAAGTACAAAAAGGAACCTTGCCTCAGTATGCTATAAGATTGCAGTGACTGGTTGAGCAAATCTACCGCGTAATGACAGGACAAAATCCTGCTCACTGCCAGTGAAATGTGAGACTTATATACAAGAACTGTCATGCAGTACTACAGAAATGGAAACTCTCAGGGTTTATAGTATCTCTAAACTTAAGCTGGAGGAGAATGTTTTACAGATAGAGCGTGTTTGGTCCTGCAGTAATATAGGATTAGATGAGGTTGGTTCCATGCTTCCTCAGACATGTTTTCTCAATTTTAATGACATTACAGAATCATAGAATCAGCTAGGTTGGAACAGAACTTTATGATCATCAAGTCCAATCTTTACGCCAAGACTGTCAAGTCTACCAACAAACCGTACAACTAAGGGCTTTGTCTACATGTTTTTTGACCACTTCCAGAGATGGTGATTCCATTACTTGCCTGGGCTGCCCATTCCAATGCCTGATCACCCTATTGGTGAAGAAATTTTTCCTAATATTCAGTCTAAACCTTCCCTCGTGCAGCTCGAGTCTATTACCTCTTGACCTAAATTATGCACATTGTATAAATATAATATTTTATTCCCCGAAACTCTATTACAATTGCCATTACTTGTGGTAATGTCTTTTAATGTTGTTTCTTAAGATCCTCCATCTACTCTCCCTTATACTGACCAATTAGCTATTGACATTTAATTTTTCTTTTTTTTTTGTATATTTTCCAAGACCTCTTTGAAAACATCACTAAAGTTCTAAAGAGATCATCTTCCAGATGTTTTTAACATCTAAGGTATGAATTTTAGTCCTATGGCTTGAAGTGTATAACTTTAGAGACTGCTATTTAACATCCTCATGTAATGGAAAAAAAGTCGAAAATGTCCTTAGTAACAGGAACATATGACTTTTCCTTCTGAGCCCTTAGGGTTTTGGGGTGGGTTTTTTTGTTTTGTTTTGTTTTAGTTTCTTTTTGGGGAGGTGGTTTTTTTTGCTTTTGGTTTCTGCTTTTCGGGGGGTTTGTGGTTTTTTTTTGCTTTTGGGGTGCGGGGGTTGTTTTGTTTGACTTTGTTTTTGTCTCCCCTCTCCCCTTTTTTACTTTTAATTCTGCTTTCTCTGTATGTCAGAAGGTGTGGGGGATTTTTTATACCAGAATGAAGACTGAATGTTTAATCAGAAGAAAAAAGAAATTATCATCTTTGGTGCAACTTTCGTGTCAGTCAAACAGGTAACTTAAATGATGTATAGTGAGCATGACCATTCCCAAAATAAAACCATCACACAATTAATTTAATGCAACAAACAATTCCTCTAACTGGATCTTTTAGACTTCACTGAAGTAT
Source organism: Melopsittacus undulatus (assembly GCF_012275295.1). NCBI lineage: Eukaryota > Metazoa > Chordata > Aves > Psittaciformes > Psittaculidae > Melopsittacus > Melopsittacus undulatus. The sequence goes on from NC_047528.1 coordinate 43,726,785, forward strand.
CAATAGCCTTCAACAACGTCCTTGTGTTAACCAGCTATTAATTTTCAGTATATACTTTCTATCTTGATTGTTTTTCTCACAATATTACAAACTAGAATGCTTTGTAGATCTTTAAAGTTGTAACAAACAGGAAATGACAGATATATGCACATGTGATTGGAGTGATTGTAGTGATGTATATCTGTGTATCATTTTGCAATTTGTTTTAAAGTCAATTGATACCATATAACAGCAATATTATCCTAGAATCCCTAGGTATCAGACATTGTATGTTCTTCTTTGTACCTTAGTATGTCATTTATCCTGTTTTATTTTGCAATTCCCAAAATTTCCCTTCCTACTGTATATAGGCTTGTCATTATGTTCACATCAATGTCACTCTAATTATTTTTCTTTCTGGGTGAAGAAACTAGTAGGTGAAATTTCCCAGCTGAGATCAAACCCAATCAACACTCATTAGCAGATCCCACGTGTTTAGTAAGCAGTCAGATTAAAGTGAAAGAAAAGGACCTGCTTTTAAAAACAAGGCATTCAGTTCTCTTCGGAAATGTAAATGAAAGAAGAATTAATGTCCACAGTGAATATTTTCAAAAGGTAGCTACTAGTATGAAGAACTAACAAGTCTTAGAAGTCTTCTCTAAAGAGAAGACGAGTCTTAAGACTTGCTTGAATCTTAACTAGTAGCAAAGACATGTTTTCGGCACAGGGCTACACAGTAATTATTCCTTTAATCCTAGGAAATTAATAAAGCTTGATGGATTATGAGATTCTGTCCCAGTAGATGTAGACCAATTGACGACATTGTTGACACTTTAAAGACCTCTATTAAGGGCAGGGTCACCGAACCTGCATCATTTGTTACTGCATTATGGCTCCATGTACGCTGTTCCAAAAGACACAAACATGAAATATTTTCCATGCTTCTGGTTGCAGATAACTGAGATGAAAAAATTGTTTCCTATTCCCCTTGATCATTTATTCCTTCCTCAGTTCTTCTCTTTCATGGAATCTGAAAGAAGTCCAGGAAATTGTGTAAATGTCCTTCAGTGTGGCCACTGAACTCTTAAGAAATGCAGAACCCGGTCTGACCTCAGAGCTGTCCCTGCTTTGAGCAGAAAGTCAGACTAGTGGACTCCTGGAGTCCCTTGCAACCTGAATTTTCTTGTGAACCTGTGATTTTAAAAACTCTACCAGCAATTAAGAAGAAACTGAGAATGCTTAGTATCATACAGTACTACATCTCAAGCATGCAAAATCTCTGTAGGTTTTTCTGTTTTTTTTGGGTTTTTTTGTCTTATGTACCTTCTTTCTTGGATTTTCTATAAAAATCAGTGATAACTAGAGAAAACATACCATTCAAATGCACAAAAAATCGCCGTATAGAACTGAAACTGCCTGGTTCAACACTGCTGGAATCAGTCCATCTTTCACAGAAATCACCACAATGCAGCTTTCCTTCACTTCAGCTATTTGGCACTTTATCAAAAATAATAGGTTAAGTGCAAGACATATTAACTATGTGGTTGACCTTAATGTAATGATGTGAATTTGTCTGCATTATGTGAATTTGTCTGTACTCTTTAATTTGAACAGCAGTTACGATTTTCCTCCTTTGAACAGCGTCTTGTGGTATTTTCCTGGATGAGAGGTCTCAAATAACTGGAATAATATCATTACATTTTTCATAGTTCACTTCACCTGTGGCTACATCGAACTTCACATAACTGGAATACATGAGGAACTAACCAGTTCTCCTAGAGAGGTTTGACTCAAATGTACCTGTTCGAGTCATCTAGTATTGTATACTACAAAAGAAGAAGCAATACAATTTGCTACCAAAATTTAGAAACAAACAAACAAGCAAATAAATAGTTCAGATACATGCTTAGACCACTAATTTCTGTCTACTAGCAATACCTAAAATCCCCACTAATCTCTGTGAATAGTATTTGACCTTTGTATCTAACTTATTCTTTCCTTACAGAAAACTGGTAATAGTACTAAATTTTCTACATCATCTTCTCTCTTTTTTAGGAGTATTTGCCATTTTTGCAGCCTAAGTGTGCTTAGATGGCCTACTAGGTTTATTTGACTTGTTAGGACAGTTGATACTTTCTCTCTACATAACAATCCCTTTCACTTCTGCCCTAGTCCTTGTGAAGGGCAACAAGAGTAGTGAAGTTTTCATAGAGTTCTGCTCTTCCAAACTGAAGTGGTAAATTCTGTTTAGGAGCCTGCTAAACCAGAGTTCCCCTTCAGATCTGATTGTTACCCACCCCGTTTGTGAAGGAGAATTCCCAAATTATGTTATGTCCTGTCACCTTATATGACTGGTCATCCATGGGTTTGAGAAGAACAGACTGCTCAGGACCAGACTTGGAGGAAAATCTCTCTCTTAAATGAACTAATCTGAACTTAGGCATGTTTAAACAGGTAGGTAGTGCAGAAAGCTAAAGCAAAAAGTCTATGACGTATCATTACACATCATATATTACAGAGGCCTCTACATTAGGCCTCTGCCTGTTTTAAGATGTGGATACTCCAAATCCATGTGTGTTGTATGATGTTCTCCAGTGAGAGTATATGCTTTCTGGAAGATTTTGAGCATCTTTTTGCCTATAATGCCGCATACAAACATTAAAAGCACTGCCCCTCCTCTCTACTTTCCTTCTGGAACCATGATTGCTGGGTGCCTGCTTTTGCATTAGTATCTGTTCAAGAGAAAAGTGGACATGATTTTCCCTAGTCTGCTCAAGAACAAGGTGTCCTTCTCTCTCACATCATCTTTTTGTTGAAGAAACAAGGGAAATACCATTCTAAATGCAATGGGATAGTCAGGATTATGTGATTTATCTCTGACAGAGAGAAAATCGGTAAGGAGCATACATGATATTTTTCGGAAGACAAACCTTCTGTACTTTGACTGTCCTAATTGTTACACTGATTAAGTATTATCTACTCAGTGCTACAGTCTGATAATGTGCCAAAATCAAGAATTTTGAAAACAACTCAGGATGAGAACTGTACCAATAAATTAATTTTTCTGTTTGCTTACAGCCGTTTTTATTGAAAATAACATATTAAAAAAAAAACACAATCAAATAGATAAATTATGATCTTAAAGATGATTAAGCAGTTCATGTTTTTAACATGAGAAAGTCAGTAAGATATACACACAAATTATGTGTTCACAATTTGTCATCTTGTTTCTAAACATATGCTTTCTGCCAAGAGGATTTTGTCCAGAAATTAATTTAGCATTATTTGATATCTTTTCTGGCTTTGCTTCTGTCTTTGTAGGTCAAGAGAATATTTTGATACAGTGTATTGCAGAAAAATAATTTTCCAAGCCCCGCATTTCTGTGTGTCATTTATAAATGATACTTTTTTAATACCTGAGAATAATCCAACAGTGCTGAGCTTATATTATAGTATGCCCTTAGAAGACTAGTTTTCAAGCATATTAAAATGAATATAAAATATACTGAGCATGTGCAAAATATAGTTTAAAAATCTTTAAACTATATTTAAAGCTTTACTTCACAACTTTATTCAGTCCAAAACAATGCTCTTTGATCTAAATTTCAGCTTTCTCTTGTTAGATTTTATTGTTCCAAAAATTGGGAGTATGAGTATTGGGAGCCTATAAGAAACTTTCTAATTACATGTAGAAATCTTTGCATTTCAGAACTCGAGGTAGAAATTTCTGCACTGCAGAAATAGACACTATAAAAAAAATTATTGCACAAATTTATCTTAGAACTTCTTGACCAAAACATTAGTGCCATTTCTGAGGCAAGGGGAAATCAGATAAAACAGAAAACCAAAACCCCAAAATGTACACCCTTTAGATTTTGCTTCGATATTGCTCCAGTAACATGTTTTCATAGAATCATAGAAAAGTTAGGATTGGAAAGGACCTCAAGATCATCTAGTTCCAACCCCCCTGCCATGGGCAGGGACACCTGACACTAAACCATATCACCCAAGGCTTCATCCAATCTGGTCTTGAACACTGCCAGCGATGGAACGTTCACTACCTCCCTGGGCAACCCATTCCAGTGCCTCACCACCCTAACAGGAAAGAATTTCTTCCTTATATCCAATCTAAACCTCTGCTGTTTAAGTTTCAACCCGTTCCCCCTTGTCCTACCACTACAGTCCCTAATGAAGAGTCCCTCCCCAGCATCCCTATAGGCCCCCTTCAGATACTGGAAGGCTGCTATGAGGTCTCCACACAGCCTTCTCTTGTCCAGCCTGAACAGCCCCAACTTTCTCAGCCTGTCTTCATATGGGAGGTGTTCCAGTCCCCTGATCATCCTCGTGGCCCTCCTCTGGACTTGCTCTAACAGTACCATGTCCTTTTTATGTTGAGGACACCAGAACTGCACACAGTACTCCAAGTGAGGTCTCACGAGAGCAGAGTAGAGGGGCAGGATCACCTCCTTCGACCTGCTGGTCACACTCCTCTTGATGCAGCCCAGGCTACGGTTGGTTTTCTGGGCTGTGAGTGCACACTGCTGGCTCATGTTCATTTTCTCATTGACTAACACCCCCAAGTCCTTCTCCACAGGACTACCATGGATTTCCTTTTTGCTCAACCTCTAGCTGTGCCTGGGATTGCTCCCACCCAGGTGTAGGACCTTGCACTTGGTATGGTTAAACTTCATGAGGTTGGCATCAGCCCACCTCACAAGTGTGTCAAGGTCCCTCTGAATGGCATTCCTTCCTTCTAGCATATCAACAGAACCACATAGCCTGGTGTCATTGGCACACTTGCTGAGGGCACACTCAATTCCATTGTCCATGTCAGCGACAAAGATATTAAACAAGACCGGTCCCAACACCAATCCCTGAGGGACACCACTCGTTACTGATCTCCAACCAGACATTGAACCGTTGACCACAACTCTTTGAGTGCGACCATCCAGCCAGTTCTTTATCCACTGAGTGGTCCACCTATCAAATTGATGACACTCCAATTTAGAGACAAGGATGTCATGTGGGACAGTGTCGAATGCTTTGCACAAGTCCAGGTAGATGACGTCAACTGCTCCACCCCTGTCCATCACTTCTGTAGCCCCGTCATAGAAGGCCACCAAATTGGTCAAGCAGGATTTTCCCCTAGTAAAGCCATGCTGGCTGTCACCAAGCACCTTTCTCTTTTTCATGTGCCCTAGCATGCTTTCCAAGAGAATCTGCTCCCAGATTGTGCCAGGCACAGAGGTGACACTGACTGGTCTGTAATTCCCCGGGTCATCCATTTTCCCCTTCTTGAAAATGGGGGTTATATTTCCCTTTTTCCAGTCATCAGGAGCTTCACTTGTCTGCCATGATTTTTCAAATATGATGGCCAGTGGCTTTGCAACTTCATTCGCCAGCTCCTTCAGGACCCATGGATGGATTTCATCAGGTCCCATGGACTTGTGTACATTGAGGTTCTTAAGATGCTCTCGAACCAGATCCTCTCGTACAGTGGGCCCAAGGTCTAGGTTTTCACAGTCCCTGCGTCCGCCTTCCAAGACCCAGGTGCTGTGGTCAGAGCCTTTGCCAGTGAAGACCGTGGCAAAGAAGCCATTCAGAACCTCAGCCTTCTCCAAGTCCTGTGTAGCCAGTTCTCCTGAAAGTCTCCGGAGGGGGCCTACATTGTCCTTAGTCTGTTTTTTAGCCGCTACATACCTATAAAATCCCTTCCTGTTATCTTTAACATCCCTTGCCAAATTTAGCTCCAATTGGGCCTTAGCTTTCCTAACTTGGTCCCTAACTGCCCTGACAACATCCCTGTATTCAACCCAGGCCACCTGTCCTTGTTTCCACCTTTTATAAGCCTCTTTTTTCCTGTGAATTTTCTCAGCAGCTCCTTATCCATCCAAGGAGGTCTCCTGGCCCTCCTGCTGCACTTCCTTCTAGTCGGGATGCAACACTCCTGAGCTTGTAGCAGGTGATCCTTGAATGTTAACCAAGAGTCTTGGGCCCCCTTGCCCTCTAGGGCTATATCCCATGGAAGCTTGCTAAGCAGGTTCCTGAAGAGCCCAAAGTCTGCTCTCTTGAAGTCCAGGGCAGTGAGCTTACTGTGCACTCTTCTCACTGTCTTGAGAACCTCAAATTTGACCATCTCGTGATCACTGCATCCAAGACTTCCCTGGAGAGTCACATTTCCAACAAGCCCTTCCCTGTTGGTGAGCACGAGATCAAGCAGGGTACCTCTCCTCGTCAGCTCCTTTATTGCTTGCAGAAGGAAGTTGTCTTCCACACAATCGAGAAATCTCCTGGATTGCTTGTGCCAGGCCTTACCGTCGCTCCAACAGATGTCAGGGTGGTTGAAGTCCCCCATGAGAACAAGGGCCTGTGAGCGTGAGGCTTTTCCTATTTGTAGAGTTCTTCATCCACAGGTTCCTCTTGATCAGGCGGTCTGTAACATATCCCCACAGTAATGTGTCCCATCACCGATTTCCCCTTAACCCTGACCCACAAACTTTCTGTTAACTGATCACCTGTCCCCAGACAGAGTTCCATACTCTCCAGCCTATCCCTAACATAAAGGGCAACTCCCCCTCCCCTCCTACCAGGCCTGTCTTTTCTAAAATGCCTATAACCTTCCATTCCAACAGTCCAGTCAAAGGAGCCATCTCCCCATGTTTTGGTTATGCCTATTATATCATAGTCCCGTAGATGTGCCCACATCTCTAATTCCTCTTGTTTATTCCCCATGCTACGGGCATTTGTATAGAGGCATCTGATCCGAGCTCCAAATGACGCCAGCTCAGTGGCTGGAGCGGCTAGAATATTACTACATTGCTCAGAGTATTTATTATAGGTGCTGGCAACTGACTGTGTGTGTTGGGATGGAATGATGCTCCCCTCCCCCAACACAACTAGTTTAAAGCATCCTTGACAAGTCTGGAAAGCCTCCCAGCAAAGCCCCTCTTCCCTTTCTTTATCAGAGCAGTTCCACCAGCCCCCAGTAGGCCTGGCCTACAAATGTGGGCCCCATGTGCAAGACACCCAAACCATTGACTATGACACCACCCTTTTAACCATTTATTAACCTGTCCAATTCTCCTTGCCTTTGGAAGGTCCTCCCCTGTGTCTTGGAGAATTGTCGAAAAGACTATCTGAGCTCCAGAGCCCCTGACCACCTCTCCCAGAGCTCTGTAGTCCTTCTTTATACTCCTCAGGCTACTACTATCTATATCCCTAGCACCCACATGTATCACTAGAAGTGGGTAATAGTCTGTGGGACTTACTAGAGCAGGCAGCCTCTCCGCAACCTCCCTGATCCGTGCCACAGGTAGGCAACACACTTCCCTTGCGACTGGGTCAGGCCAACAGATGAGCGCTTCTGTCCCTTTCAAGGCAGAGTCCCCTACTACTACAACCCGCCGCTTTTTCCTGGCGGCACCAGTAGAGATCTTCTGTACCAGTGCACCAGCTGACTGTTTCTGGTGCAAGTGCATTTCCTCATCAGCCCCCTGCAGGACAGCAGAGCAGTTCTGGGTGGGTACAGCAGATTTAGGAGGAAGCCCCTTGCTTTTAATTGCTCTTTTCCTCCTTTTGTTGGTTTTTTTTTTGTTACTAATTCCCAGCTTCTCTGATCAACAGCCTCCTTCTTTCCTCCATGAGTTAGAGGGGAATCTTGAGGCCCCTGTGCTGTTTGGTCCTGGAGCAAGCAGTCCTACTTCCTCTCAGCTTCCCTGACATCTTTCAGCTTATTGACAGCATCCCGTAGCTCAGCCACCTGCTGGAGGAGGACCTCCATCAGGGAGCAGTAAGGGCAGCCATACCCATTCTGCAGCTTTCCCTCACAAGACCAGTGCAGGCACTCTCCATAGTCCGAGTGCTGCACCGCAGCCTCCCCTCTCATTGGCTCTGTCTGGGTGCCTACGCTGGCCACCACCAGGGTGGCCGGGGCAGAGCTCCCAGACTGGACCCTGGTCGTACAACGAGTGCTCACCATCCCGCTCGCCTGCCTGCATGAACTGCCGCGCAAACTGCCTCGACCCGCTCTGTTTGCCCGCTCTGTTCGCCGCGCTCCTGGTTGCCGCGCTCCCTGCGTAGATTTTTAACCACTCACAGTTGGTGCCACTCCTCCTGTCTCTGCCCCTGGGGAGTCACCTCCTCGTGGTAGCTGAGCTCTTTGCAAGTCCTGTCGAGGACTTGAGGCTCCCTCCTCAGTGGCTCTTGTTGCTCTGTGGTGAGGCTTCTGGACGCTGATCTCCCCTGGCTCAGTTCTGGTGCCACAGGTTTCCTTTCTCAAGCCACCCCCCTCAGCAAGTGATTAACAATGGCCGCTGATGGCCGGTTTGAATCTTCCACCGAACCTCCTGTCTCCGCCCCCGGTGAGTTTTTCCATATGCTCCATTAAGTTTCTTCTGTACAGGGAAGCCTAGAAGATATTGTTTAATTTCTGTGCTGTCCAACAAGATGTCAGGAAGTCTTCGGGTGTGTCTGCTTTTCAGGGATTGTCTATGGTTAGTTATTTTGCCTGCTTTTGCTGACAAGTCAAATATTTTTGTATTATTTAAAGGGGGCCTATAAGGATGCTAGGGAGAGACTCTTCATTATGAAGTGTAGTGATAGGACAAGGGGTAACAGGTTAAAACGTAAACAACAGAAGTTCAGATTGGATATAAGGAAGAAGTTCTTTACTGTAAGGGTGGTGAGGCATGGAACAGGTTGCCCAAGGAAGCTATGAATGCTCCATCCCTGGCTGTGTTCAAGTGAAGGTTGAATAGAGCCTTGGGTGACATGGTTTAGTGTAAGGTGTCCCTGCTCATGGCAGGGGGTTTGAACTAGTGACCTTAAGGTCTTTTCCAACCCTAACTATTCTATGACTATATGTTTCTATCACTTGAAAATGAGTTACATTCAATGACAACCCATTGAAACATTGAAGTAGAAGCATTTCTGTTCCATTTAAGATATAAGAGAAGTTTTTTTATGTGGACGCATTTTCTGAGGTTGATATTATTCACAGACATCAGGAAAAAAATATAAGTTTTATGATAATGAATTGACACTTCCAAACAGAGCATTTGATAAATTGATGCTAGGCTATGGTGATTTGAAATGGCAATGACAGACTACGCTAAATTTGGGTTTACAGCTTTTCTACTTCATCTTTCATGTTAGAAATAAGACTAAGCCTGTAGACATAGGTTATCCCACACAGCACTTGTCCCTGCTCCAAAGGCCAGAGTTCAGTAAGGCTAGCTGAAGTATTAGGTTTCCAATTTGAACTTATTCAGAAGTTGCAATCTGAGTTGGTTCCAAACCACAACTGAATCACAGATTTCTTCCAAGTTGCTACCATCTTGGAAACATCATGATATTCTGGTGATAATGAAAAGTATGTGAAGTACATGGACTACACATTAAGTACGTGATTACATATACAAGAAATCTAGAGTGCATCCTATCCTAACTTTTAACTTTTATTGTTTAATTATTGCTCGGTTTCCTTTTTTACTCAGAGTGGTTTTATTTTTGCAATTAAAATTTTACTGTTTAAAAACCTTCTGAGAAAGCAATGTGTAGTTTTCTTCTGTGCCATGAAGTATAAAAATACTAATATCAAGTTTTTACATCCTGAAATACTAACAGCGGATACTCAGAAGGTTTCTCAAATCTGCTTAAGATTAGGCCTAAAAATAAATTGGAGTAAAAAGAATGTTTTTATGTGCTCAGATATTAGGACCAGCTTGGGCTGCAGATCATCTTGGCAGCCATTGCTGGACCTCCCTGGTGTCTAAGGAATTGCAAACTCCTTTCCAAATCCTTTCGGAAATTGCCAGTTTGATAGAATAACATTGAAGGAAACCACTCAAATTTAACATATTTGCTGTTTCATGTTCTGCCAAACAATGACAGGACACCAGATTAGGTCATACTTTGAAAAAAAGCACAGACAATAGATTCAAATGCTGTATTTTATTATTTAAAAGATAACTTATATTTTTGAAAATGTAGAGTAGGAAGAATGTCTACAGTTTCCTATATAAGCTCTTTGTGGCTAGTTTCATTAAAATATACCACGAAAATTTTGTTTCAAGGAATAAGTCCTGTTTCTTTACAGAAAAAAAAAAGTTATCAGGTCACTGGAAGTGATGTTATTTATGTTTTGTGTTACTGGTAATATATAGAAAATACACTGAGAGAGATGATTATAGAAAAACATATAATTCTACTTGAAAAGGTTTTAAATTTATATAAGGTAGTGCATGATAGCTCCAATTTTGAAATTACTACATTTGTTTTGCAAAGTAAATAATAAATTCTTGTCTGGTTCATTATTTTTTATTGTAACTTTGATTAGAGAGCAAATTTAATATTTTACAAATAATCTTTTATTTTAAAAAAGTAAATATTTGAAACTGGTGCAGCTAATAACCTGTTTCTCCTAATTGAAGTTACACTAAAATGAAGAAGCTGAAAGACTTCAACAGCAGGTTCCAAGGGAGCTAAATTCAGGTGAGCCAGAGATAGGTAGTTAAATTACATCTTCATAGATATAAACTAAGTATACTTCATATGTAAATATATATTGATGGGAAATCTTATTAAACATTTTTTTCCTAATCCTTGGATTTTTAGAGATAAATTGACAAAAAAAAATTAACTCATTGCAGATTTGGAAAATTATGGGAAAGGTGTGACATGTTTGGAAAGCCGCTGAGCCTTGCTCTAAAATATACTGAGACCATCTGTATTAGTTCCTCAGAAACAAGGAGTATATGGCCCGTGTATTCTGATATTAACAAAAGTCATTCAAATTGTGCTCCCATGGAGTTGTTTTGGCAAATATTGATCCTAAATCCAGCAGTTGAAGGAAGATTAGGTAATTCTTCTGTTGTTCTATGGCAGTAAAGAGACTCTGATTTCCTCCAACAGAGTATGGAACTTCCCTTCTGGTCCTGCATCCTTTTGTAGGATATTGAGCACTCAAAGCTATAACTGATTTTGTTCCTAGCCAAGAATGCTCAGTTCTGGAGTTTAAACATCTCAGTGAATATCTTTCCAGTCATAACTGCTCATTCAAGAAAAGCAAGATATTTCTTGAATATATATTTGTATTGCCAACGTTTTCTGTGAAAATTATCAAGTATCTTGTTTCAAAACCACCTTTCTTTTTTTTTAATTTTAATTTGCTTTATTTACAAGTCAACCACATTCTTATCTAGAGCAGTGTTAATTAGAGTGCTTTGGCTTTTAGACCACTTTGCTGTTAATAATGATAAGACTATTGTAAATAAATGTTTTCAAAGAAAATTCACATTTATCATTTTTCATTCAGTGTAACATAATTCTTTTTCAAAATGATTAAACTTTATTTCTGATGGAAACATCCAGCATCCACCAGGACCTATCAGCACAAGCTTTATTTTTACTTTTTCTGATAGCTGCTGAACAGAAATTATATAGTGGAGTGTTGGACTCCTTGGAAGCACTCCTATCTTCCACACTTTTCAGTTCCTTGTAACCTTGATATAAAAAAATGATTTTACACAAGAAAGTAAATTATTTTAACTCTTAGAAAGGTTTTTCAATATTATGCATAGTGGTTGATATCTTTTTTAAATGTTGGCTTGTCTGTGTTATTAAATGTGTTTGAGACATGCTAAAAACGAATAGAAGGATCGGTCTATTTTTCTTTCACGTCAGATAAGAGGCCCTTGTTTCCCTGTTAAAAAACTGAAATGGCAGCTGTTTTGGCAGCTGCATAGCCATGTAAACAAGATACCATTTTCAAGTTTCCACATATTTATCATATTACAAGTGCTGGGAGACTGAATCAATAAAACAAAAAAGTCTAAGTAGAGATGGAGTGGGTTAGGCTACCAACAAGGAGATGTGTTGTAACCCTAGTTCAAAAAACTCCAGGGCAACGGGAAATCAAAATGTTAAAATGAAAGCACATTTTCCTTACTTAGCAGATTGATATTTATATATAATATAATAAAGATGAAACTGAGTACACGAATAGATTAAGATAGAAATAATTGTGGGGTTTTGTTACTTTTTTAAAAAGAAACCAACAGTAAAAATATCTATTAAGCAAAATAACTCACATAAAATGCACCCAGTTTCAGTGCTCGTAACAATTAAAATGCAAAACAGAGTAATAGCTATCTGCATTTTGTTTGTACAAGCTGAGTCATTAATTCTGTTTCTTCTTGTGGTCATAGAACACTGATATAAGGAGAAATGAAAATATTCAGCTGGAAGTATAGAGGGTGGAATATAAACTAGTTGTACCAGAATAGACATGAAGATTTTTTTGGATTGCATTTTGGAGTACTTTGTATTTAAGACCTATACAAAAGAACATGACTGTGTATGATGTAGATTTTGAATGCAGACATCCATAAATTCTGATAAAGTCAAGTATAAATTATGCATTTGAAACAGATGGATGTTGCAACTCAATAAAGTGATTAAGCACTTGTTTTGCTTTAAGCATGTGAGTAGCCTCACTGGCTCTAATAGAGCTCAGTTTTGCTCTTCTCTCGGTTACAGTGTTCAGGTACCCAATTCAGTTACCTGGGTAGGTAACTATGTCTTGTCTTTCTGCCATATTATGTAGCTTTGTGTTCTCCATATGGTATAGATATTGTAGAAAATTGTTCCTTAGATACTGTTTAGAGATTCCAAGTTTTGCTTAATGCCTCCGTCTGTTCAAGTTATTAAAAAACTGACTGTGGAGGGCTTTCAGAAAATGATATAACCTGTAAGAATGGATCACTTGGAATTTAGTCTAGAGTCTAATGATTTTGATATTTCCAGGATAAAACCTGTTGGGAAACATTCAGACCACATGAAGACTGCCTTGTTTTGGGTTTAATAGAAATACAGTCTTCTGTAATCGAAGAAAGACATCCAAAACTCTTATTCCAAACATACCCTATCTTATAGGTAGTCAGTGTTGAAGTAGTGGACTACAAAGTTACCTAACTGTAGGTGTACATATACAGAGAAAGGTGTGCTTATTTAACTCATTGATGTGTTTGGAAAATCCGGTCATTACCTTCCTTTTGAAATTGAGAATATAATCTTTATAGCAGGACAAATCTAATACTTCTGGTTCTGCAGGGCTGGAAAGTAATTGTCTGGGTTTTTTTATTTTAACTAATGAAGTGTAGATTAAGATGTGTAGCTGTATACCAGACCCAGTTTTTCTGACAGTGTTCTGTCCTAGGAAAGGAAGACAGAAATATTTTATGGCCACATAAAAAAGAAAATGTGACAGTTGTCTGAGGTCACTCAGACGTGGACTCGATTTCCGAGACCTGTCCTAAAGGATCCAGGAATATGAAGCAAAGAGTAGTGCGATGTGGGGTGGGTAAAAATGTTTAACTTAGTTATGATGTGGCTGTCTCAGATATTTAGATACGTGGCATAATGTGTGTGTGAGCATATATGTGCATAGCACTTGTAATTACATACCAGTACATGCACACACATATATATTTATATACATCTATGAGCTTTTGAAATATTTTAGTTGGGTGTGTGGCAAGAAAACTTTAAGCAACCCCAATAAACCTATCTTGCCTAAAGCACTAAACTTCTAAGGCCAGGACTGACTGGTAAGTTAGTTAGCATCAAATGGTAGTTTCTTGGGCAAGGACTGGACCACAGCATGTTTAATGTTCATTGGCAGCTTTCCTTCCCTTAAGGCAATAACAAAATACCTTCTTTAACATTCAAACAAATAAAATTAATCAAGGGATTCATGCAAAAGTAATGTGAATTGTGAAAAATTTAAAAAAATAAATAGAAAAGTCTATGCCAGAATAAAGGAATATGAAATTATTTTGAATATAGCAAAGAGAAATTGAAACAGGTGTCAAAGGCAAACAAAGTCCACAACCCATAGGTAATGCTGAAAGGCTGTATGTGTCGATACTGAGATAAGCCGCTGGTGACAGGATCCCTACATGGGTGGTCAGACAGATACCTATCAGTGCAGATCTGAAATGTAGCCAGAACGTCAAGTTCAACTGCATCTAAACCAAACTGCAGGTGTGCACCACAGTATGCCCTGAATCAGAAATCTGGTGGAAGCATGTGATGGCTCCCATCCAGAGAGCACTCCCAGGTAACCATTCTATAGAAAATAGATGAGAGAGAGAAGGTTTACTCTGGTTTGGAGGCAGGGCCCTTATCCAGACCCATCAGCTCTGAAGTGTTCCCAGTTCTCCTCCTAGTTTAGATTGCAGCTTCTATGATTTCAAGTACCCACTGTACTTCCTGCCTATCTGCCAATTTGTATAATAATAATAATCATAATCATCATACCAATTTTCAGGGTGGAGTAATAGGTCTGCAGCTGCTAAAGAAAACAAATAAATGCTTTTGCCTTTCTACAAAAGAAGTCATGTCTTAAGACAGCAATTCAGTAAGCTATTTAGGCACCAAATATGGTATTTAGGACTCTAAATTTTCAGAGAAACAACCTAATCCACTTTGCATTTGATATAAGCTACGCACCTAAAAGCCCAGGCTGTCTACATGCTCTGCTGTTATAAAAATATAAATGCTACCTAGGATCCAGACTGTATGACCTGAACGTCTGAAAGCTCCAGTTTTCTGTGGCAAACAACATCTATTCCCTGCACATGATTTGCTAAACTGATATGAGAAGGGCATCTAGGCTTAGTCACCACATCCTAAAGACCTATGAGTCCTGTGTTTCCCCAGTCACCAGAGAGTGCAATGGTGAGACATGTAGCGTCATTATCTCACCCAGCATATAAAATGCACCTTTCAGACTTGAACAGGTCAAAAATCACTGTTTTGATAGGAGTCAGTATGTGTTTATATATATTCCTGCCTGGCTGACTTAATTTTCTGATAAAACCACACTATCAAGCAGTACCGCAAAGAAAACAAGAGTGTGGAAAACATTTCTAATTGTTATAGCTCATTCCTGAAAAAATGATAGTTATAAATAAACCTTATTTCCTTCTTTAACTTTCTCTGCTAAGATTGAGAAGCTAAGACTTCAAACCTACTAGTTGAACCTGAATAAATTTCAAGTGGATTAAATTTCGTGGAGAATGATTTGTACCTGCTTGGCAGAAGTTTCAGATTTGTGACTAAATGGCTGCCACATCAGCAGCTAAAAATAAGAATCATTATTTCTGTAGATTTAAGGCAGCTCTGATTTAAGCATGTGACTGGTATCTGGTCTCCTCTTCCATGTGGTTATCTCTCTGTCAATCAAGCCAGGAGTTTTCTGAGGACAGAGAGAAGCAGCTGCATATTCAATAGGAGCTCTGAGAGGCTCATCAGCACAGCTGTTCCCCTACATTTGTTTCCAAAGCAAAAAGTCTTTTGTGTTTATATTAGGTAAGGAAATGTACTATTTGTGCCTATGAGATTTTTCATTAAAACTTCTGAAAGGCAAAGAAGACAAAAATATGCTTAAAGGATGGAATTGTATAGGAGAAGAGCTCTGGATAAAGAGCTAATACATTTCAATTACATTTGCTTTAGTAGCAGCTTTTGATGGGAACTTAATTTACTTAGGAATAAAATGCATGTTAATATTAGTGAAGACTTTAGTACTGTAGTGCTTGTAAAGTGAATCATGGGCTGGCTGTCAGTCAAACTACCTTTTATGGATCTTTTTCTTTGCTTTCCTTTTTCTTTCTCCTTTTCTCTTTCTTTTTCTCTTTCATTTTTCTCTTTCTCTGTTTCTTCTTTTTCTCTTTCTGTTTTTTCTTTTTCTTTTTTTTTCTTTTTTCTTTTTCTTTTCTTCCTTCCTTCCTCCATTCATCCCCATATTCCTTCTCTCTTCCACACTTCTTTTCTGCTTCCTTAGGAGGAATAGTATAGAGTAACTACATTTAGAGAGAGTATATTTATGTTTATCAATTAAATTATAAACACAGTGATCACAGTGGTTCTCTTGAGTGCACATGAGAATAGCATTTGACTTTAAAAAAGACAAAGGAATGTTGTGGGTGGTATGCTTTTTGGTTGGTCGGTTTGTTTGTTTGTTTGTTTCAAAATTCTGAGGCACTCTGCCTCTAAATTTCAGGGAGAACTGACTCCATTCATTTTCATGAGAAGACCCCCGTTTTAAGAACAGAGACACTAAAACTTATTTCTGCAGGAGACATTCAGTTGGCACTGCAACAGATCTTTATTTGATTAATAATTGTGCCAAAACAAAAAATTGTCTTGATTTTGTATTGCTTTTGCTCACACAAATTCTGCATTGCATAATGAGCCTACCTAAAGTGATCTGTGATTTGTGTTGTTTTCCATCAAGATTTTGAAGCAGAAAGACTTGTGAGCAAAAGCTGCACACCAAAAAAAAGTGATTTCTTCTTAAAATAACATCACCGCTTTTGTAAAGATCAGCAGTTTTCTTTTTGTCTTTGTACATTTAGATCCAGTGGTTCATAAAAATACTGACCCAAACCCATTGAAATCTATGAAAATTTCTGTTGACTTTCAAAGGTTTTGGATCAAACCCAGTATACACACTCATGGCTTCAAAGTAGGAGACCCATTAAAAAAAAAATGCAGTTCTTCGTGTCTAACGCTACAGTCTTTTGTGTTTTCATTATAACAATTACAACAGAAGATCTTTGTGCCAGATGTTGGGTCACTCACGAGAAACATCTGTTACCAGCACGCAAAACCTGGCTGGATCAGGGCCATTAGGAAAAATAAACAAAAATACATTCTTTGTTTTCGTTACAAGAATTATTGTAATTCTCCCAAGAACATGATCTTTCCCCACAAGAGGAAGGTTTTGGGAGCCATAGACGCTAAAACCTGAAGACAAGAGATCAGTGCCAGCAAGAGCTTTCCTGGAAACTTCTAGACTCTTTTGGATCTGGCCTGAATCAAAGCAGAAAACCAGCTTCTCTCTTCGCTGACATAATAAATTTCTCTTTTCCCTGATGTCTAAGGGTAAGAAGCTAGCTTCAGTGCAAGTTGTGCATGGGACATGAACATACACAATTCCTTTTTTCTCTTTCCTCTCCTTCCTCCTTTTTTTTTGTCTTGTTCTTGGTAAGCCATTTGGACTGGGCTCCGTTTCAAGTTGTTTAGATTGCTAAATGTTTACCAAGGAGTTAGGTCAGGCTTTTAGGTAAAAGCTATATGCCAAGTCAATTTTCAAAGTCTAGTAACCAAAGTTCACACAAGGTAGTCGTGTAGTCATGTACCCCAGCAGCGGATGGGAACCAGTCCCAGTGGATTTGTTCTCAGCAGAGCATATTTGTACTGGTTTATGCTAGCAGGAGAGATGTGGCCTGGGACACAGACTGGAGGTCTTCTCTCTGGGAAGGGTCATGTGCTGAGTTAAAAACTTGGGGCCATGCCCAGCCATTCTTAGCAGCTGAGCTCACATCTGCAGAAGATTTCTGAGAGGAACTCCCAAAAGTATCCAGACTGACTGAGGGAAAAAGGCTAGTTTCCCTGCAAAGAAGCATAGCTATTGTGCTACTAAAATATCTTTAAAGTGATGCGGGAAGGTGGAAAGTTCAAAAATAATGGTGATTGCACAGAGAATGTTATTTCAGCAACAAGTCCAGTGACTGAAATAAAATGCACTGGGGGAAGCGGTGATGGAACATGGCCAAGGGATCCAGTGGGGGGGGGGGGGGGGGGGGGGGAGATTAGTCCTATCCAAGGAACAGGAGAGAAGGAAAGGCCTCATAGGGAATTTTTGCAGAAATTGTTGGGGAAAGGAGATTGGTGAAAGTCAAAATTTATCAAAATATATAGGGTGGGGTTTTTTCATGAATATATTGTTTGTTTCTGGGGAAAGTGTGGATTTGCAGATCTACAGTTACTCCCAGATCAAAGGTGAAATTTCTAATTATACAGTCAAAGAAATGCTAAAATTTCAGGAAAATCAATAGTTTAGTGACAGCTCCTTCTTTTTTACCCTTATATTACCCAACTTATTTTTGGTCATGATATTTTTCTCATCTGTGCCCCCAGCATCCTTCCTGTTTTTAATAAGGGCTTTGAGTTTGCTCTGGTACGAACAGAGGAAAACTGGCCTCGTGTGTACCCATTACCTATTATAGTCTTGGTGTCCTGTACACACAGGTAAGAGATGGAATTGCTGATAAGAATTGCAGGAGACAAGAAGTTTAGGGGGGTATTAGCCCATTCCTCTTCCTACATGCGTTTGCTGCGGAGCACATAGCACTAACTGCCCATGTGGGAGGCTGCAGATGTCAGGCCAATATTTTTCGTGACCATTCTCAATATTATTCTCCACAAAGATGTCTGGGATGATACTCTGAATCCCCTTAGTGAATTTTGCTTTTGCTGGCTGACACTGGCTCAGTACAGCTTTCCTGCCTGGAGAAGGTCCTGTTCATATAAGGGAAGGAAATGTGGACGGTCACAAACCTCATCCTCCTGGAATGAAACAAAAACATGTCTCTCTGGGAACACCTGTTACTGGTTTAAATGTCTGTTTACACTCACCCTTAAAACAAGCTGAAACTGAAAGAAGGGTGGAGCTTGGGAAGGAAAAGACAGCTGAGAAAGATCTGTCTTGCATGGGCTGAGGATTTTAATTTGCAAAAGAACAGAACTCAGACAACCCTGTCTAGTGGAGTCTTGATGGGGCAATAGGAAGCTGGGCCATAGAATATAACTTCTGTCTGATGTTAAGCCAAATGCCCAACAGGTGTAAATTCCTATAAATCGCTGGAGCTTTCCTTCTTTATTTCCTCTTGTGGGGCATACAGACAAGCCTTTATTTGGGCTTCCTATAGGAATTTGGATTTTTTGTATGACTTGCCTCCTGTTTTCGACATCTTGTCATAGCTATTACAAACAAAACTGACTGATCTGAATTGCTTTCTTTAATCTGTTTTGGTCAGGTACTACCTCCTGCATGTTCATGCTTGTGCCATTCACAGTCTTCTCTTGCTGTAAATGCTCCCACCCATAATCAAACACACAAGATATATCTCCTAAAAGAGAAGCCATTTTACATCAGTTACCGATGTGATGGCTTGACAACTGCATGACCAAAACTGTCCCTTGCTTCCTGGAATAACCCTGACAATTCCACATAACCTCCTTGGAAGCAGAGGCAGATATGTTGACCACAGCCAGCACATGTACCCTGATTGAGTACGCGTTGACAAGCTGTCAGGATTTAGTTGTGATTTGGAAGCAGAATTATTGTTTACACTTTCAAAATGGTAACTTTACTGTTTTAATTACACAAGTTTGCAGGGACATGTGCAAGACCCTCTGCCACTGGAATGTGCTGTTATGAAAGGATCACCAACAACTGATGATGGAAATACTTAATTTTTTAATCTCTGCTTAGCTCTGCTAGCCTATATTTCTCTAATTTCTCCTGAGCATTAACTGTTCTACCTTGAACATATTTTAAGAATTGCAAGAAAGCTGCTAACCTTTCTCCACCATATGAAAGTTTCTTGGAATCTCTTGACAGCCTGTGTTTATCTCTTTCAAATACAGAGTAACTGATTGAGCAGAAATTCCAATTTATTTATCCTTACCCATAGGGTATATTTTTTCCCCTGAAACAGTCCAGAGTTCAGGTAATGAAGGTAGATTTTTTTGCACATTAGATTAAATGATTAGACGTTAATTCTTACAGGACTTTGGACCCGTCTTTAAAAAGTACAGGAACACAATATGTCTTCTATCCAATGTGACTAAAAGTAGTACAAAGAGCAAAACTTAAAGACAAAACATTTCACCATGATCGTTTCTAGGGAAAAATGGGCCTCAGAACTTTACTTTTCCTTGTAGGTCTTGCAAAGCCTCTATATAGCATTGCACAGCCCACACAATGGTTTAGAGTTTACTGATGCCCTATATTTTAAAGGTGTGGAAAGAAAGCAGAAGGAAAAAAAGAAAAAGAGCAAAATTCACATTGTTGACAGCCTAAGTCAGATTTACATTGATCTTGACTGCAACCTGTATAATACAGGAAAACTGGCATACTACAGAATACTGCTGCTCTTCAGATATTAGGACTGCAAAATCTGATTGCTCTATCAACAAGCTCCAGGGCAAATCTTTGCCCATATTGTATAACACATCATGCATGACTGTAGCTGAAATCAGCTGACTGTGGAGAGTGTCTCGCTTTTTTTGCATCTGATAGCTGGGGGCAAACATTGAATGAATCTGTGGTCTGTGGTCTACGCAGCACACATCCAGCTGGGTAACATGATATTGTAGGTTAGGGCTTCAATAAAAGGTAAAACATAGTTCTCCTTACCTAATACCAATACTTATTCTGTTACCAGAAAAGTTGTTTCTGTTCACCTTTCACTTATTGCTGTTGCCCACAGAGCACAGACAAAGAAAGAGGACAAACCTACATAATCACAACTTTTCATAAGGCTTGCCTAGCTTCTTACAGATCTCATGAAAATACAGAGGAAATCTTAAAGAATTTAAGAGAAAGGCTTACTCTGAATTTCATTTTATTCAATGCAGTGTGGCAGATAATGTCCAAAACCTATTTTCCAGGCTGTGGTCTTGAATCTTCACTAGAGGCTTGTTAACATGGACACAATAATGGAATGGCAGAAAGTAGAGATTTTATCAAATCAATCTGCAAATGGATGCATAAGTGATTTCATGATAAGCAGTAAGTTTTGAAGACATTTCAAACAGAAATTTCAAAACTAGACACACACAAAAAAATAGTCTAGTCAATGTTGGAAGTCACTTTAGACAAGATAAGTTTACTAAATGCTGCAGAAGATTCTGTTTCAGCATAAACAAGATAGTACCTTTACCAGAACAAGGGGTAACGGGTTGAAACTTAAACAGAAGAAGTTTGGATATAAGGAAGAAATTCTTTACTGTTAGGGTGGTGAGGTACTGGAATGGGTTGCCCAGGGAGGTAGTTTATGCTCCATCCCTGGCAGTGTTCAAGGCCAGGTTGGATGAAGCCTTGGGTGGCATGGTTTAGTGTGAGGTGTCCCTGCCCATGGCAGGGGTGTTTGAACTAGATGATCTTCAGGTCCTTTCCAACCCTAACTATTCTATGATTCTATGAAATAATGACCATAATGACCACATAATGATACAGAAAACAAGATAGTACTGGTGGAAATGTGTAGATGCAGTTTAGGAAAAAGACATTATTCACTGTATAAAGATGTTCACTAATTACTGAAATTAAGTTTGAAAAGCTGAAATGCCAATTCTTTCAGTTAAGAGCTTGACCCATAGAAATGGCGATAACAAATACTGATGTTATATGTACTGCTTGTTTTTTTGGTTATTCCTCTTCCTGTTAAAAGGGGCAGTAAAGCCACCACGGTAGCACTTTGTTTAGTTCCAGGTGCAACCCAAATGCTGAAATTTACTACACAGACTTTCAGAGTGTGAAATCATTATGATTTCCACTGAAGAAATTAAGGTTTGACATATTGTAGTATAGATTAGAAACAACACTAGACCATGTCATGTTGTTTCCTGAAATGTTTATATGTCCTCTTATCCCAGACATGTCTCTTCTGAATTCCTGAAGTTCAAGCCATGGATTATTTTGAGCATCTGATTAAACAGGCAGTGAAAAGTTGTGTCTCATCAGTATAATGATATAGGTACATCGTTATGGCACATGGCAAACTGTGAAAAATATTAGGCAACAAATCATTTCAATTTCTCTTTTATAGCCTAGTGTATGAAAAAAAGCATTTGGGCAGTTGAAATCTGGTTTATTGCATGATTAGCTCTGCAACCTAAGTCCTTAGATATAGGGCCATTTTAACACCAACTAGCCCACAGTGAAAAAAACTACTCCTCAAGACTCCAGCTCAGTCAGGGTACAGAAATTAACTTTCAGGCAGATGTTACAAGCAGGTGGACTACAAATTTAGATCTGGGCAACCAACAATTTGTTGCACTTCTTCTTTCAAACAAAAAACTACACCTCTCATTGCAAAGCTGCTGTGTCATGTTTTTATGATATATATCAGTGGTCTCAGATGTTGTTAACACAAAGGAACACCTGTTCCTTTTGGCCTGACCCAATGCTGACCGAAGTTAAGAGAAAACCTCCCACTGATTTCACGTCATTATCAGTAATCGTATGGTTTTTGCATTTTGAATGGCTGCATTTAATTTTTGCATATTAATTATCACTGTTGTTACTCCATGTAAATACCAAGGAAGAAATTTATGCATAGAACTTTTCAATAGTCAGTCATTAAGCACTGTAAAAGTTTTTAGGATGACCAGCTAGGAAAAACACACCCACATTGCTGACTAAGTAGCATATTTTGGCAATGCTGGTCAGATAAATATTTTATTTAAAAGTGTAACAGGTTTACTAGCAGCAAAAAGGTTGAAAGAGGCTTTACATTAATTGAGGTATTAAATATTGCAGAGGTGATGACTCATTACACCCTTTCTGGCACAAAATATGTATCAGGAAAACATATGCTCATATTTTGAAAGCCTTGCACAAGCCTTGCTGGAATGTCAGGCCTCTTTTGATGAGATCATTTTCTTCATGCTTAGTGTATAGAAGTACTAAGTGCAAGTTAAAGAAGCAGATACCAGTCCTATGGAGCATTAGCCAGGGCACAGCTGGAAAAAAACAACTATTTAGTGTAGTCTGGTTAAACTTTGGTTTTAATCACAAGATGAGGAGTTCAGAAACAGCTCTATAAAAGACTGTGAAAGAAAACCGTATGGAGTTCTGGACTGCTGAAAAGTGCAGATAAACATGTTGGCCTACAAAAAGCTGATTAGTGTTTAATTCTGTACAACAGCAGTGCCTAAAAACGGTGTTCAAAGTCAAGAATCACATTTGAGTTTACGGCAGCTATGGTACTCCTTTTGGTTTGAGACTATGAAAAAGCATGGAGTCCCAGCCAGAAGGGGTGTTACTAGTAGAGGGGTTCTTTGACATCTGTAAAAGCATACAGAGAAAAACTTAGAAAAAACCTAATATTAACAGAGAAAAATGCTTTTTTTTAACTACCTGTGTTAACCTATTCACATAAATATTGATGAACAAACACAGCAAAATCTCCACCCACCAAAATCATCAAAATCCCTAAATGTCTTGCCATGTACTGAAAACTCATTATAACAGCTGTGATCCGCATGATCTAACAACTCCTAACTGGCATATGTAAGCCTACACAGAGTTTTATTATATGAGTTCAAAGGCTGGCTCTATTGTACATCACTGTCTCTAGCTTTGGTGATCTTGATCGTCTGTTGCACATTGGAGCAACTCCGTGATTAGAGACTGGAATTATCTACTAAGCATTGCTCAAAGCATTACAGGATAAAAATGGAAAGATATGTCTCAGATCAACACTGATGAGTAGGTTATTAAAGTATGAGCAACTGGCTGCTAATAAGAACCCCACCATGGTTTCCTTATGAATATGAACCAGCTAAATGAATAATTCTGTAAGTTTATACTTGGCAAGGTTTGTTCATTAGTCTGCAAGCAACTTCTTTTTTTTTGTTTTTAATGTAGAAGGTCTGATGGGTTAATAAAATGGGGGAGAATAAAAACAACACAGAGCTGTTCAAGCAGTGAAAGGTAAAGTATACTCTCATATCTTTTAAGACCAGATCTTTTACTCAGTTTCTTGAACTCCATTCCTATTGACATCAATAGGCATAGCTAAAACATGTATTAAAACAAAACTTAACACCGGAAGTTTATTATGATATGCTGCATTGATGTATCAGAGGTGGTGATAAAATGCTACAAGCTACATATTAAAATAGTTTAATATTAAGAAAGGTCAGAAGCTGCAAGTATGAATTATTGTCACAGTGAAATATTACAGTTAAAGTTTACTTGCTATCAAAATCTGTTGTGGTTCATGAGAGGAGTTTCATGTCTTATTATGCCTTTGAGACACTGCCATATTTCATTTTTTACCAAAATCAGTTCAAAATCCTAATCCCACTGAAGTCTATAAGAGATTTTGCACTAACTTCAGGGAAGTTGAGAACTTACTCAAGAATTAAACAGCTCATAGAGGATGTTATATACCCAAGGTTATTTGACTTGTCATGAAAACCCTATTCCAATTACTTTTTAGTCTTATTCTCCAAAAACCAGTACCAGAGGATGGATCCATTTTCACATAATGGTAATGAGATGTCTTTTTCATATAGTGCAGGCAGTGGACTAAGGTCAATGCAAATGGGAACTGGAGATAAGAATGCATATTTATACTCTGGGATAGATATATTCCTCAGGATTAAAAAAAGCACCAAGACAAGACCATCAATGATAGCTCCCAAATAGAAAATATTAAGGTGGATCAGCTGGCTCCAGTATGTTACCAGCAACTAGAGAAGCTTAAGCCTTCTGAAGTTTTGAAAAATAAAGCTGATTGAAAGCCCTTTGAGTCTAAAAAATATCTTTAATAACACTTAGCCCAGCAAATTAGAAAAAGTAAATCTGGAATTTGGTCAAGTACAAAGGGAAACAAATAAAAATCCTGTAAGATATTTCTTGTTTACCTTCTCTGTTTATCTAGATATTCATGAAGGTCACTACTGTTATTATGTCTGAAGACATCTTAAGTATTTAAGAATAGATATAATAGTTTATCTTCTCTTCTTCCCCACTTCATAAGAAAAGCAGCATAAAGATTCTCCACACAGGATTTTTTTTCAGCTGCAGCAGAAAGATGTAGTCAGATCAACATAGTAGTGATGATCAGTGTCTTACAAATACTGTCCTTCTACAAGAGAGAATGGAGATTTTTCTCCTGTTAGTTTAAGTCACTTTCAAAATGACATACATTAAACTGAAAAAATATGTACTTCATCCTGAATATAGTATTGATAGTTTTGAAACAGTGACAGTTCCTATTCACAACTCAGCCTCTGTGACTGACTTTTGAGGGCAGTTTTTATAGTTTTATATCTAAATCAAAAAAGCATCTAACTACTGTGAGACAGGAAATAGCTGCTCATGATAACTACAATTCAATTTATTTTTTCTATGCGGAGTCTTAGAAAACACCAATACCATACATTGATTTTTGAGAATTGATTAGTCAGATCAACAGTGAAGGTAGTTGTGATAAGGCATTCCCAGTTTTAAACAATAGATTCAGTTGTCCTTCAGATTAAAAGGTTGTTGGGTTACACATCCTTACCATAGAATCATAGAATGGTTTGGTTTTGGAAGGAACCTTAAAGATCATCTAGTTCCAACCCCCCTGCCATGGGTAGAGACACCTTCTGCTAGACCAGGTTGTTCAAAGTCCTGTCCAGCCTGGCCTTGAACACTTTCAGGGATGAAGCAGCCACAGCTTCTATGGGCAACCTCTTCCAGTGTCTCACCATCCTTAAAGAACTTCTTCCTAATGTCTAACCTAAATCTGCTCTCCTCCAATTTAAAGCCATTCCCCCGTGTCCTGTCAGTGCCTGCCCTTGTACATGAGGGCTTATAACATTTTAGTGTCTTAGAACTTTTCTGAGCAGAAAGCTAGAGGTTGGTAGGAGTACAGATCAGCAGAGTCTAATTTACAACTGTATCTTCATGGGAATTCTATTCTCTCTCATTTGAAATCACAGTTGCTGTTACACACATACACAAAATAAAACCTTTTAATTTTTATGCAGTAAGATTTCATTAGCTGACAGTAATGATCTAAGTGGCAAGAAAGCCAAATGCTTTTTTGGAAAAAGAAACTTCTATCCCATTTTCCTAAACTACTCTCTGGGATCACTGGTCTACCTTAAAGTTGGGGATTTTTTTTTTTATCTCCCCATCCTTATCCACCTGAATTTTATTTCTATCTATTTCTGATAATCTCAGATTTATAAAAGTTTTGCTCCCTTTCTTGGCTTTCCCATTTCCTAGTTGCATCACTGCTCTTTGTACTGAAGTTTCTATAGCAGCTCTACTGTCTGAGTGATTAAAACGCTCAAACGTTCCCATGAGCTGTACTGCTTCTTGGTTATCACTGATCTATGAACAAAAACACCTCATCCTTTAAATACAGCACATAGAAATTTATTGATCTGGTGGGGTAGCAGTAAAGGGCAGTGAAGGATCCCTCATGCTACTAACAGCTTTCTTCAAGCTTTAGTATATGAATCATGGGGGTGTCCTAGTAGTGACTCAGAAATCATCCCACTTCATTACACGATTCATTGATATTTGATGTTTAATCTATGCATGAATTTTTTTAATGAAAAAACTTAACAAGCGAATCAGGGAATATCCCACCCTGATTCACTTGAGAGAAATCTTGCATTCCTGACTTTAAATAAGTTTTTTTCAATTTTTTTCTTTTTTATAGCTTCTTAAACAGGGCTGTATTAACATACCCAGAAGTGACACACACAGCTTGCTGAAAACGATGTTATTAAGAGAATAGGTGTGGTATATTATTAACGGTTAATCAGGGAGCTTTCAAATAAAAAAAAAAATAAAAAGGCAGAAGACAGGTAAGAAGGTAATAGTTGAGAAGTTGCTTCTGTAGGACACTAAAGTTTGTACCGTGAAGTTTTAGATATACTTTAATTAAAATAAGAAAATATTTCAGTTGAAGAAAACCCCCTGATATTTATTGATTGATGGTAATAATGTACAGTTGTGAATATATATTCTTTGGGCTAGATGCAGAAAAGATATTTAGGTATATGAAGAAGGAATTATGCAGGACTGAGACACTTCAGTCTAACAAACAGACAAATCCACAAGACTTACAAAATGTTACTTATCTTCATTGAATACTTGGAGAAAGCCTGAAGTTGCATAAGCCTGATGTTTTTCTAAATTACATAGGCTTTCTCTAAATTAGGCAATGACAGAGACTCCAGAGCTAGCTCTGACCTGATCTAATATATTCACAAAGAAGAATGAAGAATTGCCCAGAGATTCTAATTTGTGCCTCGATGCAATATAAATGTGTCGGCATAGCTCTGAACCCTGAATAATAAGTCCTATTTTTCAACAGGGTGGATTTAGGCTCAATTATGGTTTGACAAAATTATACAGTTCCCAGGTTGGATGAAGCACAGCCAACCATAGCATATTCCACGTTGCAAACAACCAGAAATACCACTATCATAGTTTACCTGTGTATTAGAGTTGGAAATAGGGATAAGTGGACAACCAAAACAACAATAAAAATAATTTTCATTACTTTTTTTTATAAAAAAAAAGTATTTTTTCTAACCTAGATGCAGACAAATACTCCTTATTTTAGGTACAGATTATATTCTAAGAATTATGTAGTATGCTGCAATTCAGCATTGCCTCACTAGTGTCATCAAGTAATTTCATGGTAGAAATAGAAAGTGATAGCTGGAAAAAATGTTGGTATTCCTTCCTTGGCAAAACACAAAAGTAAGAGGTTTTATAGATTTCCACTGTAAGCTTCGTTCTAATTTCACCTTCAAACAAAATAGATAATAATCCAGCTTATTCTTTAATTTGTAGGAGAAATAATGATGACTCCTAGACACCATGGATTTAGAATCCATATAAATATTCTTTTGAAGATTGTTCACAGTCTTTAAAATAATCTCATAGACTCTTCCAACATATCTTTTCTACTTGTGGGTTGCTCTGACGTCATTACTGATAGACTTACCTTCAGTGTTCCCTAAGAAAACCTTTAGAAAATCAGCAAACTGAAGTGATATTTTCCTTTCCATTCAGTAAAGTGAAGGAAAAGTGAAGAAAAAAAATCCTTGAAAGCAGAGGTGTAGATAAGAAAGGTAAACTTTTTATTCAGTTGTTACTCTACAGAGTAACCTTTTTTCAGAGTAACCTTTTTTTTACAGAAAAGCCTTTCTTTTTCCCTCCAACAAGATTGATTACATACAAATCTAAAAATACCATGCAATTCACTCTCCACAGGTTTTGAAATGAGAGAGCATTATTACTTGAGAGTAACAGGATGGACAAAGAAAATCTGTGTACAGCTGTTCTAGAACTTTCTAAGTCTTCGTATTTTCAAACATTAGAGTTCTCTGTACTCATATGAGAGATCATTTCCTAACTACTATTTAGCTTATAAAAATCTTAACCTGTTCCAAACTCAACAATTTGAAGGCATACAAATTCCTGAAAGTTACTATGTGACTTTCCATAAAAAGTATGAAGCAACAGCTGAAGTGAATCCAGTAGTTTATGGAATTTCTCACATATCAAACTGTTGTGAAAATTAATAATTTAGTTTCACATAAAACAGTCATACAGGTTTCTTCTTTTCTGAAAATAAGACATTCACATGGGCAGGCAAATGTGACATGGGACCAATGAGAAACCTGAGATCTTCATAAGGAGCACTGAGCACTTCAAGACTAGTTTAGATGCTTTTTATTAGGGAATTTAAAAAAATAAAAAAAAAAAAAGCAATGCATGCATGTTTTGGTAATTGAATCCAAATCTCAGTTTCAGTGATGAGCAGAATACAAATTCCAAATATTTAGAATATACCTGAGTAATGTTCAAAATCTATTTTAGAAGATTGTGATTGATAGTGATGCAATCATATCCATGAAAATATTATAATTTATTTTCATATATTTTTGCAAAGAATTTTTTAAATGTGATCACATTAAGAACTGTGAACACAGGAACACCACAAAGTTAATAACCTAAGTTACTTGGATAACCAAGGCTATTCAGATTAAATGTTCCAAAAAAGTGCTGCCATGGTTCATGATACATCACTGTGAACCTACCTGAATAACCTTAAACAATTTCTTGATCATCCATAGCTAAGCTATCAGTTTGGCAATAATAAGATGACAATACTAAGGTCAGAATCTTTAAGTATGAAAAGGACAAAGGCAGAAAGAGAGAAAAAATCACTTCCATTTAAACCATAACATCATGTGTTCTTATGTTGGTTATTTGAATTAATGAATATTTTAATTAATAGCAAAGACTAACTACATGAGGATGGCCATTAACCTAGGATATTAATTTTGAGTTAAAACCCTCAGAAGAGCTCAGATGAAATTCAGATTGCTTTTACTGATAAATTAGTTCAAATTAATTGACTTGAATTATGCACACTGTTGCAGTGCAAACAAGCCCTTAATAGGTCCAGTTTTGCAACCCTTCCTCTCACAAAAGCAATCCATATTCCTTTAAATGGTCTTAATTTGCTCCCTGTACCTTTATATGTTAATAAAGTTCATAGGTTCAGGACCCTTGTGCAAACAATATGAGCATACAAGTGTTAAGCATTAGGAGTATTGGAGTTGAGAGACATTATAGTGCCAAATGGGCA
Organism: Melopsittacus undulatus; assembly: GCF_012275295.1. NCBI lineage: Eukaryota > Metazoa > Chordata > Aves > Psittaciformes > Psittaculidae > Melopsittacus > Melopsittacus undulatus. Next base: position 43,756,025 of record NC_047528.1, read on the forward strand.
AAATTCTCAGAACAGAAATGTGACATCACTTTATCAAAAGTATTGCCAGGTCTAATTGCAGATCCATGTTAGGAAGTTGCCTCAAAAGCATGTACTTAATAATAGGTGGTTATCCATGCAGACATGTCTCAGCACTGTTAGCTGGTTTTGTATAGTAAAACTGGTTTGTTTATGTAAACTCCAGCCTTATTTACACAATACTAGAATGGCACAGCTAACTGGTATCAGACATGATTTCTTTGACTGCTCAGAGTGAGCATGTTTGTTGCATATTCTGAAAAAATTACATTTATGGTAGTGTCATAATAGGTAGTTCAACAGCATATATGTATCCCAGAACAATGGGGGGACCAGAAATTGTACTACAGTTCCGTGACAGAAAAGTGCGATAATGTCTTTGTCAAATTAAGAGTAAAATATCTCCCATTTTGTGGAAATGTTTATAAGATACCTTACAATTATGGGGTTTTCTAGATAGAGTTTATGAGCAGCCATATGTAAGTAAAGGACTAAATTCAGTGAAATGCACAGTAATTTTACAGAGTCAGCATTAAAAAATAAATTTTTGTCACACTTATAACTTTGAAGGAATTGCAATGTGATAGAAGTCTGGATCTAAAGGACATAGATAAGTCAGAATTTGATTTATATTTTCACTGATCTCAGTGGGAATCGAGCATATTCAGTGTTTCCAGAATTGATTTCCAGCTGTAGACACTGCCTAACATGATAAATACCACATTTCCAATGAGGTTTTAGCTGATTCCAATTTCTGCACAAACCATAGAGTTTCAGTTGCAGATATCCCATCCCTCATTTTGGTCCTGCATTAGGCAAGCCATTAAACACATTTTCACTTTAGGCTTTCTTGAAGTCAGTACAGCTATTAATGTTTCCTCATGTGTTTAAGTGCTCTCCTAGTTGAAGGTCATACTAAAGTTGGTTGTTTTCCAAATTATCTTCAACAAGCACAAATCCACTGTACTCACATTGTTTTTTTACCAGATACAAAGAAATGAAAAGCATCAGATTTCCTCTAAGTAAGGGATTTCCAGATTTTTTCTCCAGTTTCTCCTCCTCTTCATCCTGCTTTCCACTAACCAACCTCAAGCTACTGCCCCTTTGTTTTATCCTGGTCCTGCACACCAAATTTCTTTCATCTTTCTCCTTGTGGTAACATCAGCTACCCAATGAAACAAGCTAATAAACCAAGGAGGTAGCATTGGGCAGTCTTCATCCCATATGTTTAGTGTTGGATTGCCTTCTTAGTGAGAAACTTGTCTTCATGGTTCAAAACTTTGTTTCAACCTGTGTTTAGAGCCTCACCAATATGTGCTTTTCCACAATCACACTTGAGACCTGAGACAAATTCTTCTCTCAGGCATGTTCATTATTAGTGGGCAGAACTGAACGGGACTCATTTGATTTCTCATTCACACGAGACTTATACTGAAATATCACTATAAGCAAGCTATCCAAACAGTTTAATCCATAATAATATATTCAATTCAAAGGAAGGAAATTCAGAAGAAAGACTGGATTTATTTCATATGCTGTTTGTGTGCATAGGCTTAGTTTTCTGACAAGCAGAGAGCCTATGCAGCTTCCTATGGACCTGAAGGAGAAAAGAGTCACTGTTACAGTTTCCACCACAGCAAAAAGGACATCCAATTTTATTCAAGAAGAGATGGGATTAATGTGTTAGCTGTTCGTTCCCAAAGTGTTTCATTAAGTATGAGCACAAGGGTTTCTATCCCTTCCTCTGTCTGAGCAAAAGAACAGATGACCAAAGGACTGAGCTCACTTATATCATCTTACTTTGTGTTGCTTAACTGGAAACATTTTTTTTTGTTTACATTTGAGACATGCAGCCAATATCATGTTTCACAGAAAAGTCAACAAGATTTACACAGGATAGTGCATAGCTAAAGGGTAAAAAATGTCATTATGTAATATTAAGGAAATGTCACCTTTAGTAATTAATACATGAGTAGCTGAAATGTGAAGATGTCCTTGCAGTTTACTGTTGCAACAGTGTTTGACTAGTATTTATTCCTTCTTAATAACAAATATCTTTTCCAACCACTGATTTAGGTGCAATGATACGATCTCCCGAGAAATTTGAATCAGGAATTAGGTGAGTTGGAAAGCACTGGGAAGGGCTGCTGATCTAGAAATCTCAAGGTTGCTGTTTTCAAGGTAAATGTAGCATAACTCTTTCTGAGATATCCTTCAATATATTAGCACCATAAAGGAAAGGGATCTGACCTTGCATATTCTTATGACAGGGTATTCACTTTACTGGTCTACTTTTTACACTTCTGGATGTGATTTTGTGTACATATTATCAGTCTTGTTACAAAATACCTTAATATAATAGAGTAAACCAAGCCTGTTTAGTTTGTAGGAGTTCAAATATTTTTGTTTTGTTTTTTAATAAAGATGCACATTGAGATGAGCATTTGATTCTCCTTGAATCAACACATCTTTTTTCAATCCCATATCTCAAATATCTCAGATCAAATTCACCAAATACAGGCTGAAAAAATGAATTGGCTCAAGTCTGCTTGGAACTGGGTTTGACCATACGGGCTTTTTCTGCAAGTTGCATTGAATCTTTCAATGGTCATTGAGCAAAGAGTGAGCAGCAATGGAAGTGAATCAGATGTATATGTGTTTCTTAGGTTTTACTGTAATTTTTTCCACTCTCCTTCATGGGCCAGCATCATCCAGGGTTTAAAATCACCAATGTCAGTGATGTTCTACCAAAGATTAAATTGGTTTGCTAATTTTTAACAGAGTGATAAAGGAAACTCTGATTTCATTTTGAAACCCCAGCTCTTTTTTTAACAACAACAACAACAAAACCCACCGGAAAAAAAACCTCCCCCCCAAAAAAAACCAAACCAAACCGAACCAGAAACAAAACAAAACAAAACAAAAAGTACATCAACAAAATATTTGTACAGAAAGAATATTGAAGCGTCACCTAGTTAATAAACTGTATGCTGGTGTGACATTGGGCATGTTTGCTAGTGTAGTTTTAAAGTGTTTGGAGAATGTATACGTATTAGTGAAGGTTTTTTTTTGGCACTGTTACTTGATATCTGGATTGCAACAAGCATTTCTTTTATTACTGACAAATAGAAAGCATGTGTTTGGCATTATTTATTGTTTTCTGTGGAGCATGTGTCAAGATCTGAAAGTGTGTATTCCTCTAGTCACGTACTAAGTTTAGTTGTTATAATTAAGTTGCTAATATCTGGCACAGTAACCAGTCAGCAGGATTTGATTTCATAGTTTAGGAGACTGACTTGACACCTCTGGAAGATGAGGGGGAGACACTCAGCACCACACTGTGATAAATACTGTCACTTTCTTATTGATTCAGAGCACATTTTCCAAAGTAGTCATTAATTCTGATCCTTTCATTTATGAGTGAAAAAGCAGAAACTGTCCATCAGGAACTTCACTTGGCTAAAGCTGTGAAAAAAAAAATGTCTCTTGGCTAGAGCCACCAGAATTAGAGGATGTTTTGCATATAGTTCCTTCTGTGATTGTTGTTGCCATTAAAGAGATTATTTTTTTTCAAGGATACAATCAACATTTGAAAGCTTAACATAGAGCTTCCCTCTAAAATTATTATTACAACATTTTCCCCTCTGATTTTCAAATTCTTAGAAGAGCTAGTCAAATCTGAGTATTTCCATTCCATGAGAAAATCACACAATTCAAAATTACTTTAACTTTGCATTAGAATGAAAGCAAATGACTTTGCAGCTTTGAAACAAACATTTCCAACTTAATTATCTTTTGTTTAATTTTTCCTTATTAGAGTCACTTTTATATAGGTAAATATGTATATGAATAATGGAAAAAGTGGCATTTTGAAATGTAAAATCAAGGTTGTTATTCCTAACATTCAAAATATCATCTGGCATTTAACTGAAATTTCAAGCAGGTAATTGTGCTTCTACAAAGCATTTTTATTTCTTTCAATGGAAACAAGATTTCACAGAAATTTAGACTGCTAGCAGAATTTCATTAAGAAAATGAGTATGAGCTACGTTTTCAATGCTAAAGTAACTAGCAGGTGATAAGCGTTATACACACAATGAAACCTGGAGTTAAATGCTCCATTTGGGGAATTTGTCTTCTTGTTCCTTTATTATGTTCTGAAGAATTCAAAATATTCAAAATACATAGGTAAGCAAATGGGAAATCCCATTAACTTGACAAAACAGTCATAGTGGTTGAGATGATCAGAAAGCCCCTGTTCAACCTCTGTTTTTTCATATACAAATAATAAACTTTTCATGTAAGTCAAAAGACACAAATGAAGTATGTAATCCTAGGCTTCATTTATACTACTAAACAAAACATGCCAGGGAACTAGTATCTGGCCCTCAGGCCAAGCAGCCTGGCACTGCTTGCCTCTGTACAGCCAAATTGCTAGCTGGATGCAATCAAAACTGCTCAAAGAACACTGTAAACAGCATGGACGACTGTAGATCAGTGTTTCAGTCTGTGCCCCAAATCTGTATTATTGATTAGCAGAGATATAGCCTCAGTCACTCTTGAAAAATTGCCTCCACTATTAAGGATATTGGTACACTTACTTACTGTCATGGTTTGAGCATGTTTTGAGGGTGTTTTTGTTCAAGTTTTTTTCCAGCCAGGTGGAGGAGGGGAGTCCGGGAGGAAGGAGAGACAGGACACCTGACCCAGGCTAGGCAATGAGGTATTCCATACCATAGCACGTGATGCCCAGGATGGATACTGGGAAGGAGAAGGCTGGAGGGTGGAGCTCTGGTGAAAAATGGAGGAGGGAGCACATGGTGCTCGGCCAGGCAGGGTGGAGTGAGTTTATGGGTCGGTGGCTGGTGAGGTGTTGTATTCTCTTCACTTGTTGTTTGCTGTATCATTATTATTTGTAGTAGTAAATGGCAGTAGGGGTTTTGTGTTATGCCTTCGCTATTAAACCGTTCTTATCTCAATCCATGGGGGCTACATTCTTTGGATTCTCCTTCCTAACTCTCCGGGAGTTGGGGGACTTGGTTTAAACCACGACACTTACACAAAGTCAGATAGAATATTTGATAGTTGACACTAAAAACCAGCAACGGCACAAGGGCTAGAGCTGTGTTAGTATCAAGAAACTAAAAGTAAGAGCAGTTTAACAGGTAAACTAAAGTAATAATTTTTTCTTTAGAGCAGTTCTTGATTTTCAATTTAAAGTGGCAGTCATCATTTCAATATACAAAGCAATATAGTTGTAGCTAGTAAGTTTCAAAAAATACATGTCAGAACAAAAGTCTGTAACCTACACTTCACTAAGAAATAGATTGGGGATATGAATAAACTCTACTACACTGTTGTGCAATGAGTAAGTAATAGGAAATGTTTTTCAAAATTGAATTAGAGTACTGTGCACTGAAAATTGCCTATTTAGTTGCAACCGGTAGCTATGTGTTTTTGCATCAGCAGAGCATTCTTATTCTTTCTAGAAGTGACTGACATAACCGAGAAAATCATCAAAGTAACCCAAAACCTCTCTTCTTACCTCCTGCTTCCAGTTTCAGCATGCTCAAAACATGAAGTTTTGCTCACTCATGGCAGTTTTTGCCCATGACTGTCATGGCATGAAATTTTGCTCACTCATGGCAGTTTTTGCCCATGACTGTCATGGCATGGGTCCCTATTTTGTCTGATCCTTAATTTTATAATTTCTTTGTCTCTCTAGGAAAAATAAATAGATTAGAAGGAATACAACAGTGAAAAAAAATATATGGTTAATTGTTCTCAGCAAAAAGAAATCCTTCTGGATGACTTATGTAGGCTCAAGTTGAATTGATGGGCCCCAACACCCCCTGCATGAGTGCACAGGTAGCTTTTCTTCCACCATGCTATTATTCAGGAGAAACCATTTCATACACAGATCCAGAGCTGAGAGAATCTTAGGTCCTGCTCCAAGGCAAGCCAGGAAAACCATCCCACATTTAAGCTGATGATGTCATACCAGCAAGCATTCAGTAGGGATGATCTGAGGACATTACATATAGCCAGCATTATATGACACTATGGGGCAAGGTGCAAGGTGGGTGCAAAACTTGGTCTCCATTTTGTTAAGAGATGTGATCCCTTCATCTCAAGACGAGGTATACAGTTATTTGTTCACACCACATAGGTAACTAGGTCTTGCATATAAATCCAGCTTCCAAGTAATAACTTTTATCTGTTACTGTTAATGACCATTGATTTCTTAGCAACTTTTATTACAGCAAACATCTGCCAGGATCCATCAAAAGGAGGCAGAAAGAGCTCAAAATACCTGAGAACTCCAAACAGACTTTTCCTTTAAATATTTGTAGTGTTATCAGTCACATTAACATTTTCCAGCCACTCTCGCTCCTGGTGCCCCTGGTTTAAGGTGCTCAGTTATCTGAATTAGCAGGGCTTGCACAGGTGTGACCGAAGGCAATAATTAGCCTATTCATTCCACAGTCTGTGCTTCTTTGAGGATCCCTGGGGAACATATTACTGGCAGTGGGTGTTTGTGGCACTTAGTAGTTTCATGTTCAAAGCTGAATACAATATCTTACTGTGTAAATCTCCTAGGATTAACACTTTGATTAAATCTGAGACTGGACATGCTTGCCTGGAAAGAATGGGGAAGAGTTTGCTTTGTGTCTGCCTGCACTTTAGAAGTCTAAGGGAGGCAAAGCGATTTTCCTATGCTACTGGTTGACCTAAGGGGTACAAACTGTCAGCCCCTTTCCCAGCATCATGCAACCAGTTTCATCTGAAACCTAAAAACTCAGAAAATGCAGGCACTGCCCAAAATGCATCGAAATGTGGGCTAATATTTTATGTCTCATTTCTGCTGCTCCAGATGGAAGGAGCTCTGCCTGAGAAAAGACTGATTTCACCCGCTGCATACTGCCAAACTGGATATGTTGGCCAGAAATATTTTGGCAAGTGAGTTACTTATCACAACCCAGAAGGCGTTATAACACAGTGAAATTGTGGCTGTTAAACACTGGAGCCCAGCTCTGCAGAGCAATGTTGTGAGGCCACCATTCCAGTGTTTAAAAATTCCTGTCACACATGGTCTTATCAGATGGCCTTATTTACATTCAGCTACAGGTGTCTTTACTCATACTGCATGACTAAGATGGGTGGAGATACCTGCAGAAAAGAACTTTTCTGTATTCATTTCCAAGAGCTATGTTATACAACTTTAGCTGGGCAAAGTGTCTGGCATAGGGGTTCAGAAGCACATAGCACCGGCTTAATTGCTCTTACTGCAGCTGATAAAAATTTTGATGTTTTGAACTCTTGAAAATCCCATTGCATCTGTTTTCTGATATTCAGCACTTAAATCTGCTTGCTGTCTTCAGAGTTGTACTTCAGCTAGTCTCCAGATTAAAAGTGTAGTTTTCAAGAGCATTAAACCTGAAGAAGCCTTCTTTCTCATGAATTTCTGTCTTTTCCTTTGATTCTTTTATAGTAAGGTGCAAGTCCCATACAGGTGTAATCCCATAGCTTATTCATGGATAGACTATCTTGTATATAATAAAGATTGTGCTGTCGCATCTAATACTTTCACAAAACTTAGTACAGTATCTTATTCCAGTCATTTTCTTCCAAAATGACAGACAGAAGAGAAGGAAAGCATACATATAATAGACAGTAAGGCCAGCATGCCCAAATTTCTCTAGGAATCCGGACTAAGAAAATGCAAGATGTTTGAGCTAAAGCAGGGCTTTTTACTTGCATGTGGACCTAATAAGTGCTTGTGAGTTCTGCAGATGGGCCTTATGCAGCGTTGGACACCTGCACAGAAGTATATTAGGAGGGGTATCAAAGATGTGATGTACAAATAATGTGATGTCCTCTGTCCAGCCAATGAGTCATTTTACCTTCAGGCCCCATCCTTTAGGTCTCTGTAGAACTCTGTTGATCATGTTTTCCATAGATGCTCCTGGCATCCTTTTTTTTTGTGAACCCTGAATGTTTTCTTTCACTGGTGCAGAACCATAGAAAATTTTAGAATAGAGAATTTTCTGTAAGGAAGGGGGAGAAGAAAAAAAGGAAAATAAATTGAAGCTTCAACTTAAACTAAGCATTGTTAGTCCATTGAATTTTTTGCAATCAATTTCATATGCAGATCCTTGGTTTCAGAGCCCTTCCTGCTCCTTGTCTCAGCTGCCCGGGTGTGCTCAGAGCTGGCATCTCACATTTCCTGTAATCAGCTTTGGTCAATCCAGCTCATGGCTTGCCCTGCCACTGCCAGTTTGTTTGCTGATTTTGTTTTTTCTGGATTGCATGTGAGAGATTACTCATCAATATGACTAGTCAAGTGATTTAATGAGTGAAGTATCATCCAATGAATGCACACTTGTACTTCAGCCTGACTAAGCCAGCTGTCAGGGACAGCAACAGCTGCTGATTCATGAAAGGAATGGAAATATTTCTTTGTTAAATCAGAACACATCCAGCAAAATCTGTCTTCAGTGAAAATGACTGACTAGAGCTATGCATCGAATAATCCCAAGTGGAAGTCTAGGGGTGGGGAGGAGTTTTGCAATTGGAGAGATCTGTTGTAAACCAGAAGTTGTAAAGTAAGTATTCATTGATCCTCTCTTTCAGTTTTCCAAGATTTATTCAAAGTCCAGTGAATTTAACTCAAATCCCAATGTAGGCAGGTTATTCTGCCAGGTGAAAAAGTCCACACACAGATCCTCACTGACTTCTGCATCTATCAGCTTTCATCGTAGACTTCTGTATCTCTCATTTCTTGAGGCGTTGCTTTGCCATACTTTCTTAAAAGGATAATTATACATGTCCTTAGATACCCACATTTCCACAGCCCGTATTAGTCTATGTGAGCATAGGATCCTGCTGAAAACTGTTTCCCCCAAATCTCTCTTCTTTGTCTTCGAACAGACCCCCAACTTTGCAAGTCCCAACATCAGCAACAAGCCTTATGTGCACCAGCTATGCACCATGTGAGAGACTTAGTAGCATCTCTATAATCCACACAGTAAAGGTTTCCAAAATGAGAGCCATCAAAATTCTTACATCTTCTACAAATGCTTCTCATAATGTAGCATATTTTTATCATGACAATAATACTTTTACAGGAACTATAGAGATGAGACAAACCATCATGTCCCAGAATGAATTTGCTCAAGCACTCAGTAAATGATGGAGCCACTGAGACCCTGGGAGAAGAATATCTTTCACAAAACTCCATCACTAAAACCTCTGTCCTGAACTTCTGGTGAAAGTTAAGTCTGGATATTAAAATCATGGACTGCACGGATTATTTGTTTCATTGTACATACTGATTTCTCTCCTCCAACTAACCAGTTCAAAAATGACATACCATGGATTTAAAGTATCTTTTCTTTGCACATATTTTTTGTCAGATAGCTGATTAATTAGAACAATGCTGTGTTTCTGTTTTTAATTTGGAGTATTCATTCTGAAAGTGTATGTACACTTGTAATTTACTTCTTCCTGTTGGAACTGTAGGCTTGTCTGAAATTTTGTGTTTCTTTTACAGATCTTTTAAAGCTAACTTTATTTTGCAGTGGTTGAAAAGAGTTGAGCCAATTGTTTTATTCTTTTAATGTTAATAACATGATTTCTCACATATTTGGATTTTCCATAGACTGAATGATGGCTCTCCAAAGACTTCACCTAGAAAGATTCCTTCTACACATTGAAAATTAGTCTTTTCCAGTTTGTGAATATTTTATATTCCCATAGGATATTTGATAATGTCAGAAGTGTACCAGCATTTACAGTGAAGGAGGTAGAAACCCCTGAGGAAACCTCTGGGCTGTGAAACATTATTTCTGCTTGCTGGGAGAGATACATTTCTTGCTGTTGAATGATAATTTCTAGAGGTAGGAGATGTTATATCATGACAACACCATGAACAAATAGGGGGTCTTTCCCTCAGTTAGATGTGATTCTCTTGCAGGAGGTATGCTTTCCCTTGATATTTTTAGGTCTGTATTATTTTTGCAAGGCATTCCCCTTAGCACATTAGTTAATCTGTCCTACAGATGTGTTGCCAAGTTTCTGTTTAAACAAAGGAGGAAGTGAATATGAGTTTACTCTCTGAAAAGTAAATGTGGGAAACAGCCTTCCGTAAGGGGAATGATTGTCTAAACTATTGGTGCTGAAATTCTTTCCAGTGACTGAAATTATAATCTGTCCTAAAGAGGATAAATGTCTTTTGAAAAGAAAATTACTGTGTTGGTAACTTATTTCTGCTATCATCTCCTCAACATATAGTTGTCTGTTTCAATGGTGCCTTTAGTGTTCACTTGTTAAAATTGAGTTGGCAGATGGGCAAATTACATATCCCACAATAAATCAGCCCCAGAGTGGTAAAACTTTGTCATAATGAGCAGACTGTCTAGTTTCTCAGGGCAGTGTTTTGCATAAGGTGTTAATAGAATAATTGCAGTAGTAGTGTTTGAAGAAAGCTGAAAATTTCCCTGTCTCTTTAAAGAGTTATCCCAGCTTACAAGTGTTCTTCAGTGGGAGGAAATGCAGTATTTTTAGTATATCAAAGGACAGGGATCTAGTACTATTTATATAATGGGAACAAGATAAGCTCTAGATAATAATAATAATTATATATTGTATGTAACAGATAAGTCTCTTATTAAGAGCAAGAAGGAAAGAATATTTCAGGAATTGCCCTGCGTTATCGAAGGGCAATTTTCACTGACTTTTAAAGACACAAAATTAAGATTTGAATAAAAACAAAACCTCAAGTAATCTAATTATCTTTTTTCCTATGTAATAGGAAGATATACGAGTCTCACAAACCAGCACAAAGTTTATAGCTTCCATGGCTATGACATGTGAGATGGTGGATAAATATACACATATATAGCAACAAGCCAAATCTGAGGCAAACACCACTGCTTATTATGAATTTCATGTCAAGAAACAAAGACAAGGCCTGTCTTGTGAAGGGTGAAAGTCTAGATGGGCAGCTTTCTCAGATCTGGGCTAATTTAAGCTATACAGAAAAGAAATATGGTGTGTCTCTGAAAAGATAGAATTTAAAAGAAACACAGGAAAAAAATAAAAAATTCCTCTCTTAGTTTTGACTTCACTCTTATGTTTTTGACCTAGTGTGCAATGTATGCCATCCCAGGTAACTACAGATGTTGTCTCCCTAAATACAGCCATGGCCCGTTCTTTTCCCTCTGGCAGGACTAATGCATGTAGATGGCTGAATGCAGAAGAAAATAGTGAATTATTTCTTCCCAAGGGAAAAAAAAAAACCAAACAAACCACCACAACCAAACAAACAACCTAAATCACACACACAGACAAAAAAAAAAACAAAACAGAAAACAAACCAAAGCAAAAACTCAACAAAACCAATAAAATCCCCAAACCAAAAAAAAAAAAAACAACAAAAAAAAAAACAACAAAAAAACACACTACCAAAACAACCAGACAACAACCAAACAGGGAGCTAAAATTCCTTTGGATTTGTTCTGTGATGTTTTGTAGGTTGACCTCTTCACTTGGAAATTTCTCCTGAGCACATGCTTTGATCTATTCCAAGCTATCAGCATGGAAAGAAAGGCATGTCATATCTGATCCCAGTTGGAAAGATTAGCTTTCCTGTTTTTTTCCATGACAATCAATTCTCCTACTTAGAATTGAATTCTTTTATTAAAACGTAATTAGCTTCTTTATACATTTTATTCAGTCATTTAATCTCCCGTATATCTATCCTTAACAGAAGTATTCCCTGATAGATGAAAATGTGACTTTTTTTTTTCTTTTATAATAGACAGTGTTCATGGCAGAGTGATTTATCAGACCAGAGAAAAACAGTACTAAATAACCCCATTGGAATATTCATCTTATTTATTAACAAATACAGAAAAAACTGTCTGTAGTGTACGGTACAGCTATGATAGTATTGAGGAAGTTTTACAAAACTAGATGCTGTACGCCTCAGTAGAGTAACCACACATTACACTGCATGGCTCTAACAGAGGACTACAGATTCCTCCATTTTCCATTTCTCTTTTTTTCCATATCTCTTTTTTCATTTCTCTTTCTTTTTGCTTTCTTTCCTTTTCCCCTTCCCTTCCCCTTTCTCTACAATTGGTATAGAGAGAAAGGGGAAAGACAATTGTTGAATAAAGAGAGAATAACATGAAATAGGTTTCTGAATTGGGAAGAAAACACACATCCAGCAGCTGAGAGAGTGATTTCTGAAAATTTCCAAGGGAATTTAGCCGGAAGGTAAAGTGAGCATGCATGTTTTTCTAGAGAAGTTTTATAGATGGATTATTTTTTTTATTGCAGTAGCTTTAAATGCAACATCATCTGTGTATTTAAATACAAAATTACTGTCTCTTTGATAATATCTTCTCTACTTTCAACTAATAGACACTAAGTGACACTAAGTCACCTTTTCTGTGACATAAGTGTTTCAGGGATGAAGGGAAATGTAGTACTCAGCCCCGCTTGTTATCTGGCTTAAATCAGGTTTTCTTTCCTGTAACCCAGTTGGTGGTGGGCAGCAAAAGACAGACCAATTTTCTGAATCTCTCTATTCACTTTTAAAGTTTGAGTATCATATTTTAATTTTTACTTTTCCTTCTTTCATATAATATTAATTTAACTTTCTAATCTCCAACAGCCTCCTTTGTTCAGTACTAATCATAAAGGCTTCACTTCTTTTGTTTTATTACATATGTAAAAACCATGATGTGCCTTAATTAGGAATACAGTTTGTCCCATAATCAATGACAAGAGGAAGTCAGAAATATCACTACGGAACCCTGAATTACCCTCTGGGGGGTCACAGTCTTTCTCCAGACATTACAAAGGGAGACACAGGTGACCCTCATCATCAGGCACTGAAAGACTGGCTGGAAAGAATGAGCTTCGGTGCCTTGCTACTCACTGAAATCATAGGGAATGAAAGTTACATCATCTCTCTTTAGGGTGACCTGGTTTGTTTATGGATATCCTCATGAGAGGAGTGGCAACACAGTCTTCCCATATCAATAAGGCTTCAAGAGCAGATAAATATGGTCCAGTTATTGCACATAGTTATCAGCTGTTAGACGGGACTTTTTTCTTCTCGTGTATTTCAGCAAATAAAGTAACTGTTACAGCTGAAACCAGGACAGTTGGTATCTCATTCTTCTCTTTCTTTCTTTCTTCATTTCCCATTACTTCTTTTTCAGACATTTATTATTCCTCTATTGTTTCAATGTAATTTCAGCAAATCCAAGTGTTTTTTCTTTGAATGAAGGGAGGGAAAATAAACTTGCCCCAGTACCATAAACAATATCTTTGAATTTTAACTAGATTGAACTTTCACTCTTTCTTGGGTTTTAGCAGAATTGCAGGGGCAGCCATCAGATCAAGAAAAAAAATAAAATCCTTCTAGCTGATATTTGTCATGCCGTTGGTCTTCCAAAAGTGTTGCTATGAAAAAGCAGATGGTTAGTATCATAGGCCTTAACAGATATCATACCTCCATACAAAACAAAGTATTTTTTAAACAGATTCAGTTACTCTAGGAAAAGAAAACAAAATTTTCCATGACATGAAATTAGAAGACAAGGAGTAGTCAAGAAACGGTTCAAAACCACTAAAATATTCATAAGAATGAAATATTCCATCCAGATAATAAAACCCTTAAAGTTTAACAAAATATTAGAAGATGACATTTTATCTGAGCATTCATTACAGAGGAACTGTTTTATTTTGTCTGATGTTTATACTGACTGCATGAAGGAATTCCTTCATTACCATTGCAGGGTTGGTTCATATAGCATTTTTAACATTGTTAGATATTCTATTTGTAAGCTAAAGTAGCCATCTCCTTATGTGCAGTAATGTAATTCTTTTACAAATACTCATAGATATATATGTTAACTAGCAAAGTATTTATTTATGTGTTGACTATAAAAATGTTTTTCTGACCTGTTTTCTGATAAACAGAACATTCTCCTAGGTACACTCTGTAAGCTACCTAAATGGACAAAACCACCACAGTTTTCTAGAGGTCTTTCCAGATATATGGCTACCTGGGTACCATAAAAGTGGCTAGAAAAATAAAGGTAACAATGAGAATCTTTAATTTTTCTTTATAAACTTGTAATTAATTTTTTTTTTTACCTAATTGTTTCTTTGTTTTCACTGCACTGAAGAGACATGATTCTTAAGAGGAGACCAGTAATAAGCGGTGCTCCTCAAGGGCTGGTAGTGGTACTGGTGTTGTTTAACATCTTTTGCAGCTTCACGGACAGTGGGATTGAGTGTACACTCAGCAAGTTTGCTCATGACACCAAGCTATGTGGTGCTCTTACCATACTAGAGGGAAGGGATGACATTCAGAGGGACCTTGGCAGGCCTGAGGGGTGAGCCAGTGGGAATCTCATGAAGTTCAACAAAGACAAGTGCAAGGTCCTCACCTGGGTTGGGGCAACCCCAGGTACAACTACAGGTTGGGTGGAGAATTCATTGAGAGCAGCCCTGAGGAGAAGGACTTGGGGGTATTACGCTATGAGAAGCTCAACATGAGCCACTAGTGAGTGCTAACCCAGAAAGCCAACCGTATCCTGAGCTGCATCAAAAGGAAGGTGGCCAGCTGGTTGAGAAAGGTGGTTCTATCCTTCTCTGCTTTTGTGAGTGCCTGGAGTACTATCTGTGTTCAGACCTAGGGCTTCCAATACAAAAGGAACATGGACCTGTTGGAGCAAGTCCAGAGAGTGGCCACAAACATAAAAAGGCTATAGTACCTTTCCTATGAGGACAGGCTGAGAAAGTTGGGCTTGTTCAAGCTGGAGAAGAGAAGGCTCCAGGGAGACCTTATAGCAGCCTTCCTAAAATATCTAAAGAGGGCCTACAAGAAATCTGGAAAGGGACTTTTCACAAAGATTTGTAAGGATAGGACAAGGAGGAATGACTCTAAACTAAAAGAGGACAGATTAGGTATTAGAAGAAATTCTTTACTGTGAGAGTGGTGAGGCACTGGAACAGGTTGCCCCTAGAAGTTGTAGCTGCTCCATCCCTGACAGTGTTCAAGGTCAGGTTGGAAGCTGCTTGAAGCAACCTAGTGGTCTAGTGGAAGGCATCCCTGCTGATGGTAGGGAGTTGGAACTGGGTGAGCTTTAAGGTTCCTTCCAATCCAAACCATTCTATAGTTCTGTGAGTCTTCATTGCTCTTATATGTGACTCTGAGCCACTCCGACCAGATAACTAACAATTTCATGGAAAAATATGGTTTTCTCAACATTAGTCAATTGTCAGGCCTGTGCAAATGTTTTGGATCCACTTCAGTATCTGAAATGGTGATACATATTTGATTAGGGCATCTGAATCTTTTTAAGCAATCATTATAGTTAACAGAGATGTAGTCCATACAGTCAGCAGATTCTGAAGACTACTTTTTCGGTTTTTTGGTTAGTTTGTATTTTGTTGGCTGTTTTGGTTTGGTTTTGGTATCAGTATCAATTTAATGCAATTTAACAACTCTCTCTACTTAAAAAGTCATGTCGATGTTTCCAGGCAAACACAGTAGAAAAGCAATCCAGACAACAGCTATCTTCTGACATTGGTCTGTCATTCCCACAGCAAATCATGCATCATCTTAATTTATTTATTTACAGGACTGCATACATGTGGATTCAGTTAAAGAAAATATGTAGGCTGAAGTCTTTTTACCTAGGAAATTAATTGTTCTAAGAAGTCCTTTATGCATTCTGTCCATCTTTTCAACATCCTACTACATCTTTTTTGCCTTATGGAAAACAGTAACAAAGAATAATTTTTTTGTATATCAGGGTCACAATGCACTTTAAAGTGCATTTTGTTAAAAAAAAACAGAGGAAAGAAGGAAAACTGCAATTTTTGAGAAGTTACAGCTGATTTCAATTATTTTTCTATAGTTACAATCTTCTGCAGCATTTATTCTCCTTCCAATCACTTGCAAAATAAAAGTATTTTGCAGCAAAATTGTTTGAACTTAACTGACAAAACGTATCTCGTAGGCTTAAATGCTTCAGAGCTTTCTGGGACCAGAGTGCTTATTTAGCAAAATTAGTGGTAGCTACTTTGGTAGAAACATTTACATTACATGTTAGAATAATTTCTTTTCCTTGAAAGAATGATTGTAGCATGCATTCTACAGGAACTCACTGGTGATGCTTTATACAGTTTGATGCTGACAATTTTGGCCACTTTTATACTTGTGCTGGAAGGATCTTGCTACCAGAATGCCAGCTCAAGTTTCTCAGCATGCTCAATAGTACTGTTCTGTAAAATCGTTTATAACACAGACCATCTCTGTATATGCTGGCCAGAAATACATCCTGCTAGTGAGAACACTTTAAAAGAGTTCCTTTTAAAATGCTTCCAGGACAAGAATAGACCAAGTTTTTTGTTTTGTTTTTTTTTTTTTTTTTATTCTATTTATTCAGATTATAACTAAATTTTTTTTTTAAGGGAGTAATATTGTTTTCAGAATATTGTTCCCACCTATATCAGAATATACCAGAACGGGACAATATTCTGCAGCACTGGATCATCATGCTCTGGGGGCAGAGGTTAATTGGTTATATTCTACCTGGTGTGTTGGGACCTGTCCTTTTTAATGTCATTGTAAATAGTGTGGAAGAAGTGACAGGATTCACCTTCATCAAGCTTGCAGATGGTATGAAATTGCGGAATCAGTCAATATGCTGAAGGGCAGGGCTGCCTTTTAGAGGGATTTAGCCATGCTGAAAGAATGGGCAAACGGGAACCAAGCTTTTTACAGTGGTGTACGGATGAGAGGCAATGACACAAGCTGTAATAAACTGCATATAAGGAGAAACAGGGTATAAGGACAACAGTTGAAAAATGGAATAGGTTACCCAGAGAGCTTGTGTTGTCTTTGTTGTTGAAGACTGTCAAAACCCAACTGGAAAATGCACTGAACTACCTGGTCTGACCTCTGAGCTGTTCCTGTTTTAAGCAAGAGACAGAACTAGGGACTTCTGGAGGTCTTTTCCCACCTGTTGTGGGTGGGACATCTCTTGTCTCTCCTATCTATTTCTTCATACTCTGAATTTCCATATGGAGAGCATTTATGATAAAAACTCTTCCAAAGACATTTTATAGTATTGTTCTTCTGTCCCAATGGGGAAGGAGGCATAAAAAAACCCAAAAAATACAAAAAACCACCCCAGCTATAGATAATGTATTTGATTCTAATAAATCAGTTTCAGACTGAAATAACCCCTTTCATTAATAAAGCAGACCAAAATGCCAATTATTAGGTGTCACTGAGTCTTCATCATGTTAAGTTTTTTAGGGTCTTTCACTTTAGTTGAATATCCTTGTGTACTAGTAGATAATTTAGCTTGCTCTCTGTTGTTAGTAGTTTAAGACACTTGCCATTTCATTTTAGCAAGCTGTCTTTCAACATTTGGAATAAATGTCATACCTGTCTGATCAACTGTTTCTCAAAATATCCTAACCATTTTATTCCCTGATGGTGGATAAAATGATTTTTCTTTTGAACTGGTAGACTTGTCTTTGCTCTCTCAATCCATCACTGTGTGCAAATTCCTCTGCTCATTTTCGTATATTACCAAACTAATTGGACTCATTTACTGCATCCTCTTTGTTTTAAGGGATTAAAAAAACAAACCAACAAACAAACAAAACAAACCATAGGGGAAAAAAAAAGTTCCATCTAATGTTTTCACTTCATATAGTGTATTAACTTTCTATTTTTCCAAGTGAGGTTTATACTTCCACTAGCATTTATATTTTCCTAGTTACTGTCTTTCTAAGAAAAAATTCTGACTAGTATTCTGTCACTTTCTAAAAGATCATATCTTAACCACTCTATTGTTTATTTCAGTAGAAAGCAACAGCTTTTGATACTTGTTTCATAAGCTGCCTCAGCTGCTGTCTCTGTTTTTCAATTACACCATTGTGTCCAGGTGCAAAGCACAGGTAAAACAAACATGATGTCAGTGAACAGATACACAATCTGTCCTATGAAACAAAGGCTTCAGTCTTCCACCATCACTTTGAATGAATATTCTCAAATTCTGCCTTTTTAATTAGTTAGGAAAATCGAACTCAGTAATGGTCTTGTTTCCCACACCCAAATACAGAGCTAAAGCCAATGAAGAAATTTCACTATGATAAAAAGTAGCAATTTGCTGCTTTTTTTCTAGATCTAAGATGTGGACTGATATAAGATCAATTGATTGTTTTATTAATTACCTCTGTTTTGTTGGCACTATAAATTTTTTTGTAACCAAATTTACAATGTTAATTTTAGAACATGATTTTAGGATTTTTTTTTGTGGTAAAATTGCTCAATTTATATGTATCATATCTTCTTTTGTTAAAGTTGGTCAAAAATTTTTACCTTAAAGATGCACCCAAAGATGTGTTGGAGAAGGCTGAGTTTCATCTGGAAGGTGATTCCAGTGAGCAAAGTAAAATGGAGGCAAACAGGGATGTAAACTGCAGCTAGTTCGTAAGGATACTAACAAAAGACTCAGAAAAGCCCCTTTACAGTTCTTGATTTCTGGATTTTGAGTGAGCGAGCTGGAAAACATTATTCTGAGTTTGTCAGAGTCTGATTGGCATTAAGAGGTTCAAAAGGTTTTCTTCTTTGTGCCAAGGTGGAACAAAAACAAGGTTCTGGAACCATGCAAATGACTGTGGAAGAGAACTGTCATCCCAGGTCAGCTGTCCCTGATTAGGGCTGCTTCCTGACAGCTTGTAAAGGAGGGGTTTAGCCAATAACTTCCCCCTGGGCTGCCAAACATTTTCTCATGGAACAGGCTTCGCAGTGGACTGATGTGACCCACTGCTGTCAATCTAATATCAAATTCTAACTTCAGGTTGAAAAAAGAGACCCTACAACAGCAATGCAAGCTAGTGCCATGTTGAAATGACGCTAATACTGAAATATTTTTAGGAAATGGGGGAAGAAACTTCTTTGACTGACAAATGTCTTGATCACTCAATGACTACAGGTTGCTATTGGCAGAGAAAGAAGGGAAAAAACAGTGTATGGATCCATCAGCTATTAATGGCAAGGTTCTGAGGGATATAAAATGATGGAAAGTAAATCAAAATGAGTGAAGGTAGCCAAATAACCTAGTTTCAAATAAATGTAGGTTCATGCTATTCTGATTGCTATCAGACAGTGACTGCTGTTCAGAACTCTGTATGACTACCAGAAAGAGGCTTTTTTACTGTCTGGATTTATAAATACGAAGATCTAGCTACTTATTTCGAAACTAAACTTTGCTAAACCTGAAAATCAATTACATTTCTATACACACTCCCTCAGTAACTATAAGACAATGACCTACTTCATAGACATTTCCTAGACTGGTCAGACACTAAAGTGGCCAGTACTGTGCCATTGCTAATGGCATTTGCACAATTTACCAGAGTTACTGGAGATGCAAAGTACTCATAGACCTGAGTATCTGAGCTACATTTTTCAGTTTGCTGCATTCACAGTGCTCAGAGAATTTGAGATCTCAGCTTGGGTTTTTTTTTTCTCCTTTTAATTCTGGTGGTCCTTATTGTCTATTTCTGATATTAGGTAAATGACAGAAACATAATACTATAGAACAAGGGCAAATACGCTCATATTTTATGTATTTGCTGTGTCCATCTGTACAAATTTAGCTATTAAAAACACTAAACACAATGTAACCCAGGGAAAACAGATCTGACTGAACGCTTTCTTGAAAGATACAATTTCAATCTGCATTGTCCCTTAAATGGTTTAGACAATGAGCACATTTATGAGAAAACTTACTGCACTATATCTTTTGGCCTCATTCACTATGCATAGTCAGCAACCTGTTTAATAGGGTATTAAAAAGAAAGAAAAAATAAATTGCATGGTACATGATGATACAGAGTCCACTGTATCAGCTTGCTGTGCAGTGCTGGGGAGTTTAGACACTTCTACATGAGGTCCACCATTCAGCATACTGAACGTGCATCTGTCTAGAACTAGGTAATTCAAAATACAGAGCTCAGGGATACAACATCTCTTCACTCCTAAGTTAAGAGTGACAATGAAGTAGCTCTACACGCTTGGAATCCGGGGTCTGAAAACAGTTCTTGTAGGAAAATACGTAAAACTTTTTATTTAGGGTCTGACTGAATGATCTTAGTTCAGTACTTCTTCCTACTAAAGGGATTCAGACCCTGCATTTTGAAGAAGGATCTTGTGGCACTATTTGGTTGGAGGAAAGAGGAAGGTAAAGAAGACAAAAAGCTCAGCATCACAGAATCTCAAATTAATGCTCCATTCAAATCCACTTATAGACACTCATTCCAACCATTAAATTTTGTCTCAGTAATTTGATAATGCATCTGTCACAAAATGCTACAAACCCTAAAACCCAAACTGGGTTGTTTGCCCATGTGGTACAGAGCAGGGCTTTGAAGTGGTACTAGCTTAGATCCTGAGAACAGTACAGTTATACCAGTGTCACTGTGCAGTCTCAGTGGTATGTCCTGCTCTAATCATTACAGAGTCTGTGCAAAACTAACACAGCAGCTTCGCTTTGTGTGCAAAGACAGCCTGTACAACGTCAGCACCTGCTGTACAGTGCAGATGCGCTCAGTAATGAGGGATTTTTCAAATGAAATACCTTTGCATTGAAGTGCCTGATTCCAAGTGTCTCAGCAACATATTAAAGACTGCAATTTCAAGTGCAGGTTTCCATGCAGTGGAATCATAGCAAAAATAAAATTATGAGAGAGGAAAACTTCATTGCCCATTTATAACAAAATTTCCTGACAAATACAACTAAATATATTCTAATAGGAAATTTTCTTTCATGGTAGGTCCTGGCATTCTTGCTGGCTTTGTAAACTAGATTTAGTGCTAGTTTTTCTAACATCTGGTGAAAATCTTAATCCTCTAATGCATTGAACATTGTATAGCAAGCAAAAGTTATCATCAGGTAGAATATGTAGATATACACCTCAAAAACTCCGAAGTGTGTGATATCAATCTCTCCCTTAGTGTCCCAGTCAGTTCTCCTCTGTATCTTGCAGTTGCCATAGCTTGCAGGAATAGGAAATGATTACTTTGTAAGTGGAGAAAGAGAAATTACTATGGACAGGTCATGTGAGCCCATTTTGCAAGTTTACTTCAGCTGGAAAAAGAGGTCTCCCTGTTGGGTTACTCTCTCTCTTGGTTAGCTGTTTCAGGTTTTTTTTTTATTTCAAACAAATAAACAGACAGCATCAAGAGGAAAGAAATCCCAGTTGGCTGACACAAGATAGGGTCTTTTGTGCATCTTCTTTTGCTTGGCAGAGGGAGTTTTAAATATTTAAGCAACTTTACACAACCATAAACCACTGTAATCTCAGGTCTACAGAATACATTTAGAGCTACAGTTTTCTGGGGCCAATTAGAGAACAAAGGTTTACCTTTCTTCAGTCTGTATCATTACCACTGACAGCATCAGTACCCTTCTCCTTTACAAGTGTAAATCTACAGCATTGTTGAAATTAATGGCTCCCCCCAGAACATTGTTAACTTGCAGGGAGAATAAGATTTTGGATATCTACAGTAATAAAACTTGCAAGGCAATGGAGAGCTTAATTACCTCTTCAGACTCCTTCTGCTTTCTAGAATGCAAATCAAATGATTCATTGGCACATGGTATGCCAGGTGAGGTCGGCTGTAAAAGAGCAGACAACAGCACTCCATGGTCAGCCTGGTAACCAGCAACTTGGCCACATGGTAGTTCATATTATTTAAAGGGATTCAGATGTTACAGATTTGGTTATTGTTAGATATATGGAGATAAATGATGGGCAGTAAGAAGTGTATGGTTTTTTTTAATTACATTGTGAATTTTCTTTCTAGTGGTATCCTGCCAGTAGATGCCATACAAAGCTGATGACATGTGATCCAAGATGAGGCACAGATGCACTTTTATAGAACAGTGGTACATGTGTAACCCTACATACATAGAACACATGCATTTGATTTTGTAAATGCTGTACTGCCAGAGGCAATCACTATTTATTTTAACCTTACAGAGTCAGAGAAGTTCTGTCTATGTTGAAGGATTATGGCATTTCCATTCCCAATGAAACTGTAATTAATGTGCTAGATCCTACATGCAAGTTTGCAACCACTATTGTATAGGCATTCATACTGCTACTGAGACTGCCTTTGCACTCAGCAAAGCTAACCACTGCATCCTCCACCATCCATAAATCTATGTCTCTTCAGTGCAAGTCTAGACAGCAAATCTGGGCATAGAACTGGATTCATTGAGTAGATTCCTCTCATGCTCTCCCAGCAGATAATTTCCTTTAAGGACATGAGTTAGTCTACTTCAAATTGTTCAAATGTTGTCCCAAAAGAAAACAGGACTATAAACAGGAATATACTGAGAATTTTTGTTTCCTTCCGTTTTGCTTCTTCTCAACAATAAACAAGAGGCATCAAAGGACCCCTCCTGACCAACATCAAAAGCCTACATTTTTACTAAAGAGAACCCCAAATTAAATCAGTTTCCAATTGTGGTCAGTGGGAAAAACTCTTTTAAAAACATTTAATAAGTTTTTCTCTACTTTTAAAGAGCCAAACATTTTGCACTATAGCAAAGGTTCTAATTCAGTGCTGCAGTAATCTTCATTCGTCTTAAAAGGAAAAAAAAAAAATAATAGTTATAATAACCACAGCAAAGAAAAAGAAAGAGAAAATCCTTCACAGACCTGAGACTATGGCCTCTGGTCTCTGCTTTTTTCTGAATTCATTTGCAGATAACACAGAGAATTATTTCTTGGCTAACAGCAGTCAAGAAGAAAACATAAATACGTATCAGGTACAGAGGAAGTTAAGAATGTTTCCTGTGGTAACCTGTGTGTCAGCAAAGGGCAAGGGAGCAAAAAACAAAAAGGGGAGATAGTGTGGGACAGAATTCAGGAAAGACTGGTCTTTAAAGACAAAGCACCAAAGGACTCCCTGAATTACATGTGAACCCTGCATATTTCAGTAAGTTCAGTAACTGTCCATTCTCCAGATAGTAAACCACCTGATAACTGGTGCCTGCAGGACTATTTTTAGCAGAAAAAGGCCATGATAGGAGCCAAACAGGAAGATTTTAGCTAGGAATATTCTTTACTTGCAGTAATACAGATCTGTTTGCTACTCCATCAGACTCAAAAGAGATAAAAAAAAGGGTGTAGAGAGGGATTGAGGAGGTACCCCTTATTTCCAGGCATCCACTAGTGGGACAATGTGTTATTCATGGCATTCCTGTCCAAGTTCCTAGACTCCCTAAGGACCCATTAGCTCTCCACACCACCACTGTTTTTTCACACGCTCCCAGGTATACCCACCAAAGAGGTAGGTGCAAGGACTCAAATCCCACTGCAAGGAGCTGTTGGATGGACAACCTCTGCTCTCACCCTGGCCCTCAAGAGGTCTGTCCCAAACCCTGAAGGGTTAATAAACAAGTAGGCTGCTTGCACTCTGCATTACTAAAATCCTTGGAACACAATATGGGAAGCATGGGAGCTTCCTGTCTTTCTCTTGTCACCATGGTAGGGCCTGTTGGCCCTGGGGTACTGTGAAACTCCTCAGGTTCCTGGATGTGGGTCAGTAGCTGGAGCCCACACCTCTATCCTGCACCAGAAACAGAGCAGTGCAAAAAGCTTGTCTCAAAAGAAAGGCTCAGACCCTTGGCAACGTTCCCCCACTTAAGCCATTGGGCCTGGTAGGGGAGAGAGATGGGATTACAGGCAAAATAAACAAACAAACGGGTGTTATAGTTGTATAACAGAAACAATAAGGGACTGAAACTATTAAATCTGAAGTTGAGAGTGAGTGGAACAGCAGACTCAGTCAGGCTGCAGGGAAAGCCAGCATACTTTCATGGATCTGTAAGAACCTCCTGTACCCAAACAAGCAAGGGTTACCAGCCCTAGAACCACCTGCAAGGTGTCGGGAAGGTGGCAACTCAGCCAGCAAGCTTGCTGAGAGCAGAGGGCAAGATAGTATGAAGCAAGGTAATTCGGGAAAAAATAAACCCACTTCTGCATCTTTTATAAGACCTTGTTCAGTGCTGCAGTGATTGACAGTCATTGCCTGGGAATAGCATTGCTAACTAGTAGGAGTGTTGATACAAGGAGTACTGCCTTTTGGAGACAAATGAAACCTACAAATATTTCCCAGCCAGATGTTTTAGGAGCATGTTGTGAGCTTTCTAGACACCTCATCTGATATCAGAAATGACTGTATGACTTCTGGACTTCACCAGGTTTCTGGATGTCAACGTCAACCCATGTGGTTCTACCTCTTGAACTTATACTCACGTAGCAGCTCTATGGCAAGGATGTTGCCTATGGCATAGCAGTGCTTTCACAGTCAGAGTTGCTGTTACTTATGTTGAACTAGAAGCTGTTCTCTGCTGGTAAGCTTTGAACTCTCTGCAGGTACTTCACTGTGAACTGTGTTTCCTTTCAGACCTGCAAGTATTTACAGAAAATGTACCTGACTTGGGAGGAGAGAGTAGTAAACAGTTCTCTATGACATGAACTGTGAAGAAGCTATATTCATAATGTATTGCAGCTACAGTGCCGAACTGGTTTTGAATAGAGTAATGCTGCTCTTGAAAAGAAGGTAGCCTATAGCTATGCAGCCTTGTGTATGTACACCTAGTTGTGCAGACAAAGGCAGAAGCTTTCTTCTTTGCTAGCAGCTGTTACTGCAACCTCAGCTCTTGAACAGTAACTGCTATACTGACATCTTCCTGTAACACTGAAATCCAAATTTTCATGAAACGTTGTTTTCTTTAAGTGATGGTTGCACGAGGGGGTGAAAAAAAATGAAGAAAAGACAGGTAAACTGAGGTATAAAAGCACAAAGTGATGTACCCACAATCCACCATCAAGCACATAGCAAAACCAGAAACAGAATAAATACTTGTGGAGTACTATTGTAGCACTATGCTGATTAGAGAGTCAGTCTCCTTCGCAAACAAGCATGGTTACCCTGCAGCTACCACTTGGTTTTAACTCCTCCTTCTGATAGGTCTTGAGGAGGATTGACTTGGGTTGTGCCAAGACCTTAAATGGGACACTGGTGTAAATGGCAGATAGCCAGCAGTGGGGAGACATCTGGGATAAGACAAGGCGCTAAGGTGTGTTGTACATAGTTATGAAACTATTCTACCTTTGTTTTCTGTGTAACGTTATATTTTTAAGAACCATGCCTGCCTGAGGAGACAGTAGTTGTTTTGTTCTCTGAATTGCTGTAGCCTCAGGGTGTCAGTCATTTAGCACAGAGGGTTGAATTCCATGTTAAATTATGGTTCGTGGGTCACAGTATAAATATACGAGTTGCATACTTTCCAGCACAACAGTATCCCAGTGATGTCAGTGGAAGTTCACAGAGAGATTGGCATCATTCAGCTGAGCAATTTGCTCCCTTTTAAAATCGCAGCTGTCGAGCTCCATATTTCCCTCTTTCCACCAACTCCTAATTCCAGTTCCTTGAGAGATGCACTTCTGCCTCTTCCCCACTGCTTGCTGAAGACAACCAGCAGTGATGCAGAAAACATGTTCAGGGAGGTTCATCAGCCTGGGACCATTAGAGGCTGGAGGTGGACATGGGTATATATCTCCTATCAGCTATGCATAGTCACACTTAGAAGCTTTTCTTTGTAACCACCAAATCTGAAAAATGGAAGCAAGATTTTATACCTTGTGTCCCTGGTTATGGCCTACAGGTTATTTTTACATCTCCATAGTACAGTGTGAACAGAAACAAACTCAGTAGCTGGATGTTTTTCTTCCTCTAGCCCTAGATCTATCTGAACCAAGGACACATACATGGAAGAAAAATATTTCCACAAGCACCAAAGTCTGTTTCCTTGTAGATTTTTGCCTTATGGTAGCCTCACTTTGCTATGTAAGAAGATTCAGTTTTTCCCTACTCCTTTCTGACTGAAACTTTCCCAAGCCTCTCCCAGGTGGACCCTCTGGTGCAACAGATCATACTCAGCCTCAGTCTTTATCCTGCTTGTTGCATATTTCCATAAAACTGTAACATAAGTATTTTGAGTCTTTTCCCCACCTTTGTTTGAAGTCATTCAATGTATGTAATGGAAGATGGTTTGTTTAGAAGAGAAACAGAAGTGAGAGTAGAAAGGAAAGAAACAAAAAGAAGGATGTAAAAGTCTGTGACATGACTAGTGACTGTGGTGCTCTTAAGGCATTCTAAACACTAACGTCAAGGTTGGCTGCTGCTCCCCAGCACAGAGCATGAGTTGCCTTGCACATAAAAGAATGGCTGACTTCCCACATGGGGACATGAACTTTCATAAATCTCCATATATTTGTGTCCTTAAATCTCAGCTTCAGCTCCCTTGTCTTGTCTGCTCATCCCATCCCATCCTCCCTTTCCTCATGTGGGATGCGGATGTTGTGAGAAGATGTTGATATTGGAACATCGATTTTTTTTTCTTCTCCCTAACAAATGAGCAGGAGATTGCTTTTAAAGGTATTAAGTGGACACAGGTGGGACTGTAAACTTAAGTGCCTCCACATGGAACATCTGCTGCATGTTCTCCAGTTCCTGTTATCTTTATAGCAGAACTTGATCTTTTAACCCCTTCACAGCTGCCCCCCTCTGTATTTGTGCGGAGAAGATGTGCAATGGCTTTTCTTTGATGTTTGGAGAAGTCACAATGGATCTCTGTGATGTGACTGGCATATGGCATAGTGCTTTGAGCTGCAGTGTGGTTAGCAATTTGCACAGGTGGGTGGGGGAGGAAGACAAGTGTTGTCCAGGTGTTCCCAGTCTTGCTACAGATAAGAGGATTCCAGACGTACCACAATACATCGAATATCCCCGTTCTCCCTCCTACTCCCCTCCCTCCTGCACTCCCCCCCGCCCCAGGAAATGTCTGTCTTGGGGAAAGTGCATACTTCTGGGGATATTCCAAGCTAGCTAATAGAATTTTAGCAATTTGGGGTTTAAAAGAAATTATTTCTAAATGCTTGTTATGGACCCAAAACAAGTGATTTTTCCTTTCACCTCCCAAATCCATCCTTCTCTTCTTTTTCCTGCTTCTTCTAAGTCTTCTTGCTTTCAAGTTTAGGTACAAAATAGAAAGCTGCCCCATGTTAGTGTATATTTAACCTCTTCACTGCTGCCTCTCACTCCTTCACAGCATTTGTGCAACGGGGCTGTGTGGCATTTTCCTTTGAAGTCCTAGTGAAGTCAGAGTGGATCCTTGTGCTGGAGTTGCAAGCTGGCTGCCAGCTGAAGCATTCTCATATCTTTTCTATATGCTCATACTGAAAAGAATACGAAAAACTGGCTGAAGGCACACAAAACATGTAGTTCCAAGATGATTTTAAAGTAGAATGAGATTGAAACCTGTAGACTCAGAATGAAGTTTAACGCCAGTTGCTGAGGGTACTGAAATCCTAAAACTGTTGATGCCATGTGCATGAGTTCATTCGCAGCTGGAG
This sequence comes from Melopsittacus undulatus, assembly GCF_012275295.1. Taxonomy (NCBI): domain Eukaryota; kingdom Metazoa; phylum Chordata; class Aves; order Psittaciformes; family Psittaculidae; genus Melopsittacus; species Melopsittacus undulatus. The sequence goes on from NC_047528.1 coordinate 43,783,589, forward strand.
ACAATATGACATAGAACAAGGAAAAGCTGTATTGGTTGAAATGACAATTTCTTTTAAAGCTGATAGTTTTATGGTATGGAAGGCAACTCACCAAGGCAACCTTGTGTAGACAAGGCCCAGTATAGAGCCATGGGAACAGCCATAAACAGACCTAGTTCTCAACTATCTGCATGTATGCTAAGCGCATGTAAAACATTACTATCCTGATTAGCAGTCTTCCACCCAGTTGTGCAGTTGTTCATACTGAAGCAACTGGACAAGGAAGAAAACAATCAGGACCAAACAAAGATTCCCAAACAAACTAGGAAACACATCAATTGTCTTTGAAAACCCATGTCAGTGCTCCTGTTCTTCTCTGCCAGGAATTAGGCTCGTGTGTTGCCCTGTTTCAGTATACCTGATTTTGTGGGAAGCACATGTCTTGTTCTTGTAGTTTTTAGGAATGGAATTGCTTTCTAGAATAGGGATTGGAAAAGTATTAAGTGCATACAGATCTCATAAAATATCTCTTGGCCTATATGTTCCTGTTGTATGTGACTTGAACAAGAGTAGGTGAAACTTCCTTAAAACAGTAGTGGTTTTGGCATTTTAGCTATGCAAATTTGAATTGATGTGCCATTTTCCCTCACAATCTGATGGTGACCTTTTCCAACAGGGTGGTTTCAACAAAAGCTATGGAATAAAAATCCACGTTTGCATTTTTAAGACTATTGCTACTTTTATGAAAGGTGTTGGGACAGGACCAAGGTCTGGTATTAAAACAGTCCACTCCCTCCTATCTCCTGACAGCTCCTGAACTGCTGTTAGGTCTTTTTAACCACATCCTGAGCATCTTGACATACTTTGCATTGGTGCTTGGGATGTACAGGAGTCTTTTCCTGCATGCTCTCTTTGCTTTGGATTCATTCCACTTCTGCTCCAGGCTTCTTCCTCTTGTGCCATTTCCCTTGTTTCTTTTGTCTTTCAGCTTAGTAAAACACCATCTAAGAACACCCCACCCCAGCTGTTTAAGAAAGTGCCATTTCCTCTTAGAGAAAAATGAACAAGCGAAAAACTAAATATCCTTAAACCAAGCTGACTTATGCAAATCATCACGCCGCTCAGTATGTATTCCATCACTTCTCTCCAGCCTATTGTCCAACTTGTTTACTCAGATCACAGCTCTCTTTTGGATAATAAATCTCTCGCTATGCCCGTGCTCACCCACAAAAGCACATCGTGGTACTCTTCATGTCCTCACAATGTCCATGCCTGATGTTTCTTAAGCAGTCTTAGTTTTTACCTGGAGCATGTGATTGGGCTGGGGTCCACTGGGGAGCAAAGCCACAGCCAAGCCCTACTCCCAGGGTAGGAACTTGAAAACGCTCATGGGTTCCGCAGCCTAGATGTCTCATCTGCTCTTCTTTGTGCCCAGAACAATGGCATTTTTCTTCACTGTTCTCACTTGGCCCCTTGGCAATCTTGTCATTTAAAGAAATAATTCTCTAAGAACACAGGCCTGGCTATCACTCTCAGGATAAGCACTTTTCAGGAACCCTCTGGATTTTTAACAGTTACCTCTGTACTTTTAGTTTGGTACTAGGAAAAAAAAATTACTTAAACAACTGCCATTTCTGGCGTAATAAATGGGACAGTGTTTTCAGAAGTGTATTTAAAACATGAAGAAATGGCCATGGCTGTCATGAGAGACAGCATGCCCAGGGAGAGTTAATTCAGAATAATTTTGAGTGATATTCTTGTAATGAAACAAGTCTGAGTGGGAAGTAAAGAAGTATCTCCCTTACTGTAAACCCTGTGCAAGGTAGTAAAGTCCCCTGTTTTCTGTGGTAAATGCCTTAGGTCAAAAAAGGCTTAGTATGAACAGGGAGGCATAATTTTTTGTTCTCCTGTCCTGAATCCTGGCACTTTTAGCTGTAGCAAAAATTCTAAGCCAACCCATAATTTTTGAATTACTTTAAAACCCATTGCAGCACTTTTCTTAAAGCACTTTATTTTGAATAGGAATAGCTTCGTGAAAGGACTCTGATATGGGCTGAAACTAAATCAGTTTCAAGGAAATGCAGCTGGAAGCACACTAATCTAAAAGCTTCCCAGGCAAAGCAGCACAGGCATCTATTCTGTGGGGTGTCTCCGCCCCTAGCTAAAGTGCACCGGGGTTTTCTGAGATCCATTAACCCTTGCACTGCAGCGTTGCTTCACCAGCAATATTAAGAGATGGAAAACAAGAAGGCATGTTTTCTTTCAATACCATCTCTGTACAACATGCAATTTTCAGCTAGTCAGTAGGTACAGGATGGAGGGGTTTATTTCAGCTTCCCCTGACTTTATGCATTGAACTGTAATACCAGTTCAATTCCTGGGATGCAAATTGGGGTTGTTTCTGTCACAGGCCATTCCTCTCATCCCAGAGATGAGACAGTTCATGTTACATTCTATAACACCTCTCATTCCCACCTGCTCTGCATGCAGGATGCTTGTTTGTGCAAGCCTGCAGCCAAGACTCACGTGTGTCGGGTCAAGCTGTGACTGAAATTTTAAGAAGTATTTTAGCTGTTTACTGAAGGATTAGAAAAACTGTAACTGACACAGTGTAAGTTTTAACTGGGAGCAAAGCCAGCTAATGGTGTAAAGACTGGGAGAAAGAGAAATGCCAGTAAGTCTAGAGAGTAGTTCGTCCTTCCCTTTACATAGAAACCCCTTTTTTAAAAAACAAAGGAAGCAAAGGAGGTTATCTGTGTCTATAACTCTGGGCCTAACCAGCTTATGGAGTGGCAGAGATTTGTTTTGCTTTTCCCATGTGTTTGTCATATCTGATTTTTCACTCCCTCTTTTTACCACCCTACACAGTTACAACCTATGTAGGTATCAAGTCTACTGCCCTTCATGGACTGTTTCAGGATCCAAGCTATTGACTTTTCAATACAGAAGATAGATCAGTTTCTTGTTGGTCTCTTGAAAGTTAAGGCTTTAAGATTTCAGGATTTAATTGCCACAGCTAAGGCTGTATCATATGTCCATTCCCACCATAACTTTCTGTCCCTACAGCAATGATCATTTAATGGGACAGGTAAGCCTCCACTGCTTTGGTTCTTAGCCTTCTATATTAACAATAACCAGTGTACCTGGAGAGTTATGGTGTCACTCACTAAGCAGTGTCAGCCAAGAACAATGGTTTTGGGCATGGTGGTGAGACAGGCAGTTGGAGATGCCCAGTAATTCAGCTGCCCCAGCAAAAGCCACCTGCAGCAGGGACAGTAAGCTTTCAGACACCACCATAGTCCTGGTAGCTAAGACAGTGTTGGCAAAGTACCTTTAAATGGCAGCCCCTGAAAGTGTACTGCTTTTACCACTAGAAATCACAGTTTACACTAGTGAGCTCACTAAAGTCAATCACTGGAATGATTCAAAACTATTTTAAAGCCACTAAAGTCTGTGTTGCCCTAGGGACAGTAAAAAGCAGAGAAAACCATAGCTGACCAGGTGATTTCATGCTCTGTCAGGTGATGCACTTACATTTACATCCAGAAGTGTTTGCCTTTTGTTTGACTTTTAGGCAGCGGAGATAAGCCCACGTTCAGGACCAAACATCTACGTGCTAATGGACTTTTCCACACAGTGTTATAATTAATAGCCATGCCAAAGATGGCAGTGATGAGGACAAGTTTGACTTCAAAAACTACAGCAGCTACATGAGCTGTTTGGAATCACCTCTTATACTTACATATTTTCACTTATATGTCTACACAGAAAACTATCTATAAATACAGAAAGAGATTCACTGACGTGATATATTCACATAAACAACAGCATACTTCAGTCTCAAACACCAGCATGTCTGATTTTCTATATTATAATGGGGTTTATGTTTTCATTGCATTCTGAAATAGTCTGCCTCTATTAGATTTGCAAATGTTTTTCACAAGTTTACATAGAGTCATGTGGAGTTTAAAAGAAGATGTGTGCATAATTAGTGCATTGTGAATGCTCTAGTAAATAAGAACCATGTTAGGCTTGAGAAACAACAAGAGGAAAAATGAATTTTGTTATTGATACCCATCATGAGCTCTTGCTGTTTAGCCAGAGGCAAAAAATGAATTTATTAGATGTATGAATGGTTTTCCTGCACTCTAATGGCGAGGTCACATACTCTTATTGTTGAGAAAAATAGAGTCCAACCTAGAAATGACACTACAGATACACTGCCATTAGAAGATAACCCTTCTCTCCATCCCCAAAAAGCCTTTTATTTCCACTGATGGTTGTGCAGATGTGGGGTCATGTCCCTTGAGAAGCTCCTGGGGAGGGAGCAGGAGCTCATGAAGCTCGTGGCTCAGCCCTGCAAACAGCACCCCATGATTCCAGTGATGCTAACCCAGTGTTGAAACCGCACCTTAGCTCCCAGCCTCATTGTGTCCATTTTGAATCTTTTGCTTCAGTTCCCCTGTGTCTTAATTGTTTGTGTTTTTACATAAATTTTGGCAGGAAAGTCCGTTCCTCTTTCTTTACCAAACTTGTTATATTTGCCCTCTGCATTGCTTAGATGTGGTGAGAAGGAGTATCCAAGTATCTCCTGTGAAGAAGCCAGCCTTTGAAATGTGTTTTGCTAAGCTTGCCTCAGCCCAGATGCTCCCTCAAGAGCAAGCACTGTGGCTTTAAGGCTATCGTCCCAGACCCACATCACACCCACATATTTGTCCTCTCTTTGCACAGCCAGTGCCAAGCAGTGACATCTACTATAGTCTCTGGGACACGCTGGTCTTTGCTGCTGAGGCAAAAGGGGGCAAGGGGGAGGGGGACAGCTTGGAGAGAGCACAAATCTCACTGTGTTCCAGGAGGATGGGTTCCTTGCACCAGCTCTGCGATGCTTTATTTATTGCTGCTCTGCTGATATGAAGGCCATCTCCCTTGTCCCTCGGCGGCCTGCCCAGGCTCAGCCTCCCTGCCAGCTGCCCCATTAATCACGAGGGGCCGTTAGGGAGTGCACACAGAGTGGGAGTCCTGCCTGCCAGTGGCCTTTAGCTGTCTCCAGTTCAATGAAATTACCTTGTGTGAAGACTTGTTTTATGAGAGATTGGTTTATTTGTAACTAAACTACTTCCTCCGTTATTTGATAAGCTCAAATATTTGCTACTGATAGTCGGAGAGTGTCACATTTATTATCCCGTTTCAGGCATTGCTTAACTCCTTTGCATTAGGCGTCTTTAACCCTTTTGAGGACAGCAGAAAAAAGGCTGGAAAAGTCTGATTCCTCTTTCCCGAGCTTTAAAAAGAATTGGGGTTTATTCTGTAAGGGATATTACTTGATTAAATTAAATTACAGTAATTCTTTGTATGTTTAACACAATATTCACCAGGCCTGACTCACGCTATGTGTTAGAAAACAAAAATAAAAGTGAGTAATGCTTTTTTCTTCCTTCATATACTGTAATACTTCAAGGCTTAAACAAATGGCTGCATGTGAACATGAAGCATCATGATTTCAAGGATAGGGCACATATATCATTACAAAGTCCTATTTGTTGTCTTGCTCATGATAGCTACATCACCTGTGACCCATTCCTGCCTCAATCTGTGGTTTATTAACGATGTCCGAAAGCCAGACTGGTTTAGCTTTTTAAAGACATCTGATGTCTTTGGAAATATAAAAATCCCTACAGCTTCAAGATGTAAACAGTACTTTTATAATAACCTGCTTCCATACACTCTCAGATTTCCCCCAGCTTTGGTTTTGGTTTGGTTGTTTTTGTTTGTTTGGTTGGGTTTTTTGTTTTAACTGTGGAGTTCAAAGGGTTATTATCAACTATTTGCTTTTGAGGACTCCAGCAGTAAATCTCAGTCCAAATATAAAAAGGTGCTTGCATGTGTTAGGAAGAACAAAAGTGCTTAGCTGTATTAGAGTGATCCTTAGGAACCACATCTAGCTGCTGTGGCTCTGCAGTACTTCTCACAAAACTTTCTTGGGCATTTGATGTTCCAGTAGTGTATATACTGTAAGCAGTGCTGCCTTGCCTAACCTGAGCATTTCATCTCCTATCTGACAACACCACAGGTTTCTATGTCACTATCGCCCAGAAAGTATGCTTAAATGAGGACAGGGAAATTAAGAAACAACCACCCTTTGTCTAATGAAAAGGAACAGGAGCTCAGGATCTGGAGTTGTGAGGTGCAAAGGGTCTCCAATCCCATTTGCTTTCATAGCATCCCAGGTTCAAAACCCTGCGATACCTGAGGCTATAGGGAAAATCTGTCAGAGAAAGCCCATGCCTGCTGCAGCTGGGTAATGTGGTCATATTTCAGAGAATGGTCATTATTGAGAATGGCAATTTTTCTCTAATGAGGATGGTGTCGTTCCAGGACTGCTCATGCATTTTGCACAGAGAGTCTTCAAGGCATTTTGTTTTGGAGCCAGCAGGCTTTGGGGAAGGGCTTTGGGCTGGGAAAACAGCATTGTGTCCCGAGTTTGCAGTGTGTTAGAATGCAGGAACAGTGTGCTCTATTTGTGCTTGTCAAGGGCTGCAGTGAGCCAGTCCAGCATACTGCTTACAATACAGTACACTAAGTCATATCTGAAATTAATGGCATTGCTCTTATTAAAAAAATAAGGAAAGGTGAGAACAGGGTGAGACTGGTTAGAATCTCCCTCATGTGGAGGAAATAGGGGTTTTGTGAAAAATATAGTTAAATCAGACTTGGACAAAAGTAGATCATTTTTCTGTCATAGGTATTATATACCTGAATATGACTATCCTCTATGTGAATTTAATTTTCTGAAATAGATCTAGAGTACAGACATGAGCAAGTTTATAAGAATTTTTGTAGACATAAATACCAAATGAAGGTTTTGGTCTTGCTGAAACATTACAAGCCTCAAAGTTCAAAGAAATTAGGTTTGCTTCTCTCTGGATTAAAAATGATTGAGGGAAAATATGTGTTCAGTGTGTTAGATAGGAATGAAGCGATGGTTCATTCTTTCTCTGACAGATGTACAGATATATGCAGTCACTTGCATGCTTACAAACAGATATAGCAAGTTCAGCACACATGGCTAGGTGTCTGGTGTAAAGGGAAATACTAAGCCTACCTATCTGAAATGACAAAGTTGCTAATGCTGACTTAGGACTGTGGCCTTTCAGAGTCTTCTCAGAAGAGATCAGGCCTTTTGCAGGTGGCTGAGTTGATTTCTAACCAAGAGCCTGCTGGTGAGAGTCCAAATTAGTTGTTTTAGCTGAGGTCTGCCCTGGAAGACAGGGACTAAGAATGGAACCTGGGGAGACCAAAGGTTTATTAAGGGTGTATCTGTTTTAGACTTTGACATGAAGATGCTGCTATTCCAGATGCAGCTGAAATCTTAAGGCTTTGGACTTCTTCAGAGATGTAGGAAGATCAAAGTTTTGGCTGTGACTTCTGTACCACACCAGGAGCTCACAAAGAGCATTCTCCTTTGACATATAAGTTTAAAAGAAAATGCATTGTAAAGTCACAGACAGTTGGATTTTTACAAGAATATGTTCTTTAGCTAATTGTAATTTTAAAGGTGAATATATATTTTAGATTTTACCATGTCTTCAGTAGAGCACAATTAAACCCAGATAAATGGTGAATTTCTTTTTTATGTTTCAAGGCACAAACATGTAATACTTATTATAGGGTGAATATACTAGCATCCTAACAGCAATTACAAACTACAATAATTTCCAAAATTTACATCTAGAGATGCATATATAATATGTGAACGTATATATTTATATATAGATATATAATGTATATATATAATTTTGGGTTTTGCTATTGACTGGAGAAATGCTGTTCCTCTCATAAAACACTTAGATTCCTCAGGCAGCACCTGCTTTCTGTACAGATATTTAATTCAGCCAGAACAACAACCTGGGAGTAAGTCTATGAGTATTTCTTAAAACAATTGGACTGCATACACCAGCACAGTGTCCTATTTTTCATGTTTGCAAAAAATTGGTTTTGCTATGCTTTCATAATATCAAAAAGAGCTATGTTTGTCAGTAAACCACACAGGAGATTAATATTGTTAGCAACTGTTGATCTAGGTACCATCTGAGGTTATCTAGGAAAAGACAAGAGTTCAGACTCCACACAGTAGGCATGTGTTCTGTTAAAATTTATTTCAGGTAAAAATGTCTTAAATAGTGTTGGGAAAAATTTTCAGTGATCTGATCTGCAGGTGTCCTACCAAAAAAAAAAGCAGTTGCAATCTACAAGTCCTGTGTGGCACCACGTGCACTGACAGCCCAAGATAAGCATCACAAACCAATGGAAAGGAAAAATATGATGAGCACATGATCTCTGCCAGGAATCATGGAAGAAAAAACAACTAAGGGGGGGGGGGGGGAGGGAGAAAGGTGAAGAAGATGTGATTTGACTGGGGAGCTGAAATAAGTAATATCTGACACTAACGAACTCTAACATAAAGCTATCTAACATAAAGAACTCTAACATAAACCTTTATAAATAAAACATCTTTAAAGACTACTTGGATTCATTTGCCTAAGAGATAGTAGTAAAATGAAAGCAATAGTGAGATCCAAATTTTATGCAAAGATGCAAGGGTAGAATACTCTGATATTAACAGAAATGATACATATATATCCAAGGAAAAAATCTCAAGGACAATATTTCAAGGACAACAATATATTCAAAGACACCATTTTGCCCATGATCCACCCTTCATTTATTTCAGTGATGTTCTGTTTTGTTTTTCTTGTGTATGAAAGATGGTAAAATGTGAAAAACTTAAACACTTATATTGGAATTTATTACATGTGTCATAGAATCATAAAATCATAGAATAGTTAGGGCTGGAAAGGACCTTAAGATCATCTAGTTCCAACCCCCCTGCCATGGACAGGGACACTTCACACTAAACCATGTCACTCTAGGCTCTGTCCAACCTGGCCTTAAACACCACCGCGGATGGAGCCTTCACAGCTTCCTTGAGAAACCCATTCCAGTACCTCACCACCCTAACAGTAAAGAACTTCCTCCTTATATCCAATCTAAACTTCCTCTGTTTAAGTTTTAACCAGTTACCCCTTGACCTATCACTACAGTCCCTAATGAAGAGTCATAACATATTAGAAAACAGTTTACCATCAGCTTTCCATAGTGGAAATCCATCTCGCTCCTTTTAGTACCACCTAGGGAAGACCTGCTTTCACATCTTACTATAGAGTTTACTTCAGTGAACATCTTTGTACAATGTCAGCAATGAAATTTATTCCATTTTCATTGTTTTAAAGTTATGTATGGATATGCAGCTTCTCAACCAACATCTTGGTGCCACAAATTGCACATGAATTAGTCTGCTAGTTAATTTGTCTGCCAGTAAGGGAAAAAAAATCAGCAGTTCTGTTAGGGCTGGCTTCGTCTTCCATTGGAGTCAATGGGAATTTTGTCATTGACTTAAGTGGGAGTAGGATCAGGCCCTTAATACTGTGTATTTACTTTATTTAGGCCAAAAGACACACAGACACAGAGAAGAGACTGTTCAATGGCTCCAGCTTTATTCAGTAAGCTTGCTGCTTGCTGGCAGTATGGCAGCTCTAACGGAGCAAAATATTACAGCATTAGGGATTGCTTTTGGCAGTATGCACATCATAACATGAGTCAAAACAGTTACGGTTATGTTTTCAAAGATGTAATGAAATTTTAGATGCTAGACTGAGAAGCCAGTTGGAAATGTTAGCCTGAAAGCCTGCATGAGTCTTGTTTCAAAGTATCTGATTCTCAATTATGGATTTTTTCTATTCTTTATGAATTAGACCTGTCCAGGTGACAGACAGGAAGGTACAGATTGAGATCTGGATTCACTTCCAGAGCTCTGCCCTGGACACCCTGTGTGACCTTGAACCAATCATTTAATCTCTCTGTATTGCTGTGCTTTGTTTGTAAAGCATGGATAGCAATTCTTTCTTTCATCTGTCCCCAGCCCTGCCTGCTTAGCCTGTAAGCCCCCCAGGGAACAGACTGTCACATACTGCATGTTACCTTCCTCCCAGATCAGGGCCTTGGCTTTGGCTATGACCAGAATGTTTAAAATAACAAAATAATACTTAATGCTCCTTTGAAGGAAATACCTTCTAACATGCATATATTGAGATTTAATGCACTTAGATTTAAACTGATAATTTTTCCTTTGGGTGAATTTGTTGATGTTTAACTGACTCACATATTTACCACAAGAGTCTGTGGAGCTACAGCCTCTGGCTTGTCTTTCACAACTTGTGCTTTCTGCTCTAGCCCCTTCTCTACCTGGGTAGGGTTGCTGTCAACTTGGATTACCCATTACCCATAGTGTTGTGGTTTTACCCCAGTCAGCAACTAAGTACCGCATAGCTACTTGCTAACACTCTGCCCCTGGTGGGATAAGGAGAATTGGGGGAAAAAAAAAAGGTTAAAAACCAAAGAAATGCATTGAGGTAAGAACAGTTTAATAATTGAAATAAAGCAAAATGTAATGATGATGAAGAGAATGATAATAAATAATAATAATAATAATAGAGGGAAGAATAAAACAAAAACAAAAAAAAAAGTGATGCATAGGACAGTTGTTCACCACCCACTGACTGATACCCAGCCTATCCCTGAGCTGCTATTGGCCTTTTCCATCCAATTTCCCCGTTTATATACTGAGCAAGACATTCTATGGTATGGAATACCCCTTTGGCTACTTCAGGTCAGCTGTCCTCATTATGTTTCCTCTTGGCTTGTTGTGCTCCTATTCACTGGCAGAGCATGAGAAAAGTCTTTGATTTAGAATAAGTACTACTTAACAACATCTAAAATATAGATGTGTTATCAACATTATTTTCAGGCTAAATCCAAAACACTGCACTGCACCAGCTATTAAGAAGAAAGTTAACTCCATCCCAGCCAAACCCAGGAGACCTCAGGTAACAATTGCTTTGCATTTATTTTATATATATATATAAACTGAGTGTGTGCAATAGTTCCAATATATCTAGAATATTTGAGACATGCAGCACATGTGTGAACTGAATTATATATGTCCAGGGAGACTGTTTTGTGCTGGACAGCAGGATCTGACACTCCACAGGCCTGGTACTCAGGCACTGTTAATTTGTGGAGAAGTGCAAATCCAGTGTGTCCAGGATGCATTGAATTTCCTGTGTCTGTGTAACTCAGCTGTGTTTGAGCAGCAAGCCAGAGGCTTGTAACTGGTAAGTTTATAAAAGTGTGACAGCTCTAAATCTGATTTCTGATGTACCTTCACACTTCACTTCATACATGTATATGAAACACCTTAGTAAAATCAGTGAGCCATATTCATGCATAAAGTTTCACTTGTAGCTTGGGGTCAGTAGGAGCTTGTGGGTGTATTAGATTTGCTCTGAAAATGCTTCTTTGCTTCTTGGATAAATTCTCTAAGGGCTTGTAGGAAGGATGAGATGTCTTTTTTTCTGGATTCTAGCCCAGTGTCCTGACAAGATGGGTGGTGAGCTATTTTGCCATGCCAGGAATGGTGTTGTTATGATAAAACATAGCTCTACATGCTGAAGGAAGGAGTATGCAAAATTGAAGTGCTTTTGTTAATTACAATGTTTCCATAACTTGGGCAATTTGGTTTCACTTTAACCTTTTAGGAACTCTATCTCTTTTTAGATATGGCTGTAAAGGATTTCCTCAAGCATAGGTGTAGGAAAAAGAATTGGATCTTGTGTCGGTGAAGTAAAAACCCAGTTCCTACTAGAGCATTTTGAAAATATTGAGGTCATACTTGGAAATGCTTTGGTTCATAGAAGAATGTGACAGTCATTTTTATTACCTCCTCCATATCTCATACTGTTACATCTGCTGGCAGGACAGGCAGGTCCCATTGTTTATTCCCAGGTCACTCAACTTTTGAATATAGAAAATGCAGATTTTTATTTTTTTTTCTTCTAGAAGTCCATCTGCCTATAAGCCAGGCATCACAGTCCGTAGGTCAGATGCCAGCTGGGGATAACAGAGAGAGCTCATACAGGTTCCAATTCAGACCAGGAGATTGGTACCAGAAAGAGAGGCAGCACAATATCCACAGGCTGCAGCACAATGATTTCATTGATGTCTTTGAGCACTGTTCCTTCCATGGTTTACTGACTTGATCTGGTGCAAAAGCCAGTTTGCTTAATGTATTTTATAGAAAGAACAGAACCAGTCTTTCTTGAGGGAGGGGAAAAAAATCAATTCTTCCTGTCTTTGGCAGTTTTCTTGTAGGGACGAGATGCCCACCATTGAATTATGTGTCACAGGTAACACTAAATAGAATGGAACCTGTGCTTAGAGATCTGTTTACTGTAAATTGTTTCATAGGTCTCAGAGAGGCTTTGAGATTGTAAAGACTGCTTGTGTTCTGTGGTGCTACTGTATGGTGAAGCAACACGTAAAGATACATGCAGCAGAGCTCAGTAATGTATATTTCAAATGCCTTCTCAACATTTCCAGAGTCCCCAGAACCATACAAGAGGTAGGAATAAAAGAGTAATGTTTGTGGTGTGTTTTTTTTTGGCTGAGAAAGTTCTTCAACCCAAATAATATGCCATCAAGTCTTCAGATGTCTCTGTTTCATCATGGAAGCCTGACACTGAGCTCATAGACTCAAAAAGACTGTCTGGATCAGGAGATTTTCACTTGCATCGGTCATTAAAAAGAATTTTACTTATTCATTTTGTACATAAGAGCATTTTATATTCTTAGTATGTTTAGGAAAAAGAAGCACGGAACATCTCCTAGCATTAGATCATTCCTTAGGACAAAAAGTTGTTATTGTCTCTTAGCTGTCATGTTACAGAAACTTAGATCTTTATTCTTCTTATTCTAGAGTTACAGTTCACATTGCTTTTTCTAACTTAGCGACCTTTATCCCCAGTCTTTGAAGCTGCCAGCATGGTCAGAAAACAAGATTTGTACTTCCAATTGTGATAACTACTCACCTCATGGATTCACTTGCAAAATCTATGGCAGAAATGTTCTTCTCTCCAGAAGTGCTAAAAGTCAAGCTACCATGCACACTGCAAAGTTTCCCATGCTGAGGCCTTCTATGTGACTGTGTGATCACTAGTACAAAAATTCACCAAAGTCACCTAATATTCCTTTCAGTCTGTATTCCTTACCAGCACTTGGCAGGAGTCTTGTGAGCAGCCTTCATTTATTATAGTCAAACTCACTAACAGTGCAGTCATTGTGCATCACCAAAATTTTACTAGTAATACCGCTGCCACTCTTTTGGTGTCTCTTCTAGAGTGGAAAGAATGTTGCTGTAAAGTGCTTTACACTAAGCCCATTTTCCCTGTCCTTATTTTATTCTTCAGTATTCAAAGATGTATCTGTATTCCTAAATAATTCTTTCCACTCTACAGTGTTTGCACCTTTCAGGCATTTGTATACTTATGTCTCCATGTTTAAGAGTCCTGGCCCTACAGGCGAGATTTTCTGGTTTTGCTACAGAAATTCAGTGAAGCAAAACCTGGCAGCTTTGCACAGATCTGTACATGTACAGTACTGTAGGTCTTCTGTAGTGTAACTGTAGGTTATACCTCGTACAATATCATAGCTTTTACAGTAACTTTCATTGCTTTTGGCATATTTGTGTTCAATATTCTTCACAAACTATTTGTCTAACCTACCAAGGAATACTTTGTGTGACAAACTACATTTTAGGCTGTATTTCTTCGTATAAACATGTCAAACACTGCTTATTTCTTTTTTTAAATAAAAACCATCCATAAAATCATAAAACACATTATGGTTATCAGTTTTCCTGTGTTGATTTTATTGTCTTTTAGAGAATTTAACCACTCACTTGCAAAACCCTGTGTTTCTGGAAGGAAGCTCCCAGAAAGTGCTGGAGAGCTTTAGAGACCTATACTCCATCCACCTCAGCATGCATGGATTTCAATACATATTTCCGTTTTTTCATGACACACTGAGTCATTGCCATATCTAGGCAAGATGAAACTCTTAAATGTTCAACAGTGTCATGGTGTTAGTGTGGGCATTTTTCAGCTGTGACCAGGTAATTAGCTAAGTGGAAAAAAGATCTAAAGGTAATTCTGACACTGTGTGCAAGAAATGCTTTACTCAGTCACCATGTGGAACTGTCTTTCTTTATTTTCCAAACAGATAGGCCCGTTCTTCTCTATGAAAAAAACCAAACCAAAAGAACAAACCCTACTCACAAAGGTACACACGCAAACATCTACCACCAGGACAAGCCCTTCTATGTCATAGAAGTTATACCCCTTGGAGCACTTCCTGGAGTGCAAAGCATGGCTGTGAGTTGCACTATTTTCTGGGAACCTGCTAATCTCTTCTTCAACTTTCTGAGATTGCAGTGAGATTCCCAAACTATGAGATAATCCTGCAGACAAGGTGCACCTGCTATTGCAAGCTCATGTGTTGCACCAGATGAATGCAAGAGAGGCTGATTTCATCACCATGCCAATTTGTGTACAAGATACTTCAAGATCACTGAACTACATCTCCACCATTTCTGGGTCTGGAATGAACCCAAGTGAACCCAGAGCTGCGCCTTTGTGGTTTTGGTGGAAATAGGTTCTATAGAACATCTTTGTTCTTCTCAGGAATTTCCTCAGGAAGAAAAAGAAAGAAGGCTGATGTTCATATTTAATTGTCTTTCAGGTGGTGGTCAAAAATCCTGTAACACACAGATAGTTTTCAGGAGGAACGCAGCATTTATGGTAATCACAAGTGTACGTTCATGCAAAAGCACACAACAGGCATCCTTCATTCTACCAGTGCTCATTACCCTGTGACACTTAGGCCAACTTTAGCTTAGTAGCTCATATGTGGAAGATTATTGTTGTCCAGTGAAGGACTACAGACACTTAGACAAAGGTATGAACTTGATTATAAATTGGATATAAATGCTTAACTCCATAAGTAGCTGTGAGAAACAGTGTTCATTGTCCCTCTTCAGACACTTAGTGCCACATTTATCCAATCTATATGCATGTAGGCACAAAGCTTAAGTGTGCAGTTTCTTCCTGCTTAAGTAGAAATCAAGTCCTCAAGATAGTAACTAAAGTTTCATACTAATTGAATTACACTTGAAGAAATAATTTCTCTCTATTAACTATGTATGTTACCCAGGACAAATGATTCTAACTTAGGTATTTGAATTATGTGATTAAAGTTGGGTAGGATGAATGTGTATCATAATAATCAATAAAGATATTTCAAGATTTTTCAGAGTAAGGTATGCTACCAATCAAAATGTCAGTTCACTAATGTTTTATTTAAAAATAGAACGAAAGATAAGATTGTATATAATGTGGGGACTTTTTGAATCATCTCTGAAAAAAAAATGGAATCACATCCAGCTTATTGCGTCCTTAACATCATTTGTAGAAGCTGTGAACAACACGCCTCACGTGATCTTATTTTTTTAAGGAAGTTTCATCAGTTTACCTTCTCTATCTGTGAAATTCTTTCTTATTTCTCAGTATAAAAAAGAAATATTTCTCCTAACATGCTACTCGCCTCAGCTGTAACTTAGACGATACACAGGTAATCCTAGGTGTTTCTCTGAAGTCTAGAAACTTGAACATCAAATGTCTCAGAAGAGAATTATCATAACTTCCTTTAAAAAAAAAAAAAGCCTAACACAGGAGGGAAATAAGCTCACTTCCCATGTGTCAATTAAAAAGAAAAAAGACTATGGTTAGAAAAAAGGTTTAAAGATTCAGATCTTAAAGAATACTCAAAAGAAAAATCTGCAGATGTAATTAGTTCAGCAAATGTTGAAATGTTGTCCTTTAAGAGTATACTACATTTACTTGAAATGCAAACACTCCAGGGTTAACACCTCTGGCCTACTAAGCCAATTTGCACCTTTTGCAATCTAATGATTCATCATGTTTGTATTGAATATAAATGTAGCATTTGATTCCTTAGGAATTGTCAGAATTAATTAAGATAGTCGGTCTAGTCCAGTATCCTGTCTTAAACTGCATTATTATCATCCACAAATGAATGTGCAAAAGACACCACTGCAGAGAGCTATGGGATAACTTGCCTTTAGAGACAAGACATTCTGAAACCTTCAATGTAGCAGGGTTGCCTTATATTTTCAATGGGATATTTTATTTCTCATTTAAACTGGATAACATCATATGATTTTTTTTTCCCAGTCCTTTTATTAAGAATGCTGAGCTCTTGTTTTCCACAATGGGCCAATAAAGTTCACAGCCTAATTAAGTATCATTTGAAAATTAATTTCCTTTCCTTAATTTTTGTTTATTATGTAATAACCACTTGCCCTTGTGTTATGAAAAAGAATGAAAAAAAGTGGTCGATATAATTTAACTCTAAAGTTTACTTGTATATCTTTATCATATCACTTCTCTTTATCATATCTGCATTCTCATTCTGAAGTTCATTTTTCCAGTCTTTCAATAGAATCTGGTGTTGCTGTTTAGTATCATGATGGCACATTTTGGCTTTTCTAGGTTATTAAAACATTGTCTTAATTTTAAATTACTGGATTTTACTTCTGAATGTCTGAATTAGATTAAAATATTACTTCATTCTATTTAATTTTTTGCAAGCAAGGATTAAAGAAAATTTTATCTGCTATTTTGAATAACAGGGATTATCTGGGCATAGTAGCAAAAACTTAGTAACTGTCACATTTACTGTAGACTTTTTAGGTGGCAAATGTCAAATAAGAATTACACATACAATACTGTCTCATACAGCTGGAGGTCATGACAAGAGAGAGGAAAAGACCAAGGAAATTGAATTTCTCATTATGAATAAGCTGGCTTGCAGCACATTGGAATGTTGACAATCAGAAAACTACTACCACTTGCATGTGTTCAGCTACAACTTCAGCCCTTTTTGCTGGTGCTTTGGTTCATCAGTTTGATATACAAATACAGGGTTTTCCTCCTTTAGTATGGGAAAATGTCAACTGTGGGTCAGAGTCTTGGCAAATATACCCTAACTTTTGCTTCCCTGGAGTTTTTTCAGTAACAGATGCACCTGGGGCCATAGCTCTGCAAGCAGGTATAGAACCTTATTACTGAGAACTTTATGTGTAGAGGAGGGAAGTGTGGAAAGACTTAAGAGAACTTCCATCACTATGGTATGATCGGGTTGTCCATAAGCTGCAGGGGTGCTCTGTAATTAGGCTGGAAAGAGTTTAAATTGCTTCATCCAGACTCCCTTTTATATCTATTTTCTTTGCCTCCACCCTCCTTTTTCTGGGGTTTGTTTTTCTTGTTTCTTATAGCTGAGTTTCCCACTCTGTGCTGGATTTCAGCCAAAGAATGTTTTTATAGGCCAGGAAGAACTTTTCCCACATTACAGACTGGCACCTAGTGGGTGCATAATAGTTGCCATTTGAGGAGAACACAGGAAGCCTGGCTAGAAAAGGGATGATACTTTATCAGAAATTCTTTATTACAATCACATAGTTGATGTTCCTAAGAAGCTAATTGATGTAGTTATGATTAATGATGCTTCCCTCATAAACATTTTGCCTCCTTTTATGTATAATGACTGTAGTTTTAATTTATTTTTTTAATTGCTTTCTGACAGTTTCTGGATATCAACTTTTATTTCATTTAAGCATTTCAAAGTTAGAGCTGTCCATTTCTTTCATCACCTTATGGCTTTTGTTGCTGAAGCCAGTATTATACTGTTCCAGAAACCTCCTGTTATAGTTTATATCACCTTCTATAAAGGTGCTCTTAAAATCTTATTTTTCTGATGGCTTTTTGGAGGGCCTTTTTTAAGGTCTCTCTTATTTCTACCAAAAAAATCATCTGTCACCTTCGCTTTCTGATTTCCTCTTGACTTTCAGTGAACTCAAGCATTTCTCCTATTGCTAAAACCCCAAAGGGAAGTGCAAGTGGACTGCTTTGCATTTGGTCAATATCCTTTGATCCTTTTGGTTTAAGCAACCCTACAAGTTAATATTTCCCAACAGCACAGCTTCTGAGATCATTAGATCACAAAAAAAAAAAAAACCACTGTCCATGGTGTCAAAATATTCTCCTTATACAGAAATATCAATAAAACCCATTCTGTCTTATGCTGTTCCTCCACTGTGGAGGGTTACCCACTTAGGAGACATTTCAAAAAGTTTAAAAAATACTTAGTCATCATTAGTTGATTATTGATGCTTTTGTTATTGCCCCTGTTCTTCTGTCTCAGGTTAAAAGGAGACATAAAGAAAAGCAATAAAACAGTTGCATGCGCTGGACATATGAAAGTGCCAAAGGTGATAGCATGAAAATTATCAAATCTTCCATTGTCTACACGGGAGATTTTTTTTTTTATATACTGGTGACTTGACTGGGATGTTTTTAATGCTGCTACAAACTATATGGATACAAAATTCTCCCAGTGACATCTTCTTAGTGAGGAACTGTATTGTGTGAATAATAAGCTACAATGTTTACGTCAGATTTGCACAACTGGATGTACATTTGTAACTAGCAGGTTCCATGAGAATTCTTCCTTTGTTTTCCCTAACCCTTAGTTGTACGTCACTAAGATCATTAATTTTATAACATGAATTCCATATGTTGAATACATTGGCAGAAAATACACTACCTTAAATCTGATAGAAAAAAATGTGACACAGTTATCCATAGACTTTTTTTACTTTCATCTTCTATACAGAGGAAAAGTTCAATAGTACTGAAGATTGATTTTGCCAGACACTGTTTTTACTGCTATTCATACTGCGGTTCCAGGGAACTTGTACATATTTCTAGGAAGTACTCACTACCAATTTCAAAGAAATGTTTTGTTTGTTTTTTTTTTTAAACCTCAAAGGATTTGGATATTGATTCTTTTAAGAAAAAAAAAAAGGCAGGGGTATCAGACACAATTAATGTACTGCTTCTGACGGCTGATAATTTGTATGCTAGTGAACAGCTTAAGCCTACCACAGCATCCTTCCTTATGCAAATGGCTTTATGCTTCTAAGTAGTGCTTTGTCTAAGGGCACTTTTTGACTCTTTCCCGGCTGTACATATTGATGATGGAAACTGTTGTCCTTATTACTTCTAATAATCACATGGAAGAGCTGGTAAAAATATTACTTTCTTTGTGTCTTGAATATTGCTTGCAGCTTGATCTGTATGTGCATGGATTCATACACTGCTAATATTATCAGTGTGTCAAACCAGGGGAAAAGGGTGTCATGGGCTTTCAGCATCTAGGAGGTTATACTAAGGAAAATACATGCTGCAATGCCCAGACAGAGGAACTTGTTGCCTCCTTTTTCAGATCCTTGGAATGGGAAGTGGAGGACAAACTTCCATAGACCTTCTGCCAGAGAAGGGTCTACTGAATGCTGTCCAGAGGTAATGTCTGATCTGTTCCGATTGCTGAAGATGTGCTTGCCTTTGCCATGGCCACTTACCTCCTTTTCTGCTTTGCCCATACATAAAATAGAACTCTACACAAACACACAGGATAGAGCTGTACCAAATACTGCACATGATTTTTGCTTCTGCTCTGGGCTAAGAGGTTGGATGCCTACATATTTCCTTGACTTTTAAAACAAATCTATTTTTTGTCTGTATTTGTTTCTAGACAGGCCAACTTTACACAACAACAGCATTAAAACAGCACAGGTTTTGAAAAACTGGAAAGGTTTTGCACAATATTAGGTCCATCTGTAAGTGGAAAATACATTGGTTTGTACCTTTTTTATGAACTGCTTTTCTTAAGTAGAAAAAAAAATGAAAAAGGCAAAGAAATGTGCAAAGCACAGATTTGGAAGTTTCTGCGATTCGCTGTGAAAATTTTGCACAGCCCTGTGTAATAGTAACTTTAACTTGACACAGCCCAGTTGTTCTGGTTCTTTATTTCAGGCTTCTTTATTACATGCACCTGTTTCAACTAACTCGTAGCTGTTTCTGAAACTCCTGATTGGCCTGCAGCCAGGAAGCACTGTGTGTTCCCACAGTTAATATGATCTAGGTCTTTAGAGAGTTCATGGGGATGTGTGTAATATGAAAGTCCAGACAGATAAAAGCTTTCCACTTACTTCTGCTCAACAATAGCTTTGCCTGTTTACTTCTGGTCTCGCTACCAAAAAAATTTGGGAGAGGAGGTTGTCCTTTTAAAAGGCTCCTGCATGGGCTGCACTTCAAGTTCACAATGAGTTCAAGTGAGTTTTGCACCGGTTTGGATTTCATTACAACCAGTTCATGCAACTCTGGACTAATCCTGTCTGTCCAGTTCCATAGTAAAAAATGTGGGCCTCTAATGACAACAACAAATAAAAATAACCAGCCAAATTAACAGTAAATTCATTATGCAGTTGAATGTAAACGTAGAGATGCATTTTCTATTTGTACTTTCATGTTGGTAAGATAAAGTAAAGTTTTTAGTAAGAAAATATGATATGGTCACCTTATTTCTGGGAAAATGAAGCTTTGTGCAAGAGTGCTCTGTGGCTATAAAGTAAGGAATATGGTAACAAGCTCTGTGAAGGGTTTTCCCACTGAGTTCCAAGGGACTCACTGCCCACAACTGGTTATCGTATTTTTGTTTGCAATAGCCACATGTAAAAATGTGCTTCCTTCTTTAGCAGCCATTCAGAATTTCAAAATCTCCTCAAAACCTAAAATTAGGACAAACCTGTGTTAAATTCCTTATTAAACTTTCATCACACAATTTCATTTTTAACAGAAAAACATGAATCTGTTTCACCACTTCCCAGAACATTTGTTTTTTCTCCAAAAGGGTACAAAGGGCATATATTTTCATGTGTCTCAGGAATATTTTTCAGAAAACTCAACCCATTAGAAAGTAGCTGTGCACAATTAATGTTATTTTTGGAGGATTTGTTCTTTGATATCTATAGAGATATCAAACAAAAGGAGCAGACAGACTTTAACTGTAGGCATGAAGGGAAGCACTTAACAGGGTATTTTTCCATTCTGCAGCACTGTGGTTGCATGAAAGCAAAATGTGATACTCGATGAGATCAGAAAATCAGAACCTGAATCAATAACACTGCAGTTGTTTTGGGGAGGGTCAGTTTAAAGAAACAGCAGCAAATTGTGATTTAATGGAGTTGAAGGAGAAACACTGCATTGTAGTTGTTAGGAGAGTTTATTTCAATATTATTTAGCATACTTTGCTAATCATTTTGAAGAAAAGTTAGACTTTAAGTGTAAATGGCAAAAGATTTATATACACTATAAAACACCTAGGAAAAAAATAGATTAGTCTATGAAGTGAATTTGCTTACTGAATTTTACAATGAGCAATGAACACAGTCAAAAAGAAAAAAAAAGGAGAGGGAAAGGAAAAGAGTAAAAATTTTGAGAAGTGAAAATTAATTTTATTTTTGCATTGAAAACCTAATTATCTAATTCTTTGACTAGCTCTATGCAGAAATCAGGCTAGTGGAAAAAGCTATATTTTGAAGTGCACAGGC
The DNA here is from genome assembly GCF_012275295.1 of Melopsittacus undulatus. NCBI lineage: Eukaryota > Metazoa > Chordata > Aves > Psittaciformes > Psittaculidae > Melopsittacus > Melopsittacus undulatus. Next base: position 43,805,049 of record NC_047528.1, read on the forward strand.
AATCAACCTGAGATATGTCTGCCCAGACTGCTGGAAACATTTCATTCACTCAGGGTATAAACGGCCTTTGACAGAAGCCGGGTGCCTCCTCCAGCAGCATGTCCCACTCCTTGTTGTAGGTTACCCTCTGCTAGCCAAGCTGGCAGAACAGAGTTTGCTTTGCTTCCTGTTCTGGTCACAGTTTACAGTGTTTTAAACTGGAAGGTGGGTTTAATATTAAGATGCTGAGAAGTGGAGTGACTGTGGTGTCCTATTTTGCCAGCACTGGCTGCAGAAGACCAATAACAAACAGCTTCAGGGCAGAGCACCTTTTCAGTGAGTCACTGCTGTCAGAGGATTGGTAAGACCAGCCAAACCAGACAGAGGACTACTACTGGTGGTGAGTGGTTTCTGCCCAAGATTTGCTGAGATTCTGGGACCTTAACCTCCATTTCAGTCTGTGGGCAGCAATATATGCAAAGGACAGAATTTTCTGCTCCATCCCTCTCCCTGTCAGCTATCTTTCTGTGTGATCTTTTCTCATTTTGTTACTTTCTGCCCTATCTAAATGTACTAATCCTTCGTCCCACAGTCTCCATGTCCATTTAGTTCCAGTATTGACCCACCCATCCCACAGCCATGTATTCATTTTTCTTTCTGTTTTTGGTTGGTTGGTTAGGTTTTTGCTTGGTTGCTGGTTTTTTACTTATTTGTTTAGTTTGTTTTGTTCCCAATACATTTCCATTTTTCTCCAACCAGAGCTTCTTTTGTCAACTCATCCTGATTCTCATAAGCATTTGAGGATCTCATGACACCTCTGGCTCATATTTTTCTCACTTTTCTTCCTGATCCCCCTGTCACATTGACCTTTGTGTGTACGTTAGTGTCATTGTCTTGCCTCTGTCTTTGCCACACCTTTCACACAGTCAGTCCCAGAACTTCTTAAAACCATCTTTGCACTTCCATCTCTTTTTGCAGTCTGTCATCAGTCTCTTACCTGATTATTGGGTCTGAATAACCACATTTCTTTCCTCAGTTTCCAGTTCTAATCTCTCCTCAATTATCCTGTTTCCACCACCAAGGATAACTCTTCCCATCTATTTCTCCATTTTCTATTGCAATATCCTTTCTGACATCTAAATTTTTACTATTCTTCTACCCACACATTATTTGGGCACCAGCAAATGAGTCTTTTTGTTTTTGTCTTTAATGTCCTGGAATAACTAAAAGTAGCTATTTCAGGGAAATGCAGAAGCCCTGAAGGCTGAGAAGCCTTGAAATGAAGATTGGGTATTCTGACAGTCTACTTGGATCCTTTGGGCATAGAAACAGTAAAGAAATAAGATTGTTATTTATGTACATATGCAATACACTCAACACCAGCAGCTGTGGGTGGATAAGACATAATTTATCTGCTGAATTCTGGCAGTATATATAAGGCAAATGTAAACAAACTTCTTTTAGTTTTTTAATTTGATCACATTTTAGAAGGATCCAGGTTTTGGTGATTTGTTTCAATCCACAGCTACTTCAGATTTCCCAAAACTATTTTTTTTCCCTTGAATATATATTTAGTAATTGATTATATGTCAGTGCACCCTGGCAACATCCTGGGGTGCATCAAACACAGCATAACCAGCTTCATGGTTAACAGAGGTGATTGTCCTGCTGTATTCAGCACTGCTGCAGCATCACCTTGAGTACTGTGTGCAGTTCTGCCCCTCACTTTAAGATGGATATGAAGGTCCTTGAATGCACCCAGAGGAGGGCAACAAAGCTGGTGAAAGGAATGTCCTGAGAAAAGTAGCTAACTACTTTGGGTTTGTCTAGTTTGGAGAAAAAGAGGCTGAGGGGTGACCTCATTTCTCCCTACACCTTCCTGAGGAGGGGATGGAGGGAAGAAGGCACTGCTTGCTTCTTCCTATGTGATGGGATGTGTGGTAATAGTGCAAAGATGCACCAGGGGAGGTTCAGACTCGACATGAAGAAGTTTTGCTGAGACCAAACAGGCTTCACAGGGAGGCAGTCAATGCCCAAAGCCTATCAGTTTTTAAGACATTGTTTAGAATAAATAAGTAAATGGATTAAAATAATAATGCACTTTCTGGAGAAATAAACCATCATTAAAACTTTCAAGTTTCTATGCTTCCAGAAGAGTTGATAGCTTCGCAGTAGGCAGTATATGAGCACAGTATGCAGCATATGAGCACAGTATGCAATGTCTATTTTCATTCTTATAAATGTAAGTCAAAAAAAAAAAGAAGGGTTGATAGGATGAAATATTATAATGAAAGAGCTTAGGAAAAAGAATATGACATACTGCTGAATAGATTACTAGTGTGTAAATTCACGTAATGCTAGGTGACTGAAAACTGTTGCTGCCAATTGTAAAGCATTTCTGTGGTTCGAGTTACTGCTTCAGTATGGGGTGGTGGCATGGTTGTTCAGGATACTGGTTTTGGCTATGAGTTTTTGTATATGGGTGATTTGGGGTTTTTTATCTAGTAGTAGTTTAAGGTAAAATAAAACAGAAATATTTTTATTAAGAGGAACTAGTTAACACTGGACTTCCCTTACATTTTTTTCCCCTAAAAAGGGTCTTCCAGAGTCAAGCTCTTTCTTACCTGTCTCCTTTCTGGCCTCTTGACTCATGCATTCCTGGGAGTACAGGCAAAGAGGGAAGGATGATCTCACATAAAATTCTCAGTGATCCTGGGGCACAACTCTGTTCAAACACCCCTGGTTGCAGATGTTTTCTCTTGGACAGTTATTCAAATCACTGGATATTACATATGTACTTGTTCCTTCATTTATGTTTAAGAATTGTTCTGTATTGTGGCTGCAAAAAGTTGCCCAAATATAGCCTCAGAATAAACTACTGTCTTCCAGGGTGATAGGAAGGTCTTGAGACACACTCTTGTTCTTGACTCTTGCTCAGTCTTCTCTACCAGCTCTTGTGAATACCTCATTTATGGTCATTAGTCTGCAGATGCTAAGGTGCCTAATTCACTGCTATAATTTCCATTCTGTTTCCTGTGTGATTAAGTTTTGGGCTCACAGTGTTCAGGGTCCCTTACTGGACTGCAGCTGTGCTTCAAGGAAGTGAACAAGGAAAAAAATATAAACACAGCTTCTACAGATTCTCAGTCTATAGATAATGTATTACACCTTATCCTTATACAGTTCAGCTTTCTCTTGCACTGGTAACAGTTTACAAATAATGTGCAATTAAGCCTTCCTCTTGCCTACTTCTAAGCAATAAATTTGCATAAGCTTTCAGGTTTTTTCAAGTAGAAAAATACCATAAGCAAGTTTTGTTAAAAACTACAAGGTGCACTGACCATTCTGTTTGTGCAAACTTAGAATGTTATGTAGTAGAGAAAATCAGAAACAATACACCTTCTTCTGTTTCCAACCTTCTGACATGCTCAGGGATCTCAGTGACATGGAGTATACATAATTAATCAACAACCACTCTCTGAGTACACTTTCAGCGTGTTTGCCGATGGAAGTCTGCAACCTACTACTAAGCAATTTCTCATGGCAAGGTCAGGGATCAAATAACAGGGGGCTTAAATGATCCAGCAGGCAGATTAGATAAAAAATGGAAGACTTGCCCAAAAAAGATGTTACCTTTTCTCTCTGCATCTCTAGGTTTGTTGATAGAGCAGCTTCTTATTTTGTGAAGAAAGGCTAATAAAGACAGTATGATGAAATCTTTGGTGAGATAAACATCTTTAGGGCAGAGCTCTATCTGCAAAAATATCCTATTTTATTTAAAGGCAATACACTGATTTTTCATATATCTGATGATTTGGTGATGGTTTTGTTTCCTTTTAAACAGATGTAATCTTTTTTGCTATCAAAGCCTTAGAAAATGAAAGTTCTGAGCTGATATCCATATTATAAAGGATATTCATTGAGATTTAAAGTGCCTTCAGTCTAACATCATGTCTTTAACAGTGGCTGGCAGATGGGACTTTTTGTGATCTTCTATGAGCTCTTTCACCAGTCAGTCCAGGTATGCAGTTCTCGCAGCTCCAACCTACCTTAGAAGTTGGTAGGAGGATGTGCTCTCTTCACCACAGCCCCTGGAGAACCCACACTGGAGCAGCAGAAAAATTTAAGAGGGAAGGAGCAAAAAGAGAAACTGCTACATATCGACCATACCCACCTGCATCCTGAGCCCCATGACACTCAGGGTACGAGGATGAGTCGTGAGTGAACTGACAAAGTGAACTTTGCTGAGTCTGAGAGAGTGGAAGAGGAGTGATGTTTTAATCATAGAATCAGAGAAACAGTTAAGTTGGAAAAGACCTTTAAGATCAAGTCCAACCATTAACCTAGCACTGCCAAGTCTACCACTAAACCATGTCCCTAAATCTACAAGTCTTTTAAATACATCCAGGGATGGAGACACAACCAATTCCCTGGGCAGCTTGTTCCAATGTTTGACAATCCTTTTCCAGTCTAAACCTCCCCAGGCACAACTCGTCCATTTCCTCTTGTCCTATTATGTTTCCTCTTGTCCTATTATGTGTTATATGGGAGGAGAGACCAACAACCAACTCACTGCAACTTCCTTTGTCTTTATTTCTCAGTCTATAAATCGATTTTTGTTGGACCTTGCCACTACATGGCCTGTGGACAGTTGAGATAGCCCTCTCAGTAAAGAAAGATAAAAGATAGTTCTCAGTTCCCTGGGAAGATGGTGCAATGATCTGACGCTGATCTGTTCAGCTGGAAAGAAAAGAGCATTGTAAAGGCAGTCTTGCCATAATGAAGTCCGAGCTGGAGGACACACTATGCAACCCTGAGTCAAAACTTCTGACACTTTCTATGAGGTCTGTATTTTCTCCACTGAGTTCACTTACACATTCAGGCACTGGCCTGGAGCAATGAAAGTCCTATGTATGAGTGGAGAATTAATAGGAACAGTGCTTAGTAAAGATCATTTAGGGGAGGAAGTATAAGGGAACAGGACAACATAAAGTAATAGGATTCCCTTTCTGCAGTTAAGGGATTTCCTGATACAGAGGACAAGGCAGAAAAGCATCTGTCCTCCATGACTTTGTTTAATTATTGCATCCAACTGCACATTTGCCTCCTTGTCTTCCTGTGGCAACAAATTTCAGCAATGTGATATCTTTTTTTTAAAAAAAAAAAGGAAAAAAATAAAGAAAATAAAAACTAAAACCTTGAATTTCTTTTAATTTTCTGGCTGCTGTATTTATTGTTTGTCTCAGATTCATTACAGAAAACAATACATAATTGATATCTGTATATTTTCTCTATAACTTTTATGATTTTAGAAGCATGTATCAGTCATCTCTGTTGTAAATTGAACAGCCTACTCAATTTAATCTCTGTTTAGATGAAAGCTATTCTATATCTCTAATTATCCTTGCTATTCTTTTCTATTCTTTGTCTAGCTTCACTATGCCGTTTTTGAAGCAGGTGACCAGAATTAGAAAAAATATCCAGACAGGGCTATGATGTTGATTTATACATAACATAAGGATGTTTTTGCTTTGGTTTGTTTGTTATGGTTTTTAATTTTTTTCCTAGGATTTTCTGTCATTAAAGTTGCATTTCTATAACTGCTTACTATTTAACTATTTTTCTTTCAACTATATATTATAATCCAGGAAAGACACACTGGAGTCGTTACAGATAGTTTAAAGTGTATGTTTATTTAAGTTTATTTTTCTCCTACTTTTTTTCTGCTTCTTCAGATTGAATTTTACCTCCTGTTTTGTTACCAGGCACCCCATTACTGTGTGATCTTGCTACATTTCTACTCAGTCAGCTTTGACTGTTAAAAACAGTTTTGTGCCATTGACAGGCTCTGTCATCTGAGCATTCTCCCACTTTTTGTGTCAATAATGAATATATTGAACACAACACATCACTCAGGGCCCAACTAGCAGCCTTCAATGGTTGTGAAAGCTGATCATATATTTACATCAAGTGTCTCCAAGTTTCTAAGTGGTTAGATATCTATCTAATAGAGGTCTGACTCATGTGAAAGGTCTTTCAAATTTCTCATCTTCAGTTTCCTAAATACTTTGGAGGTTTCTCACCTTTTGCTGGCAATGTTGACAGTCTCAGAAGCATTTTCTCTGTCCTTAATCATGTGCATATTATTTTTATGATGAACACTGCTTTCACGACACTCTCAAGCAGGAAACCCCAGAAGGTATTCTGGTGACATAAGCAGCAATCTCCTTCTGTAGCTTGCCAAAAGTCTAAAGAAGAGAAGAAATCTAAAAATTGTAATGCACATATATGGATGTGCATGTTTATTTTTAGCTGGCTGGATTTTTATTTTGAAAACACATGGCGTTTCCTTTTCAGGCAATTAGTTAGTTGACTGGGATAACTGTGTCCTCACATCCCACAAGAGAGTCCACCATTCTTTCTCTTTACATGTGTGAAAACAATGGAAAAGCAATATACTTTAAGTTCTTCACTGGGGACAGCTTTATTCTGTAGTGCAGGCAGTATACTAGAAACAGAAGAAAAGGGCATTCGTTAGTGGCTGGACTACATCTAAGCAAATTATAGTTACTTTTTTCAAGATACTGCAGCTTTAGCATATCATTGAACTTTGAGTCTCTAATTTGTGGAAGCTGGCATAAGACCCCAGGACTTGTGGCATTCACCCCTCACAGAACTGGGCTCATAACTATTAGTGAAAGATTTATGTTTGAACATTTAAAATTAAAGGCTCTGTCTTCCCAGAAAATTATCAGAGTAAACTGTATTCTTCCCAGAATACACATATTGTAGATACAGACCTTCCTGAAAGAAAATATTCTACAATAATTACTACCAAAAGTGTAATTCTGTGCTTTCTTGGAACAAGAGAATGCTGGAAAGAAACCAAGTTATTTATTTAGATATTTTACATGCACAGCAAGACTGCATGTTTTGTTTATTTTAAATAAATATCTTTTTATTCATGTTGGGCACTGACTTGTGAGAAGGTAAGAACCTTCACTGCCATTTATAAATTAATGAAGCTTGGGGCTGCTCAGCAATCTGCAGATTTGGATTCCAGTTATATAGGGTATTACATAGCCAGCTACTGAGCTGAAAAGACTTGTTTAGCTGAAAGACTGAGCTGAAAGAAAAGACTTGTTTAGAGTATGCCAAAGAGGTAAAATGAGGAGAGGCTTTTGGGAAGAGATTACAGATGGGTATAATTAGGTGAAATATCAGGAAAACACTTTCTGATCGTGAGGATTATTAACCTACAGAACAGTGCCTCAAGGGAACCATTTCAGAGGCAAAGGAGTCTACAAGCTGAAATATAAGCCTTAGTCTTTGTCTTCCCTATGATTCATATTCCTTACCCTTTTCTAATGTCTTCTTTGCAGAAAGTATATTTTCTATTTAAAATATATTCTATATATGTGTGTGTATATATACATAAAAGTGTATTTATGTATGGATGGATGTATTTATTTATGGGGTGAGGGTGTCTCCCCTACTTGTCCTTCACTCTTTCAATACACGTAGTAGCTACATCAGTTTTGCTCACTGTGCCTAGGACAAGGTCAGTGTTGCTTGAACCTGATCATGCAAACATTTACTCATATAACTTACCTTACTCTAAGACCTAGCCCAATTACTCCATGTTGAAATCAGCAGAGTGTATGGAAGTAATGACTTCCGTGGCAGTCACTGTTTAGAACACTGGACCTCAATATTGCATTTCATAATAGTAAATTAAGGAATTTGAGAACTCAGAACTGCAGTCATCCATACAGTTGCATTGCAGAACTTTTCCAGTCATGATTTTGTCCTGTGACAACTAACATTCTCCAACATGACTTCTTAGCCTAGTTTGAGATTTAGCAAGCTCCCAGTAGGTGAGGGACTGAGTTTTAGAGAGCAAGAGAGCTTAATAATAGTATAGCTGTGTGCTATTCCATGTGTCCTCAGAGTCAGAAAATTATTTTGGTACTTCCAATTTATTGAGTTAGACTTTAATTTTCAAAAAACATGTAATCAATTAGATTCCATAGCTTCTTAGTATACATAAATGTTTATTTGTTATCTGTTGTCTCAAAGATGTTTTGTTTTCTTGGTACTACTGGAAGTAGTACTTGGGGAAAAGATTACTCCACTAAATCCTGTCACTTTCTTCAATACTATGTATATTTTCAGGGTGGGACCTTTTTACAATGATGATCTGTTTTCCATAATCCATTTGACGAGCTACAAAACTAAGTTTGTGTGTAAGACCAGACCATAAGATTGTGCATTAATGCACTAAGAAACCTCAAATGAAGTACATATGACAAAACATGTAATGAATCTGGGTACAAGCAGTTACAAAAGAAATGCAGCAACTTTCCTTTTTCCTTTTCCTTAATTATGTCAATTATGTTGTTTTATTTTCAGCTTAATTTCTTTAACATTTTTAACTAGTTTTACTTCTTTGGGTAATTCAGGGCTCAGTGCCAGTTCCCACCATTTGATTACTGTCAATGTATCCTGACAATTGCCAGTGCCTGCACAGATTGTCAAAGACACATGTTAATGTTGATTTGTATCAAAGTGGGGGTACACAGGAAAGATTTTATATATTTTTTTCCACCCCTTGTATCATTCTGAGTCTTGTCACTCTCCTCCATTCTTTTACAGAGGTAAAACCATTCTTCCATGTTTTTCCTCCCCTTTCTAGGAGTTTTGTCCACTGTTTTCTCTTTGCCATCACCCATATCCTGAAGACATGAAAGTGAAAATAATTTCTTGCATGGCAGGATTTGTATTCTTTACATTTAACATTTTAAATTTAAGACATCTAATGTGAGGATTACATAATAAAATGCAGATATACAAGACAAAATAGTTGTAAAACCTTCATTTACATATTTCTTTCACATGGTACCTTTTATTTTAGAGAAGATATCTAAAGCAGGTCAGATTAATTGAGTCCAAAAAGTATTTACATCTCTCTTCATTGTGAATGTCCGCAGCTGGGCTTACATGATTCTTGCCTGTTATTTACAAAACTCATTCAAACATCTGTTTTCTGTGGTAAAACAATACCTGAGTGAAGCATTCTTGTCTACCTTTGATACTTACCAGGATGAGAAAAGTTGCCCCATTGGGATACTTGTTTCTCTCTGCTGACTGTCAATGAAGCTTTGACAATCAACCAAGCTGATTAAAGTTAGTGGAGATCCTGCTTAATACACCTGAGATTCTCAATCCTGTGTCCAGGATGCAGTGTTCACTTTTTCCTGGGAAGAGAGAGCAAACTCCAGAGAGGAGTTGTAGCCCTCCAATTTTTGCACTTGATTGTTGCTCTGAAAACATGCACTTATGCTAGCAGCAATGAGCTAACGGCCTGTTGTGCTAATCCATCTGACCTCTTTAACTGGAGCAATGAGGTCCTCTTGAATCTATACCTGCTTCAAGCCCACTAGCTGTGTTACAAAAAAACATTAAATCTTGAGTTAAATATGTTGTATATTGCAAGTGTTCATGAGTGTTCATGAGGGTTCACATTAAATATTTTAAGGGTATCTCTGGTCAACCTTTTGCTTTCATACAGTGCTTCAATGCCAGACTGAAAATCACTCCTTTGTACAAGTGACCTTATTAAATCTCTAGCAATAATGCACATCTTCTGATTCTTCTTTCCCTAGTATTTGTTTTGTCAGTGCAAGTTCCCTCCAATGCAATAACACGTTCTTCAGGTGTGGGTACTTGATCTGGACTCAATGTTGCATTAATAGCTGTACCAGAGGTAATGTGATCCCTTTACACCTACTTCATATTTCCTTGCTCATAAATCCTGGAATCATTTTAGGTCTTTTTAGTCACAGAATAACTGCACTAGCTTAATGGGAGCATTTTTATTTTTTTATCCTGTCATGGTCTTTTCATAGATTACAGTGACTAAAATAGTTCGTCATCCTTAAAGTGTGCCCTGAGTTGTTTGTCCTTACTTTTAAAAATGTGTATTCTTTCTATTATCAGTTGGTGCAGGTGACTCTTTCAGTGGACTGTATTGACATTTACCATTCTGCTGGTTTTGTTTTGGGTTGATTTTTTTGTCAGCCACAATCTTCATTAACAATCATTTTACTCTTTCTTACAAATTATTATCATAATATTTTGTGCTATATTGTAAAGAGCCAGTTTCAGTGGAACCTCATTTAAAAAAAAAAGTCACTGATGATTTTTCATTACATTTGCATTTAATTGTGGAAGAAATGATGGGAAGAATTTCTTTTTCTCAGGAAATTTCTATTTTGGTTTTTTTTTTCAAACAATCACTTCAGAAAATATCAGACTGCATAAATTAAATTATACATAACTCATGTTAATAGAACAAGTTACATAAGAATCTTTCTTGCTGCATTTGCTATGCCGGTTTTATCTATAATTTGGCATATAAAAGAAAAAACTGAACAACAAAAGCACAGAGCAAACTCATTTTCATAACTTGATGAAGTCAGCTCATAGTTGGTATGTGATTTAGGATGCCTGGATCTCAGGTAACTTTTCTGCAGTAGCTTCTATAATAAAACCAGACTAAAACTATGTGGCAGTTAAAGAACAGACGTGCCAACATACAGATGTTCATAATGGGGGAAAGAGTCACGGCAACCAAATAAACTCATCTTGGGAAAACTGAGACAGTCCAAAAATATTTTTCAACATACCCCAAGGCCCTGCCACTAACTATTTTGTTTACAAGAATACTAGCACTTTCCTGACATCGCTGCATTTTCCCACACAATTATGCTGACTTTGTAGCATTCAGTTGCAAATGCATATTTAGATATTCTTAATATTGTATTATTATTATTATTATTGTTATTATGCAGGTAAATATAGCTGAATTTATAGATATAAAATGACATGTAGAGGAAAATATTTTTTTATATATATATAAAACTGCAGTTAGAAGTAAGAGCTGAACTTCAAACTTCACAGAGATTGCTAGCTGTAAAACTTGGCAGAGTATCCATAATGCTATCAATCTACTTGCTGCTGCAGATGCAAGCTTGTGTGTGAATTTTGAATTAAAAATCTGGCCCCTTTCTTCATTCCTTGAATAATTTCTCTCTGTTCTCTTCCTTTCAGAATATGTAGACAGAGTATATACTGCATACCAGAACTTGTACTATATCCACATTCCTTTTAAATGGATGCTACATTTCTCTAACTGTACCCAGAAACAAATTTATCTTTTTTCTTTTATTTTTATTTGCTGCCAAGTTTGATCTAGATATTTTGAAGCATTCAAAAAATAAAATTACCAGTTTTAGTGTTCATAATATAATTCTTCAAGAATGCAAACAAAACAACACAGAAAATGGGTCCCATAAACAGAACATTAAAAAACATAACCTCTTGCTGGAAACTCACATGAATGATTCATTTGGAACATACTAGGGATTTTCACAGTTTAAATACCATGGTTTTAGTTTAAACTTTGAGTAAGGAAGGAATGGCAGTGATGCCAAACTTGACTACAAAAGATGTGTTCTTCATGGAGCAATAATTATTCACATTTACTATCTCCCTTCTCAAAAGAGAAAAAAAAAAAAGAAAAAAAATCCTACCAAAAAAAAAAAAAAAAGAAAAAAGAGCCTTGTGAGAAGTCCAAGGCAAAATGCCAAAGACAGCATTCAAAATTAGAGTTAGTTAAAATGAGAGGGACTGGATTTGTACAAGTAGAGACTTAGCAGCATGACAGGTCACCCTACAGGCACATGTGCTGCCTTTTTTCTTTTTTTTTTTTTTTTTTCCCCTAAATATAAAAAAGAAATAAGGAAAGAAATTATGGTTTTGTGGGTTGAGTATTGACCTGGGTTTGGTTCCTGTTCTGCTTCCAGTCTTACTTTGAAGAAATCACTGAGGGTCAAACCACATTTGATGTTAATGCAGCACAGTCAATAAAGTCATGCTGCTTTAATCCTTCTGAAAATCCTGTTGGTAATATTTCTGAGCCTCAGTTCCTTACTCATGACATTATGGCTAATACTATTTCCTTTCTCCTGCCCTTTGTCAAGCTTGCCTATTTATGCAAGAAAAAGAAGCCCCCTGTATACTTAATTGTCTTAATGAATGCCTGTTAACACAGAAAGCTCTGAGCACTCTCCTATCCACGCAGTAAAGTGAAGGAGGGTACTTAAGGACACAGGACAGTTTATGCCCCTATTTCTAATGCTGCTGGAAAGCTGTTCTTTCTGTGTTTTTGCTGTTGCTGGGAGTGCTTAGGCTAGCATATGTGAAGTAATGCACTAAAGCTTCACTATCAATTGAGCAGATACAGCCTAAATCCAAAAAGGCATGGGAGCTTTGTAGGCGTTTTCTTTCTTTCTTTCACAATTTCCAATTTTGAGGGTGATTTGAGGTACCTTGATTGCTCCTTGGCCTCTACAGGGCCAAATTCAGGTTTATAGATAACCACTCTGCAGTTCTGGAAGTTTGTTTCTCCAGTTACATTGTGAGTCAGCATCAGGATTTTGTCATTGCTTTTCTTCACTGAAATACAGACTGGTGATACACAAACAAAATTATTCAGTGTGAAATTTCTACTGTTTTAGTACTTCTAATTTCTTGATACACCAAGGGAACAGTCTCATCACTTTGTTAATCTTTTTTTTCCTCTGTGGCGAGGAAGCAGATATGCAAAGGCAATGGAAATGATGAGTTTCATTCAGAGAGTTTTATTAATGTATCTCACTTCAAGGAAAATAAATATTACTCTCACTATACAGAAACGATGAAGACTAAAGGTGTAGAAATGTGTGCAGGGAACTCACATAGGACCTGAGTTATTCTTCCTTAGGTAAAATCCTTTGCAGCTTTTATAAAATGCAGAAGAACAGAGAGACTGCTTCTTCAGATCCAATCGCATTGGATATCAGAAAATTATCTTTTCAAAAGAAAAGATTTAACAGTAGCACATCTGTTTCATTTTGGTTTGTGTTTTAAATTGTTTGCTTGTTTGTTTTAATGCAATTACTTAGAAGTTCCTCACCTACAGAAGGAAGTGATACTTAAACTTAGTTTTCTACCATGAGACAAATAAACATATAGAGAAAAGCAGATCTCTGTTCTTTAGAAAAACTATAGACTGTACTGCACCACAATAGTCAGCTGTACCAGTAATTTTGACATTCCTTTGCAAATTAGCCAGGCTTTGTGAGTACAGGTCTACTTTACTGCACAGGGGGGCTTTCAGCTCTTGGAATCTGGCAGGGGTTCAAGATCAAAGTGTTGCTTTGAACCCACTTGTTAACCATGCAAAATAAACACAATTCACCTTGCAATAAAAAGCATCACTGAAGAAAAAAAGGGAAAAAATGGAAAAAAGGAACATTTTAAAACCCCCCTTCAAATGCAAATTCAATACTTACACTATTGCTTCTAAATTAAAACAGAAGGAAAAAAAAAGAAATGCTGTAAAAAAATGATCCACAAGTAAAAGTCTTCTACAAACAGGGAGAAATCACTATTTTCCATGATCACAATTGCAGACAAATCTTTAAAGCACAGAGAGCATCCTGATGTTGCCATAAAAAGTTCCCTGGCTAATTATTTGCCAGCACAACTGTTCACTTCCTGTGGTGGATTTATGCTAAATCCTGTTATTAGTCTTGCTCTGCAATTGCCATTGTCTGTGACTGGAAGCAAGGCTCAAAGGCTACAGTCAGCCTTTTATTACAAAACATGTGAATGGAGATTTGACCCAACGTTCGACCACTTCCCCTTTTGGTTTTATGTAAGCTGCTGAGCCTTTCCCTATAAATCACTATGTTGAAATGAACTTTTTTTCTTACTCTTGTAACCCTGTAGTGTTTTGGCTGTTTTTCTTTTTTTTCATTTTTATAAGGAAAAAAAAGGCATTTCAGAACACTTTAATTACAAACTATCACCACAGTCTCCCACATCTTGGGACACATAAAAAACTCTTGAAATCTTAACAATAATGCAGTTCTTGAATTCTTGTTCATAAAAAGTAAGAAAATGCCCTCTCTTAGCTTTTAGTCTAAACTATAATTTTAAAATTGATTTATTAACATAGAAAACTTAAAACTATTTACTGTTTAAATGAAAGATTTCCCATCATATGCACAATGATGATGTATTTCTCTGAAGTATTTTATACTTTATGAATTCAGGCAAAATTTGGAGTCCTTTTTTATTGGACAATAAAAGCTTGCTAATGTAACTATATGGAGACACAGGGATGAAAATTATCTGTAAGACTGAAACATTTCTGAAAAGTTTAATCATTACAGATGGAGGACCCAGTCCTGCAGTCCACTGGAGAGTATAAAATTCTCATTAAAGTGATACAGCCAAACTCTCAGTCATGGCAAGAGGAGATTTACTTGTATCATTATGTCCAAGCTAGGAATCTGTTTTTGTTGGCACTTGAGTCACATACCTGTTGTTCTTTTTCATTTAAATTTAAATTAAATAATTTAAATTAAATAATCCCTTGGAACTAAAACTTACTATTAAAATATCATTTGTAATTTTTTTCCTCTTACCAATATAAGTTGGAATACTTGTGCTTAAACTGGTATGGCTGAAATCCTTGAAATCTCTAGCTAAATTCAGTGAGATTTGGCACTGAATGCAAGAAAAGTAAAACCAAATTTGCAAACAAGTGAAAAGAGGAAGAATGTAAAGAATTCTCAGACCAGTTCTTTTCACATTACAAGAAATCTTTCAATGATATCTAAAAGACTTTTGTACTGGTCTGAAAACCAGTTGCTAGCAAACAATAGTGCCATAGCTTTTAAAAATTGACTAGTTATAACTGTCCAGTAGAAAACCATTAATACTTGGCAGCTACGTATGTCAAAATGGAAAAAGCAGCAGGCTACAGCAGGCTACAACAACCTCCCTCCAACCCATTTCCTCTACCAGGTTTAGAGATATCCACATCTGTTGTTTAGAGAAAGTAGGAACGAGTAGTAGGCAGAATAGCTTATTTCTTTCAGATCCAAAGCCTGAAGTGCCTTGTCTATGGTTATAATAAAATCAACATCTCTATGAAGGCCACAGGATGGGCTCATCTGTATTTATTCACCCAGGTGACCATTACATCTGCCTCTAGACAGAAGACTGGTTCATATTCACTCTACAAACTGAAAACACTGGAAGCAAAGAGTTCAAACCACTAAGGTAGTGTTCATGAGGAGTTTATTAAGTTTGCTGCTACTTGGATTAACAGTTAATTTGTCATATTAATCCACTCATGCGTCCTGTAGAGGCAAATCCTGTCTTCCCTGACACAAGCCTAAAGAGCTGGGCTTTGCTCAGGATCATGCCTCAGGTAGTGGGATAGTTTGCTTGCTTGTTTTTGCCTCCAGCAAAAGCCACCTTCCAGCAAAAAGAGGAGCAGGATTTTTCCCTCTCTAGCTTATTAGTTTCAGATGTTCATATTTTGGGTTTTTATTCTTAAAAAAATAATTTTTACTTGCTTTGAGTTCTATTTTCTTTCTAAAGCATCTTTTACAGATAGTTTGTTAGTTATTTGTTAAGAAACAATGCCTGAAATAATGAATTATATTGTGTAAAGTGCTGATTTAATTTGAGGAGGATGTGTTTAAGGAGAATGTATTACATATGACCTTTCTGAGAAAGTTGCAGTTTCTTCATGTAATCTGAAGCGCCCATCATAATTTCTGTAGACTTTGTTGACATCTCCTGCTGAGCTTACAGCTGATCAGCTTCTGACTTCCTGGGAAAGAGTTCCACTAACAAGGCTGCCCCTATTCCTTCATGTTAGCAAATGCTTCTGCCTTCCAGCTGAAGACTCATCACACTGAAGACAGTGGCAACTTGCTCTATTGCTGTCAGTGGGATGAGGATCAGCATGCCTTTGTCTGTGGGAAGCTCACAGTCTGTACCTCCTTTTTCATAAGCAATCTGACAATTTGGTAAATCTGGTAAGTCTGACAAATTCACTTTGCTACTGTGTCCACCGAATTCAGAATTTATTTCCACAAAATATTAGCTTGCATATTTCAGGCAAAAAGGGGATGTCAATCCTTTGTGGAAAGTGAGATTTAGTTCCTAATTAACAATATATGTCCTGTAACTGTAATCAACTTATTAAATGCAGAATGTGCTGAATTTTAATGTGTTCAGACAGTGAGGAAAAGAAACTACTCACAAGTCAAATAATTCTACGCAGTTTATTCCTTTCTGGGATTTAGAGGTTTGTTTTGTAAGTTTAATGTGACTACTGAAAAAATAAAATGAGTTGTGATTTAGTATGAGATTATTCTGAAAATTCATCATGTTTTCACCAGTAATAAGACCACATATAATAAAAGCTATTAAAAATCAACATTTGCCCATAGTTATTACACAGTAGGTATCTCCAAATATTTTGAAAGAAATGTTGTAAAGAACCAAGTGTTAATTGTTGACAAATGTTAGGGTTTTTTATAGGAAACTTGGAAGATGGAACTTACAATGGATGTATAGAACATTTATTTTTACATTAATATTGATTCATTTTCCTATGAAAGGAAACATTACTTTTTCGATTTCTTTTACTTCTTCCCTACTTACTTTTAAATTTCATTGCAGGAAAAAAAAAAACCACAAAACCAAAAATGTAGTCATTGTAGTTCATTTGGTTTGAGGGCATAGTTATTAAAAAAAAAAATCCAAACCCAGAAAACTGTGAAGTGTCTAATTGTACTCTGGAAGTTGCAGAAGATGCAAAATATATAGATTCTTCTTTTGTTACTGGTGAGAGAACAGAAATAAATCTGCCAATAACTACTACACAGAGAAGGATGACTCAGACAGTTCTTATTCAGGTGAAGAGTGATGTTCAGTATGAGAATTTCTCTTCTAAAGATAAAGATGTTTGTCATGTTGCTGATGCACCCAGATGTGAAAAAGAAAGGTAAAAAATGTTCCACACTCTTCTCCTACATCTTGCATGGACTACTCAATTCCATCAGAAGACTACCATGTCTAAATTACCTGTGTGGGAAGGGGCCCTGTTACAAAGCCAGGAATCAGACCAGAAATATGGTTTGGACAGAGTTTAGAAGAGATTTTATGCAATGCCCTGGGGAACTATTCCTAAAATCAGAGGCAGATACTAGAGATTCCTAGAGATCCTAGATTCCTGTGGAGAAACTACCTGAAAAAGGGCAGTTTTCAGAGTATTTTCCATGTCATTTTATCTCCTGTATCTTTTTGCTAGACTGTGTCCTTCCACTCTTTACAGTCAAGTCCTTGGTATAGTTTGATGTCTTCTATGATGCTGTAGGTATAAGTAATCAGAAGCTAGCATGCCTTAATTCTTTCCTTTTGAGATTTCAAGTTCATGTTTCTTGCACTGTATTATCCACCAGGCTGATGGATCTTCAGCTGAAATTTCAATTCAATTGATCATTGATGTAGACATCCTGCTGTGTAGACATCCTCATCTTGACATCTAGAAGTCTTGGACTCCCTCTTGGTCAACAAAAAAAAAAAAAAAAAAAAAAAAACAACAAAAAAAAAGGCACTTCTAGGATGTGATTCATCTCATCCCAAAGCAGATCTTTAAAATAAGTCAGATGAATCAAGTCTTAAAACTACTTGCTTCCCTCTGCTTACTTTAAGAGGAGCCTGGGGCAGCTAATTCAAATATACATATATCAACACTTGCTTCAGTGAATGCCACTCTTGAGAAGGTGAGTTTGATGTACATTTGGACCATATTTTCAAAAGCATAGAGGGTTCAATAGCTTCTACTGCTTTCTGTATTCAATTGAGAACAATGGGAAGTGTTAAAAACTCCTTTGCATCATAAGGTATGTTTACAGTATATATTATGAGCATGCCCAAGTAAGTTTTGTCTGTGTTCCAAGCTGTAAAAAGGCACCTGACAAGGTAGCACATTGCTAAACCCCAGCCTAATTTAATTCCCAAGCTGTATGATTCCTACTAAAGCATGAAAGAAATCGACTTTATGTGTTTCAAAATAAAGATAGGATTTGATAGTTTCTCTTCATTTCTATTTTGCAACAATGTTCTAGTTCTTACTAGCTCAATTAGGATATTTACATTGTTTCATAATTGATTTAATGAGGAGGATTATTTAGATGCAATATGTTGAGACAAATAATTAACTACCGTGGGGGTTTTTGGAACAATGATTAATGATGCTGTCCTAGCTCCAAAAGTATGTTCACAATGATGCATTCATAGGGATGTGACAGGTGATAATAAATGTGTTAACATTCAACTATTGTACTCTAGTATGATCCAAGCAGGATTTCCTCTTATTACCTAGTTTACAATAAACTTTACTGCAAAACTGAAATAAGAAAGACTGTTCCAGTGATTTGTAGACTGCTGTAATTCTTGCTGTCTCGAAACCCATAATTTTATAAATTCAATTTTCCACCAAAATGAGATTTGAGCTAATGTACTTTCAGAGAACTAAAAGGAGATTTGCCCTGAAGGTCTTTAGCTGCAAGAATGGCACAATATACATTTGTTAGGCTAGCTTCAGGTGTATTTAGTTCTCCTTGTCACACAACATAGATAATTGCTAATACTGTACTCAGTGGAGCCTCTTCCTGTCTTCTGCCTAAAGTGAGTGTTTTCAAGCTTTGCTTGGGAGAATTTAAATTACAAAGGAGCTAGTGTGTTATCTGGGTTGGATCAGTGGCTCTCACTTGTCTTGAGGAAAAACTCTTAAATAGATTTGAGAATGACATGGTGAGCCAACACAAGTAAAATCTTCCCAGAAGTCATTGGTAGTTTTCTTGTTTGATTCTTGTTTCAGACCCAGAACAAAATTTTGAGTTAGATGCTGATCTGTATGGAAGGAGCTGAGAGAGGAGGATGGTTGCATCAGCTAGGGAGTACAGAAAGTATGGAGAATAAAATACAGATACAGAGACATTTATTTAATATCCAGTTGCTGTAAACACGGGGCTGACTCTGTTGTCTGGTAAGTGTTACATTGATTAATAAAGTATAAGGTTTGTGAAACTTCAAACTGTTAATAATATTCCTTAGAAATACAAAAAATGTTTTTGTTGATTAGTATGTAATGATTTTTCTAGGTCTGTGTAGATTTGGTTTTCACATTAAAACTCATTTTCCCTTTCCATTTATTAACATATCTACACACTATTTAATTATATATACTCACAGAAACTTTGTGCATATTTGGGGAGCAGGCTCAGGGCCCAGCTTTTTAAAGAATGTACAATACCCATGTGACTGCAGTTGAATTGTATAATAATGCCTATATACTTTAAAGACTTGCACCGTAGCCAAAACATGTCTGCTTGCATTCCTCATTTCACTTAAGTGGCTTTTCTTATGAAAAGGTTTTGTTTGTATTCCTGCAGTTGGTAAAAAAGGAGCTGCATGACAAAAAAAAAAAAAAAATCCCCTAAAACGCAGTGGAAAAGGTCCTAAAAAGCCCACTGCCACCTGTTTTAGTCCAGATATTAAACTAAAGTTTAAAATACTTTAAAAGCCTCTAGAATTTAACATCACCAGGTCACAGCTCAGGATCTTGTGATTCTGAGGGGGAAAGGCCCTTTGTGCAAACAAGGGGACTCCAGAAAAGTAACTGCAGAGACTAACCATTTAAAGAACAAACTTGCAAAAAATGACACTTTATGTCTTCATTCAGGAATTCTGTATACCCAAACTGAAGCAGTATCGTCTGCCACAATTTACTTGGTTTATTTACTTGCTACTGTAAAATTCCTGCTGCAGTTCTTGTTGGATTTCCTCAGGAATGTAGAGTTCAAATATACTGGAGGAGCATAAATGCAGTCTTAAGTAACTTCAGTCAGTTTGCTCAGTATTTTCTAAAGCAACTGTAGTCAGTTCATTTTTTTTTTCCTGTAACTCTAAAACCTGCTGAATTCATTTTAGCTTTGTTAAATTTTTGCATTCCTCTCTGAAATCTCACATACACATCACAATCACTGTAAATGTTTTCACATAGAAATTGAAGATGTAAATGAAGTACTGAGGTTGCTGTCTGGTTTTAGTTACAATGTCTGTTTGTTGACATCTCACATGAAGGCCTGCTGTGTCTCTGGCTCTGTCTACTTCATTTCCCCTCTAATTAGGCTTTGCCCTCAATTAAGTTAATGATGCAACTTTTCCTATAGATCATTTGCCCCTTCAATCAATTAGTGGAATATGAAGGGTGCATCCCTCTTTGGCTTTGGATTTGCTTGCCTCAGGGCAGACTGTTCAGTTCACAGAAGCACTTAGGCAAAGCAAGCTGTTTGCTCTGAAATATGTAACCTGACTAAATTAGGGCTCACAGAAGTAGGATCTTGATTTAAAAAAAACAAACAAACAAAAAAAAAAAACAAAAAACAACAACAACAAAACAAACCAGAACCAAACAAACAGAAAACCTCAATTATTTCTATGACAGCTTAGAAATAGCTACAGCAACCTGGAACAGCAGAGGAATTACAGAAATGCAGCAGGTATTACATGGCAAACATTTTGTTGAGCTCATGCAATCATGGCTAAAAGCAGAGCAAGACTAAGCAGTGACTCTCCACATGCACTTTTTTATATATTCCTGCCTTTCTTATGTCCCATCACAGGTTCTTGTTATCTTCCCTTTTCTGAGTCCTCTTTGACCTCCTCCAAAAATGAAACAGCTCATTTGGCCCAACTTACCTCTGCAGAAAGCAGTCCCCAATGTCCTGAACTTCTACCTGCCATTCAGCTGTGACCTGGGATTGTGACCACTTACACATCCCATTGGATTTCCTGAGGTCACTATTAGTTCATCCTGGGTATGGTGTGATCCCATCTTGCTATCCCAACACAGTTGTGGTCTCATTGCTCATAACTGCTTTTTTTGCTTAGCCATACAGTGAGCCTTCAAACACAGCCCATCTCATGTTTTTTTCCTTCAGATTCATATTTCTCTAAATCCTACCAAAAAAAAAAAATAGTCTCTGCACTGATACTTTTCCGATCATTACTCCACCATTTATTTCCTTGCTTTCCCACCTCGTTTCTCCTCTTTCCTTCTCCCTGCCTTATTTGTCTGAAACATTACTGTGAAGTAATTGTACATATTATTTAACAATACTTACCATTTCTACTAATCTATCTTCTGCCCCGTATCTCATTTCTAAATCTCCTCTTTCCTCTTGAAGAAAAATCAAGCCTTGCATCCCCTACATTGATGTTTATATGATATATATCAGCTCTTATTTCTTCTTATTCCCAGTCTATTTGCTTCATAGACTTAGCATTGGTGATAAAAGAAGGTGTGATTTTTACTTTCAGGTAACTAGCAAGCCAGAGATGTCCTGAGGTGAAAACAAAGTAAAGATCAAAGCCTGTTAGTTTTACCACCAGGTAAACTTGCTGAGGTCAGCCTTACACCTTGGCCAGGGGCTGACCTCAGTAAGTTTACCTGGTGGTAAAATGACAGAGCTTGCTCTTCACTGTGTTTTTACACAGGAATCCACTGTGCCTTTTAATTATTTGGGGTAAAAGAATTAGCTCTTTTCATTAGGCAAGGGAAGCCCTTCCCTCTTTCACTTTTTCTTTCCCATGTCTCTTATACTGCATATGACAACATTCTCCTTATTCATAAAGAACTCTTTTATTTATAAATAATCCTCTTTCTAAACATGGGTAACTCATTTTTCCTAACTAGCCTTAGCTTCTTTTCTCAGCTGTTGACTTCCAGTTTGTTTGGATTCATTGCCTAGTTTAGAAGACATAATCTTTGGGTGAAATTTTATGCCTTGGCCTGTGCTTGTTCACACCTGTGCATGTAATACCCTTCATGTACAAATGGTCCTCAGGCAAAGGAGAAAAGCAACCCTTACTCAATAGCCTCCCCTCCTTCTAGCACTACCTAAAATAAGATGTTAACATTAATACCTGCTATAAGATATTTCTTTTTATAGCAAATCCAAGAACTTTCATTTACAGTAGGAACGTGGCATATGTGCACTGAAGAAAATTCAAATACCAAGATCATAGGGGTCATTAAGGCAGCTCTTCTGAGGCAAACCTGGCAGCAATAGGGAAGTCTCTTATTCTGGGGATGCTGGGGCCCATCCTGACCAGAACTTTATAACCCTGAGAAAAATCTTCCTGATTTCACCCTTGTGCTAAGCGTCAGCAATACATATACTAGCACAGAAGCCAGCAGTGTAGTACGCCAGAGCAGGAAACACCCTCCACCTGTCTAACAGCCCTTAGCAGGATGCCCCATCAGCTAAAAAAAATATTAGTACTTCCACTGGACAGATTCAAAGTCATGTTTTATGCTTGATTGTATAGCCTTAACATGAAGAAAGAACCTCAGGCTGAATTTCAGAGCAATAAACCAAAGAAGCAGTTCTACAGTATCCGCATTATCCAGCGTCCGTCACACCTCAGACCTTGGATTTCCCTGGGGATATATGTGTCTTGTAACATACATGTAACTTGTCTGAGGTCAGAAGTCAGGTTGTTATCATCACAAGAAAGAGCCCAGAACATCTTGTTGCATGCCTATATCCAATCCCCCATGTAAATCCATATGTAAATGCTTTTTCAAATACAGTAACCAATATCTTAATTGACTTCAATTCAGAAATGTGATTGAACTAGGCTTTTTTTCTTTATTGAAAAGTAATTGAAACATTCTTCAGAGTTTCCATTTGCAATTTTGAGTAGTTTTACATAACATGAGGGCTGATTTCTCTGAACTGTTTAGTTGTACTTGCCACTTCTGCAGTGGACATTTCAGTATACTAAGCATACAATGTATGTGCAAAGTTCAGTTTGATATAGCACAACATTCTTCCAGGGGTGATAGTGTTATTACCCTGTTTAAATCTAATTTGCACATCATGAGACAAGCAAAGGAAGACAATGTTTCACCATATGTTGGAAAGCAGGTAGGCAAAGGCTCTTTCCAGATGAATAAGAAAAAGATCATTTGTTTATTTAATATTCATAGTCATAAAAGTCATTTTTATAAAGCAAGGGTATCTTAAAATGATACCAAATGTGCAGCATTTGTTCCTATAACAGTTCATGCTATAGCTTTATGAAGAATGACAAGGACACGATCATAACACATGTACACTGGCCTTTGTAAGTCACAGATTTCTTAAGAGAAACTGAATAAAAAGCAGAACAGTGTAAAGCTGTATGGCTTGAATCAGCAGTTGAAGGGAAACTAGAGAAAAACCACAACTGAAAGTGAGATTGAAAGTATCATGCAGCATGCATTCGATATACCGTGTCCTTCGAATCACAGCATTTTGACAAACAGATATTTACCAGTTCAGCCACCAGCTGTCTTAATGAATTCAGTAAGCAGTAAAGATAAGACAATCATAGAAACCCTTAAAACACTTAAAGTAATGGAGTATGAATGACAAGGGGTAGGATTCATGTCAACCAAATAAGCTATCAAGTCTGAGTTGGGTGTTTTTTAGGCTCTCTATGTCTACAGAGGGGCGTGACAGACATTTTCAAAGTATGGATCATTCCTTCTTAAGACTAATGACTAAGACTGATGAAAAAGATTGCCCACTGGAGGTAATTGTTTTTCTCAATTGACTATTGAAGGCACCTGAGTGACTAGACTTAGATCCTTGTTTCCACATGCCTTTCAGCAGCAGAAATTTAACTCAGATCATGCAAGCACTAAACACATATAAATCCAAGCTTCTGGCTAGTCCTAGCAACATGAAGGATCCTCTCAGAGTATTTACAGTCAAACATACATGACTGACAGAAAATTTAAAGACTAAAATATCTCTTCTTCAACATGTTGAATGAACATGAGCAGGCAGTGTGCACTCACAGCCCAGAAAGCCAACCGTATCCTGGGCTGCATCAAAAGGAGCATGACCAGCAGGTCGAAGGAGGTGATCCTGCCCCTCTGCTCTGTTCTCATGAGACCTCACTTGGAGTACTGTGTGCAGTTCTGGTGTCCTAAACATAAAAAGGACATGGTACTGTTAGAACAAGTCCAGAGGAGGGCCATGAGGATGATCAGGGGACTGGAGCACCTCCCATATATGAAGACAGGCTGAGAAAGTTGGGGCTGTTCAGCCTGGAGAAGAGAAGGCTGCGTGGAGACCTGATAGCAGCCTTCCAGTATCTGAAGGGGGCCTACAGGGATGCTGGAGAGGGACTATTCATTAGGGACTGTAGTGACAGGACAAGGGGTAACGGGTTAAAACTTAAACAGCAGAGGTTTAGATTGGCTATAAGGAAGAAATTCTTTACTGTAAGGGTGGTGAGGCACTAGAATGGGTTGCAGAAGGAAGTTGTGAATGCTCCATCCCTGGCAGTGTTCAAGGCCAGGTTGGTTAGAGCCTTGAGTGACATGGTTTAGTGAGAGGTGTCACTGCCCATGGCAGGAGGGCTGGAACTAGATGATCTTAAGGTCCTTTCCAACCCTACCTATTCTATGTTCTGAATGCCTGGGCTTCCATACCTCCCTGGAAACTCAAACACAGATAGGATTTTTTCATTATTATAACTTGAAGTCTATCTGGAAAAAAAATACATGATAATCAGCTGCACAGATCTGATTCTTTTAATTTCTAGTAATCACTTTTCTATGGAACAGAGAGTTGGAAGAGAGAAAAGAAGGTTTTGAAAATCGAGCTGTGATATATTTGGGGTGGATGTGGACATTTTTGCTTTCTTCATCTTCTGTTTCTTTCTCTATAGATAAGTAAACTTTTGTTTATCGTTGAGGTAAATGCATCATCTTGGCACTAAGATAAAGTCAATGGTCATGAGGACTCTCCACAGCTGTAGACTATAAATGGGGATGGGTGAAGTTTTTTCTGACTCAAGGGAAAGAGACGTTGTCTGTGATATCTGGATGTAGAACACCGAATATTGAACATCTGGATCACTGGTGAGGAGGTTATTGTTGAGCTTTGTGCTGCCTTATGTTGCACCATCTATCAGAAAAGCTAGAACTTCTCAGCAATATCATTCACCTTCCCCAGATAGACTGTACTGAGGAAAATATAGCAGTAGATGACTGTTTTTTTAACATTTTCCTCTTCCCACCACATCCAAGTGTGTCTTGTCTGGCTTTCGTTTCACCCATGTCCTCCTTTAATCAGCTTACATTACAACTGTATTCCTTTCTGCAGTCTTGCTCTGTGGGGCTTATGTCTAAGTCCTGAACTGTCTAAGGACTCTTGTCCTTAGACTCTGGACTAATTTTTAGGATGCAGGGAGCAAACTACAATTTTTGTTGTAGCACCAAACATTCAGAATGGCACCATTTAAAATGGAAAGTAATAACTAGGTATACTTTTCCAATGGTAGCAAGAAGACAATAGAAAACTCTTCTCTTATATGTGTAAACTGTAGGAAAAGATTGGTTGCAGTGGGGCCAAAGTGAATCAAAACTGGAACAGTCTGTGTTGAGAATGCTCATCCATGGTAGTGCTGCTTTCTAACAAGATTCATGTCCCAATCAGTGTAATCCTTAGCTTTTAAAAAGACTTTAAGGCTATAGGTCTGCACAGGAATTATTAGTTTTTTCAAGCTGTCTAGCTCGTGACAAGGGCAGAATATAACAATTCACTTGAGCAAAGCAATGAGTAGTCACTGGTCTTATGAACTATTAGTGTGGAGATCTGAAAGAATAACTTATATAGCTGTTTCAAAGAGCAAAGGCCACTTGCAAGGGCAGATTAGAATTTACTCACTTAGAAGTAGTCCATTGCCAAATTTATTGAATGTATTTTATTCAGTACTGAGTACATTGATTCTGACATTTGCACAAAGATTTTCCGCACAAACCAGATAAACGTTTTGGGGCTTTTTTTTTTTCATTGTCCGAGTGGTAAGACTATAGTTCTACTCACATAACTTTAGTTGCATATTAGAAAGGCATAAAGATCCCTCACTATAACAACAACAACAAAAAAAAAGAACTCTGAATAGTTTTGTCCTCTCTGCTCTCACAAAAATTACATCAGTGAAGATGAAACACATAACATTTGAGGAAACTGCATGCAAACCTGGTAGCTAGATTGAAAACAAAAAGAGTCAGCTACAAACTATGGAGATGCAATACTTTGAATATTTCATTTAAAATTATTTAGGTACTTGTTGAAGGAAACTATTTTATTTAAGTTTATGCAGAACTATTTCTGAAGAGAAAATAATCCCAATATAAATATCGCCTTAAGTATTGTTCATTGCATTTTCAGGACAGTCAAGCTATCACTTTGAGGCAAAGCATAGTTTTAGTTCAGGAAGAGTCATGATGGTAACCTTTGATCTTTATTTCCTACAGTTAATACCATAATAATTCTTTTTATCTCATCATGTACATGCACATTCCTAGGACTTAAAGCCAGTGGTTATGCAAGAAGTTATTTGTAGTTTAAATGAAGTACTTGGATGATAAATCAAGAGGATTTATACAACACTAACTTGTGATAAATCATTTTTATGCTGTTCTGCTTTCTCCAGTACTGTACCAACTCCAGCTCATACCAGCACATAACAGACAATGTATGAACTTTTGTCTGCTTCTTTATTTAAATAAATCCCAATCTTTTTGGGGAAGAAGGCAATTTCTTGGGTGTTTGTATAATGCTAAGCACAATCTGAGTTAAACAAATAGAAATAAATAAAAGTGAAATAAGATAAAGCATGGACATTCTTGTTAAAAAAAAAATCCCTAAACTGGAAGACTACAGGTGGGATCAACCATGACTAATTTTCATCTTATCTTAAAATAATTATATCTAAAATAGGTCAGCAGAATCGCTGTGTGGAAATGTTTGTTTGTTGACAGTAAAGGGAGCTTAAAATGACTAGGTCAGATGTAGACATCGGTACTACAGACAGGGAGAGGTTTCCTAATCTAAATTATTGCCTACAGACCACATAGGAGTTTTAATTTTACACTGCCAAAATTAAAATAATTTCTTTAACATACGTGTGGCACATCAAGCCTGATTATCAGAAATGCCTGCTCTTCACAATTCCTGAATATTTTGAAACTAAACTGTGTAAAGTCTGTGTAAAAATCAGGGTCATTAGGGACCTTTTTAAATGAGGTATATACACATGTATGTGCTCAGCAGCAGTCTGAAGCCTGAAACTTCAATCAGGTGTGATCCGGCTACATGACAGTAACTTGTTGTAACACTGAGAAGGGGAGGAAAGGTACATAAAAAGGGGCTGGGTAGCTGCCTGGCCACTTCTCTGTCATGAAACATAGACAATTTTTCAACATTATAATAACACATTACAATTATAAGAGGGTATTTCCAAAAGGATGAATTCCCCTTTCCACCTCCCCACCCCCCCGCATAGGTCAATATCAGTCATCTTGTTAATGGAAGTGGGTTTTAGATAATTTCCATCATTATTCATTTAAATAGGTCCTAAACTACAGAGGAAAGTAGAATTAAACATGTCTAGATGGAGCTGTCTCTTGAAAGCATTTACCCTTATGAAAAACACACAGAAATAGCCCTTAGAACATGAGAAACGTATAATCACTGTTCATGCACATAATCTATCCTCTCTGTTGCACTTTGGTTACTTATTATAGTCAATAAAGCCATTATGCCTTTCTGTGAATACAAGTCTTGGTTTTTAAAAATATCTGATGTATAACAGTGAATTATCCTTCCAGAATAACAATGCAATCAAAACCAATGTAAGGCCTGATTAATACCACAGAAAGTTGTCCAGCAGCCAAAATAGTCTCAATGAGTTCATATACTGCATGTATATACACAGATACATATGTATATATGCATACTTGCCTATTACTCTTATCATATTTGTTCCTGTTGAAAATTTTTTGAGTCAATACAGGAACAAATAGACAAGCGGAAGAGATAATTCAAATAAAAATGTTAAATGCTTTCTGTACAGCTAACTATTCACAGTTAAGATTTACACATATTTCTCAGAAGGGATTAATGTCATACATAGCATTGGCATCATGCAAATTTTGAACAAAAACTAGGAGTAGATGACAACAAGTGTGAGCCACATTTGTTCTTGGTTATATTTGCAGTGCTGTTTGGATTCAACCCTCAATATAAACTGTGTGTAAATGATTGTTTTAAGTAATTATGGACCAAAGGTTGAATCTTGTAAACTTTCGCACACTAGAATAGTGCTACTGATTGTCATCTGATCCTGATTAACTCGCAGTGCAAGAGAAGCAGGAGTTTCCTTAGAAGAATAGATTTAGACATCTTAAATTTAAATAAAAAGTGAAAAAGTGCTTTGGAAAAATTATTTCTTTCATGTATTTCTCTGTTATGTCAAGTAATGTTAAATACAAGACTAATTTGTTAGGATATTATTCTGTGATATTTCTCTTGGCATGCATCCCTTATTATTTCATTAAATGTCATCAAAGATTTCACTGTCAGACTAAAACATTTGTATGCTATTTTTTGTATCTTAATGGAACCAGTAAAGAAATAAGAAGTAGAAATGCCATAAGGAGTATTTTCTTCTGAACTTCTTATGACTGTGAACCATCTGCAGGTAATTTAATATACTCTTTGCCTTTCTTGGTATATTTTGTACTATAAGACCACCAAGATTAATTTAGATTAAAATGAAATATTGGATCCAAACCCATTTGTTGTTTTCAATTTCCATTCCTTATGTTATATTATTACTTTCTGCATTAGTGATTTGCATGTGAGCCAGCATCTTTCAAATGAGCTCAAGTGTCTTAATGGAAGCACAAAGGAAGAAGACTTTCACTCATCTGCACAATCTGGTTTTCTTTATCCTATCTAGAATTCATAGGAGGTATGTGATTGCAGATAAAACAAACTTTGCAGAGCACAGCATGAAGAAAAACAGGTTATGCTCCCTTACATCATCCTGCTAGTATGGTTTTACTCAGGGGTAACACTCCTAGCATTGAGGAGATCACTGTTTTATTCTTGGGCCTGTCTGCTGAAACCTCCATGAAGTGTGCCAAGTAATATTCATTGTCCCATCATCTATACAGCTGTCCATTAAGAATCAATGTGGCAGTACTTCCCTTCAGCACTTCATAAAGCCAGATAAACAGCTGTCTTGCAAGATTCATGCTCAACCCAGGTTGCATTTGAACTGCCTACCTAGGAATATATTGCTTCTTATGTGCCATTACTGGTCTCACAGGTGCTGGTGTCATTGAATGTTAGAAAATTGATTCAATTTGGCCATTTGTGTACCACAGGAAGAACAATTTTAAATGTTGCATCCAGCTGAGATTTGATGTGTTGACTGTACCCTTTTTTATATAAGGACTTGTAAATACTGAAGAAAGCAGGGAAAATTTGCCTTCATGAATCTAACACTGCTCTTAGTTCATGTTACTGTCAATGACATCAGATGCCCTCAGATGAGCTCTTTCTTAACTGACATGAGTTCAGAAAAAAATTAGGGAAAGAAAAAAAAACAAAAAAGAAAAAAGCTGATGTTATTTGTAAGGACAAACAAAGTAATATACTTATTCCCAGTGAACCAAATTTGCCTTGACTCCATCCAGCTGGTTGATGGTTCCCCTTCCCTGCACTCCTTCCTGCTGCCACCTCACAGGCTCTGTTGCCTGATTTTGAGGTCAGGTAACCACATCCTCACTTGCTAAATTAAAAATTAGAGTTCCCTGGTTATGGGCAAGGAAGCAAACCAGGAGGTCGAAATTCATAGCAACCTCAATGAGGGTAAAGGAGCAAATGTTTAGGACAGGGAAGGGGAAGCAGAGTGAAAAAGAAAACTGCAAAATCAGCAAGGAAAATTGTTGGCATGCTCTATTTTCCAAAAGGAAAAACAGAATGATAAGTAAAAATATTTAAATTGCATCAGACAGATTAAGTGTCAGTGGAATAGGTGAAGACTAGCCTAGTGTTTATGCTTTGCATGTCTGCTGACTCAGTTTAGCTGAGGCTTTTTTAAAAAGATCTTAAAAGTCTTCTACACTGAGACACAAATCCACATTAATATTTCTCAAAGACTAAATATTCATAAAATATGAAAATTAACAAATCCACAAATGCACAAACTGTGTTGTTTTATTTTGCATAAAATGCTGAATGTCCGTATCAATGATACAACATAGACTGAAGTAGTTAACATTAGATTTAATGTGAGAAATATCTAAATTTGTCTACTTTTTAACAACAGACATGTTGCATTTAAGAAACAGACATGTTGCAAGACATTTTTTTGTAAACATTAGAGGAGTCAGACAGGCCTGTACTTTTCTATATCTGTCACATTATTCATGAGCACAGTTTCATAGACTGTTTACTTGAGCAAATGTACATATGTGCATAAGCATTTAGAGAACAGAAGCCATTACCATCTATGAAGTTTTCAGCAAGAGGATTTTTATACTTCTAGAGAAACTAAATCAAACACAACAGCTTGCTTTGATGGTCTGGTTCAGACAGACCAGTGATTCAGAGCATCTTTTATTTATTTATTTTCTTCTTAGGTATTCAGTAAATATAGCTGGGCAATTAACAACAGTTAAATAGCTGCAACATTACCAGCACTGAATAATTTACTAATTGGCAGAACAATTCCCATCTCCTCCACTTGACCGGATATTTGTTTTATGTGTGTGCTTGATATGCAGTATTTACTCCTGATAAACTGGGGGAGTCAAGCGTATTTGTTTTTGCTAAATCAGGAGTAGCAAAACTTGTGGTTGAAGCTATGATTATTATGAATATGACATTGAAAATGGAAATAGGAAAAAACTTTCATACTTTTTTTTTTACAAGGTTAAGACATCAGTTGTGCTCTGTACTTTTTAATCATGACTGTTAGCATTTCAATGAAGATTAAATTTTATTGGACTCAAAAAGTTTTTCAAAGCCTTTTTATCTGTCTGTTAAACAAATTTAAAATGTTTTAAAGGGGTTTTCCTCAAGCCTTTTTTCTTTTAAACAGATTTTAAATATGAGTAAAATTACAAAAAAAAAGGCATGAAATAATGAGCTCTTTGTTAAAACATTTTTGTAATACAACTTCTGCTGTTTTGTAACATAGGCAACCTGTATTCTACTCATGTGGCTTTCAAAGAGGAAACTTTTAGTTTCTTCATTTGGTATGATAACACTATCAAAGTGAACATGGTTTGTTCTCAATTTCTTTGCACTATCTGATTTTTTTAAGTAATCTATAAAGACTTAAACCATAGGACATGCAGGATACTCAAGTTACAAGTGCCCCAAGGTGTTAGGGAGACCTCAACTGTGTTGTACTTTAGAGACAGAAGGAGTTATTGCCCTGAAACAGGGACCATGTGAAACTTGGTGATTTAAGCTTTTCAAGCCTGGCATTTTAAAGGTAGCAGTGTCACTATGAGTAGGACCAACATTCAGATTTATTTGACATCATTATCTATGTTCTCCATTGCTGGTCACACTGAGAATACCTAAAATAGATAGAATTCTATGTAGTTCGACATCTGATGGAGTTCTATCCAAAAAAATGGATGTCTGTTATTTATATATATTAATACATGATGCCAACAATCAGGAACAAGTTTTAGATAAGTTAAACAGAAGTATAAATTAAAGAAAATAGATCAGCAGTGATAGAAAGTTGTTCTGAGAAAAGCAGCAAACAAAAATTTATTTTAAAGTAATATCTTGGAAATATGCTTATTTGCTTCAATGGAGGAAAATCAGAAACTCAGCTTTATTTCTCTAGTTGTAGATACATGAGAGGTTTGAAAATGTAAGCTGCAGATCAGAAGCTCAGCTGGTACAAATCATAGAATCATAGAATAGTTAGGGTTGGAAAGGACCTTAAGATCATATAGTTCCAACCCCCCTGCCATGGGCATGGCACACCTCACACTAAACCATATCACCCAAGGCTTCATCCAACCTGGTCTTGAACACTGCCAGGGATGGAGCATTCACAACCTCCCTGGGCAACCCATTCAGCATGGTTATTGAAGTCAGTGGAAGGGTTTCACCTTCTCAGCATCTGGCCCTCACACAATGTGAACAAGTGATGTTTCAAAAGGTAAAATATGTATGGACAAGCAAGAGAAACATGCTGAACCTTCTGTGTATGCCTTGTTAAAAGTTTGTGGCTTCGATTAAAGTGAATACAGTGTCTGCTTGACAGGCAGGATTGACAGAATAGGAAACTGATGTCTTCCATTAGGCCTAGAGTAGATAAAAGCAAAGGCAGGCAGATGCAGCTCCCCCAAACACACGTTCAAGAAGGGTGTCCTGTAGGACAGAGCAAGCCATTAGCTTTCAAAGGCTTTCACTCCTTTTGATGAGAATGCTGAATATCAGACCGGTCATACATGAATGTCTGTTTATCCCAGTATGCTGCATTTTTTATTAGTAGGATATGTTTAAAAAAAAAGTGGTAAGGAATGTACATAGAGAAAAAGCCTTCTCATTGTGCCTTCCTGGCTTTTGGCAATCAGAAGTTTACAGACTTGCTTTGCTAGACACAGCATCTATGCTGCCAGTAATGTATGGGACTATCACACATTTGAAACACATCCATCTTGCAAATGTGAATTTAGAACATTTCAGAGTATAAACAAACACAAATAGGCCAAACACCACTTTATAGCATATGAATGACTCGGCTTTTTAGAAGGATTTTATTTCCTGATCACTATTAGCTCAATTCCAAACCTGTGAAAATGGTCTCTTGCAAAGTCTGTTCTTGTCAGTAAGGAACTCTGGTCATCCAGAGGCTTTGGGAACAGAAATGTCTTCTATAAATAGAAGACTTAGGAGTCTTCAAATGAGGATAAGACCCACTTCTACCAGATATATTAAATCCAGCTTTCCAGAGTACATACAAGGTAGCAGAGGTAAGACAAACTGGTCTGAAAAATCTGGTGCATTTCCAAGTGTAAGAAAGAGAGAATTTTTCATTTTGAAATGTTGTTTACCATTGCTTTTGAGTTCTTTATGCATCACAAGAACTCTGCAATCACTTAGGCCAGAAAATGTGAAACCCTGTTAACAGCAATAACAGTCTATTATTACTTTATAAACATTTAAAATAAAACAAACCTAATTTTAATCTAATCTTTTCTACACACTCCTATGGGTCAGGTGGGCATTTTTTGACATGTCTACAGTATGTTAAAGTATAGCACATGCCATTGTAAGAGGGCATTATGTGAAACATAATACTTTTTAAAAAGTAGCTCAACAGTCATTTTAATTACTGTCTTCTGAGTCCTTCAGCCAATTTTTCTGTATGTATAAGTTCTTTCACCAAGAGTGTTCTCTGTGGTTTTTTTACCCTGTTCTTTGCCATCATATGCAAGGTAAACAACCATTGCAAAGAGACAAGGACTTTTGCCTGCAAAATGCAGTCTAAGTTAGACACAGTATCATAAACAAACAGAGCAGGATCAGTAACTGAGGAACAGAGGAAATCAAGGACAGAAAAGGGAAAACAGCCCTTTTCTTCTTGCATGTACACTGTAAATATTTATTTTGGTCTTTTTTTCCCCAACACAATCACAGGTGTGAGGAGAAGTGGTTTGTGCCAACCCAGAGCTTATTGACAGAAAGCTAGCTGCTGAAAGTAGAGGTTTAAGGAGGAATCTTAAGGAGGTAAGCCAACACCAAGGGGGGTGTTTACTGAGCCAGATTTGATCTGCAACATTAAATACCGAG
This sequence comes from Melopsittacus undulatus, assembly GCF_012275295.1. Lineage (NCBI taxonomy): Eukaryota > Metazoa > Chordata > Aves > Psittaciformes > Psittaculidae > Melopsittacus > Melopsittacus undulatus. The sequence continues at coordinate 43,838,696 of NC_047528.1, forward strand.
TTAAAATAATGATGGTGTCACTGCGGTTGAAACTGTGATTAAGTCACTGGGCCGGGGAGGGAAGTTTTGTGCCATCAGACCACCCGCTGCCACATGTACAATGTTGCACCTGCCACTTCCCAGCGTACAGCCACCTGCATGGCAATGCCTTTGGAAAGGGAAAATAGTAAGGGTAAGAGTTTTATGAGGAGGAAAAAGCCCCCTCTGTGGGTCTTAGTGACTGTATCCAGAAGGGTAGGGGAAGGAGGGACAAAGGTTGAAACAGAGGAGGGTGTGTGAAGATTCAGATACCCATTCAGATGGCATCACCTACCAATGGAACCAGTAGTGAAAATTAAAGTTGCTTTCTTCTGATATGGCTGTAAACAAGCTCTCTTCTGGGCATACTTCAATGCCTACTTCTCACTGCAGACCAGAGGGTATTCCTGAGGAAGGAAGGAGCTCAGTGTGCCTGGACTTACACCTCTATAATATTTGGATGTCTCAGAAATACTTTTAGGATGTTATGTTGTTAACAATATATGATTACTCAAAAAATCCATGAAAAAAAATCAAACCCACAACCAAAACCCCAGACTTTTGGAAGGTTCATAGTCTCACTGATATGTAAGGTCTATAGAAGATATAAATGTAAACTATAAGTTTCAGTGCCCAAATACAAATCTGGAAGACTGCAAAGTATAGATGTGGGAAGTTCTCCAAGGAATTCAAGTGATGGAAAGGGAGTGTAAAAGTAAGTTAATTGTCCTTGGTGTTTTTTGAAGATCTTTTAATAAAATAAACATAATGAAAATGCTGCTTCTAGCAAAGCATTAAATAAACAACAGTTACAACTGTCTAAACTTCAAACTGATCACCAGCAATGTGGGACATAATAATTATTCTCTTTTACACAGCAGATGATATGTTCTTTTTTGTTTTCATATATATGCATACATGCACCACCGCACACACATGCTCTTAAAATAGCAATACTGCTTATGTAAAGTATCCACCTGCTTCTCAAAACAGAAGTTCTTAAACAAGGAACTGAAATTAGGAGTCCACATCCTAATTGTTTTATCTTTCTAGCTTCTTTTATATATATATATGTATGTATATATATATATATAATAGATTTATCTATTTATCTAAATGCAACTCACATACACAAATGTAGGACTTCTGCTTACTGTAATGCTAATGTAAGACATAGATTTCTTTGCAGTCAACAAATAATTCCTGTTTTCACCTTACTCTCACTTATTTTTACAGTGTCTTTTGCATAGGATGTAAGAAAGATTCCTCTAAATGAACCTTTTTACTGTTCTTAACTGAAAGCCACAAAAGTAAGTGTGATTTGGATTTGTCAGAGTAAATATAGATATCAGTTTCTTAATCACCATAAATCATAATGTAGATGTAGTTAACACTTGAAGTAGTCTTTTTGTGCTCTCATTTATGTTCAATGAAATGAAATAAGCAGTTACAGAGTATGATTCATGTAATCCTAAAATAGATGAATAGATCAAATGACTCTTATCCTTAATGTATCTTATTTCTCTCTATTGGCTGTAAAGGGAATCTCAGGAGACTGCCTCAGACAGAGACAACTGAAATTGGTGAATCCCACTTTGTCAAGCCTACCAGTGATGGCTCATTTATTTAAAGCCTGAAAATTGTGATAAATGTCATATTTTTTCATGATGTCTACGTATGCATATAGCTGGATCTCTAAGGATAACCCATTAACAAACTTCATATCATGCCTCTGTCCCTTTGAGCTAACTGTGATTACAGCTCTACTGTAAAAAAACAGTTGCTTTAGAAAGTAGGAAAAGAAGTAAGCCAGTAATGAATCTCCTATTACATCTCAAACTGAGAATTTAAATTTGATAAAATTAAGCTGAAGTGCAATCCTTTTCTTTTTCTTTCATATGATAATTGTACAACATTCCTCCACACTCCTTGACCCATGAGCTGTTTTACACTTTCTGGGCAAAGAATTAAGATCTTTAACACTACCGTGATTTGTTTTTACTACAATGCCAGTGAGGTTACACAAATGGTTTACATCACTTTACTAAAGGATTAGTTCTTTAATATTCACTGCCTGATTACCTCCACCCTCCTAAGCCACACCCTTAATTATATGCAAATGTCAAAACATTTGACCAGCAAGAGGCTGATACTTACATTTCATATTATATTTGTTTGTCCCAGTATGTCACTGGGATAAGTTGCATCTTCTGCAACAGATAAACCTGAATTACTTTGCAAAGCTGTGAGGTTCAGCCCATTCTGGTGTTCAGAAGGCTGGCCATCTGGAAGTGCTTTGCAGCTTTCATTAATAGAGAGATTTATTGAATGCGGTAATATAAAATACAAATAACTGAATCAGGAAAGCATTCTCTATGTTGCTAACATTGACATTAAATTCAAATTGTATATTTTCATACTTTACATCTGACTTTCCATATTTTTGCAGTGACAAGACATCACCCAGTTCTGCTTGATGCATGAGGCTTCATACAATGTGCTGTGTGCAGAGCAAAGATGGGCACCCCTTGCAGGTTGCTGAAGGAGGTGGATATCCCCACTGGAACTGACTGTGGAGGGGCAACACCAGGGGACAGGACTGTTTTATAATGTGTTCTACATGCAGTGGCTGATGCAATCCTTCTCTGGAATGCTTCTCAGAGAAAATCAATGTGTCTCAGGAGCAAAAAAGAAACCTTGTCCCCCGTAGTAAGTCGTGCAAGACATAGTAGCAGACCTATGCTTACAAGCCTGGTGTTTTACAGGCCTGACAGTAACTGCCCTGAAGAGGTTGCTGGAGGAAGCTGGTGGATTCTGGGAGCTGGACAGTGGGCATTGGAGCTTTTAAAATTATGTTATTTTTTTCTGTCATCTATGGAAAGGACTCTAAACAGCTTGAAAGTCTACATAGCTCTTTGCTTCCACATCCTTAACAAAACAAACTCCTTGCTAGATCTTTTTAGCTCATTGTCTGTGGCCTATGATAAGTACTGCACTTCTTTTTTTACTCTTGCCAAAATGGTAAGTGATGTAAGATCCCAGATAATTAACTAGGAGACCTAGTCTGAGCCAATCATCAGATCCCTAGTGATGAATTGCCCCTAATGTCCAGGTTCCCTATATCAGAGAGAGTCACTGCACTATAAAAGGGCTTTGAAGATTCTTAAAATGTAGGTACGAATTTGGAGTCAACATTAGGTGGACTGGACTGTAGCCTACATTGACAGTTATACTACTGTCTTTATAATTCTGTTTAAAATTGTTAGAACCACATCAGCAAGGGATTATGTCTGCTTGTCTGTAATGCATACATTAGATATGGAAAAGCAAAACCGTAGTGGTTTACAGACATTTTAGTCTGGAAGCTTTTTTCCAGCTGTAAAGTCATGAGTCCAATTGCTGCTAATGCAGTTCACAAAGTAACACACTAATATAATTGAATTTCTTTTGATGTACAGTGTAATTATCTCAGGGATCAATAAGGGAGCTAAATGAAATTTACCTCCTGTGTGAGTACTGGCATATTATTCATTCTTTTGACTATAGATCTGTCGTAGATGCAAACTTTTTTCTTTTTAATTCTCTTGGACATTGTTATAGCATTATCTAGTCTGAAGCACCTTATTTGAGACACATGATTACCAGTGTCAGCTGTCACAGTAACTGGATGAAAATTATTATGATTTTATTATTATTAATTTTTTCTCCAACCATGACATATATGAGATCTCTGGTGCCCTTCTTCATTATTTATTCATTATTATGAATTATTCATTTTTATTCATTATTATTTATATTGTTTGTATTTTAATTCATTATTAGCAATAATTCTACATTTTTATTCACATTTCTTCTGTGCATTCTGTCACACAGTTAGGTTTCATGGATTTAGTTATTCAGTTTCAAACCATTCCAACTTTGAGACTATTTGAGGGAAAACTGGAATGATTTTTCTTGTGAGCTACCAAAAGGCTACAAATGTACAGCCTTTAGTACCTGATACATGTTTATGTTGCTTTGATCATTACTGTTGAAGCTATGCTCAGGAGAGCAAAGAATGTGTATTGTGTATTATCCACATTGACCCTATTTTGGACCCCATCTTGGCAGAGACATAAACACTCTTCTGCTAGCTGCATCTAGCAGGTCAACTGAATGTGACACGAATCAGTGCAGAATAAGGTGCTGCAATAGTGTAAACCAGTATGCCTGTGCTCTCTGTGTAGTAAAACAAATGCATTGCTCAAAAGGAGAAACGTCTCTCTCGCTCTGGTTATATTCATTTCCACATTCTCTTAGCATGCTGTCATTCTTAGGAAAAAAATGGCAGTCCAAGTCTGTGCTAAAACAGGGAGTGTCTGTCTGTGAACTCTTGCAACAAACCTAGTTTAACCAACTGCCCCAATTGCCTGAACATCCTCTCCTCGTGATCGTGTGGTACCAAGTGCCCAAACAGCATTTTTTTTCCAGATGTCAGAGATTTTTATACTGCAAGCAAAGAGTAAATTAGATTGATAATCATGCACGATGGTCTGGCCCTTTAAAGCTGGACGTGATAGATGTTTTCTTTCACATTGCTTTTCCGTATGATAACATGCTGCATTATACTTGATTCACAAGTGTAAGCTAAAGAAGTGCAGGAATGATCAATAACAGATGCTAAAGGATCTAATTACAGAAACTGACATAGTCACATTTTTAAACGCAAACACACGAGTTTATTTAGAGACACATGTGCTTTATATTCATTAGTCTTGAATATGCACCAACATGGATTAGAAAAATAAAACACTGTGTCCCTTGCAATCTGATTTCAGTGTTATTGTCTTATATTGTGTTTTGGCCAGACAACTCCATAAGGAAGTTTTCTGTAAGAATACTTTGTGCATGTCCACTTGGTAAAGCTTTTTTGCAATTTATGTGGATTCAGCTTTGTAGAGCCATAAACTGAATTTATACTTAAGCCTACTACCCTCCTTTTGCTTACCACTTAGAGGGGAGAAACAAAAAAATATGTATTTCTAGCCTCATGACACTCCTAACAGGATTTAAAAAAAAAAATCCTTGTAATATCATTTTGAAAACTTGTCTTTCAGATAGTTCTGCAGAGGTGTCAGTTTGTCAAATACAAGCAGGCAACTTATAGGTTTGGCTGTCTGCTGGAGCAGACAGTATACTCTAAAAGGTAAGTGCTAAAGTCTCTATACAGCATATTAGAATATGTCCAGATTTAGAACCTGCCTGTTCCTATGCTAAGTTCCCAAACTGGGTACCTAAACCTCAGCAGCTAAAATCTTTCATAGGCACTCAGAGCCATTTGTTCTTTTCTGTTGACCGTGTCCCTACAAAAAACATATTAACTTCTGTGGAACTGCTTCTTTGGTTACCTAAAGTAGAGAGACAAATCAGGTGTCGCATTGGATGGTTAGGATGTCACCATATCTTTCTAACCTGGGAATCCAACTGGATTTTAATATATGTTTTGTATTACACATATGTACATATACAGAATCATAGAATAGTTAGGGTGGGAAAGGACCTTAAGAACATCTAGTTCCAACCCCCGTGCCATGAGCAGGGACACCTTGCACTAAACTATGTCACCCAAGGCTTTGTCCAACCTGGCCTTGAACACCGCCAGGGATGGAGCATTCACAGCTTCCTTGGGCAACCCTTCCCAGTGCCTCACCACACTTATATTTATTTATTATATATATAAATATTGGTTTTTTTTAAAGCTGCAGACCAATATTTACCAAGGAACTATGGACTGTACTTGAGTTCTGATGTACAATTTTGATGCACAATTTTGATGCAGTTTGAAGGGGCTGAACTTTCTCAGGGTGTATTGTCACTTCTATATTCAGACCTTTACAGTTTCTCAAGCTTAACATCATAGTGCAGACACCCACTGAAAGCAGAGACCAAAATCATTGTCTACTCTTACGTGGTCATGCCTTGTGTCCCCTTTCATATGAACATATCAATATTAGTAATATTTTATTAAACAAAAAGTAGTGTTCTTTTTCTGTTTATGTTACAGGGAATCAATAAGTTAATCATAAGCTACTAAGTGGACAGAAACAGGCCTGTCCGCTGTGTGTCATAAAGCATACATTCTTAAGAAGGGTTCTCTTAAATATTTTGGGGGTAGGAGAAACTGAGTTCCCTCCTGCTGTTGTTGTAAAAGTCCTAGTGGGAACAGGGAGAATCTTATAACTACCATGAAATTCCACAGAATTTAGCAGAAATATTTTTACCTTCCTAGGCACCTCCTCTCATTTTCATATTCTTTGACTGATTCAAGTTCAGTCTTCCTGAGAACACAATTCAATACACTTTGCTTGAAGAACCTTTTTAATGGTGATCAGCCTGCCTCTATGTCATTCCCTCAAAAGGAAGATATAATATTGTTTGCAAACCCAAAATTCCTTCTGTTTTGTCCAGTCAAGCTCTCCATGCTTTTAAACTTTACGCTGTTATTAATGAGTACTATTATAGGATAACATGCTGCTATATCTATGAAATTTAAACTTCTGTGAGATGAAAAATCAGCAAGAAGCAATACATAGCATACGAAGCTGACAAGATGAGAACTTGGTACAGAATTTTTTGGATGAGGATTCAGTAACTTACTTACTTTAATAAAAGATGTTTCCTGAAAATACTTACTTCAGCAAAGGATGTCTCCTGAAAGATACCATTAACATGGAAACCTTTTTTAAAGTCATAGTATTTCTTTGCTGATAAGTCAATTTTTTTGCTGAAAAATCAATATTTTTGTTAACCAATTTGCTTACAGTACCATAAAAAAGAAAGTTTGTTTCTATTTAACTCTCCATTGCACAGATTGTGTCTTTTTTTTTTTTTTTTTTTTTTTTTTTTTTTTACTCAGGGAAGGAGTTTGCAATGTGTTTGTGGTGAGGGTTCACTTTGTCTCCATTAAAAAAAACTCTGTAGCAGAAACAGGACATTCCAAGATGTCCTGCCCCTTAAGTGTTTGTAAAGTTGCTGGTTCCTAAGCACAAGTAAGCAGAAAGAAAAATTGGTAAATTTTCAGAGCATTAATTTATAAGGGCTGACCATACTTCAAATGCAGTTTTTCCTGCCATCTAGATTAGATTCATCAGTAGCCAATCTAAATGTCTAATTGAAGAGTAGCCTTCTGAAGAGTCTGTAACTGTCGCTTGGCTTCATCCTTCTCTGTTTGTTCCTAAGGTTTCTTTCCTCCCTTGTTTTCCTTCTGAAACAACAATGCACTCTATTTTGGGGTTGCTAGTCATGATTCCAGGAATGGGAATCCAACTCTTGAGTACAACAGGCTTTACATAGTAACTTCTTGGCAGAAATTCAGAAATGCTTTGACCAAAGGGAATTTAAAAAGGACCCAGAATAAGGGTAACTTGAAATGAAAGACACACACACACACACAAAAAAAAAAGAGGAAAAATAACCCTCAAATAAAAAAAAATACCTTCATAACATGAAAGACTGAAGAATTGAGATAAATTGCGATATTTGCTTTTCATGCTTAATTGAAAGCTTTTTGCTACTCTATAGCCAAGTATCATGAATACTAAGATACTTCTAAATGTGTATGTGTATATGGGAACATTCTAACCCCAAGCTTGCCAAACATCAAGTCCTTCTGTTTGCTCTCTTTTTAAAATTAACTCTTGATGGAGGAATGGTTCCATTCAGCAAGGGAAGGAGTTTAAGGTTTCCTTAAGTCTGGGGAATTAGCATAAGAATGGTCCTGGAAATGATGAACTGTCTAAACGATTATACTGCTCACAAACAAATGGGTCACTGTTCAAGTGTACCTGTGTGGACCCTGCTCCCCCACACCTCCACCCCCTGCAACACTGTAGACATGCCTTTGGAGGCAGACCCACAACAAAACATTTGGGATTTTTGGCACCTGAATGTGTCTCTTTATATGTTTTCCCCCACAAATTCCTTTCCCTTTTCCTAGTTATTTCTGACTATGTTTTCCCCCACTAATCTCACAAGTTTTCAAGAAGTAGGTACTATCTTCAGTTCTGTCTTGTAACAGTCCTTTTGGGTTTTTAAACAACACATATCCTTGTTATTTTGCCCTACTTTTCCTCTTTCATCTCCATCCTCAAATCAGTTAAGAGAAAGGAATGCACAGGCAACAACAAAATACACTTTTCCAAAGAAATGACACACTCAGTTATTGCCAAGGTGAGCTACCTCTCTTCTTTCAACATTTATTTATCTGTTGCTAAACACACCAAAACATCATATTTTAAATGCAGTCTTTTTCGAACTATTTAATAAAGTGTACTCTGTATTTATGACTCCTTCACCAGAAAACCATACCCTAATGGATATATTTCAAGTTCCTGACCCAAAACCCTTAATTAACTGTAAACCCAACATTCTTATTCTTCTTCAGTGGAGTATTATGTTAGGAGATTTGGAAGTTAGTTCTGAAGGGGACTGTTTTTATAGTACCACAGATCCTGAGGGGGGGAAGTCATTTTCTATTCCAAGAAAACATCCACCGCTAGCACCAGTGAGAAGCAGAGTTCTAGTTTGTTGGGGTTTTTTAAAGCCCTAATGACTAGTTTTTATTCCATAATCACAGAGCACCCCTTTCACCTGATGAATTTTGTTCAGTCTTCAGTGTACTTCCTTTCCTGCTTCATCATTCATCAACTATGAGGTCATTAATTTTAAATGGGAGACTCTCAGTAACCAACAGAGAATTTCATTGTAAATCAAAACTTCTCCAGCTGATAAGTTAATTTGTCAGTAAGGCAGCTCGGCAGCCCTTTTGTTTTGTATGGAATTTTCCAGACAGTCCTCTAGGCTGACACCACAGAAATCAGGATCACCATTTACTATAGGCCTTCAGTCTTGAGGGAGGTTGTGAAAGAAAACAGAGATGACATATTTTCCTTTATGCTCCCAAGGTCTCTATACCTACAACTGTCTCTGTTTTACTGTCTGCTGGGATATGTTTGATCATACTGTCAATGTGTGGATGCATGCCAAAAAAATGTGTATGGCCATTAAGGAACACTTGTTCGCTGGCTGAAAGGGCCCCTTTACACATGTCTGTCCTGAAAAACAACTTGCACAAAAGCTTAATCTCCAAGATATGACAGCTAACAAACTCATTACAATCTATAGGGGGGAGGGAACAAGTGGGATACAACAAGGAGACCAAGAAGCTCAGATGTCCACTAAGTCTTCACATCAAAACAGCAACCAGAAAAAAGCTTTGGAGCCAGTAATGGAGCCAGCTTTTTGTCAAACTAGGTGTAGATAGCTGTGCTGAGGAAACTCCACAATACAATGCAGGATCTGCTATGTGAAGCTTCTGTAAAAAAAAAACATGTGGAGAGCAGTGAAGGTCAGCAGATTGAAACATGCTGAATTAGTACAAACTTCTCAGTCCTAAGAAATGTTACAGGCCAGATCATCTCCTTTGTTATGACCTGGGTTTGCCCTATGTAAATTGTAAGGTCAAGGAAAGGGAGAGGAGCAAGCATGCACTTGCTTTGGCAGTTCTCTAACTGCATATAGACTGCCAGTAAGGGCAGTAAGTTTGTCTGGGCCTGACTAGATGAATCCTGTGCTATGCAGAGCTCTGATATAAAGAGGCTCTTCACCTACCACACATACTCCATAGAAACGGTGTTTTTTAAAGTGAGGGTCATCTCTCATACCAGTATATGTGGACAACTGAAATAATGGCAAGTTGCTTTTCTATTTGGGACACTATGTTGTGACAGCTGTCCCATGCAGAGCTCTCCAGTGTTGCTCTAATGGTCTTAAAACCAACCCTTGCTCTAATTCATGTTGCGTTATAAGCAGAAGAGATAAGCAGGACTTGCCAGGAGGAAGAATGGATAGAGACAAAACTTTGGAGGGCTTTCTGGTTTTTCACTGTTATATTCCAAAGAGAAGGAAGAGCAGAGTATGTTTCTGTGTGTTTATTCCTGGGAGAGGCCACTGGTGATGGCAATGTGCTTGGAAGAGCAGTAGTGACTATTTTGCAAATGTGCATCTGCTTTCACTGCTGCTCTCTCTCTTTATTTTTGATCATAGCATCTCCACAGCTATACATTTTCTTCTCTTTTTTACCTTAGAAACAGCTCGGTTCCTTTTTCCAGGTGATATTCAAGGCCATCGCTTCAATTCTGATGACCTACAGAAGTGAGAGAACCAGATCCCCGTTCAGACTGCCCCTGCTTCCTCTTGGCCTGGACCATCAGGATCACAACCAAAGCAGCCAAGGGCTAATTACAGATCTGTGCAAGAAAGAAGACCCTTCATATTTGAGTTATTGCTGATGTCACACAATATTTTGTATGCTTTTAGCCACAGGGCCCAATCCTGTCAGCAAAGTCACATGTGGACCTCCCGTTAGCTCTATGGGTGTTCCACAGGCAGGCTGCTGGGGACTATCAGCCCCTTTCAGTCATGTCTAACTGATCTGCATAGGACTAAGAGTGACGCATACCAACGTGCGATTCCCCACATGTAATGCAAATTCAGCCTTACTGCTGAAGTGTTGAAGTAGTTGGAGGAACGCGCTTCTCAGATCCTTTCCCAGACTTTTATGATTCAGGGTAGTTAACTGGAAATGCAAAAGCCAGTCAAGTCACTGGGTGGCTGCTCATATGGAATTTTGATGCATCTGTAAAGGGGAGAGAAGTCGGCTTGTAGCATATTTTTTGCTATCAAAGGCATGCTGGGCAGTAAAGCTAATTGCATTATGCTGTGTTCAAACAAAAACGCTTGAAAGCAGTTCTGCCTAGCTATGTGAATATGTGCACAGAGCTTGTGTATGTGACTGTTGCAGTAAAGTGAAAAGGTCTGTCAACAGCAAAAAAAAAAAGAAAGAAAAAAAGCCATATTTCAGTACCACTTCATGGGGAATTTTCCCTCCAGTTTCTAACCAGTAATATTCTCCACTTATTTGCCCTTTAAAACATTTTTGAAGAAATGGTTGCTTGATCATAAAACAAATCACTACACAGAAAACCCCTACCAGAACAAGACACTCTGTTGCACATACTGCATCTCAAGGGAAAGGATGAGACTATAAACAGCATGTGACAGATGTGATTCAAGTTGATCCATGCACTGTTGGAAGGCTCTCAGACACTCAGTTCTGAGTTTGGTTAAAAAGCCCATAGACATATAGTGGGGTCACTAAAGATATGTCTTATTTAGGACAAGAAAAAAACAAAGTAACTACTCATAGACAACGTCTTATCAGAAGTAATAATCTTAAATCTTTTTTACCCACTTACCCCACTTACAGTAAGATGTTAATACAATCTTTCACAAATCCAGAAATTATAAAAGATTTCAGATTATTTAAAAATTCTGAAGGAAAATACATATGCAGAATAATAACCACAGTAATATCTTATAAGGAATTTCTGGAGCTGTGCTAGCTTTGAATCATGGAGTTTCAAGGGAATTTTTTATTACAGTTTTGGCTCCAGTGCACTCGCACCATGTGGGTTTTTGCTTTGAGTTTTAGGTTTGAATGGACCAAGTACTTCAAAGCAAGACTCTAAATCAGGAAAATGCACTGAGTTTCATACGCTTTCCACTCAAAACCATACCTTGGCCCAGATTCCCTCACAACAGAGCCCAGTCTCACTTGAAACTTGGCCCACATTTGTTGAAAGCATTTACAAATCCCATCAAAACCGGTCTGAGTTTCAAGTTTGTAATAAAATCCAAACCCAAGAGTTCTGCTTGGCTTCAAATGTCTCTCTGTTCTAGTAATTTCCACTTGTTTCCGTTAAAAATAATAAAAAAAGGGTATAATTCCTGCTGATTTCTGCCTGTTGCACTGGTAAACCTGGAATAACTCCATTAACTCATCAAGATTGTTTCAGATTTGCACGAGGGTAAGTATAAGCAGGTTGAACAAAGTTTCTATGAAGATAAAGGTGGGAAACTGGGTGCAAGGCCAAAATTCCAGAATGCAACGCATCTTTCTGTTGAAGTTAACAAAACACAACTGCAGCCCATGAGCTTTCCTGAGTGCAAGCAGATCTTTCTGACTTTGAATGTGACACTCAAAGTCCCTCAGCATAGTGCCACACCAAAGGGTAACATTCACCTCACTGAGACCAGTGCCACCATTCAGCCTATCTCCACTACCCTGCCCACTCCCTCCTGTCCTTTCTACCAACACCAGCCTCTGCACAGTGAGGGGGTGAGCATGCTTGGGAACTGTCATTTGTTTCCAGCTGTGTCTAAGCTTGTGACCAGACAAGACTTGAAGCAATAAGAGGATGACTAAGAGCATGGATCAGGATTATGCAGCTGGAAACACCACCATGGGTGGGAACACCAGAGCCTGGATTTAGAGTGGCTTAAAGTGCCACAAAACTACCCCTGGGTTTGCAAAAATAGTATTGCGTTAAGACTAAAGTCTCTGCATTTACCAGCGCTTACTATCTCACTGTACATCACAGATTTGGTGGTGTATAATCTATCATGCGACATTAAGAATGACATCACTGACACACCTATTACCTGATCCACCACTGGATCATATTGTGTGAGGAAAGCCCACTATAATGAAGCAAAAAACCCCTGCATCTATCACACTCAGCAAATCAAGCCACCAAACCATAGCAAGCAGCTATCCAAGGACAGATTGCAGTAAGAACAAGAGAGACAGCATTGCAAAATCCACATAGCAATATTATGGTTGTAACCTGATTTTAGACTGTGAAGGCTAGATTACTGTAGTATGTAACATTACTGCTAAAACATCGCAGGGGTGGAATACAGGAGGTAAAACGCAGTTTTGCTCTGGATACTCTAAGACTGGTTATCCTTTTCACACTCCCTTCATCACAAAACCTCGGGAGGAGAACTCACCCTGACCCCATGGCACTACTACAAGCAGGAGCCAGGCTCTCATCACTCTGACTCACAAAATCAGTCCCTTTGGATCTGTTTTTCACCCTCTCCTTTCCTCTGGGGAGAAAAGGGAGCTAACTGAGCTAGTGACTGGGGAATCAGAAATGTACATTGTATTTACATCTTTTTTAAATGAACCTTTTTCAACAGACTGGTTTGCCCTGCCTGCCCCACACCCTTTTCCACCTCACCCTTCATTACTCCTGAATGATAAATGTGTTGTTAAAAAGCCCACAACTTTGAATAGTGCCTTCTGATCGCGACAGAAGTCTTTCCTAGCACTGGAAGGACTTTTCAGTGGCTCCTGCAGTTTGCTCCTGCAATTTCTTTTCATCCAGTGACAGTCCAGAAACAGTTTTGAGCAGCTCTGTCCCACCCGGGGCTACTCTCCCGGACGCTTTTCCCTTGGAGAAACGCCAAGGGCTGGAAAACGGCTACCTGGGGCCCTGAGCCGTGAAAAGATGTGGTTGGAGCCCAGAGAAAACAAAGCAAAATGCCATGAGAAGGCAGTGCCCCCGCTTCCCCCCACCCCCGCCTCCCTACCCCAGATCCACCAGAAGGGGCCGGAGCGGGAGCTGGCAGCCGGGCCACAGGGCTGTTTGATTGCCTAAGCCTGGTGGCCAGACAATAGGACCAGAAAGAATGGCTGCTTCCTTCCTTCCTGTCGAGTGTTCTGCCTGAGTGAGCAAATTCAATAGCACTTCGCTTCGCAGCAACACCAGGCTCTCTCGCACAGGCGAAAATCAACAAAGAGCCATTCTCGGGCATTTCCAACTGCACCTAAGCCAAGGCACTGAGCTGTGGAGCCATCCGGCTCGGGAAGGGGGGCAACCAGGCGTCTCGCTTGGGTGTGCGGCCAGGCACAGTAAACATCCAGGTTATTGTTTATGGCGAAGGACTGACTTATTATTTTATTTTTCTCTCTGTCAGGCACCAGGTGGTTTGGTTCCCCATTGCACCCCCGACCCTGCCACTTATGTTATTTAAAGCGCTCCTATTGAATTCACTGTTTTAAACCCCTCCGAACAGGCTGGTTGAAGGGTGCTACGAGGTATTCAGGCATAACTAAACTAAGAGAAGGTGACACAAGAGTTGCTGTGTGCACATTGTAAGCCTGCTGCTTTTTTCATGTTCAAGTGGTTGCACATTTAAATCACAAGCTGACAGAAAAAATAGGTGTCAGACAAGGAAAATATCTGAGAAAAGCAGGTAAGCAGATGACCAAAACTATGCTCAGGTGGGCACAAACTGAAACATCATTTCCTATAAATTTTATAAATAAGAAGGTAAGATAATCACTATGGATTGTGATTTTTATTAGTATCAGGCTCCTTTCTGTCCTCCAGATCCCACTGTTTAGTTCAGTGCTCTGCCAGACTAAGGGAATACTGTGTCACTAAAAATACAAGGACCTGAGATACTCATGTCCAGAGCTGCCAGTGAGGAGTAACATTTTTTGTAAGCACTGAGTTTCTGCATCTTCAGGGCCCCTAAAGAGGGTTCAGTCCATGAAGCTTTCCCTGTGCAGAAATATAAAGCATGCTCAGTTTCCCTGCTGTCTCCGCAGCACAGTTTGTACATCACTTTGCAGCTCAACAATTGGTCCCCCGGGATTCCTGTGCATCTGCAGCAAGGCAGCTCCTCTTGTTGTACATGCATGGCATGGGATGTGGTTGTACCGAGGGATGTATTCTTGTGAACATCTGGGTTTGTTGATTCAGTGTGTGTGGGAAGAGGAAGAGGGAAGCACAGAAAGTATCTCAGAAAAGAAAAGCTTACATGAGATCTCTGGAGTGATCTCTCTGTTTCTTTCTCTCTCCTAAAAAACTAGATTTTTTGCTTTTTGTCTTTGAAATGAGCAAAGTAAGATTTTGCACTTGCCTGCTGCATCTGTTTTCCCAAGCAAAGACCTGTTTGTTTTTCCCATTGTGTCTGAACCATATTTGAAACAGACCACTGAGCCAAGTTACATCAAGCCTGTTTCTTTTCTTTTCTGCTTCTGAACTATGACAGATTATCCTAACCCATCTGCAGGCATGATTAAAAATATGAAAATAATTTTTACTTTTCTTTTGAACTGCCTTTGATATAGTATTTGCTGTCAGATAATCTATAGAGTTTTAACATCTGGTAATATAAAATGGTATGTTTTTGCAGCTGAAGAAAGAACCATTTAGATATTTTTATGGTGAGTTTTTTGTGGCATCCAAGATTGCAATTGTGGCTTCAGTTTACAATAAACTTGTGGTGGTACAGTTATAACTAAATTATTCATTTTTATGCATCAGAACATAGTTTATAACCCAGAGGGGGGAAAAAAATCCTAGCACAGAGGATCTTTATTAAGATACACATACTGCTTACATGATTACTATAAGTGATGTTCAAATATGTCATCACATAATCTTAGGAAACTAGCTCAGACAACTTTCTATTAAGCAATAACCTGTAAATGACAAAACAATATTCATGTCAGTCATTGGCTAGATTACTGTAGTTGAAAGATTTTTCTCCTTCTTCAAGAGCAGTCAGGAGCAACATGTAGAGCAAAATTAACAATCGAAGTAGGACAGCTGTACAGACTTTCATCTCTCAGAATCTGGTATCAATGAGAATTCATAGAACTTATAGATACAGCTGATGTAATTGTACCCATTAATGTTTATGGTCTACTTCCCTACAGAAAGATAGTAGCTGCTAACTTAACACAAGGCCCACTCTTGGTTTGGTTTGCTTTGGTTTGTCTTGATTATTGTAATCACTGGAAGAAGCTCAGATACCATACAGTTGGTTTACTGCTAGCAAAAGTAGTAACCTAAGAGGAAGTTTACCTAAGGAAGCATTGCATTATTGATTGTTCTGTGGAAAAGAACTTTCAGCTGAGAATTTAGAAGTTGATTTAGATCAAAGAAGACCTCTACCAGTCTGTACTCTGCCCAAATCTGGCATTTGTAACAATCCTGTTTTGCTGTTGCCTACTTAATACCCTCTGAGAGTGACATTCATCACTTGCTTCAGCTAGAAGCATGCATCATCATAAGGATATTTCAGGCTCAAGTTTGAAGATTCCACACATTCAGGTGCATCACATTAATTCTGAGGGCAAAACCAATCAAACTATTGGATTCTGGCATCTGGGAAGGTGGTTGTTGGGAAGAGGCCCCTTGCTTTTAACACCTTCTGTTCTTTTAAAAGGTCTGGTGCCTTTGTTTTTTTTTTTGGCCTTTTTTTTTTTTAACCTCTACTGTAGTTGGGCTAGAGAGAGGTCAGATGAGTCAGATGTTGGTTAAACCAACAGAACTGAGATAATTTTTGACAGTTGTATAACCTCCCACCTCCATTTCAGTAGTTTGCTCATTCCTCTAGCTGTACCCGGCAGGACTTCCCACAAGGTTCCAGGGAAAGCTGAGACAATAACTATCCAGTGTATTTTAGACTATATATTGAATACTCTCATTAGCCCTATGGGGTCTGGATTCCTCAGAGTCTTCTTATCTGTTTATATTCAGATTGCACCTGTGAGTGAGACAATACTTTTCCAGGTGAAGAGCTGAGGCACAGTCTACACTGCAGCTGGGAAGCATGGCAGCAGCAAGGACAAACATGGGAGAGCTGGTGGTAGCCAGACTAGGTTGGGCACACTCAGAAGCATGGACAAAGAAGCTTAGGATGCACAAATCTGCCTGGGACCCTTGGCATTTAACCTACACCAAAGCCATGCCATTGGAGCAATTCCAATCTGCAGTTCCCAATTCATAGTAAGTGGTCTGCTGACCATATGAAACAAAGTTGTCACAATGGTGCTTTTGATTAAAATTTTATAGGGGGCCATGGTGGCCTTCGAAAACAGGGGGGGTTGACAGTGGTCTGCTGGTGCTGCTAAAAAGTTCAGGAATGCTGAACTTTAAGGTTAGGTTGTCTGATTGCAGTGCAAATATATGCTAAGTGACTTGCCCAAGGTCATTTGTATTATGATATCTATAGTAGTGCAGGCACTGAACACTGATTTTCCATAGCTGTGGTTAGTGCTGTAATCTCTGCTATGAAAAGAAAAAATATTTTCTAATCTGACTAAGTATGTTGAATTGTATCTTAGGCAAAGTTTAACTGGCAATACAATATACATAAGTAGGCTAATAAGCATATCAGGAATCCCCATCTTTACTTCTTCCCTATGTGAACACTTGAATTGAAATAGCAGTTCATTTTAATTTGCACCTTCTGATGTTTTTCATGCAGACTCTAACCCAGGTATTGAAATGGAACACACTTGTTCTCAAGTGAGAGGCATCATAAACAGGTTTGCACAGAAACAATGAATTGATCTGACTTGAAACCACTTTTGCTTCTCCTTACAGGAGAAAGTTGCATTGGTTAACTAAAGGGGCAGTTTAATCTAGTTAACTACATTAAATGGCGGGTGGAGGTCTGTTACACATATTCAGACTAAACAGACCTTACAGCAGTTTAAGTGGATCACCCCTGAAAAACCATGCATGACTGTTCTATAGACAAAGGCTGCCATTATTAGGGTGCACATTTCTGCATAACCCCAATGTCAGCACTCAGAGGAAACTCTTCTTCAGGTTTATTTGCTGCCATAGCTCATGAAATTGTCACTCTCTTGTTTTCCACAGAGTAATAAGTCATGGGGCAGACTCCCTTCTCAGAGCTTAATGGCCTCCATATTGCTAATATGCTAATATTGCAAAATGACTTATGATTACTGTAATCAATATTCAGACTCTTGTCCAAACAACCTGACTATACTGATTGCAAAGGATTTTCAATACCTGAGAAACTGAAAAAAAAAGATATTTTTTTTCAAATGAAAGGTAAGAATGTTTTTAGTTGGTTGTATTTTGATTGGGTCTTATTGAAACAGAATTTGAACATTTAGAATACATAATAATTTTTGACATTGTAGTGAAAGAAAGCAGAAAGTGGTAAGAGCAGAATCAGTGTTGTGTGGAAGTTCACTCAGGGGGATGTAAGAGCATAAAGGACGAACCTTTTTCATACCCAAGAAACTGCTGTGCAGTCATAAGTGGAAGCCTACACAGAGAAAGGGGATGACATATAGTCTGCAGTACCATTCTGTAAAGTATGTCATAAGCTCAGGGAGTAGGATGACATTAGCAGGTAGGCTTCCTTTCATTTTTGCTCACAGAATGAATCACTGGCACAGATTTGAAGATCTAATACTTCTCTGCTTAATTGCATTACAAGCAACTTGCACCTGCAAAAGAAAAATGCCCCTTTTGCAAATTCACGTCTTGGGTGTGGAGTTGGGGTGAAAACTAATGTCATGCAATAATTCATGAAATGGAAAATGACTGCCTACACGCCTTGTTGCATCAGGTGCTTTTCACAGTTGTCTGGTTTACTGTGCGACAAAGTGCAACAAGCTGATATACCCAACAGCATGATAGAAAGTTGTCCATATTAGAAAGTGCAAACAACCAAACCATTTTTAAATATAGGCAGAATCTATAATAAGCAGTAAAACACCCATGCCTCTCACAGCTAATGAGTATTCCCATCCGTAATGGTCTGCCACATCCCTGGTTAATTAGAAACTAAATTACTAACATCTCTAATTATTCATAATGACATTCTTTTACGTCTGTTAAATTAGTTATAAAAATGATTAGCATAAGAAATGCTCAGCTTTGAAATACTAGTCAATAAGTCAAAAAGCCTCTGTTTGCCTATTTAATCTAATGAAAGGTATTTTATCTCACATGGCATCTACGCTCACAGGCAAAATTAACCCTGTGAAAGTAAATGGTTTTATCAAACAAAGCAGAGCTAGGTTGTCCTGCTATCATTTACATGTACAGACTGTTTCCCCTATTAAGTGTGTTTCAGTGTATTTCAGAATACTATACATACTTTGAATAAGTTACATAATTTTCAGGGTCATATTAAAAAAAAAAATAAAAATACAAGCTTTGAAAAATGTATTTTTCGTGTTTTAATGTATTAATAAAAAGATGACCCAATTGTCTCCCAGGCTTTCCAGCCACTTGACTAACCTATTTGCTTAGAAGGTGTATATGAACAGGCAAGTTTTCACAGGGTGTCATTTTCCATATAATCAGGAGGGCTTTGTGCTAAATTGTATAAGAAAGCATTCAGGGTTAAAATTCAGCATGACTCTCCCCCAAACAACCCTTCCTGCACCTTCACCCCCACTCCCACTTAAACCCTTTTGGAGGTTCCTGCCCTCCCCTCCCTGTTCTCCTCTTAGAAGCAAACTCAGCACCATTAGCACACAAATGCAAAATAACCAGCCTAGGCCTCTTCCCAGGAATACAAATTAGGGGCAGGTAGTTGAAGAGCTTAGAAAGCTGAAATAGCGAAGTTCACAATGAAAAGGATGAATAGATGAGAGACTGAAAGTGGGGTAAAGTGTTCAGCTTTTGTCATTTAAAGTGACGTCTTTAACTCTTTGCCTTCATGAGGCTGCTCTTCACAAAAATAATAATGAATTGCAATTAAGACCTGGAGGACAAAAGGGAATTATGTGGGAGGAAAAAAGAAAAGGAAAGGAAAAAAGAGAAAAAATATGATGACAAGAAGATTTTTTCTTTTTCCTTCTACAGAATATGAATATCTGTCAGGAAAGCAGAGAGGATAGTTTTAGAACTCTCATTGTTTAATGTGACAATGGTGCCACTGTAGATAGTGAAACCAATGATGTCATCAAAGCAGCTGGAGAAAAGTTTGAGATGGCTCATCAAATCTTCTAAATTTATATCCAGTCATGAAGCCCCATAGCTACTTTTTGTTCTGTTCTACTTTTAGGGACATATTACTGTTTCCTACTGAAATAAGGGATATTTTAGGTGTAAAGTGCTTCTATGTTTAAAGTTATTTGTCCTTCATTTATGCAAAGTTTTGGGAAATTAAGTCTCATCTTACCATATTCAACTGCATCTCTGGACATGGCTGCCACCTGTTTGTCACCTGCTACAACAAGTTTTCATTTTATAACACAGACCTGCGCTCAAATCATGGTGAGAGTTGGGGTTTTAGAGGACTTCTTTAAAACATATATGTTGTGGATATAGTATCCTGCAGTCAGTGTAAAATGGAATGGCTCTTTGATCACACTGAAGGCAAGCAGTTCTTTAAACCAGTCCTCTGATCAACATGAATGTGGAGTTTGGATAGAGATCCAAGCTAGGTACAAAAGCCTTATTTTCCCTTACCTCTCATGTTATTAGAGCTCTTCTGAAAACATGTGAAAGAACTTTGGAAGAGTTCCATAAATCCCTCTCCCACTGATTACTACTACAGTATTTCCAAACAAAATGCAATCATCAACCTTCCATATTTGTCCACAAAGAGCACAAAACCAAAGGTAAGCCATCACTATAACAGCTTCTAGCAGGCTGTGTAGAATGGATTCATAGACCAGGGCTGCACTATTTGACATAGGACTGCACCAGTACTTAAACAGCAATGTCACCAGTAGAATCTGGAAGCAATGTCACCAGTAGAATCTGGAAAAGATGACTTTTGAAAATGGAAAAGGAAGAACCAAACTGCAAAAGTAAATATAAATAATGAAGTTTCAGATATTTATGGCAAAGAGATAAGTGAATAATATTAGACAGCACTGTTCTAAATGACTAGTGAAGATTATACATCTATCTTTTGTTTTTACATGAGGTGTTCTTGGTACAGAAGAAAAGAGGTTTTATACACTGTAATGGCCATTTTTACGTTGCTACCTTACTGAATTTAATAACAATATACTTTGGGACAACTGTGCCAACAGACACATTCATACAACACTTCTAACTTCAAAGTATGGAATCTAATCCAAAGATTAACAGGAGCTTTAATTTTATGAAAGAAAAATGAAAATTTCACAGGCTTTCTTGTACTTCCTGTAGCAATCGCCAATATTTCTTGCTCGCATTTTGGAAACATTAAAATTCAAATTCTTCTTAAAATAAGAAGACGCACATTAAAATAGGAGAATAATGAACAAAATAAAAGGTGACTGCACAGTATTAAATTAGCTTTTCAAAAAGAGTTTACGTCAATTCCAGCTATTGCACTTTCATGACAGTTTATGGGTGTGGGAGGAAAAAAAATCTCATTTTATTTGCATTGTTTTACCTGTTCTCTTTGTTGAGGATTTTTTAGTTCCATGGTGATTGCTTGACATTCCATATTCATTGTTTACTGTGACATAAGAAAAAAATAAATCAGCTATTTAGCAGCTTTAGGGTATGTCTACAAGGACAGGTACAGACAGATGCAAGCTTGTCTGTCTGTTCTTCAAAATGGCCAGACGTGAGCCAGCTCTGATCCAAAGTCATATAGACACATTCACATGGCACTTCTGTTTTGAGGTAACAAGCAGGGTTGAGCAACCTGAGTGCAATTACTTGATTTTGGACAGGAGCTGGCTCTGTCTGACCAGGTCAGGGCATAGCCAGAGGATCTTGGTCTTGTGCTTGTCCAAGTAGTCAGGCTGCAAAAACCTTCCAGAACAAACAGAGGCACAACAGTGACAGCTGAAAACAGCCCTTTCAATGTCATTATAATGTAAAGGATAAAATCATAAGACCTATTTTCTTTGTGGTAATATGAATTTGGATGCTTTTCAACAATTTCACTGCATTAAAAAGCAAGTTAAAGCTTTATCCTTTATTTACATCTTAAGGATGATACATCTATTGCGAGATTTTGTGATTAAATAAATTGTTTGTAAATAAGCCTCCCAACAAGAAGTTTTTGTGGCTTTCTTCATTTCACCATTCCTTTGATTTCTTAAACATATTTTACTGATTTGTCTCTTTCTTGTATTAAAAAAAACCCCAAAATCTAAGGTGCTTAAATTTTGTTCTACTTGATGGAAATATTAACATTTATTCAGAACTAACCATTTTCCTTAGCATGCCTAAATAAATGTTTCCAACACTGTGGTCTATTGCAGCTTGAAACTCCCCACCGAAGTCAATAGGAACTGAATGCATGCATCAGAAGTCAAACTTTGCTTCTTTATGATTTCTAGAGCATTTTTAAAAACCTCTGAAGGAACACCCATATAGAATACGTTCTGAAGTAAGTCCTGTAAGGAGAACAAAAGTGAGTATTATTTAACAGCCTCACCAAAACGCAGAGGATCTGGAATAAATCAGGAAGAGTTTGGAATGGATTTATTGGAAGAGTGATGCTTCTGTTTAGTTTTCCATTTTTTACGGGAAGAATTAGAAATGTCATTTGGCAGATGTCTATAATGTTTTTGGAACTGGAAGGAAGTATGCCTTTTCCATTTGGTGTGGGTGGATGTTCCTCTAGGCCACATTTAACATGTAAAAATGAGAGAGGTGGGTTTGAAACCCTTCCTAAAGGGAGACCTGTAGCTGCATGTTTTGCAGACTTACCTTAGAAAAAACTCTGCCAGCAACCTGCATACCTGATCCATATATTACCCCTAGGGACATGGCCCTAAGCATCAGTTTCACCCTTTTTGCAGCATAAAGATTCAAGCCAAAAAAATCAAAGTATCAGGATTCAGAGCAACAAGAAATCAATAGACCAGATAAACAGGTTTATCCTCCTTGCTGCTGTGCAAAGGAGTTATAAACATGGTCTAACCAGCCAGATTCCAGGAGTGCATCTAACCTTATCTACATTTTGTGCCACTAAGTACATCTTGGGTTTATGCTTGTCTTTATATTTAATGGCTGTCCTATCTGTCCTTCCTGACAGGATGCAGTTCTAATCTTTCTGGATTTGGAGAGGCTGCTGCTGTAACACTGATAGTAATAAACAACAAAGAAAAAAAAGGAAAGCTGCTATGCATTGCAAGAGACCATAAGAAGCTTCAAACAGTACCATACAGTGATACATGCAAAGCAAAACTGCAAAGATGCAAAACTGAACACAGAGAGACTTGAACATTTCATCAAACTTTGATAAAAAACCTAAATTTATATTTGTTATGCCCCAGTACTGAGGAAGGTCTCCCTCCCCATAAAAAGAAACTCTAAAGGCATAATTCTGCTGCTGCTCATACATTTGCCTTACAACATTATGACATTTCTGAGAGTCTTCTATTCTGCATCACTCTTTAAGATTCTTGCAGGAATTTGAAGTGCAAAGACACCGAAACCAATCTGGTAATATTTCTTTTCCACAACTTGACAAAAGCATTAGCAGCAACAGCAGCATAATAAATGCCTACAGAAAACAGTGAAGTTTAGTGCAAAGACCCTAGAAACATGTGTACCCAGTTAGATGAATTCGCTTTGTGGTGCACCTGAGCTAATAACCCCTGCTGAGAGGTTCATAGGACAGGTTAAGTGCTTCAACAGAGTCATGGAATTCTAGATCAAAGAATAGATCAGTCAGTGTACCCTCAGTTCTCATAAAGGTACTGAAATACATCTATAACAATCCATTTGCAAGTGTTTAGTGTGAAATTAATCTTACCTTCTCTGGCCAGCTAAAAGCTAGATTTATAGTCTAATGGTGGAACTGCTTGCTGAAAGATACTGTAGATTATAATTTTAGAATAGCTTAAGAAAGTAGGTTTCAGAAATTATAAGGTCATTAAGGCCATTGAAACAGTACATTGGATGCAGGAAGTTTCTGGGTTTAAAGTTGCTCAGTTATGGGATAGTGTTCCTGGGGTAGTATCTCTACTAGCTAGCATGTTTTATATATCCTCTACTTCTGTAAGGAGTAGGATAAAGGGCAATATAGATCTTTTGTCTGACCAATAGCGGGCTGCCTTACATTTCCGTGGTGAGAAAAGGTCATGGTGTTCCACTACAGTCAATGCAGATATAAGCACTTCTACAGGATGTTCTAGATGTAATCACCTTAAAATGCATATGCACTGATGGAAAGATTTTTTTTCTCAAGAATCAGAACCTTATAAAAGGAGGCAACAACAATCTTCCTGTATATAGTAGTTAAAATATTAGAATGGGGCCTTAACAGGAAATCATTCATTAAGCTTATTTAGGAACAGATTAGGAAACTGCCTGCAAGGAATGGTTGCAGTACATTCAGTCCTTCTTACCGTAGATGATTACACTAAATGATCTTAAGTAATTCTGTACAGTCCTGCTTTTTTCTACATGCCTGGAAAAAAAATCACTGGCTCTGTTATTTGACAGTGTATTTTATAAGCCATGAAACAACTTTCTATTGAGTCTCCATGTTATGCCCCATGAAAGCTGGGCTTGGGAATTTTTTTTGGCAATAACAGGACTGCTGAGCCCCAGAGATACAACTGTGAGAAGTGGGGTGTGCAGTTTTCATGTATATTTAGTATATTGCACTAAATATAATGTCTAAAAGACCTTGGGAAACTGTCATAATCGTCAGAACCATAAACTGATTATACTTGTAACAGTTTAATGGCAGTGCCATTAAAATGTATAAAATAAGGAATTCATATTCCATTTCTGAATTAGTATGCCATATAGTCACTTGAAATCAGTGGTTAACCAAGTAAGAACAGGATGTAGTAACTCAGTAACAAGGGGTAGGATTCTGTTCAAGATTCAGACATATAAATTTAGGAAAAAAATAATGTAAGTGTCTCAGCTAAGACAATGGAGACCTAGCCATTCCAGTCAAGGGTTTCTAGAGCACTATTAATCTAGTCAAACCTAGAGATTTGTTTTAGAATTATTTAAAAGGTACATTTTTCATTGAATCTTCTGACCCTGATGATTCTCTGACTTCTGAATTGCCTTTATACAGGTAGCTAGTGCAATATCTGAACTCCACCTACCACTCTTGATGGTCATGCCAGACCATGAAAATATAATAGATACACTTGGACAATTCAAATGGCATAAAGCATTCAAGTCTGAACAACTGCGTAGAACTCCCGTTGACTGTAGTGGAATCTTAGACAATTCTTTCACATATAGACAAATGTATTTAGCACAGAAGCTTGCAATGAATTAATTATTTCTAAATACAGAATTTCAAAATAGTTGTCTTCTAATTTTTCCTTTTAAAAATCATAATTTTAAAATTATATTTAGATGTAGTTATGGAATGGTATGACATATCAAATAGATAAAGGATCTAAAAAAAGACAGGGCTCCATATCCAAATAATGCACAGGTTAAGATTTAGTAAAATGTTTTCAGTGCAACATCTTATATACCTGAATGTGGAGAAAAAATCTTATTGTAAAAAGAAGCACAGCCTCATACTAATTTTAATCAATTTTAAAAATAAAAGTATAGCTATCTCCATCTGGGCTAGTCGCATATGCTTTCTTCTTAATTCAGTTCATATTAATGTAGATGAATACAAATTAGAGGAAGGAGGCCATACATACGTACTCTACAGGTGCAAATAACACTTATTATAAGTGTATATATTATATATATATTTGTATATAACTACAAATAACACTTGTTATTTGGTGCATTGAAGGGGTTATTTTTAAAGCAAATTCATCTTTGATTTATATTTGGACTCTTCTGATTTGCACATGTGCTGTGCTTGAAGCACTTTTGCTCTCGATGAAGCCATGAGAGACGTTGTGCCATTGGTTGCCATTCACAGCACCTCACTTGGAAAACGGATGCAGGGTCATTCAGCAGTTACTCTTCTACATAGGACAGGGATGCACTGTGAATCAGCAGCTGACACCAACATCATTGCCAGTCGAGAAGCAATGTGAATATTCCATCCTAGAATTGTAACACATCACAACAAACCCAGCCTGGTCCTCCACATTTTGCTCTGTAACAGCTGGTAATACACACACACACATAAGATTATTTATTTATGTACACTAAAGATAACAGAACCAAAAAGTGGTGAGCATAGAAATAGATGCATAAGCTATGGACATCTGAAGTGAGATGATTTTCAACCATCCAGGACTCCATTTTGCCAAAGCAAAGCAAGGAAAGCCAATGAAAAGGAGAAAAAAGAAAATGAGAAGGAGAGGAGAAGAGGACAGGGAGAGGGAAGAGGAGAGGAGAGAAGAGGAGAGGAGAGGAGAGGAAGAGAGGAGAGGATCCTCAATTAACATTTACCTTTACAATTCCTTTATCAAGTATTTAATACTTCAAAACATCTAA
The DNA here is from genome assembly GCF_012275295.1 of Melopsittacus undulatus. NCBI lineage: Eukaryota > Metazoa > Chordata > Aves > Psittaciformes > Psittaculidae > Melopsittacus > Melopsittacus undulatus. The sequence goes on from NC_047528.1 coordinate 43,864,738, forward strand.
CTTGGAAAAAAATCTGCATCAGAAATGCAAAGTTATTTTCTAACAGGTGTGAGAAGCAAAAATTTGGACTATAATCATTTTAGGTTTTGTTAGTTCAGTCAGTGTTCTAATAGCTCTGAGGACTATGTACTAAAATACTATTGCTGAAGAAGAAGAGTAGGCTTAAAGCCAATCTTACAGACAGGAAAGCACTGGATGATCAAATCCGAGTTCATCCAGTATCTCAGTATTTCCTTTAAAACACATGTGACTCTGACCTGAACAAAACTAGAGCTTGAGAAACCATAATTTTCGCTCCTGCTATGTCTGCACATTAGCTTTGTCCCACATCACATTACCACTTCTCTGCCCAGTGAAGCTAACATGTAGAAGTATAGCCTTTAAACCACTAAGACTGTCAAAATATTTTCCAGTGTTTTACTTTCATACTTCAACAATATCACCCCACTGATCAGGTTTTTCATATATTAAAACCGCGACCAGTAGGAAGTGGGTTTCCCCATTCAGCAAAGCTGCAAAGAGGTACTTTACTATTTCTTAAATATTAACATGTCAGAGTCTATCTTTTCTGCATATCCCAGAGCTGAACCCCTGGCCATGAATGCTTGCTGTCACCTAGCCAACTTGCTAAACTTACAGAACTATCTATTGATGGCTTGGCTTTGTGAACAAAGATTTAGGAAGGGCTTTACCCACTCTTACTACAAGCACAATGACCAGGGGCATGTGGGATATGCAAAACTGGTTGGAAAAAAAGGCAGCTTAGGCAATCAGGAAGTGTCCGACCAGGACTGACATCTCTTGGGCAATCTCGAGCAACCCATGTCCTCGTCCACCTGCATGCAAGGTTGGATCTGCAGCTTCCCATGCACATTGTCACCTGCTGTTTCAACTGTCGTCTGTCCATATAGACAAGGGAGAAGCTATAGCTAAATAGCTCTGTTCATGTTGTTTGCCTTTCTGTGGGACACCAGTTGTAGTGTCTCATTGATTTAACTGTTTGAAAACCTGAATTTTAGTGAAAAATCTTCCTGAAGACCATTATAGAGAATTACTTTATCAACATTCTTAGCAGAACAATTTTGCCTTTTCCCATTGCCAGTTGTCCCCGTTCACACTGGAAAAAAAAATCTGAAAAAAATATCCGACACAGCTCCATGAAATGTTTCTTATTACTTCTACCACAAGTTTTCCAACAGAATTCAGATGGAAATGATGGACAGCTGTATGAGCCTTGGTAGACTAGTAAACTGCAGCAGAGTGACACATAGGCAGTACTGTAATTCCTCTCCACCTGCTTGAGGAAAACACAGACAGATCAGACTTGGTATGAATTTCTGCAGCTCCAAAACATCTTAAGAGCATGGGGACTTCCTATGGCCTCAGAAAAGTGGTGCATATATCCCAGGATGCAGTTTCTGATGATGACAACAGAGATGCTATTTAGGGAAAACATGCAGACATGGCTATTGCTTGCAGCCCATTCCCTTTCTACCCCTCCCACATTCACTGCTGTTGGACTGGGATATCAGGGAATACACACACACATACACCATCCATCTTAATTTCTGTTCAAGGATCTACTGTCTATAAAGTAAATATTTCACAGATACATGCAAGGTGTATGTCTCACTTTTTGACACCAAATTTACAAAAATGAAGTATGTTAAGCCAGTCCAGAAGTAGGTTGCATTTGGGTTCTTGAAGCTGGTTCCCTGGAGATTGCCTTATGCATCTTCTTAACTAACTCCTGATTATAGATGCACCTTGGCTTGCCTATTCCTTCTTGAAAGCCTCCTCAGAGGTTCCTAAATAAACCTATCCACAGGCTCTTTCCTTACTCAATGTCCTTCGCTTTAGCTAGCAGGGAAATACAGAATATTAGTCTATTATAGGCCTTAGAAACCTGTAATCCCTAAAAAACTGTTGTTATGGTCCCTATAATTTGGGGGAAGTTGAATCCAGGGTTTAATCATGGTCAAGATTCCCTTCTTGCCCTCAGTGCACAAAGACAAGAATCTGAAAGCAGAGATAGCTCTTTCACAAGAGCCAAAACCAGGACACACAAACTAAAAAAGTAAGAATCAAAAAAAGTAATTACCAAAAATATTTACAGTCCTGCGGTAAGGTTACATTGGTTACCAAAAGGATGTTTACACGTCATATGCTCTAGGATGTACAGTGAATTGTGCTCCTGATACTTCTTCCTCTCAGCATCCAGGATGGGGGATTCTTCTGAAACGCTCTCTCTGTGCCTTCCTGCTTCTAGGCCAAAAATCAAATGATCCTGCTTGGGGAATGAAGTGATGATTACCTGGAAAAAAAACAAACCAAAAACATGTTAAAAGGAGAAGAAATGTTTGGATTATAAAACCAAGGTCCCTTGTTTTTTAAGGCACAGATGTGAAATGCTAAATGGTTAGTAACATCTTTGAAGGTGTTAACCGGAAGCTTTAGTCTTATCTTTTCTAAGAATATTGGTTGGGCAATGGTACTTATTTGCTTGTGTTTTTTAAACAAACATTTTCTGCTTATCAGATGGTAAAATCACAGTGCGAAGAGCATGACTGTAGCTTTCCACACATATTGGTAGAGATGGTAAACATTTTCTTGGTAATATGAACGACCAAACCACATGCACTGGAATTCAAGCATCTTTGACCACATGAACATTCTACCTTATGCTAATGATCATGTGTAAGCAGGCAGTTAATGTAAAACACTTTTTTTCTTTCCTTCCTCATCTGGACACAAAGGCAACAGCCTTCTTCATCTAAGATAAATTAATTGAGCTACCAAACTAACCCTGGCCTGTTAAGAAAGGGAGCAAAATCTGAATTTCAGAAGCATCACAAATATAAAGGAGGAAGTAATTTTCCTCCACCAAAGAAATTCATGAATTATTTTAAAATCTTTTTAAAGTTGTGGAAATGTAGCAACAACCTAAAGTGGGAAAGGTTTCCCTAAAGAGGGAATAGCCTCTCTGACTGGAATGGTAAAAGCTTGTTGGTGAACAGAGACCAAAGGCCATCAGCTGTCTGAAAGCCCTAATATTCTGTGGAAACCAGGCTCTCAGTCATGGCTTAGGAGCCAGTCCTTGTCCTGAAAATGAACTGAGCATTGGATATGAGCTAGAAAATTTTCTGGTTTTTAAACTGCATTATATTCTTGTTTTCCACTTTATTTCCTTGTTTTTAACTGTTATAGATTAGGCTTGGTTGCAAAATCATAAACCGAAGTATAAAGACACCTAGATAATGAGCATTGTTGCTCCATCTTATCTCTAATGCAATTCAAATGTTTTATGGAAAAACATGAAAAGTTTGTGTATAGGCCAGTGGATTTGAGTATAGGCCTCAGATTCTTATTCTTCTGCAATATAGTCCATGGTGGGTGAGTTAGTCTTCCCATCCTTACTCTGAATAATAGTATTCATAACTCCAGATATAATCATTCATGTTACCTTACTTAACTGAGGAGACTAGTCAAGAGGTTCTGTACAGCATGCGATTCACATGGTGACTGTCAGTAATTAAATATAGGATGCATGTGCTCAAGGCCTGTAGATGGTTTTCTACCATGATTAATCCATTGGCTGTTACTAAGCAGAGCTGATGCCTCCCTAAATTACAGACCACTTCTACCTCTGAATCTTGAGGAAATGACAGAATTATCTCCAAACAGCCCAGCCTAACAAGCAAACAAAAACCACATCATGCCAAAACGCAGGTTTCTATATCAGCAGGGCAGTTGTAGTGCTTGTGTTGTAAAAGCACAGCTGTCCAGAGATGCTGTCTCTCTCATGTACTACAGCCTACCCACAAACCTCCTTCCTGACGGCCCAAGGGCCCAGGTTTTTCCATCTCATTTTTTTCATCTTGGATTTGTCAACAACCCACCATCCCCACCTAGGAGGTGTAGGAGCTCCCTTTTGTTTGATGTGAACTGAATGCCCGGGGGCACTGAAGGGGTTAAGTGGAGGAAATTCTTGTCAGCTTCAATAGAGAGTCAGGCATTTTCAAGGATTTTCCATAAGAAGAAGCCAGTATGTCTGACAACAGAGCCACAGCACATCACAGGGAAAGAGTAAAATTTTTACTTAAAGGGTTTTTTATACTTTCAGAGTGGAAAATATTCATATTGTGGTTTTGCACCAAAAATAAATTCTTCCATTCACAGCCTGCAACAGGTAGCTGAGGTTAGATCAAACCATCAGCTTACTAATGACTATGAATTGCAGTATCTATAGAAATGACCAGAATTCAAGGCAGCCTCTAAAATAAGCCAGATGAATCATCCTGAAAAATATTATTCACCCCATAATAAATAGGTTCAGCATAAATGTCTGCCACACAATGCATGCTCTAAGTATTTTTTAAAAATGTAAAATGTTGTTGCATGTAAATTGAAATTATTAGTTTTTTTCCTTTTGCAGAGATTATACTTTTTAAATAATGAATCTGGGAATACTCAGGTGATCCTGGGATCCTAAAGTTAAGTGACCGAATTGAAAGCATTCCTTTTGTACAAGAATCTTGTATGTAATAAATAATAGCTTTTAAAGTATTATAAATAAGGAAACTGAACTGTCTTGAGTTATAGTGAAAGTTATTGTTCAACAAAGATGCAGTAAGAAACAGAAGCTGATAAAATCCTTAGATTCTTATTCTACTGTGTAAAACCTTTTCTTTTTTTTTTTAATAATAATAAATTATGAGGTCCCAGGTTCTGCTTAGTGCAAGTCACCAGAATATCACTACCATTAGTGGAGCTAGGTAGATTAACCCAACTCGAGGTTTGAGGCCTTACTTACCTTATTAATAAACAAAACCCCAGAATCACAAAAAGCCCCACAGTGACAACAAACACCATCCTGCAATGCTGTTGCATAATTTTCTACAGGGGTATACTTTCACGTTTCATATCCCATGTTATCTCATTAAGGCAAGGGGCTGATCATGACTGCAGGACTAGCAGACCCTGAGAGACCTGAAAGTGATGAGGACTGCTAAGAAAGACAGACTGAAACAAGCAGTGGAAAAAAATCACCATGAACAAAAAATACCCACCCCACCAGAGGAAGCAAGCACCAAAACAGCCAAAACCTTCCACTCTGACACTTTTTGTTCTGTCTCTGGTGTTGTCCCACTAAGCCTGCAAATCTCTGAAATGGGTACCAAGGATGACACTTCTTTTTATTGCCATGCATGCTGTAGCCTGCTTTCACCAGAGAAAAAACTTAAACCAAACCAAAAACCCCAACCAAAACCCACAGACAAAATGCAATACCTTTCATGTTTCATGCTGTTAACTTGAGATGTCTAAATCACATGTGGACAGTTCAGATTTATGTCACTAAATTCAGAAAACTAAGTAGGGATTTTTTTGTGTCTACTTAGTGTCTGTCCTACCATGGAACTAAATCTCTCTGTAAAGCCAAGCCAACAGTAGACCCAATGAAATAGTCATTATTTCATGGCATTTAATGGCCATTGCTACTACAGCCCTCCCATCTACACAAGACTTCTTTTTTTTTATTATTTTTATTTATTTTCTCCCTGAAAACCAGGATATAAGCTATTTATAGCCTGATAATTTTATTTGTAGCACAGATGCAGCCATAAACAGAAACTGATAAACTGATTGTGCCTATCCAAACCAAAAGAGAAGAGGTTAATTTACTAATTTTTTTCCTGCTTTTCTACATACATTGAAAATCTTCAGTATTTAAAAAGTTGCTATACTTTTAAAGAATATTTAAAAGATTTGTCATCATCACAATACGCATATTCTTGGCTTATATAACCACATCACATTTGTGCACTCATCTTCTCTTTTACTACTCCCCTTCTGAAGATTTCTTCTCCCAAAGCAGTTTATATATTATGAGGGGCTGGGAATCTGCCTTTCTATGCATTTGTGTGAGAGCTTACACCAGTTCTGTTCAGAATTAACAAAGCCTTTGAAAGTTGCTATATTATGTACAATTAAGAATAAGAAAACTAGCATCTTTCTTACTCATTTCTCACTGAAAGTACATGGTGGAAAAAGGGTGTTCTGGTTAGGGGACCAACATACCACGCCTGGGAGACTTCAATATACAAAATAACAGAGGACAGGGTAGATGCTCCACTCTGAAGATGTACTCTCTCAAGGGAGAGGATAAGGAGTACCTTTCATGGTCTCATTTAGAAACTAAGGAACAATGTTACAGACAAAGATGATACTCTGAAAGAAACATGTTAGTAACAGTGAAACACGGTAATAGGAAGTAGTTTCTTTCTCTCCATTCGTCACTTCCCCTAAAGAAGATGCAATTGTGATGTGCATATATATATATATATACACGAGATATAATGTGAAATACAGAAATGTAACTGTAAAACTATTTTGCCCATCTTAATGGGCATCTTAGATCAAAGCAACACTAGTGCACATAGACGTTTCTGAGTAGCTCATTGTAGTTTAAGCATGCTTTCACTCATTTAACTTCAGGTAGTGCTTATAGCTGATTTAGTAATACTGTCACAAAACACTGTGTGGATACTCTTAGCATGAATGAGCCTGTGCCAATTAACCAGACTGTCATCTAAAGCGAATTAATACTCTCCCTAGACTTTTTTTTTGCAGCAGCTGAGCTAAGCTGAATTCAGTGAAACTGTTGCAGCTTCAGTATACAAGAAAGGTTTGATAACAATAAGCTGAAATACAGGGAGAAGAGTCTACACACAAGCCTGTATTAGCACAAGTTTGTCCATAAAAAGCCTAACAGAAATCTGCAGCACCATTAATGGAATTAAACCCCAAAACAGAATCAGCAACATTTGAAAGATTGGTGCCCAAGGGAAGCGACTTCATATATACTATAGCAGTGGTAGGAATAAATTATCTTAGTCATAGAGTAAGTTAAGTAGGATCAGAATGAAGGTTAAATATCCTAAAGTAAGGTAGCTATTCCTTGATTCAAAAGTGCGTCTCATGCAATTATAGACTTTTTTTATTCCCCTAGGCAGCTGGGATTTTCCCAGGATGCCCATTCAAGTGTATGCTCAATCAGTACATATTCAGGAATTCACCTCTTGTCTATACAAAGTTTCAAGGAGGTCAAGGAGAATTTTGTCATTGCCTCCAGTGAGGCCAGGCATTTCACCCACCAGTCTTGCAGCTAAAGTGAGGTCTTTGGATAAAAACTATGTGAAATGTAGACAGCACAAATCCTGGCTACATTTAATAAACTGAACAGGATGTCTCTCCACCTCTAATATTTAACTTTGCTTAATTTAAGAAGTAAAACAAAACAAACAAAAAAAAACCCAACATCAACAAAAAAAGTTTTATATTGTTCAATTTTTTCTAAAGCAGAGATTTTAAGCGGTGAATTGTGAATTGTGACAGTCTTTTTCTCTCCAGCCACATCCCTCAGATTGCGTTTATATAGAAATATAATCTGCATATACCTAAAATACTTCAGTGAGATCCATTCTCTCAGATGCCAAGCTCAAGTGCAATATTTTACACACCAGTTTTTCTCTGTGAAAGCCTACAAAATTACTCAGCAATCACAAGGTTCCATAAGCCACCCACTCTATAACCTGGGGGCTTAGGAAGCATGAGGCTAAAAGGAAAAAGAGAGAATGCTTTCCATATCTTGTGGAAAGATGAGGTTATAGTGATTATCAAGGAAGGAAACAATTTTTTTGTGACTGCTCTCTTCAAGATGTATGTAACTTCCAAAAATAAGATATGCCATCTTAATTAATTCTCAAAAATTAACCAAGTGCTGTGGTAAATGAAAGCTTGCTTCATAAAGAAAGATAAAGATAGGCAAAAGTCTATGACTTGTCAATAGATATTAAGGAACAATTTTGCAAAAAGAAAAAAATGCTATTCCCCAAAACAAACAAAAAAATACCCACCAGATTCAGGATGATACAAAATATTAATATATAATTTTAGATAGCTTCCCTACACTGGAGCAAGAGCCCCTATCACCTAAGCTTTGCAAAATTCTAACAAGTTACAAAAAAAAAAAAAATGTTGATTCTGTGCAATTAAGTTACTACTTGGGAATTAGGTTGTGTCATCCTAGCACATGAGGATGTCTGTGAGTGAAGGTGAGATTTGTGGGAGGGATCACCTTCATCCTAGACTGATAGTAAACATGCCCAAGAACATTCCTGACCACCACGTTCCAGCTGGCCTTGAAAGGAGAGTGTCCATGCTGAGCAACTCCTTTAATTTCTAAAAGAGGGGAGCTGTTGGCAAGCTGACTTTTGGGAATGGCCCTGGAACATTTTAGCTCCTGAAATGTGCTGGGGAAAACTTGGGAGAGTACTTTTTGGCACATGCTTAACTCACACCAGGGAAAGTCTTAACGCTTCACTAGCGTGGGCAATTGCAATCCATTGTCCAGGAACATTTCCACCTACTGTCTGATTTACTAGTACATAGGTGGCCAGGGACACTGTTGTGTACTTTCAGACTTTGTACTGTGATTGTTCATATGCAGGAGAGAACAGTTCTGGCACAGTCCTGATGTAAAATTCACGTTTTACACCATTACCTGCTTGTCCATACATATTTCTGAATAATTTACAGTCTTTTTGTTCCACTTGAGACAAACGGGTCTGAGGAATGCCTTCAGTCCTAAGGACAGTATTGAGAGTAGTAGGCAGGGTGCAGTTAGATAGCCTTCACATTTAGCTGCAATATTATAGGATCCTCATGCACTGACTTTAGAATATGAATACAGTGTTTCTTCAACAACAACAAAAAAGGTCACTTAGAGATAAAAACATATACATGATAAACAACTGCATAATCTCCATCTGCAGAGTAGCAGAGGTAGAAGACAATACAATAAACCTACTACTAAAAGGCACAATGCATTCAGTGAGTTCTGCAAGAAGGCATTGACACTTCTGGCTGAGTTTCTTTAATACTCAATGCAGCTGCAGTTAGGTAAGTTCCCCAGGTGTAATCTTCGTCCCTTAACTGCTCTGCCTCCATACTTCATTGCGCCAAATACATCAGGAGAAAGGGAAAAAAAAAATCACAAATCCAACACTCAATTATCACTCTGTCTACAATAATTAAACAAAATGCATAAACAAAATGACCCAAAGCAAACAAAACAATTTTGATTTTTTTCTCCTTAACAGTTTATGCAAGAGAAATGAGGGGGAAGAAAAGCTTTGTTCACTTTGTACGTTTGACAGGGTTTGTGGTACACCAAGTTTTGCTTGTCTGGTATGGTAGCAAGAAATCACATCAAAGAAATCAGAAATGGATAAAAACTACACTACAGTGGAAGCTGGCAAAGGTCTGAATTGAGTTTTAGACCTAATGTGAATCTGTCACTAATTAAAGGAACAGTTTTAAGTTAACCAATTAGTGCATTTTTTTTTCTGACAGAACAACTAATTTTGAAACCTCTACTGCGCTAATGTTTTACATCTCTTCTGAAGGTGACAATGTTAATTTTGAATGGTCATTTAGAAATTTTCCATTTTGTTGTGCTTTTTTGAGGCAGACTGAAAGAGCATCAAGATATTCTTTCCTCAGTAATCACACTGGCAATCACATGATTGGCTCATATGCACTGCTTCTTGACCAAAATAAAATTAGAAAGAAAAACCCACAAATTTAAATCCCCCGCTTTGTTCAAGGTGCTCTCTAGGTGTCCATATGTCCGTAAGTTCTTGATTCATCCTAATACGCCAAGCTCAGATTCTCCAAGTTAAACTTGCACCTACATCATCCGATTTGCATCAAGTGCCTTCTCTTGTAACATATCTCAGGTGCACCAAGTGGTTTTGTAATTATGCAGCAGGCTTTGAGGAAAGTACAGCTCCTCTGATTACAGTTTTTTACATTTTTAAAGCAGATTATCTCCCTTGGAAAGAGCATTTTAAAATGTACGTTGAACTCCTAAGTATTAAAATATTCATAAATAATCCTATGTAATAGATGCCTATGCTGTCAAAGCTTCTGATTATTGGTAACTTCTACTGAAATGGGAATGGATCCATCTTAGTCTAGAAGTTTGAATATTTTAGCCATAAGCTTCTCTAACCAGCACGCAGACTCTGAGTCAGTGAAAAAAAAAAGTTTCCTACAGCATGGGCAAAGAGAAACTTTTGATATATTGTACAAATGTTGCCTTTTCCCAAGGTTGAAAATGCTGAGCTCCTACCCTGTTTCAAAGGAAATTGTTTCTATCCATGCCCAAAGGTAACTGCATCAGCTATCTTCTGAACAATCCCTGTGACAGAGGAACAGCAGATTATGCCTTTATAGTAACAAGACCTCCATCTCTGCCACCTGAAATACATCTTCTATAGGTTAAAACAAAGTGAAACTCTTTAAAGAGACATAAAGCCTTTTTAGGTAATAAAGATCACACTAAAGAAATGAAAGTAAGATGTTTTCTGGAACTGTGGGTTTCAATGTCACATGAATTGAAAACCACTTTGTCTCTCTCTAAAATGCAGATGAAGTACAGCAAGGTAATAATTTTTCCCACCTTGTCTTAAACTTTCAGAGACAGAGAAAACTAATAAGAAAAACATATTTCATCCTCCTCTTTCTCCTTTTGTCCTAGTAGTTTGCAATAAACCTTTACGTATTATGGCCAGAAATGGTCAAGGGGAGGGAGAGGGACCAGAAAGAAGAAATATGAGGGAAAATACGTAAGACTATGGCATAATGGGGTCTCCTCAGATTGAAATGGACATTTTTGAAATAAAAAATAACTATATATATATGAACTATATCTATATATGCAGTTTCCATATCAAACTGTCCTGAGTTCAATGAGACATCAATTTTAACTTCTACATTTCCAGTTTAAAATCAGATTGGGTAAACAGGAACAAAAATGAGTGTTTTCATTGGTAAGGATTTGTTGTACTTTGTCACAATGTAGTCTACCTGCAAACCCAACCTGTAATTGATTTAAGATGAGCCAATACATCGCTGACATTTTCAGTAAGGAATCTATCCAATACTATTCATACAGACATTACTCAGTAAAGCCTGCTCTCACATTCAGCCAAATTTTTTCTGGATCTCTGCTCTGCTCCGCTCCATTGACTGATTGAGAAATTAGTCTCAGCAAGTGAAATCATTATTACTTGCTGTACCTGCATGCATCTAGGAACATCTGAGACAGACTGTTCAAGTCCATCTTCCCCAACAGTTCTTAAAAACAATTGAATGTTCTACTGTAGTACAGAAATGCATTTTATTCTCTCCCTGCCATCTAAGAAGAAGCTTTAAGATTTCACTCATCATGAAATGAATTGGCTTATATTTTGTCAAAAGTGAAAAAGGTAATTCAGGTAATATTGTAGATTAAAAAAAAATATGCATGGTGCATAAATGATCAGTACTTCACTACCGTTAAGTCACTTCCACCTGACACATGCCATGAGCTTTGCAAGAAAGTGCAAAAAAGCTATCAGGTTAATCATCATGATCCCTTGCACTTTCTCATTTGGTAAATTTTGTTTTTTGAAGACTGGTTTGATAACTCACTTGAATATATAAATACTCACCTGAATATGATCTTAAATCCTATAAGAACACATTTTATTTCCACCTAAAGTACTGAACCCTTTTATTCTCCACTTGAATCCAAGTTTTTTTTTTTCTGTGATCACTATCTCAAAAGAAGAAATTACCATCAAGCCTCAAACCATTCAACAGCAAAATAAAAAATTTGCTGGAGGATATTAATAGAGAACATCTTAAGTTACCGTACAAGGAAATTTGATGTACATATTTGTAGCTTGCGTCATATTGAAAAATTATTTGAAAAAAGCTATGTGTTTCCACTGTTTCTACACTGAACTGTCAGTCCAATCCTGCAAGTCTTTAACTTTAAAGCAAACCTTACAGGGACTTCAGAATTTATCAGAGGTTAACAGATCAAAACACTAAAGCAATAACACAACAAATACAGCAACAAAACAGGTTTCCCCCTTTCTCATGGCTTAGTAGCTGTCTTAAAATCAGAGTACTGTATGGTATGCATCTGGCATGACTTTCACGGTTATCCTCAAAACCTGCTTATGGAAAATTTTCCGTTCTTGGACCTCCACTTTCCTATCTCAAAGAACAAAGTAGGCATGCTTTAATAACATTATCTCAATCCACTTAAAAAGCCCTCTTAATTCTTACTAAAACAATCTAATCTGTTTGAGGCAAGATTTTGGTTTTATTTAGAATAGTAAACCTTATCTGAGTTTGGTATTAGAATGGTAACTGACATACACAAGCCAACTTGAGTCCACTGCACATGCACACACTAATTCATGCTAACTGAAGCCGAGACTTCAGTACTGTAGTTAGCTCAACAGTCTGTGCCTAATGGCATCCTCCATACATGCAACCCAATTCACTGTTAGTGAGCTTACCTGTGGTGGGGAAGATCCATTATTTATCCTTGTTAAGAACCAAGTATATGGTGAGGACCAGTGTTTAATGTTAAGACCAGCTTCAGATTTCACTATCAGCGAGAAGATGATTTTCCTTTTCCCTTAGAACTTACCTAGGTCATCAAAGCATTCGCTGCAGTGCAAAACAAAACACATCTTTAGTGCTGGAGATTTTAGGTAGTAGGTACATGACAGTTTTCCAGTTTCACCTTCAGCCTTCCTTAGAGATATCTGCCTTGACCGAAACATCAGTCATTGAAAAGACAGGGCTCACCTTCATTATTGTCAAGTTCATCCATGCAATGAAAATACTGGATTTAATGTCTACTGAAATCAGTGAGTTTTGGGGTTTCCAGCATAAAGGTCAAAGATCCCCCTGATAAATGGATTATGCCGATGTTTGTTTTCAATCAGTAAGTTTAACCCTGGACAGTTTAGGCATAAGTACCTAATCTAATTCAAGAATTACATTCAGTGAATGCAAAAACATGATGGTTACTAACTCCTTCAGGAACAGAATCTGGAAAAAGTAATGAAAGTCTGTTTATCAGCAGCCAAGTACAATCTCACATATGTGCTCCAGCACTCAGTTGCAATATAGAGATGTGCTTTAAATACAGACAAATTACTCATGTAACATAAAGCCACCTTCTTCCTGGCAAACTCCACTCAGGAAGCTGAATATATGCTGCTCGTCTTTGTATACCAAGGTATTCAGCCAACTGGTGCAGAAAGCAAAGGAAAAAAAAAGAATGAGAACAAGGCCCATGTATCAATTATTTTTTGTTTTGCAAACTAGTCAGGACTTGCGCTTTTTAATTTCACTTGATGATTGATAACCAATACACAAAAACAGTGTTAGATTTACGAGTACTACAGGCCTATGTAAAACAGCCCAAGCACCAGATCACAGATGAAAATCAAGGGGCAAAAAGATGTAACATTTACTCAATGCTCTGGTTTTCAACTTTTAGTGAGTTCTTAATTATTAGTTATAACTTGTTTTTGTTGGAGAAGGTTCAGAAAAGGCTGTGAGATTTTTCTGAGCGTCAGCTTAAAAATACTCACACTACTTCTTAAATGCCAGCTTAAGAAACATATAAATAAAATTCAACATTAAGACCTCTAAATTTGGAGAGACATGCTCAGAACAGGAAATGATAGTTTGTGAATAAAGAAAGGTAAATCATTCTCTAGGCTTCCGGTGGGAAACTTGGCAGTGAAAGGATTTTGACCTCAGTGGAAGGTAACTGCCACAAATGACAAATCAAGCAACTTTCTTCTTACAAGTGAGGCAAATGTTTGACATAAGGCTGGACTGCATTCAGATCTATCATTCGCTGTGGCGTATTCTTCTCCTTTAACAAATAACCCTGCAAACTTTTTGCACTGACTGTATTAATTTTCTTTTTTTTTTAATCTCTCTGAGTAAAGCCACGCAAGCCTAACATTTTTTTGTGAATGATTACTTATTTCCTATTTGAAGCACAAAAGCTCATCACTTATAGAATAGGTCAAGCTTTCAGTGCCTATTAGTCCTAGTCTGGAATGAATTAATGCATTTTCCTATATTCATTTTCCTTTTTGATCATTGGAACAGTATATGGGACACTTGTGCAAAGGAAGGAAGCAAAAAATCCTGCATAATTTTCAGGTGAAGCAGCAAACAACCACAAAAAATACACTTAAGAATACTACTTTCATTCTTGTATTAGACTCACTGTGATTGTATCCCTGTGAAATTTGCAGTTAGAAGCACCAGTTCTCCCAACTCAGAACAGTAAATAGGGGGAAAAAATGACAAGTAGCCCAGTTTAATTTCAAACGTTAATATATTTTCTATTTTATAGTGAACATATGCATCGTTCACCCCTTATTTGCAGCAACTATGACGTCCTCATAAAAAGGGGTGACATTTGTAAGATGCCTCTTAAAATAAATATTTCTTTTTATAAAATAATAAAACTTCAAATAAATATTCTTTACACTAAACAATATGTTGAAAAAATTAGAAAATAAAGGCTGAATTTTACTGTAACTGTACAATATACATGAAGTCCAAAGGGAAATCAGAGTCTTGTAATAGAAGGTTTCTGTAAGACAAAATACAATCTAAAAACATACTGATTGATTCACATTCTTCCGAATGTACAACATATTAGTATAATATTTTGTGACTGTGCCATGTCTTATGACACCACTTATTTTTCACAGTTGAAAATATTATTGTATATACAAAAATATAGCACATTATCTCTGGCAGAAAACAATGAAAAAAAAGGAGTCATTTGCTAATTTACAAATTTTGCAAGTACTATTCACAAACAATAGAGTTGCCTAGGAGTGTCTGTGTTGCTTTAGCTTATGCAATATGTGGGTCACAATGTACTGCATCCCTTCTTTTTTCTTTTTTCTGTATGCCACTAGCTGGATTCTAACAAGCGTATCAGTTAAGATGGCACACACAGAGACAAGCATTTCACTGCAAACAGCAAAGTAGATTCCCCAACCCTTCTACTACAGTGCCAAGACCATAGCTGCTTAGTTGGTTGCATATGTACTTTAAAATAATCCTTGTTACTTTAGTATTTCTGACTAGTTATGCTATGTTGGCTTTTCAAAGTTCCTGGGGGGGACACTGGGAACTTTGCAGCAAACGGTGTTGGAGTGTTTACAGCGGCACCCTGGCCGATTTACCCGGTCATAACAGCCCTGGCACAACTTAAGGCAACCCTTGGCTGGTAGGTAACACCACAAGCAAGGCAGAAAGAGGGACACCACACCCATGGCGGACCATCTAGTGCAGCAATGCGACTGACTGCAGGAGCAGGGGTTGTCAGCACAGTTGTCCTCATCATCATTAGAGCAGTGATAGAAGAGGCCCTTCACACAGCAAACACAAGTCCCGTAATCGACCACGTTCTGGGCTGAGCAAAGACACTGCTTGTCACAGATCCAACATGATGGGAGGGTCCTCGGATAAGTGCACTCCTTACACTTACACTTTCCACAGTCCTCACACCTGTAGCTGTGCGCTCCCAAGTCTTCTTTGCTCAGTGGCTTCAGCTCACTTGACTTGAACTCAGACTTGGGCTGCAATCGGACTATCCCATCAGTAGCTGGCCCTGGAGATGACCCGAGAAGTCTTTGTTCAGATGAATTACTGCTCGTACTTGTCCTTGTACTGCTCCGTGAACCTGTGCTGACTGTGCTGACAGAACGGGACAGGGGCGCTCGAGGAGAGGCATGTGTTTGTGTGTGCTGAATCCGGCTAAAATGGCGATGCTCGGGCAAGCCATGGGGCCTTTCATTTTTGGGTTGGGTTGCTAGCCGAGGAGTGGACTTGATCCCCGGCCGTGGAGCCACTGTAGGTCCCTCCGTGTACTCATTTGTGTTTCGGATGGCTCTGATCTGGTCCAACGACAAGACGTGAACCTGCTGCATCAGGACATCCCGCAGGTCGGGCTCCCCGTGTGGTCTCCCACTGTCACGCCGAGCCTGTTGCGAGGCCTGTGACCCGCTGCTGTGCTGAGCTCTTGTCTCCATCAGTGCCCAGAAGCGTGCTCACCCCGGCAGGCTTAGAACACATCTGAATTCCTGGAGCAACAAAGAGAGGGTTCACTATTGCAACACATTTCATGCTTTCTCCAGCAGCCTTTCAAGCCTGCAGGATCCCACAGCACTGCACACAATCAAGTAATGCATCAGGCATTAAAAAAAAGATTCACATCTGGGGCAGAGTGCCTGCCAGCTGAATGCACTTCCCTTGGCCTGTCCTGCCTACTCCTATAGACAGCTTAAAGGGATTCTATTTGAGGTCCCTGCATCTTAACTTATGGCTCTAGAAAGTCTAGGTATCACTCCTGCTAACTAAGGCTTCCTAGGCCATCTTCTGGTTAGACCATGGCCTTTAGAGTGATCACATTTCAGCCACTTGAAGTGACTCTTCACATCATGTTACTGAAAAACTTACATTAAAAAAAGAAAGAAGCCCTCAAGTATTTAGCAAGTGTAATGTGACCTGCTGATGACAGACATAATTCTCCAATTTTGTTTAAAACTGGATAATATTTTGGTAGGCTAGTCTTTTTACACATTAAACTTTACATGATGTAAATAGGAAATTTTAGTTTAATACCAATGGTCCCAAGAAAAACACTAAATAGCAATAAAATATTTGAGGTTAGACATTAAATAAGTTAGTGCTACCAAAAACTTCAACAGCACAAGTAAAAATATCTCTCTCCAGTAATTTAGTGTGTGTCATACTTGTGTACACCACTGCGATTGTTATTTTAAGGCTCAGTACTACAAAAGCAATGCTACAACAGTTTTATTTTTTTTAATGTGTAAAAAATTCCATAGCCTACATTTCAAATTGTAAATATTACCAAAAGTGGCTTGTGGGACAGAGGCATGAATAGTATAACCAAACAATGCCATCATCTAAGAAGTCTACTTGATTTCGAATAGTGCTTTAAAGGATCATTAACTACAAAGTAGAATTGCAGACTTAAGAATTTAAATGGAAAGCCAGTAAAAGACACATAAGATGAGCACTTGTAAATAACTAACTTCCACCCTCAGATATGCAAAAGTTTCAAGTACTGGCCTCTAAATCACTTAATATTTGCCTTGCCTTTATCATATCTTAAAGTGGTTCCAAAATCCAATTACCTAGACAAAAATCCAGAACAATATTTTACAATTAAAACCCAAGCAGGAACCAAGCTTCTTACAAGGACCACACAATGTCTTCAATTATACCTACAAAGAGCACCACAGTGTTACTCTGTACACATCAGTTACCAACAATAATACTATACCGTTGTATAATAAAATATGGCCAAACAGTTTAACAATGACTACCTCAAAATGATGCCGTCTTTATTCTAGCAACAGTGGAAAATGTTTAACCTTTTAATTCCTGGCTTCATTCCCTCAAGTGCTTCTTCTTTGAAAAAAAAAGAAAGATCTAATTTTTAAGACTGCCTATTTCAAATATTGCCAAATACTGATGACATGCAGAGTGTATGTCATGTTATGTGTGCCCTCCACCCCCCCCCCAAAAAAAAAGCCTTGCAAACTTATCTTGAATTATTACTTATGTTTTCTTCATATTGAAAACTTTGCCATATAAAAAGTTTCAACCAGCAGTTTAAGTAGACATTTTCTCACCTGGAAAGCTATCTTAAAAAGGAAAAGGGCAGAAAATAAAGCCCTCTCCCCACCCTTGAGATGAACTAGCAGCCCTATCTGTCCTCCACATCCAGCTTTTAGGCAGACTCAGCCAGCCGAGAAGGCACGCAGGATGAGACCCAGCTTCTCCAGAAATGCCAACCCAGTGCAAGAGTGGAGCTGACCCTGACCTGCAGGAGCTTAAGACGACACCGGTTCAGACGCCAAGGTGGGGGCCGGAGGAGAATGCTCCGCGCTCAGTTCCCTGCCCAGCACCCGGCTCCATCCCGGCGCGGCAGGTGGGAGGCGGCAGCCACTCGCCCGCGGGAGCCGCCGGCAGCCCCGCAAGTGCAGACAACCTGGAGATAACCAGGAGACATCCTCCGGGATGGGAGGTGGGAGGGGGCTGCTGAGGCCGCCTTATCAGGAAAGTCAAACCCATGTTTCCTTTCAACTCTTCCCCCTGCCCTCCCCCGAGAGATGCTAAAGAAGCCTTGTTCCCCCTCCCGGTTAATGCCAGGCGCCCTGCAGACGGTTGGAGACAACACCTCCGGGACAGACGGGCAAAAGGCAGATTACCCCCCTCTCGCCTAGCCATAAGCACCCACTCAGCTTCACAAAGCCAGTCGCTGGAAAACCTCCCCTTATTTTACGCATATTCTGCAAATTGCCTGACCTTCAGCCCATCCCCCTCTGCCCCGACCAGAAGGGACCCAAACGGCCTTTTCAGCGGGACATCGGTCAGATCCCGGCGAACCTCCTTTTTCTCCCCTTAATCGATCCGCTAACAGAACGAGACGCAAACCTCCAGCACATTTGTTTGCGAACCTACGTTTGCCTGAAAACTCTCACGGGAAAGCACGTCTCTCCCTCCTCTCTCTGATCTAGCACTTCTCCCCTTTCCATCTACCAAGAGCAAGGAAGCAGCATTTGCCTTTTTGTGTGTGTGTGCGATAACACGATTCCACACTTCTGAAAGCCAAAGTCCACTCTCGCAGAGCTCAAGTGCCATGATTGCTAACTTTTCCTAGCTGGGATTGGCAAAAGAGCGAGCAAGGGGGCCGGGTTTCGAGTTCGGCACATTCGGGGAAGTTTAAAACGCAAGGGGCTTCTTGCGTGCTGTGGAAAAACCCCGTGTCTGGCTGGCGGGGAGAAGGCGAGCCTAAGGGGGAGAAGTCCTCTGCCCGTGAATTTCTGTTTTGTGTCCGGAGCCTGTGCAAGGCACCCCCACCCCCATCCCCACCGCACGCACACACACACCAACCACCTCCTCTTCTTTCAAAGTGCTTTGAAACCCCCATTAAGGGCCGAGTGTGTGATCAGACTATGGATTAGGGCAAAAGGGACTTTACCATCGGGGTGGGGCAAACTGACACACAAATAACTTGTTGAAAACACCAGCAGATTTTCTGTGGGGAGGATAAAGGGGGTGTTACAAAGTAAACCCACAGAAGGGGGGGGGGGGGGGGAAAGTAAAAGCAAAAATTGAAGCTTTCCGTCCCCTCCATACATGCCCTCTGCATGGCAGAACCTGGAGAAGAACTTTCCTCATCTGATGGATCGGATTAATTTCATCACACGAGAAACAGAGATGTGCATACACACACGCACACACGCAAGTTTGTACCAGACGTGCACTCACTTCCGAACTGCACGGATCTCCCGACGCCACTACAGACGGGCGTAAATCACGCACTGAAAGGCGGGTTGCTCGCTCTCCCCCAAGACGGAGGGGGACACACACACACTCACACAAACAGCCCCTGCGCTCGCCCACCCCGCTGCGCCCTCCCTTCACCTCCCCGCGGGGCTTGTCGGAAACCCACGCGTGCCTGGCGAGGACCGCCCGTGCCCCGCTCCCCGCAGCACCGAGAGCACGCGGAACTCTGTGTGTCTGCGTGTCCCGGCCCGTGTGCTGTGTGTTCCCCCCCCGCCGCCCCACTCGCAGCCTCCGTAGGCATGCCTGCGAGCCCGCACAGCCTTCCGCCCCCCGCGCCCCCGAGGCACCCCGGCGGGGCCAAAGGCGGCTCAGTCGGTAAACCCCAGCAGAGCTCCCCCCCACCCCCTCCGAGAGAAACCGCTCCGAAATCTCACCTCCGGCTCCTCTCTGAGAAAGGAAGGAGAGGGGAAAGGGGGGAGAGGGAGAACCTGTACTAATGGAAAAGGCATCGGCCTCAAACATTTCCACGAGTTTTCTTGGAGCAACCAAGGGTGGCTGGAGGGGGGTTACTGAAAAGCTTGTTTTGCAAAGAAGGAAAAGGCTCTCACCGTGATCGCGGCGCTGCACCAAACCCCTCTCTCTCTTGTATTTTCTTCTTCCTGCGGCTTGCAAATAAATCCAGCCCTAAAGCAAAACAAAAAAAGTTCTTTTCCAAACTCTGCTTTAGTCCAACTTGCAAATTAAAGTAAGAATGATCACCACGTAAAAAAGTCCAGAGCAAAGTTAGGTCCCTCTCCCAGATCGATTAGAAATACGTGTGTGCGCGTATATACTATTATAATAATAAAAACACCTCTCCGGATCGGGGTGGGTTTTCTTTGCTCCTAAAAAGAAATCACTCAAGTCTCTCACACTTTCCTTTTTTTTTCCTCAATGAACCGGAGGCCGAATCGCCAATACCAAGTCACTTTTTTTGTTGTTGTTGTTGCTGTTGCAAATGATCAAGAGGAAGGGCAAAGCCAAAGAAAACAAAATAAAGTGGATCTAAAATAAAATCCCAGAGCTTTCTTCCACTGAGCTCCTCCAAAAATGCAGCTTGTGCAATGTAGCCGTTCTGCTGAGAAGCTGCTTGCTGCAAGCTCCTCTCCCCTCTCTCCCTCTAGCTTTCTCGCTCCCTCTGCGAGCGTGTGTGTGTTGCAGGCAGCTCTGTGGTTTGCAATCGGGGGGGTGTTTTGGGAGCGCAGCGGATTTGTGGTGGTGGTTGTTGTTGTGTGTTTGGAGGAGGTGGAGGAGGAGGAGGAGGAAGGTTTGAGATCTGAGCTGTAGGGGCTCGGCGTTTTTCTGCTCGCTCGCTCTCTCCCTCTCTCTCTTTTTCTTTCCGGAGGAGGTAGGGTGATCTCTCTGCAAAAGCAGCAGTAAATGGCGTCATGTGGATCTGAGGAGGAACAGAGCAGTTGTTGTCCCAGAGGATATATCGCATCCGGTCCCAGCTCATTGGCTCTGCGGGGCTACATTCACTGGCGCTCCCAGCGCCCTGCCAGCACTCCGAGCTGCGGGAGGCATTCAAAAGGGCAGCGCCGCCGACCCGGCCGCGGTCTCGGCCCGTCGGTGCGCGGCCCTGCGCTGCGCGGGGCGGCGCGTAGACCCTCTGATCCCCGCTGAGCCCCTCTCAGCCCCTCTCCGCCCCTCTCCGGAGGCCTGGCCGCAGCCTGTTTTCACAGGAGGCTCCTCCGTGCACGGTCACACGGCGCTGCGGCTGCTTTTGTGCTCGTGTATTTATTCAGAGGCAGGCGGCGATAGGTTTGCAGGGGAGCCGAGGGGAGCTCGCTTCTTCCAGGCAGGGAGGCGCACTCTCCCCGCCTCGGAGGGCTGTAGGGAAACCCGTTTCCAGGTGCTTCCACCCCCCAGACCCCTTGTATCTTTAACCGAGTGGAATGAAAGTTTACACTTTTTGCCCCCTTCTTCCCCCATTCTGCCCTTCCTTTCCGTCTCCGACCCTTTTCAACCGGGGCGAAGGCAGGGTGGTTACCGGGAGCATTGTCCCGCGGATTAACGTTATGAGGCGGCGGGGAGGGAGCCCCGCGGCTGGGCGGGAGTGCGGAGCGGGGCCCGCAGGGCGCGGAGCGGCGCCGGGGGAGCGGGACAGGCCGCTGACAGCGCGCTGCGGTACTTCCCGCGCCTCCAGCTGCTGCGGAGTTTGCATGTCCCGGACAGCAGCGGAATGCTCTCGCCCGTGAGGAGAGTAGAGGGTTTTTAGGGGTAGAAAAAGAAAACACTTTAATTCCCATTCATGTGTGGGACACGGTCTGCAAGCAGCTCACAAACGTGACTGTTTGTCTTCTGGGCGTTTCCTGACACGGCCACTGCTCGGTTCCCTTTGTAGGAGCTGAAGTCGCCGGGGGGGCCACTGTCGCTGGGCCCGGGTATCTTGTGCCTCCGTGTATTTTTAACCGCGGAAAGCAGTGTATCCACGTAGGCAGGCAGTGAGCACGAACATTACCCTCATCACGTGTGGCACTGCTTAAAATACACACGACGTGCAAGGCAGCAGTGCACTACATTATTTACATGAGCAGTCCTCGGTGCAAAACCCCTGTCACCCTTTTTTACTATTCGAGGCAATTTTGTAGGCACTTCCTCTTCTACACCTGCTTGTCACCGCTTTTTGAAGAGGGTGCTCATCTCGGTAAAAACGTGGAAATAAAAGGGCAGTGCTTACACGAGCGGCCCTGGGGTTTTCATGTTCTTACAGGTATATACTTTTCTTTCACGGTAATATTCTGAATCTGCGGATTATTTTCCGCAGTTGCCTAACAGTAGGGTTAGCCTGAGTTACATGGGTCTTTTTCCCCTTTCTAAAGGCCACCCCACTCCATAAGCATGCACAAAACCGCTACCGCCTCGGAGGTGACAGTGTCGGGGCCCAGGCGCCGTCCCATTCCCATCCTCTTCGCCCCTCTGGACTTGCAGACGGAGAAAACGCCCGTCGGGGCCGGGTGCAGGGCCGCCCGACTGCTGTAGCCGCAGCCCCTCGGGGCTGGCTTCCCTTCGGGGCTGCCGGGGAACGGAGGCGACTGCGGCTCAGCCGCTCTGCCCGCCAGAGGGAGCGCGGCGGCGGCGGGGCGGCAGGGGTTGCCCCCAGAGGCTCTGCGGAGGAGGGCAGCGCCAGCTGTGGCAGGGGAAAGGCGGGAGGAAGCTCGCAGGCCTTGCCTTGGGCTTTCCTCAAGGGAGGGGGCACCCAACAGCACGGATGCACCGAGCACCGGCCTGGGCACCCTCGGAGGTGTGCCTGTCCGCAGTCTGGAAACCCACGGGTTACCTGGGGAAGAGGACACGGTCTTAATGTCATTCACTGCGGAAAGAGAAAAATCACTTCCACCCACATAGCAAAATAAAAAATGGGCAAAGAACTCTGTGTGCAAGCCTGTACACAGCTAAAGAGCTGTTAGGTTATATATCAGTGTTTATACTGAGTATATAAATAGTGTTTAAACTGGAAAGTTCATAATACCATTTTAAAATCAGTCAGTAGTGCAATCGGCTATTTATATACCAGTTTGCAAGTACAGGTGTATACACTTGATACAGTGAGAAGTCCCAAAGACAGATCTGAAAACAGTGAAGATGTATTTATTCACAAAGCCAGTTGTGTGTGCAAAATGGTGAAGCATCAGTGTCTTATGCAAAGAAAAAAACCAAAACAACCCACAAAAACCCCAAGCCAAAAAACAAACCAAAACCCAAACAAGAATAAAAAAAAAAAATCCCAAGCATACACAAGTGCTGAATTTGAAAGAGAAGTCTCTTTTTTTGCACTAACTGGTACACAGCTGATCAATAACTAGTGGATAAATATGCAATATAAAGTGTTATTTGCTTGTTTGTTTGGTTTGGGTTTGGTTTCGTTTTGGCGTGGAACCTCAAAGCTGAATTCTAAGGCCTTTCATTTGATGTTACCTTGCAACCAGCTTTCTCAGGATTACACGAATCATTCACATTTCACATCTCTTGTCATGGATAGTGGCTTAATGCATGTGACTATGTTTCCCCTAGTGGTTTGCTCTAACCATTGCATGATTTATTTTATTTATTTATTTATTTATTTTTCTTTTAACTCAAGCAGACCTCGGTTTTGGAGATGGAAAGTCTTTAGTTCATTATCCACTGGAGAAATGGTAGCTGGTGGACCTACATATATGTGTACACACACATATATATTGATATACACATAGATACTTGTGTGTGTTTGTGATAGAATGGCAGCAACTGCAGTGAGCTGAGTTGAAGAGCTGGGCAGAGTGAGGTCTGTGACATGACAGAAATAGCTGAAACTTTTCTGCATCATCATGAAATTGTCCCACACTATTTTACTTGGTTTGATTTTCAGACCCAGGACCTGAAAACAAGTAATATTTCCCCTTTTTGTAAAATAAATGGAAGTTAATTCATACGGATTTTTTTTTGCAAGGGGATGAAAGTGCTGTAAATTTTTTGACTTCCAGAACATTTTGTTCATCATCCCATGAGTTAATGCAGTGATGTGAGGATATTGATTCTTCACATCCTGAAAGGACTAAGTTTGGCTGCACACTGCTTCCGATGCCCAGAATTTCCTTAGGAACTTAAACCTTTAATTGATTGCCTTTCATGTTTGTAACTCTGAAAAAGGTAATGTGCATAAAAGAATTATAGTTTTTTTTTTTTTTTTTTCAAATGATTAGCTGCAAAGCTTTCTGTCAGCTGATATTTCATTGAGATTCTCGGGGCAGACAAGGACACTTAGATATATCACAGACAGAAACAGAGAAGTCAGACTCACTGTGCTGTAAAAATAGTTGGACATTTTTAATGAAGAAAATTAGGTCCCTGATGCAGTACTGTTGGTTTTGCTTGTAGGTTACCTGAAGGAAATCTCAGAATTCCTTAAGAGGGGAAAATGAGCAGAAGCTACTTGGAACCTGCTCTTGTGGGACAAGGAACAGCATTGTTTAATGTGAAATACAGAATAAATACCTGCTGCTCTCATTAGGGATACACATGCTGTGCAGCTGCTGGGACTTGGTCTCCTGTCTTTAGGGATGCCCAGATTTTCTGGTATTAAACTACTATTATTCAGATCTAGCTAATGATCTGCACCTTCCTTAAAGGTGATATAGGCCAGACCTTGTGTAACTTTATCCCTTCTGTTGAATGCCACAGTATATGGAGGGACACTTACCAGTGGAGTATTTTCTCATTGAATACCAAATATAAATATGTAAACTTAAAAAATAAATCCCTTTCCTGATCCTTCTGAAATTATACTGAAGAATACATACATTTAGTACTTATAATGTGGGGCTTTTGCATATAAATTGTTCTAATAAAACTAGTATGTTCTTTGATGTGCCATTCAATGTTATTTGGTTATACTTGTGTCCTTGATAAAATCAGTACTGGTTTTTTTTTGGAATTCAACTTCTCTCTTCTCAAATGAGAAGACTAAATATTCAAAAGTAGGGCAATTTGGCACGGACAGGAATAAGTGCAGCTTATTTGCTAAATTAGTATTGTAGCAGACTTTTTGTATTTGTTTACCCTAGGATTTTCCTCTTAACATTTTCAGCCACTTTGGTAGAAGTAATCATGAGTATGGTATAGACATGCCATGTCTGTCAACATTTGAAACACTGCACTCTGTAATGTCATTCAATTAGAGGCTAGATAACGCTGGGCTTGACTATACTAGAATTTTATGCAAAATTAATTGTTTGCCTATTAAAATGTTAGTAAGTGCTTGCTACTTTGTAAAACATAAAAATATTTGTAGCAGAATGCAGACATTTGTGTGTTGACCTGGGATAAAAGTGACTCAGAAGAAATGGAAGAGGTCAACGTTAGAAGTTACGGGAAATTTGAGAACAAGAGGGTTTTGTGGACAAACTTATCACATCTTTATGGTGGTTTGCACAGCAGTTTTCAAACTTCATCAGTCTGTAGATTTTTTTCTATTCTTTAGAAGATAAAAAAAAAAAAAAACAAAAAAAAACCAGAAAAAAAAACATGAGGGAAGTGCAGACTTTCTTAGAAAATTATATATTATAAGACCTCCCATTTAGTAGCCCATAGGAATCCACAGATCACAGAAAACAACTGATGTAAAGATACCCAAACTAACTCTAAACTGCAATGTAGTGGAAAGGTAAATGAATATCTTGGGTACTGTAAGCAAGGTAGCTGGAAGAGCACAGTTCTTCCAGAAGTTTGAGGTAGCTTACACAGACGTCTATGCTCTGGCAGCTACTCTGCTCCCAGAACCTAAGGGACCTTCTTTCACTGGAGGTAGGAGTTCAGACAAATACCTCCAAGAGATCAACAGTTGGTAGCATATTGCATGCAAGCCAGCCAAGGGATATGTATAAATAAGACTTACAGATTTTGCTGCAAATCAAAGCAAGCAGGTTGAGCAACTGTTAAAAACTGTATCATCTTTCTCCCATATGCTGAGGTTATTTTAATTTTCTTCTTTCATGAAAGGCTCATATTCATTGGTGTGGCACACAAGCACATCCTCAAAGCAGAGGTGTCATGTGCAGACTCAGTTTCCTAGAGAGGGATGAATTTTATATGAAAAGGAAAATAAAAGCTGGCATTTCCCATTATTTTCTGAAAATCAGAACACACACAAAAAACCCCTATTTATATAGTTGCAAAAAAAATATTGGGAAATATGCTGATCCTGCTGTCAGATCTGCATAAAACTATTTAATTCTTCTGATTATAATGACAATATCAAAGACAGCAACTAAGATGCTGGATGTTCTATTACAGTTTTCTCCACAGATCTCAAAATAGCTTTCAAGAGATGTTGCCATGTCTGTTTTATATAGGTGAAAAAACCCAGGGGTGAAAGAAAGAAGTAAATTATTTGAAAAGCAAGAATTGTGAATCTCAGGTCCCAGTCCTATGTCTCCCCTGTGTACATGCTGCTTCCCACAGAACCATGATGAGTTTCCTTGTGGGCTCCAGGGTCTTTCTGCACAACTAACATTTCAGAATCTGTGTCTAATAGGATCAAAACACCTTAAAAGAGAGTAGGAACTGTTAGATAATTATACTTATCTTTCTTAGAGAGGGAAGAGGACAAAATGTTTGATTATCTAAACAAGGTTATCTCTGCAGGAGCATCCACTCCCACCACTTGATTAAAGAGTTCCTCTAAACTTCCGTCTCTGCATCTGGTGCAGTTACTCCTATCTTATTTGTGGTTTTGTAATCATCTTTCCTGTATTTTAAGCAGGCCTATTACTTTCAAAAGCCCTGCAGAGACAAAGGCAGAAATTAACTGAGAAGCTGAAATCTCTGAGCTGTTCCTCCTAAGCAGGCCCTGATGCCTTCTGAAGCCAGAGCAAAAGTCTATGGTGCTCCAGGCCGAGGAGGGAATCCAGCTGCCCAGAGCAGCTCCCAGGATGGTGTCCTAATTAACAAAAGCTAAAGGAAGTACTGGAAACAGCATTACAAACATACACAATAAATCCACCGCATCTGACAGAACCAGCTTGCAAAATAAGCCCACTGGAAAACTTCCTTCATTCTTGAGGTTAAATGTTTAAGCCATTTAACATATTTTAAGTTTTCGTATTGTTTTCTTGCAACACATTGCAAATTGACATAAAGTATATGAACTTCTGATGGTTTACTTTCTGTCAGAGCAATTATGTCTTCCAAACTATGTGCTGTTCATTTTTTATTTTCTTTCTTAGCACTGTAGGCTTGTTTTCTCCACAGGGACACAGATTACAGTTCTATAAAATCTGTTGTAGCTGAGGAAATTTCTGTTAATGCCTTATTCAGAATCCTACTGAAATAGAAATCAAGGTAACAACAGCAGAAATCAAGGTAACAACCTTTATTCAGGTAAACAGATTTTGCATCAGGTAAAGTTTGGCTTTTGAAAAGAAAGAGTCTTTGCAGAGTTAGAGAGAATATGTGTTTTTACAGTCAGTGCATAAAATTATATATATGTGTGGTATGTGCTGGGCCACAGCCTGAGCTAGCTTTAGTGCTTTCATGTTTTGTCAGAGCTAGAGCTTAAGCAGCAAAGGCAAAATCTTCATTCGGCCCAACTTCAAACCCAAGTTTTTTTTTTTCTATAATAAAAAGGAATAGACGCTAAAAAAAGGAGAACGCTAAAAGGAGACGCTAAAAGAAGAAAAACACTAAAGTGTTTTCTCCTTGGTGAGGGGGCGGGAGAGAAGAAAACCTCCTTCTGCGGAGAGCTTCTCTTTTTTAGCATTGCAGAAGCCGATTCTGAAGGAGAGTTAATGAAATACAAACGGGAATTTCCTCAGCTCTCCTTCCTGCTTCTATCTTCGGCTGTCTCACCTTTTGAGAACCTGATTTGTATTTGTATACATGTGCGCGATCCCGATTTCATTGTTTGCCTTTTCACACAAGCACTTTCACCTACATCTTCCCCCCGCACCCCCCTTTCCCTCCCTTCCTCTCATTTGGCAGCCAGTTGGGCTTCTTCCTGCCTTGAATACCACATTCCCTGGTTATTCAAGCTCAGTCATTAGCACCCTGTCCCCCTACTGAAATTATGAATGAAAAGCCTTGTTGTTCTTTACAAATAACTCGGGCTTCCTCAGTCAGTCAAATTCAAATGGAAGTGACTGCCAGACAAAGCGCCTGTATGATGGACAGTCCTCTCAGCAAGTGATCAAGGCATACAGGAAGTTTTTAAAGCACAATATAGGTAGAGCAGCCTGGGCGTTGTTCTCTCCCCCCCACTACTCCCCCTCCCCGCTTCCCCCGGGTGTGGGCTGCCGAGCAGGGATGGGGAGCGGAGATGCGGATGGGAATGAGAGTAGGGGATGAGGAGCGAGGATGGGGATGGGGGGGGGGGGGGGGGGGGGGGGGAAGCGGCCCCCCTTTGGAGCTCTCCACGGCGACACCTCCACCTTGGCCCGCCGGAGCCGGAGCCGGAGCCGGGGCCGGCGATTCCCGGCACTGAATGCCGCGGGGGTCGGGGGCTCGGAGCGGCACAACCCCCCGCCTTCGGGGCGCATTGTCCGCGGCCCCCTTTTCACAACGGGGGAAAAGGTAATTGACAGCCCTATTGTCCGCTCCGGCCCCCCGCGGCTTTAAAACACTCCGGGGCCCCAGTCACACGTTGTCAATAAGAGCTGTCGGAGGTGACGAGTGAAGAAGGGCTGTTCAGGAAACAGTTTGAGCCCTTCAAGTGGACAGGCCTCAGTGACTTCTCCGGCACTCTGGCTGCCACAGGCAGCCCCTTCAAAAATAACCTTAAAGCAATAAATCAAACATGTTTCCTGAACTATACAAGGAACAGCTGGTTATTTTTCCTCACTTCCCCTCCCACCCCCCAACTTCCCCAGATCCTGTCCATTCCCCCCCTTTTTTTTTTTAAACCTCAAAAATTATTTAAGCACAGGAAATCAAGCATGTCAAAGTTTGGCAAACCAGTTTGGGTGATTTAGCAGTTACAACACTTCTTTCTCTGTTAACCAATCTTTGGGCTTTGACTTTTTATCTCCTCTTTTCAAATGATTTCTGCATGTGCTCTGAGAGCGAGGATAACTCATCCCTGGTCTTGCACACAGCAAGGGAAGCATTTGGTGTAGTTTGTAAGGAGAAGTCGTTTGCTGTGATTCTCCTCTATCATGAGAATTCTGGATCCTGGAGCTCAAAAAGATGTCTTGGTCTTAGTCAGTATGTTTATTTAGGAACAAAATCCCTGCACCTGAGAATTACTGAAATGCCTTGCCATAGGCAAATCTGGATGCTTGTGCCATACTGCGTGTTTTACGTTCACAGCACTCATTACCCTTATCTAGTGCAGGCTGTGTTGATGTATCATCACACATGACACATCATATATGATGTGTGTGCATAATGATAGGTAGGATGCATTAGATTTTGAACACAATTACAGGGTTTTCTCCAAAGCCTTTTGCAACCGTAGGCTCTGTTGCTGCAGCTGGATCTGCGCGGGCCAACACTTGTGTTTGCACTGAGCTCCTTTAGGAGCCCACCTGCCTGGATCTGATTTCAGCCTGGGAGCTGTCATTTCCTGCCATCACATGAGGTAGTTAGTGTATGCTAACTAACAACTAAACCAACCCCAAATCTGTTAGACTAAGTGTTGTCATTTAGCAATGCTCAATTCTGCTAATATATTCAGTGTTTGGCACTGACTATACATTTAGGAAATAAAAGGCAGGGGTCAAATATTCTTTGCAATGTTCTGCAATTGTCCCTGCACTGTGACAGAAGCATTGTATTCCAGCCAGAAATGTAACTCTTACGAAAAAAAATCCAAACCCTGACAGTAAAACCAGAGACTGAATTAAGGAGAAAACACAAACTTTTCTGGAGGGCTTTGCTCTGTGAAAAATCAAGTTAAAAAAGAGAGAGGTAGTTAACCTCCAGCAACATTAAATTCTTCTTACTCACATAACACAGGATATGCGTTCTTATTTCTTTATCGTGCCACCTACTTACAAGATTTAAAGAACATCACTGTTCACTTGAAAGTGTTTAAAGGGTGTTTCAGTGAAATAAATAGTAATTAGAAGGGAGATGTTTGGCAGCAGGTTTAAGTCTGTGTTTTATAGTCCAGCACAGTTTACTCTGTTGTTCTAACTGATACATTCTGGCAGCTTGGCACTCATGGGTCAGCCCATAGGAAGGAAGATCTGAATATTTTTATTATTCTTGGAATATTGTTATTGTCTATCTTTCATTTGCAACATGATACGTTTATATGTTTGTTAATATAATTTCATCTCTGTGCATCTCATTTCAGTTCACCTATCCACAGCACATTTCTGTTGTATTTAAAAGACTAAAGTAACACAAACTTGCTAAGTGCCTGAGACTAGTCTACAGTCAATTTTAGCCAAACCTTACAGCATGCTGTAAGACACGACCTTCCTGAATACCTTTTGAAATCTTATGGGAGTAAAAGCTGTTTAAAACCTCAGACCAGATGCTTTGGTAGGATCCAGTCTTTAGATTGCAAATTACTTCAGGCAAGAATCTCCTTCCTGTTTGGCAACTTCCTAGAACACTTTTGCAGCAGGATAAATAAACAGCTTATTATATTGAGGACAAGATACTCAGCTGGGATGATTTGCTATTGCTAACTTCCATCCTCTGAGAATACAGCTCCACATGGAAGTCAAGAGTTATCCATATCCTGCAATGGTTTCACACTTTTGGAACCCATGATGGGAAGAGTTCACTGTTTGGACCTTTCTTTCTTTGCTCTGATCAAGAATTGCATATTTTCATTTGTCACATTATACTAACTAATGCTAATCTAATGTCTGCTTATATAATGTCCATGGCTGTATTTTGCTGTTAGTTAAGCAGCATTTTAGAATCTGCTAGCCTGCATGCTTTGCAGTATGTCTGCTGTGCTGTGGAGAGGTATAAAAGTGCATGCTTAGCAAGTTTGCTATTGCTTTTGCCCATCAATGCAAAATGACTGCTTAGATACTATTAGATCAGTAGTAAAAAAAAACCCCAAACAAAAACCAAAAAATGAAAACCCCCACCCCCCAACAAAAAACCAAACCCACAACTCCCCCCCAAAAAAAAACCCCAAACAAAACAAAAAAAACAAAACCCACTCCCACACAACAAAACAATGACAATTACAAAAACTCTGCTATTCACTGACTTACACGTAGGAAAGCACTTGAAAAGCCATTACAAAATATCTATGGTTATTCCCCAGCAGAGCTGAATCCTTCACTTCTCAATTCCTCACAGCTTTCTGGTGAAGAAAAAAACCCCATATTTTGGAGCACTCTTGGCAAAGAAAGCCAGTGTCAGTACTTTCCTGACAACCTTTTCCTCCTTACCTAAGCTCATTTTTAATGGGGGATGAGAAGCAAGTATGACAAATATTTGTCTTTCGATATACAAACGTGTCTGTGAGCTAAGGCTGTGAATCCTGCTGTCTAAAAAGAGCAGCAGCAAGATGGCAGGAGGGCTGACATCATGTGCTGAAAGAGGAGTGACAGCAAGGCTGACAAAGAAGCTTAACTGGACCGTCAAGTGTGAAGAAAGGGCAGCTGGATGGGTGTCTGTAGATGAGACACGTGGGAGAAAAAGGGCCCAAGAACTAGTAAATGTCTGAACAGAAGGATCCATTTTATTTACTAATTTACTTTTATTTATTTATTTATTTGTTTGTTGTCTTAAAGCCCTGGAGAACCATGCCCTGTCCGTGGATTGCAATGAGGGAAGTGTTCTTGCTTCTACATTGCCTTTGCCTCAGTCTTGCAGCCACACTCCCTTAACATTTATTGTGAAATCTAGACTCTATTCAAGTCAACAGGAATTTTGCCATCAAGCTTAGCATGGCCAGGATTTTGCTCAATAACTCCAGCAGTGTCAGCAGTGTTGTATTTGCATAGACAGAGGCTACATCTGGCCACAGGAAGGGAACATTTCCCACATTTCCCCCCACCCCTTCTTTCCAAAAGGAAGATGTAAGAGGCTGTTGAAGGATAGTTAGTAGCCATTAGTCAGATCTGTGTAAGCAGTGAGAACTTGCAGGAAAAACACCCATTCTGCAAGGTATAGGCCAAACACAACCTGCAAACTCAATTTATCCAGCCTTTATCCTTCTCTCAGCAGTCTTCTGCAGGGGCAGTTTGGGAATGAACTGCATAGCACATTCATGGTTTCTGGGAAATAATGTGCTGCTTTGCATGTCAGTCTGTTATATCTCCATGTGCACCCTAGCTACTGTTATGTGAGCTGTAAGGGCTGGGATAGAAAGCTCTTTCTGGCTCTTAGAAGGAGCTATGTTGCTCAGACAGCCAGAAAAATGTGGGTGCTACTGATTTAGATCATGGTAGAATTTTCTTTAGAGATTCTTGTCAGTGCTTTCACCATTCAACCAGGAAGAAGTTGAGCTGCCAAATGAATTGAGGGTGAAACCTGTTTTTGAACATATCTCTGGGTTCAGTAGCACATAAATGTAACAGATGAAGTTCTGAATCTTTTGAAGTCTATAGGAAAACTACCCTTGTCTTTGATGAGGTCTGAATTCCATCTTTTCCCCATCACCTCCTTCTTCCCCCTTCACTTTATTCACATCATAAAATAAAAAGTGGGGCCCATGTGTATTTTTGTATAGCTGTTTAGATTCCTTTGAGCACTGCACTAGCATACAGGCTACATTTGTATGTACAAAAGCCAACTATACATATGCAATTGCAGTAACTGCATGAGAAGATCCTCTACAACCTTAGGCCTCAGCTTATGAAAATCTGATCCAGGAAGCTTTATGGTTCCAGACTCTTTGAGGGAGAGTCAGGAAACCAAGGGATGCGTCTGTTGGCTAGATTTTGCAATGAGCTTTTCACTTGGGAATAAAATCTGTAAGATGCTGAGCGCTGCTGTTTCCTTTAACAAGAGTCCTTTTGAAGGCGTGGTAAAGTAGGATCCAATTCTGCGAGAATCCGATAATGAGAATCATGAGGGAAAGAAAAGGCCCTAATTGACTCTGTCTTTAAGTTTTCTGCAGTCCTTTGTATGGATTTTCTAGTGCGTGGAAGAGCTTAACACACATTTTTCCTCTGGCTGAAGTCTCAGGGCAAACAGTCCCTGCTGTTGTCAACTGTGCAAGTAGCCTAAGTGTCAGACGTTCCATCCTCAAAAGTGTTGCAGTTATTGGGCTTCAGACACATGGAAGTTTTACCTGAGTAATGACAGGAAGATAAGGCTCATTAGCTAATTAATTCTCACAACACCCAGGTCACACCCTAGTCATAGTCAGTTGGCCACAGGTGTGCTGTATACAGGTATGTGTACAAGCATGCCCTTTGAAAAACAGCATCTCCTTTTTGTGCAGTGGCTGCTGTGCCTGTGTTGTGCCTCTAAATGAGGATGATTTGAAGGTACATTCTAGGGACGCAATCTAGCCACCATGCCCTGAGATATCTTACATCTCATCTTGGTGTAATTCCCTACCTGTCTCTCTCTTGGTGTTCCAGGCGCTATTTACCTCACAGAAACCTGATGGCTATGTTATCTTGTGTCTGTGTTCAGGATGCGTGGAAAGGTGCTTTTAGCACCGAAAGGGGGATCATAAAGTTTAAAAAGCCTTTTCGTGGGGGAAATATTGTACGAGGAAAAGGCAAACCTCCACTCCCAGATGTGGAGCCCACAAAAACCCATGCTCCATGCTCCCTCTGCTGGCACCAAGGCAGCAGCTGGCCGCCAGCACTTCCTCTCCGGAGTGGACCAGCAAACCAGACGTTCACCCCATTCAGTGAAAAACTCTTACATTTAATGGCACTGCTTTTGTTAGGTGGAAGAGCAGCTAAATAATAAGCCACTTCTTTCTTTTTTCTTCTTTTTTTCCCATTTGTTTTCCTCCTTTTTTTTTTTTTTTTTTCAAAAACAAGGGGTTGAGGAAGAGAAAACATAGCTAGACTGTGATTTCTGCATTTATACTTAGGTCTAGCCTGAATGCACTACTTCTCACAACATCGTCTATGACCAAAAGGGGAAAAGACACGTTTAGGTTGTCATTCATAGTGATCAGAACAATAGCACATTATTATTCTTATTTCATTTTTTTTTTTTTTATTCATGAGAACCACATCTAGGCTATTTGCTAGGCTGTTGCTATTCTCTGACTTCCGCTCTTCATTGTAGGTGTTTTAGATTACTAATATAGCTAACCTATTTATTTGTATGAATTAGTGACTATTAAGTAAAGAGATTTTCTTTGCTGCTTCTTTAACAAATGGTAATACATGGTAATAGTACCCTTTAGTAAATGGCCATTCACACTGGCTTAATGAGCTGTAATTTATCTCATGTAATCTATTTCTTTTAACTGTCCTGACTTTTAAAGTCTCATTTTTGAAATTACATTTATCTACTTTTAACTGTCAAACTGAAGAGAAGAATAATTTTCCAATTAAATTTGTTATGCAATAATTTTGATTATGTTGAAGAAAAAATAATGGCAGCATGCTATTATTTTATTTAGTACTTCTCCTACCTATCTGTGCTTTTGTTTGCTGTGGAAGTGTTGGTGAAAGTGAGCAAGAAAGTCTTGTAGAGTGAGATTTTTCTTCCTTCCAGTATGTTTTTCCTATCTTTAGCAACATAACAGTGTGAAACCTTCGGTCGAATAACTGAAACATCACTAATCAGCTATCTATCTCTTGAAGAAGAAGTCAAAGCTCCCCCTGAGGAATGGAGCAGAAGTAGCAGACGGTCATGTGCTGGGTGTAGACTTTAGTTCTGTAGTCACTCTTTCGTAATTTCCTTGCTGCAGGAAAAGGATGAGGACACTTGCTACCCATCAAATGCACTTGGTTGTTACTGTCCACTTTTTTTGTCCACTTTACTTCCTGCAAAGAAGGACATACCTGGGAGGACAGCCAGATTGTCAGAGGTCATACCTTTAACAACTTTGCTTCAGGAACCAAAACTGCAGTAGGGGCTACTTTGGTATAATACAGAGGCTTCAGTTTTATGCAGATGTGGAAAGCACATCTTACTCAGACAAGACTAGCTGACGTCAACCTCAAGATGGCCAAGGCTGAAATATTAACATACGCATACAATATAGATCACATAACTCTTGGACAAATCCAGGGACACCCTCACCTTCAGACAATGTCCTCAGCTACAGTCCCAGAATACTGATTAGTTTTGAAGGTTTGACTTCCTAGGCCATGTATTCTCTTCCCTCCAAAATCATTGACAGCTGCTGATGCCATGACCAAACAAACTTCTTAAAACAGAATCTTTATTTAGCAGATAAACACTTCAAAGAAAACAGATTTAAAACCAATTAAAGAAATATATGCATATCTAACTGTTCCCTGAGGCTTATCTCTCCATAGATCTGGAAAGGCCTAACAAACTTCAGCATGCTCCATGAACTTTTTTTTCTCTCTCTTTTTCTCTCTGTCTGTCACTTAGCATTTTTCTTGAGAGGGTTTCTGAGAAGTAACTGTGGAAGGGTGGTAAATGTTATTCCTCTTCCACAGTGGGACAAGATTTTTAAACTTATGTACACTGTACACACAAAAATAATCCCCTTTCCTAAAGATTATTGCTGAATAAATCCAAATGGCCAGGCATCTAATACAAATGTGATTTCACACTCTAAAGAATATGTATTCATTTATACCAAGTAAATATTTTCATCAGGCAGCCATATATTGCTGGGATTCTTTAAAATGCTGTTCCAGTAGGTGGTGTTGAGTGAGCCATAGCATTGCCCTGGCAGCTTCCCTGTTGCCATCTGCTCAGGGGATGAATTAGGATCTAGAAAGACTGAAGGGAAGAAGTGTGTGTCAGTTAAGAAGAGGAAGCCAAGGGAAGAGGATGTGGGTGGAAGACCTGTTTTGTAGTCAAGCAGTTAGACAAAGAACATTAAAATGAAAAAAAGTGCAGTCTCAACTCAGCTTGGCACTGGTAGAGTGTATAACCTAAAGCAAAACCTCACAGTATAAGCTTCTATTTAATTTGGAGGAGGCTGGCTTATGAGGAATCCTAAAGTGTGGTGGAATAAAGGGTGCCTGAATTTAACCCAGATAAAGGATGAAAATACATATTTCCTATAATAAATACAGTTTTAAAGACTCTGATTGGAGACCCATGTTCTGAATCAAAAAGCAAAAGGAAAAACTATGTGAGAGTGCTCTGTTGATAAACCCTGTTATGCAGTCTCAGAGCAGACTGTAGTTTGGATTCTGGTATAATGAACTGGGATGGATGTGATAGATAACTGTTCACAATAATGGTTCAAGTTAAGTTAGGCGACTGGGTATTTGTACTTTCCCATGTACTGTTCAAACTCAGGGGCTGTTTTGCTCTCTGGGGATGATGCAGATGATGTTTGTTTCTCTTATTTAAATGGACATAATTTTTGTTTAGATCTGAAAGAATTCCTTAGCAATAATTTGGTCAGAAATGTTACAATCCCACAAAAGATTTTCTGATAGGAAAAAGCTCCCCTCCCCATTCCTGTCTAGCTTTAACAATGTGACATTTGTTATCAACCAACAAGTGCTTTCCAATTAATATTCTTCTTTTTCCCCTAGGCTTCTTGGTTTTAAATAAACCTTACAGCAGTTTGTTGAAGATGGAATCATTAAAGCACATTTTTTGCTCCTTGTCCAGAGTGCACAAGGTATGTTTTTCTCAATTGTTCTTACCACAACCTTTCCTAAAGCCATTCAGAAAATTCTCATTATTGATGAGTAACTTTGTTTCATTGACCAGATCACAAACACAATTCCCCAAATTATTATTCCCCATA
Organism: Melopsittacus undulatus; assembly: GCF_012275295.1. Lineage (NCBI taxonomy): Eukaryota > Metazoa > Chordata > Aves > Psittaciformes > Psittaculidae > Melopsittacus > Melopsittacus undulatus. Next base: position 43,901,330 of record NC_047528.1, read on the forward strand.
TTTTTATTTAGCAGCTTGGTCAGTTGTACAACTGCCACAGGTATCATTGTGTTGGATCAAGTCTGGCTTAAAGGTTTGTGCCAGCGTTTGGAAGGAAACATGATCATGCACAGACTGCAAAATCAGATAGTATTACATGTCACAAAAGCAAAAAAACAAACAAAAAAAGTCATTCTCTTTATACATGCACACTCAGAAGGAAAGTCTTGCTCTACTGTTAACTGAATTTTGGAATGATACTACAGTTTGCAGTAGCTGCTCAGGCATAACCTCAAATAAAATGCTTTGCATTTGTCTAGCCCAGAGGGTCATGAAAAATGATGTATGGATGATACATTATTTTGTTATCATACTTACTTTAGCGTTTTTCCTGCATACTTATTAGTACTACCCACTTCATGGGTAATTTAGAACAAAACCATCCAACTGGTAGCCTACAAGATATTGTGGCCCATGAGACTGTTCTAGTCCTCCAGGCAACTACAACATCAGAAAAGAATTATTTGCCCTGAGAAAATATCTGCAATGAAACCCAGACCATTGACAGTAGTCAAGAAATTGTGCAGCACAAAGTTATATCAGTGTTGAAAGTCTAAACAGCTCCTATGATTTGCATTGCATGTGCACAGTGGGGAAAATAGGTTATCCTGAGGACAATGGATGGAGGATGAATCAAATCCTACTGAAAACTGCCTCCTGCCTACAGCTGTTAAGAGCCCTTATACAAACATCTACCCAAGTACTAGATTCACAGTGTTATGCCCTGAAAATGTAATTTAAATGCTTACACAGGTAGTAAGAAAGAAAGAAGGACTGTACTAAGGCAGAAGGACCATGATAGCTGACCAAACACATTCTCTTTTTCAAGTATAAGGAGCAACCACTAAGGTAAGTGGAGATAAAGGAATCAGAGAAAGGAACAATTAAAATTCTGCATGCTGCAAAATAAATTGTCTGTCTTCTTGCTTTTTTCTATTTATTTTCCCTTTTTCTCCACTTTCAATAGCATAAATAATCTCCCAGACAATTAACCTTATCTCTAGCTACACAGGAAAGGTGGAATTAATCTTCAGAAACTTACTTATGGTTACCGTTAATGGAGAGAAACTGGCACTTTTAGATATTTCAGATATCTGCCATAGGTTAAGATGAGAGACATCATGCAAGTGCTCTCCAACAGCTAAAAAGGAAACCAGGTTGACTAATTTGGAAGTGGATGTCTTTAAAACACTCTGATAATTTCATTATTGATATTTGTACTAAGTCAGGCAAAAGCCACTGTAATTCAACTCCTATCTCTGGGTTTCTGCATAGCCTGGAACTGGGAGAGCACTGGTGGTAAACTGTTTTTTTTCTGTGTATATTGGACTGCTGTGAGAGAAATATCCTGTGTGCATAATTCAGAAAAGTATATAAGTTAGTTATATGCCAGAGATACATACTGGAGCAATTAATATAATCTAGGATAATCTTAGAAGGAATAATAATACAACTGTGGTCTTAAACCTCCTCTTTACACCTGCAAATAGAGAAACTGATTATTCCCTTGGATACTTCTGCTAGATTTAACCTCTGTTCTGTAGAGAAGTTTATGCTCTGTGTAAGAAACAATATTGACTTGCGTTGCAGCGTGCTGGCTGCTGGATCAGCTGTCACTAGATAACAATGCATAATTGCATTCTGCCTACATGAGAACATCCTGTTGCCTCTCCTCCAAGAATAACTTCACTGCAGAGCACATTGTTCTGCAGGGTCAGTGCCAGTGAAGTCATACGCTGTGAACCTCCAAGAACTGGAACAGTTACACTAGTCCAAAAGTACATGGTTAAAAAAGAAAAAAAAAAAGAATAAAAGAAAAGAAAACCCCCAATTCCCCCCCCCCCCCCAAAAAAAAACCCCAACGAAGCCCAACAAAAGAACGCCAGTGGTGAAATCTGCAAGGAACAAAAATTAAGCCTGCAAAAGTTAAGAAACTTTATTTTCTTAACAGCCTTAACACTCCATTTATGCTGCAACTTTTAATTCCACAATTATATACTATTTTGAATAGTACATAGTGGCAGTTCTAGGTGTCATAGCTATAGAGATTAAGGTCTTGCGTGACTGTCAAAAAAGTTCAATACATATGTATGAGTGGGAAGATCCTCTCATTCTCTTTTCAACCCAGTATTTTAAGTGGTCTTTCATCTCTCTGACAGAGCTGTAGCACTGAGAAAATTATGCCTTAAATAGTCTTTCATAGTTTCTATCACCACAAAAAAAAAAAAGAGGCAAAGGAATAAAAGGGAATTTTCTGTGTATTAGGGAAGAAATGAATGTTTTACTCACATTTGGAAGCACAGATATAAAAGTTTATATATTCTTATGGTAGTAGTCCATGTTAGTCTTTCTCTCTTTCCTATAGGCTCACATTTCCAATGAAATATGCAATTGTCATAGTAGTATTTACTAGTATTTACAAAGTTAAATAGAGGTGGATATTAATAAGCTAAATAGAGGTGGATATTAATCGCTTTTTTGTTTCCATAGTGGAATGGTTAATTTTAGATTACTCGTAACTACTGAACAGTGTTCATCATGCAGGTGTTACCTTAGTTGCAAGATGGATACTATATGGTTTATGCTGTAATTTATCTAACAAAATACTCTATTTTCCTTGAAAAATGGAATTTTACAAATGTCAGGTCTGTTTTAAACAGTTACTGTACAGAGTAGTTTAATAAGATCCTTTTAAATTGAGCATTAAATTGAAATTGGTAATTTTAGACTAGTTTTCCAAACAACTCAGGGATAGCAGTTTTCCTGTCAGATCTGCTGATAGTTGGATTATGCTGTCCGTTTTAGTAGAAGAGAACAATTACCAGGAACATAAAGCAGTTTTGTTTGACATCAGAAAAAGTATGACACACACACATACAATAAGGTCTTAGTTGACTCTAGTTATGGGTCTCCTGCACATTTCTGTATGCAGTTTCTGTCTGATAGGAATTACACGTGCTTCATTTTGGAGATGACAGGGCCCACCAGGATGATGGTATGTCAGCAGCAGTTATGTCTTCCATTGAATATGCACTGCATTTTGATTTATGTTGATGGCTCCCTTGTGTTCCCAGCATGGTGCCATTAGAGGTGTTAAAGCTCTCTAATAATTTCCTTTCTTCCTACTATAAAATACACTCCAAATGTACTCTTTCAGCTCACATCTCCATAACATATACCATCTAAAGCTTCTGAAAGCAATTCAGATTACATTTTTCCTTTTCATCCCCTTTGATTGAAGAGATTAGACATTGACAATACCTCCTAGGTCTTTTATATCCTTTCCTTGCTAATGTCAACTTTTTCTACTCATGTTTTTATTTTTATTGTTGGCTTACCTGGTCAACATTAGGCATTTCTAGTAAGTTATTATTTCAGAGGTTATTAAAACTCACTACTGCATGTTTTCTTAATGGTGAGCCTAACATTGGTCTTGGTTAATATTGTTCTTTTTCTTCAGTTCACTCTCTTAAACAGCCCTACATAATTCTGTGCACTTTTCTGATGAAATCTCAGTTATACCAAAGTTCATGGGAATTTTCTCATCAACTTCAAAGAGGGTAGAATTTCACACTTTTGTTTATTAAGGTGTACTTGTATTTTTCTGGATAAAGAAGTCTTCTATTCAGTGCTTACCATGGAGTTTGGGGAGAGTAGGATTAGACAAGAATTCAGCACAAGTTAGAATAACAAAACAAGAGGTTACCCTGTCCAGACCTAATACAAATATTCTTATCAAAAGGATGATAGACTATTTCTACCATTCACAAAAAAAGCAGAGTTAATAAATGGTTATCAGAATTTTTGAATTTTCTTTCATTTTAACATCAATTTTGTAAATCATCTGCACAGATTAATTCAGCCTCCTAAATTTCCTAATATTAGGTAATAAAGTGTGGGATTTATCTCATCTGACTTGAATAATATACAAGTCAGATGTCTACATTTAATTTAAGCTGGGTTTTATACTTACAGGAGAAAAGTAGGTATCTCTGGAGATGATGCATCTGACCTTACTCACGAAGCCAACATTGTTACTCAGAGGTTATGTTGTGGTTTAACCTCAGCCAGCAACTAAGCCCACAGAGCCACCTGTTCACTTCCCCTGGTGGGATGGGTGAGAGAATCAGAAGAGTAAAAGTAAGAAAACTCATGGGTTGAGTTAAAGACCCTCTAATAAGTAAACTAAAACCTGCAAATGCAAGCAAAGTAAAACAAGGAATTCATTTATCACTTCACATTGGCAGGTCAGTGTTCAGCCATCTCCAGAAAAGCAGGGCTCTGTCACGCCTAATGGTTACATGGGAAGACAAACACTGTAACCCTAAACATTGTCCCTCTTTCTACTTCCCCCAGCTTTACCTGCTGAGCATGACACTATATGCTATGGAACATCCCTTTGGTCAGTTGGAGTCAGCTGTTTGAGCTGTGTCTGCTCCCAACACCTCATGCACTCCCAGCCTACTTGCTGGTGGGGTGAGGTTAGGAGTAGAAAAGAAGACCTTGAATCTGTGTAAGTACTGTTCAGCAACAGCTAAAACATTCCTGTGTTATCAACACCATTTTCCACACAAATCCAAAGCGTAGTCGGATACTAATTACTAAGAAGAAAATCAATCAGCTAAAGCCAGCACAAGTTAATTTTCTGGTTTTCTTTGCTTACCATGAAAAACTTACAGGTGCTGGCTCAAAGATATTGAAGCCTTTACTGCCTAAGATAGATCACAAGAGCCATGCCCCAAAGTTCCTACCCCTCTCCCAAGGATAGGTCTCGTGATTACTCTCTATTCCTGAGTACCTCAAAAGTACAATATGTGTCTCAAATTTATTCTTTTCTGGTCCAGTTCCAAACAGTTCAGGGCAATTTTGGAGGCTTTAACTGTTTGCAATTCTTTTTATTGTATATATATGTGTATATATATATATATACACATTTTTAACAATACACACAGTTCTGGTTGTCATCTTATTTTATTGTTCCATCTTAAATTTCAACTTCTTTCCTTTTTATTTCACCCATGCACTCACTTTTCATCTTTGAAATTCTTTTTCCTCTTCCTTAGCTATAAAAGTCCTGTTGTTCTCCTTTTCCCTTTTGGCCTGCTCAGACTTAAGACTTGGATTCTTTTCCTGCCACTCCTTCCTATATGTGTACTTTGAACTCTGAATAGCCCTTGTGAAGACACTTGGACCATTGCTTTGTCTTATTGTCACTTTTTTTTTCACAGGTTAGTTTTAACCCTGTCGTATTTTCCCAAAATGTCTCAAATTTTCTTTCATAAAGGTAAATTTTAAACATTTACTCTCATCCTATATTCAGTTGTTTATGTTCTCTAAAATCTTTCTGAAAGTGGAATTGATCCCCTTCCACTGTTTGGCCTGTGAGCTATTTTCTGGCTGTAGAGGATTCAAATACCCTGCCTCCATATTGTCAGTGCCTTCTTCCCACTAGGTGAAACTTTGACCCAACTCATCTTCTTTATTCTTTGGAATTCACCATATGAAACTGATATCTTTGCATCTGTATGTGATGCCTAGTGACTCGACCAACTAAAATCTACTCAGATTGTGCCTTTCCTGGCTCTGCTCCAGAGTGGTGGCCTAAAGGAAATGCAAGCTATTATTACTGCAATTTTTCTTTCTTTTCCCTTTTTTTTTCTTTTTTTTTGTACACTTACCTGGGACTTTTACCATTTAACTATTATCTCTGTCAAAATTATTGCATGTGCTTTGAAAGCACTATATAACATTTTTTACACCTATCGGTTTTCTTCGCTCTGCCTTTCCCATGCATACTGCATCCTGTCTTTTCAACACACAGGAATTATCCCACTAAGTTTCAGTTAGTCTTTCCAGATCATAATCTCCTTTATTTAGTGCAGCACATTCCAGTTGTTGCTTGTTTCCCCACACATTTGCGTCAGGCATTATATTCTTGTTATCCTTCATCTTTTGCTTCAGAACAATTTTAGTTTCTCGCCTAATTTGTATGTTGGAAGTACAAGACGGATTATTCAAATTAAGCAAAAGCTTTCCCTTTCCCTCCTTCTCCTGAAGGTTTGCAGCCTGCCTAACAGGCCCTGCCAGTTCTGAGCCCAAGAGGCTGGCAACCTGTCTGCATAAATGGAGACACTGTAATCCAAACAGTTGGCTCAGGCTGCAGGAGGCATTCCAGTGATCTGTGCATTCAAACCCCTCTAACCTATACTATCAGATCCTTGGTTGGCTTCCAACATCATGCTTGGCATGGAGAAAACTTCTGCAAGTTACTTATCTGCCCAGTTCCAATTATCTTTTTTTTTTCTCAGTGTCTGAAGAAACAGTTGCTTATATATTATATAAATGTACTTCATTAGTGTCATTTGTTCTTGTAGGTAATATGATGATTAGAAATTCTGGAGCATTACTCAATAAATCTAGCAACACCTCTGTTATGACAGTCCTTTTCATCCTGGCTTTCTGTCATATTTTCCTTATGTAATATCTTGAACTACTTTCCTTGTATGCAGAGTAATCGTCTGGGACTGCTCATCCTTTCCACCTTCTGACAGCTCTCTTTCAGTGCTTGTGCTGTGGTCATAGGTGGCTTTCTTCATATTAAAAGAATAACACACCTGTTACAGGTGTTAGCACTGCTTCCGTACTTATTTTCTATCCTAGAAGAAATTCTGCATTGGAAAAAGCTTTAATTTCCTCCTCTTCTAAATGTGGAGTCTCAGGTGCCTCATCATTTTCTTGGTAATTCCTCCTCTTGGACTTTATCCAGTCCCTGTTTTAGTTTGCCTCTCCAGTTTGCACTTCATTTGGCTCTTTATCATTTGTAGAATACATCTATTCCCCACTGGACTTATGATGGAATGGTCATGAATGTATTTTTTCAGCAACTGTTTCTTCCAGTTTTTAAGGCTGTGTTGCAGTGTCATGACCCTTTGCATCCCTTTTTCAGAGCTGCTACATTGTTTGTGTGTGTCCTATAGTGAGTGCCAGGTTTTCTGCCTTGGTTTGCCATGTGCTACCACACTCTTGAGGTGATTCTAGCTAGCACATATGATCAAAAATATGAGAGTGGAAAAACTGGAGGAAAAGGAGGTCTGTATTTTGTTGAGGAAACAGCATACTGTGGGAGCATCAGCTAGCAGAAATGTTCGTCTCAGCTTTTCCTTATGTTGGGCAGATTTTGCTGCCTAATGTTGGGAGATTTATTATAGTCACGGGTAATCAAAAGAAAGGAAAATAAAAACATGCTTAACTAAGTGTATGCAATCCATATAACAGTCACCATAACACTTCGTTTCCAAATAATTTTACTGAATAGGGAATACAGCCTTGTGGAAGAGGTACAGCCATCTGGTTTGAGGACAGACAGCCTAATGCAATATCATAGAGTCACAGAATCATAGAATGGTTTGGGTTTGAGTGGACCTTTAAAGATCATGTAGTCAATCACCCCTGCAATAAGCATTGTCCCTCTCCACACCTGTAAAAACCCAATAGGTTTTCTTGGGTCAATAAAAGTTAAAATAAAATGCTTAAGCAGGTAAAGAAACAGTCATTATTATTCCAGAGCCAGCAGGTGCCTTCTCTTTATTGGTGCCCTGAGAGGTACCTCAAATGCTTTGTCACCCTGGAGGTGGGCAGTGGAGAGGGACAAGTTGCCTGCCTCTGCCTGGGAAAGCTACAGTCTTCTCTGTGCTGTCTTCCTTCTTGTACCCATGAATAAATTACCTGGCTTTTATTCTCCATACAGCCAAGCTACAGTCAGATGTAACAGAGGATGGTGGAAATAAGGAACTTCTCTCTGGTTCAAGGCTGATTAACCTCAGGGCAACTTTTATAGGAAGCAGGCTTGGGGCCCCTGATGTAACTCTTTATATAGATGGGATATGAAGCGATCCGTAAAAAAACGCATGTAGGTCACACAGGCTCTGAATTATGCTTTTTGCCTTCCAGCTTGTTCAATGTGAATTTGCCAAAGGCCACTCCCTTCAGACAGGAATTCCTCACCAGAAATTGTGGATTAAGAGCACTTTGTTCAAGGGATATCTGAGCTCCTTTTCTTGCAGAGCAGGTTCCCTAAGGGGGCAGAGGTGTTCAGCCTGGTTGTCTGTACAGAGTGTTAACCAGAATACAGTTTACTAGAAGTGTTTCTTAATTTTGTTATCTTTAGATGGTTGGCTTCTGTTGATACTCTGCTCTGTGGATGACTTGTATTTTTATTCCCTCATATTTTTCCCTCTTATTAGATGGTCATGTAAGATTTGCAGGCCACTTACAAGAGGTTACTGAGTAATAGCTACAAATAAAACTATTGGAAACATTTTGGAAGACTATTGTAATTTTGTCAAAATAAGCTACAATCAAACATATTAATACTAGGTGAAAATAACATTCAAAATGGGGTAAATCAGCAGTCTGCTAGTAATTTTCCATTTTTCTCAAGAAGGCTCAGTTTTGTCCATAACAACTCAATCCTTACTCTTATCACTAATATACATAGAATGACTGATATTACATTTCATTAAGTAAACATTGCTTTAATGCTTCTCATTACTTCTGCTCAAGTAACCCTGAATAAATCCAGTATCTGGCACAAGATGCTATTCCTATGGCATTGCTTCAAAACTAGTGGCTTTGTGTTGCACAAGATGGAGCCCTCAGAGACATGGCAAAGCTTTAAATCTTCACTTTAGCAAAGTTGTTCCATCTAACAAAAGCCTACATCCTACAGAGGGCTCTGGGTCAATACCCCACAACATCATGGCAGTGATGCAAAAGACCTAGATATGAAAAGGTCTTGAAATCAACAGGAATAAGCAAGTTATGGGTTAGGGCCTATGTATGGAGAGCATTAGGGAAATACCTTTGGTTATGTTTGTTTCCAGTCCAAAATAATTATAAAAATACTTTGTTTTGTTGTGGTGGACAATAAGAGAAGCAGGAGAAGAGGAAGGAAATGAGTGTCTTCTAATTATGCTTCTATAAATATTCTCAAATACTTTGCTAATGTGGTCTGGGAAACATTTTCAAAACCAAAATGTGAAGCTTTCTTGTCCAGTTAAAGTGGACAATTTACACTATCAGGCTTGGCTAGAAAGCTTGGCTTTAAATGTGGAGCCATACCACATAATTTTCTGTGTTACAGGGGCCAACATAAATGACAGCTAAAGCTGTCTATAACATAGCCTTGACTTGTAGGCTCTGAAACCTCAAAGAAATGTTGCATTTGACTGCACTGAATTTATCCTGATAATGATACGATAATATAATCATTTCCCACATTGGCAATATTTAGGTCAAAGGCACAAACTAACAAACTGTCATTCTGTGACAAATAAAATAAGGCAAAGGAGGGAGTTAGAGTTTTGGAGTCTTCATTGTAGGCACTGCTTAATTGCTGGCTCAATCACAGGCTCTGGGAAGATGTCTCCAAACAACGGTTTCTGAGTCAATATGTGGCACAGTTCTGGGATAATTTGTTCCAGGGACCATCTCCAAAAAGAGTCACATTTTGTATTGGTCTCTGGCCCTCTTTTATTTGTCAGCATAGACATAGACATTAGGTTTCAATTGGCCTGCAATCTTATGAATCTTTTCTAGCTACATCTAAAATCTACAAAAATCTTTAATGGTGATTGTGTTTCTTGGTGACTGCACCTCATCAGATGTCAGCTTCAAACCTGGCCTGTTCAAATTCCCATCTGTCTTCTCACAGTTTATTTCCTCCAGCCAGCAAATATCAATACTGTCTTATGCAAATTAACATATCTGTGGTGTTTATTTATTTATATATTTATTTATTATTACCTATGCATTGATTTTTTTTTGTAGTTGGCAGAAAATTAAATCTGAACTCAATACATTTCATGCCTCTATGCTACTGAAACTTTTTTTTTGTATTTTTTTTAGTTTGGCTTAGTCAGTACAAGTATGTGCAGAAGAAAAAGACTAAAATAAAATGCATTTTATCTATCAATCCCTTGCATGATTTCCATTATAAGCATAAAATTCAATAACGTAAATCTTCAACTTAAGACTTAGCAGTTTAGCAGTATCTAATTGTGTTTTTAATGAAGTAAATTTGATTTAGAGGGAGAACATCTCAAAAACTTTGTTTTTTTTTTAAGAAAGTTGAAAAATATGTGTCTTGATGCATAGAACTGTGCTTTATGAAGGCCTGGAAGGTGGCCTAGTAAGCTCTTGTTAACAATGAGCTTATAACTAAAGGAATGAAAGCTATACTATATATTGATGTCTTGATGATATAAATATTGATGTCTTGATGAGTGGGAGCCAGGTAATGGAGAGAATGGTTTCCACAGTTCTTTAGGGAAAGGAAAAATGTGCATGGCAGCAATACATGCCCTCAGCAATTTGCTATTAGTGTACTCATTCATGGTACTGGCACATGCAGGGCAAGATATTTACAGGTATTATTGCTCTTGCTATGTTTTAGGAAAACGCTTCTGTTTAGAATTTTAGGATTTCTGTATCTGAAATTCTACATATTTTCCTGCAGGGAGGAAGGAATATTCATCTAATACAGAAAGGTTAAGCCTACTTAGTCTATTCAAAGTGGTCTTCGAACTGCATCTGTGGTTTTGTGGTATCCTATGGCTTTAGGAAATCAGCTGCCTTTTGCAGTCATGCCTAGTCTAAGGCTTAGCTGCTTCTTTGAATAGTTTACCATTTCTTTTGTTTTCTACTGAGCTTTTCAGGTGTTATCTAACAAACACACATAGTTCATTTTAATTTTTGCATGTAGAAGTTAATCAGAAATTATTTTATATCTATGACAGCAGAAAAATGTTTCATACTGACACCAGTATATGCTGAACAGTGAATATTATCAAGAGCTTTATGGTTATGAAGAAATTTTTGGTGCAAATGTTGTTCAGTAACAAGCATGTAGTTATATTCAGACACACAATCCACTAAAGCTACTTTGAAGTCAATAGAAATCTCTGTATTTCTGCATATGTGGAAGGACAAATCTATTCTTGTATGGGAGTGATACTTTATTCAAACTTCCTTTTTGTGTATATTATCCATTATTTTTGTTTTGAATTTAATAGTTTTAGAAAATATTTAAAGCATAATATAAAATAATAAACCCTTTACTTGAAAAGTCATATTCTTCAGAATTTCACACTTCAGAAATTGTGTCATATCTTTATTCTACTGGATTCATCTTCTGTCAAACAATTACTTACCTAGGGGGAAATATATAGAGGGATGTGACATGCTTAAGAGTATTTCTTTAAAGTACATAAGAAAATCTCAAAAATATAGCACTGAGGTTAATAATTGTTAGAAATTCTTGTGTTCTACACATCTGTGGGCATGTATGTCCATTCACAGAATTAGTGCTTTGACAAGCTGTTAACCTTATAATGTAATGCAAATCCTCCAATTCAGTTGATATCACTAGATATTAATTGCTCTGAAAGTCTGAACTTTTCTCAACATAAAGTTCATTTTTTAAAAAGGGCTACCATTGTGCAGTGTTGACAGCACAACATGAAAACTCCTGCTGAGCCTGTCCATACACATGTTTTGCTATGGCTGAGCATAACATTCTTTGTTATCCAACTGAATGAATATAAAAAGAGAATATGAATACACGCTGTAGAGAAATGGAGTGTTTTGAAAGGCTTTTCCTCTGAATGAAAGAAGAACAAAGCAAGGTTGGCTGAGAATCAGCAAGTTGGTTATATTTTTTTCTACCTTGGGTGGCTCTGAGGTTTGACTAGGTGCCAGCTAACAAATTATGTCACTGATATGCTACTTCTGTGTATGGAGTAATTCTTGGTATCTGTATGGTCTGTCCACACACGCGGGACTAATCTTCATCTTCAACATCCTTCTTTCCATCTGGGGAAAGTGTTTTTTACTGTCAAAATAAAATCTCCTGATGCAGATTTCACCTTCTCACCCTCTCTCCAAATAAGAACAAATCAAAAGGAAAGAGAACTTGTCAGAAGTTATTTAATTTTGAACCACCTCCCACCAAAACCAGTAATAAATAATTCTCACAACAGACTTTCAGTCCTCTTAGGCATGTTAGGCTTCAGTTAGAGAAAAATGACATATTGTCATTTTCTGTGACAGGTAGGTAGAAACTTTTTTAAAGGTAAGAAAAAAAATGTTAACCACAATGTACTACATTAAACATACGGTTATTTCATGAGCCTGGGTTCTCCTGGAGTCAGGAGAACTGAATGCAAAGCAGCAACAAGGTGCTACTGTTCAGATCAGGTGGTGATTTAGGATCAGATAGTAATTTACACATATTTTGTGGAAGACAATTTAGCAGGAACTCAAGCTTGTGCTTCCTCCCCCTGCTTTTCAATTTTAGCATATACAGCATTTACCAAATGGTGTGTACTGACAAGGTCCACATTTGGTCTCCCTTCTTCTGGATTGGCTCCTTCCTTGAATACTGCCAGCTTCTCATGTGTTCAGCAGATTTTCAGCCCCCGCCGCTAGCACTGCACAACCCTGTGCCTCTGTGCAGCCACCTGGCAGGGAGACAGGCTGTCTCCCACTTTCATCTCCCACTCCTCCTCTCCCACCAGGGTTGACCAGCAAAACAGGAGGAGGAAGAAAGGGAAGGGGAAGTGGTGGCTGCCAGTGGTTACTTTAAGAAGGTCAATTAAAGGCTGAGAGTGAGGAAAGAAAGGATTAAATAACTGGCTGGTGCTTAAGGAGTAGGGAATTGAGGGAAATTTGGATAAGTGTGGAAGAGGAGGGGGGAGAGAATTTGGCCGCAGTAGGAAGGAGGTATCACAAGAGTGGGGGCTTTGGAAGCACAGTGAAAGCAAGATGATTGATGATAACTGATAATTTACAGTAAAGGAGACACAGGGGAAAGGGAGCAGAGTAAGGTCCTTTCCACATCTAACCATTCTAGAATTCTGTGATTCTAAGATACTGGGATTTTCCTAGTCCTGTCCTGTGACATGTGACACCTGTCACTCTGCTCAAGTCTTTCAGTGTAGTAATTCTTGCTTGAATGTCATTTAAGCTGCTGATATGCATGTTTTCCACAAATTTTAAGTTAGGGATGTCAAATAGGGAGAAAAGGAATCTTGCAATGGAAAAACTAAAATAAAGTGTACAGTATAATATACATTATAGTATGTACAGTGAGGCATCTATATTCTGTATGCTCATTTTTTACATTGTCCTTTCAAAGCTTTCTGTCATTTAGATGCTGTCACTTTTTGCATGTCTTATCGTTTGCATGTACTTTCACAAGAACAAATGTTATGTCTGAGCAGCTAAACAAAGGATGGCTTTGCCATCTTAAAGCCAACTTAACAAAGAGAAAGTTAAGGCACTGAACACTTTATTGCAACTCAATATTATGTATTTATGGATAAATGTTTGTGTTTCAGGAAATTAGAAGTTACTGTGATAGGATTGTTTAGAAGGCTGAATGGTAAATTAGGCCAGTTTTAGTCTTTGAAACATGAATTTATTGGACTGATATTCAGAAGCAATGTGGGCGCAAGCCAGTCAGTGCCAGTAAAGCCAGAGAGCTCTCCTTATTCTAACATTATAGACAAAGCATGAGTGACCTTGGAAAAGTCACGAAAGGAACAGCTAGTTGTCCTGCTTCAGCTGCACTGGATTGGATCAAGAAACTAAGAGCTTGTTCCTAACCTCCCTATTGTATTTATATGTTGAGACAATTGGAGATTTTATTGATCTAGAGTAAAAAAAATAGCATGATGATTTAGGATACTCAGCAGAGGATGGGTGTTCTCACATCCTGTCCTTCTGTAAGGGTTGTTTATATGGAGGGTAAAAAAATGTATTCTCACAGCAATAATGATTTCTGCTTCTACGTATTGGGACTGATTTACAGTTTATTCTCAGAAATAGTAATGGTTTTGTCATCTGGTTTAGTTTCACTCAATCTTCCCTTTTTGAAAAATCAGGAAGAGGTAATCATTAAACTTGCCATTTTTTGTTTATTTATTGTTGTTTTGTTCTATAACAGCAATATTTAACACAGTTGTAGCTGTTTTCTGAAGGGATTGCAAATTACTCAAAACGTGTTGTTTCTGTGAAAGAGCATCTTTTACCTTCATTTACAAAGTCACAATGCAAGCCTGTAGTGCTAACACACAAGGAACAAAAGCATTTCTTCTGACACTAGGTAAATACAGTTCAGTCAAAAGGTCTGTGCTGGGAGTCCACAGAGAATTACAGACATGCGGTACAAGGTTTTTGTAAATGAATAGCAAAGATATTTTTTTGCCATGACATTTGTGCAAATAGAACTGAAAAAAACATGAAGGAAGCTTTGTCTTCCACGTATACTATCACAGAAGGGTGTGTTACTCTTCTCGCTGCAACTCTACATTGTCTCATCCCTCCAGGGACACAGCTGATATTAATCTCTGCACCTTGTGCTGCAGTCAAACAGAAGTTTTATTAATAATGACAATGGCACGTCCTTTGCAGTGTCTTCCTGTTTCACTTGGAGCCTTCTCAGATGTTATCTTCATTGTTTTGCAGTGGCTATAAATACAAAAGTATTTACAATGAATTGTTTCCGAACAATTAATTACTGAACTATGTGCTAAGTTTATACTGCCCTTGTTACACCGAGGCTCAAAGCAGAATCAGTTAGATAAATGCAAGCATTCACATTTGGGTCATGAAAATTATCTGCTCTTCTATCAGCATGGAGTGGTTTCCATTTCAAAATATGAGGTAGCATTTTGGATGAATATACCCCTGGATAATTTTTTTTGGGGTAGGAATACAAGTGCTAACAGGAAGAAAACAACAGACTTGAATTCTTCATTTGGTAATTGTATTTAAATGAGAGCAATAATATTTAACATACCACATCTTCTCTTGTTTGTAAGTTTCAAATGAGTCTAGAAGTGGATAACAATAAACATGTGGAAAATGGAGACACTAGGGATTATTTGATGTGCCCAAGTCACATTTCTCTTCAGCAGTCACTTTTCTTCTCAGAGCGTGGAAATTAGGCTAAAGCCTGTGAGACAGGAAAGTTACAGCTCTTTGGATATTTTCAAGTGATGGTAATTTTTTTCTTTTGTCATAAGTCTCAAGAAAATATTTAGGTATCTTATGAACAGGGATGAATGAATACAATTAGGTGAAAGATATGTTTAACCTTACAAGTTGCTTTGGTTTTGTTTGTTTTTTTTTTTTTCTGTAATTTTCAAACTGAAATAAAAGCAAAAGCTCTCTGAAGGCTTGGAAAAGATCAAATTAAATTTGTTGATTTTTAATGGTATATCCCAGAGTTCATAAACTTGGGTGGAACTTACCCACCTACCAATATTTTCAGTGGCATATTCCTCCCTGTAGCTCAGACAGCATTAGACCAGCAACGTGGTCTAATGGTAGGTGTTCCTGTCTGTGGCAGGGGGGTTGCAAGTAAATGATCTTTAAGGTCCCTTCCAACCCAAACCATTCTATGATTCTGTGATTCTGAGCTGTATATACTCTGCAATTGTTCATTTTTGACAAGGAAAAGTAAGAAATATGGTATACTATCAAGTAATAACTGAGGCTTTTCAGGTGAATGTGAACAGCAAATTGATTTACTGAAAATGATATTTGTGTATAAAATCATGTATGAGGGGTGATATTCCTAGTGCAATATCCAAGTAAGTTTTCATGTGGTACTGGGTCAATGTAAAAAAGGGTTTTTTTCCTGAAGTGACTTGATAAAGTGTGGTGTTTCAGCCACTGCTTCAGTTATGCTACTGCTCTACTTTGATTACTCTGAGAAGCATTTTAGTCACCATTAAAGAGAGAATGTAAGCATATGGAGGTAAAACTTGAAGCTGAGAGTCAGTGTTGAGTCAGAGTGGTACAGATAGCACAGTGCTGAGGCAATGATATTCCCTGTCAACATGTGCAGACCTATTAGCCTTTAATTTCTACTCTTAATGGGAATATTTTTTTTGTCTCCTTTTTCCTTCATGTCATGTTTATATAAACAGGAGGTTGAGGAGAAAGGAGGCTCAAGAGGCAGAACCTTCCCGGAGAAGCTATCAGCAGGAGAAAGGAGGGGATGGAATTCCCCACAACCCCACCTCCCACTCCCTACAGAGCACATGTTTTTCTGTCTCTCTTTTTTTTGTCAAGCAGATTCTCAGGGGTAAGGCAGTGGTAATTTTGCTGCCACCGTGGATGCAAAGTGGTGTGCTTCTTGCTTTCTCCCATGGGAAATTGAAATTAACCTTCAGTCAAACCAAAATCTCCAGTCCAAACCCAAACAATACTGGAGACAGAAGCAAAATTCATTTAGAAGGACCCAGGGGAGAGTTGAAAGCATAAGTGATTTTGAGCCTGTGAGATGTCATTCCCAAAAGTACCAAGTACTCTCTCATGAAGATAGCACACACTGGCATTCTCAGTCTAGGTAAGTGGCACAGAAAACCCTGAAAACATCCTACCTTTCAACCCAAACCCTTGGGATTGTGGAATAGGACATCATAAAGAAGTTATTAACCCCAAATTGCTGAGGGATGAAGTCAGGCAACTGCATCCAGAGTAGACATAAGGAAATGGTGTCATGAAGCACAGGAGATACACGCTAACCATGAATGTCTGCATCAAACCATGCTCTTAAAAGCATTAGCATTACTTTTAGTTCCCTGAGAAGTATTATTAACTCCAAAGCCTCAGCCGGATTTTATTCAAGATCCTTTCCACATGAGAAACAGAAATCCAATTTCCTGTTCCAAGAATGAACAGGATTCAAATGCATTAAGCTCTTTCCTAGATTGTATCTAGCTTGCCAAAAACTTAAGATCAATTACTATTTCTTTCTCGTTAAGTGCAGAGTATGCGCTTGGCTCTCTGTAAGATATGTGGAAAGACAGCACCAACAGCTAATTGCTCTCAGTTTCAATACCTGATCCTTCACAGCCGTGCTCTTCTATTCTATCCCATTGTAACTTTATTTGAATGAATAAGAGTTATTTCAAAGACAAACAGCTTACACAGAAAGATTTTGGCACGTATAAAGATTTAAATTACAGTTGTCTCAACAGGAGATAGAGAGGAGAAATGACAGGGATGCACCTGCAAAGGCCACTAAATAAGAATGAAGGAAATTAAAATTCTGTAGTTGTATATTTGCTGTGTTTACTGAGTCATTTCCTCCCTATAATATTTATACTTTGATTGTTATTTCTAGTTTGGGGTTATAAAAAGAAATAGTAACTATTTTTTTTTTTAAAATGGGGTTCGGAATAAAAATAAGACATCTGTGATCTCATTGAGCAGACCAGTAGTGCATTTTCGATTAACTTAAATTTAATAGGATCTTAATTTAATTCTCAGTTTTCTGTAATGCATTTTATAAGGTAATTTAAAGAGGCTCTAAATTTGAAATGATAAAACATTTCCAAATAAGATGGAGACAATATTCAAATAATACTTATTCCTCGAGTTATATTATAGCAGTTGGTACAGAAGTCAGAGCAACAGACCCCAAAACTTACTGGTTTATAGAATGAATTATTGGTGTGGCTGAAATGGCTATATTCACAAAGGACTGCCAGAGGTGCAGCTAAACAGATTTTTGTTGGCAACGCTTAAACTGATTTTCCAAACAGAAACGCTTAATGGCTATTGAATTATAATGCCAAGACAGTCTTTTGCTAGTATGATTTCCTCTATTATTTGCTTTGTGTGACTCATTCAGTTAAGTCCCTGTCTCGCCTCCCATGCTGCAGCATCTGTAACACACATATTGTTACTTTGGACAGTGGAGAGGAGATTGCTGGGTTAGCTGTGCCAGGCACAGAGGCCTCCTGAACTGTAACCTGGACATTGAGTGTTTATGGTTTCTACAAAGGTCAGAGTCTCACAGAAATCCCTCTAGAGATATGTTCTCTCTAGCTTCAGCCTTTTACAATGTTCCTACTTTTATTTTTTTAATAATTCAGTGTGGAAAAATTTGAGATATCTGTATTTCAGTGGGTGTAATGAGGTTTCACAGAGAATTAGGCTTGACTAAGGAATTAGGTTTAACTAAGTAATTAACAGCCACTGAAAGTTCACTCCAATGAAGCAGAGTGCAAGGAAATCTGAAAGAAAGAAATAGCCTGGATATGTGACAGACAAGAACCTGAAAGCGAGTAGTAACATGGAAGGAGAGTCCGATGGAGCTTCGCAGTAGGCTGGAAGATGAGAAGTGTAGTTTTTGTGTTGCAATGTTTTCCATGACTGAAATAAAGTATTCAGAAGGCTGCACTGAATAACCTCATGTCACTGCTCATACTTGCTGCAGTTACTTCTTGGATGTGATGTCTGTGATGTCATAGAAAGAGCACAGGAAGTGAGATCCATATCACCATCATTCTACATGCTTATACGTACGTTCTGCAATATAAGAGAAAGAATACAAGCCCACTGGCACCTGACATATTAGGGTTTTTTCCTTTTTTTAATTTTTTATATAGAGGATATGAACTAGAAAAAGAAAGTGCCTAAAAAACCTGTTCTTATGCGATAATAAGGTTGTGGTGGTGAAACTACTTTGCCTGCTCCTTGTAAAGGAATGCCTTGTTTTTCGGCATCATCAATTGAGGGCATGTCTCTAAAGCACTTTTTTTGATCCACTTATTTTTCAGAGGACTGCAACATATGTTTTTCCTCTTCCACTTTTTAATATTTTGGTCTCTGGTGAATCCGCATACAAAAGCTTCCTTCCTTTAGTTGGAGTTCATAAATGAAAGGCTTTTCTTTCTCTGATTGTCGATTAGCCTGCCAAGAAACCAGCTCTAACTGGAGAACATCACTTTATTTATGGGATACAGATGACAAGGAAGTCTGTCCTCTTCTCAAGCTTTTTGGAAAGCTTTGGCCTGACCCAGCCCAGCAGAGTTCATATGGCAAAGGCAAACTGTGCCAGGAACCAAAGCCAATAGTCATTGCAAACCTCTGAACCAAAACATTCCTTCAGTGCTTGAATTTCCCTATAATTTGTGTAGATTCCCTTTTTGTCAATGAAGCTTGCAGTGGATAACCAGCTTAGTGCAATCAGACTAAACAACTGTGCTATTCATTCAGCAATTAGATGATAGCAGTAATACATGCTTTATGGTTTCCGTTCTTCATTCTTTCCTTTCTTCTAAAGTCCTTGGAGACAAACTCTGGGATATTTGGCAAAGAAGAGGCTCTTGCTGAAAAATATCCTGTCTTTTTTTACTTTAGGGTTGCTAATAAGTTCTATTCTCAGAGGCAAAACATCAGATCCGCATAGGAGGAAAAGATCAGCTGGAGAAAAAGCAACTCTACAGTCATTTATGTATATATATGTGAATATTTCCTTTGATCTAGTTAAATGATGGAGGAAGATTTTTTTTTAAATAATCATTAGCATATGGTGTAATTTAGAATAAAATAAGAATATTTTTAATGCAAATAATTTTAGCAGAAACAGTGAGGTATGCTTGCTCTATAAATGGCTTGAAATGGGTATAGGGCTAAAAGTAAGAATTCTGCTGTTGTTGCAGAAGATAAATTGTTGTGAAAGGGCAGGCTTCAGTATTTCAGCTTTCAGATAGGAGTTCTAGTTTTGGCCAAAATCAGCTGTGATTTTTAACTCTTTCCTTATTGCTGTACATAACTACTCTGTGTCTGGAAAAAAAGGGGATCTTATATATGGGTAGTGATGACATTGTTAATGATCCTATTAACTAATAGGCAAACTTCAGCTGTGTGTGTATTAAAAAAAAAAGAAAAAGAAAACCAGGTTTAACCAAATCAATAAAAACATGATACAGCTTAGCAAATGTTCTCTTCATATGGTTGGAAAGTAAACTTGCATATCTACTGCCTTTTTATTTTCATATTCTGCCAATTCTTCCTCCTTTGTTTTACACCAGTTCTGTTACTTAGCCACTGTGTGACCTGACAGATCAATTAAATTCCCTGTACTATAGTTTCTTTACTTAAGGACCAATCCAACCCCCTTTAAACAAAATGCAGGCTCTGAGAGACAAGTACTGGCAGATTTAGCTGTGGTATCCTAAAGCATTCCAGCACCGATATCCCCTTGCTATCTCTTTTCAGATAATTCCTTCCCCAATAGCAGGCAAGGAAGTATAGCATGAGCCATGTGTCAGTCACAGTGGTTCACAGTACAGAATATTAAATTGCATGAAGGAAGGTAGTCATTGATAAACCAGATAGTAAAATGTGGCAGTTGAGGCACAGATACATATCTTGTTCTGTCATCCTGTGATATTGGCTATGATATAAGACGGATGGCCAAGTCAAAAACATAGGGCAGTATCTCCTGTAACTATAAATATGAAAGGTCATTTGTCAGAGCTCTGAAAATCCAATCTGAGTGCTTCAATAGTGTTAGAAAACACTGATTTCTGTAAACTGCTTGGAGATATTGATAAAAGACAATGAATAACAGTAAAGTATCATTGTACATCTTAAGGAAACAATGGTTATATTTAAGTTTTAAATGCTAAAAGGAACAAAAAAAATGGGGAAAGGGAATTTCCAGCTGAGTTAAAGTACGCTGCATTTCTATTCAGACCATTTCATTTAGCTTCCAAATATGCTGTTTTGAAATACCTTTCAGCATAAGGATTGTTGTTTTTCTCAAAATGGCAATCGGTCACAACAAGATGAATATCTTTGAGGCCTTGAAACAGACATAGAGAAACAAACATAAAGAGAAGAAGACATGATGAGAAGCCAGTGGGGCAGCATGGCATTCCAACATGGTTTGTATTAAACACTGAGTTGAAGTAAGTTCTTAATTTTGCACCATTACTCAGAAACTGGTCTAGTGCCTCTCTAATTGTCCACTTGAATTCAGTGAGATTTGTTCAAGACCAAAGCTCACTCTACCTTTCTTTGATATTATCTGAAGTTCTCATGGTAAGAGTCTTATTACCCTTGTTTTCCTCTTTTTTAACAGCATACAAGGCTAGGTTTCCAGAATTAACTGACTGTCCCTTTCCAGTGAGTGCTTGAAGGAGGAGAAAATGTATGGGGATTTGGGCTGTGGTCTGCCTTTGCTTTACTGACATCTTAAAGCAGCCTTACTGTTAAGGTAGATAAATTTGAACACTTTCTCACCAAGGCAGAAGAGACCAGGCTTTTTGTTTTCAAATCCAAAGATACAAATGTGGACAGGCTGTGTCAGAAACAGTGTGACCAGCAGGGCCAGAAAAGTGATTGTCCCTCTATAGTCAGTACTGGTGAGGCTTCATCTAATGATTAAAGCCTGCTTTGCACCAGTGAATGAAAAGTAAAAGTTTCAAAAAGTTATTTGTTTCAAAAACTTATTATTAAGTTTCAAAAACTTATTATTAGTGATTCAGTCAAATGCCTTAACCTTAAAGAAACCAGAAGTTCCAGAAGAGAAACAAGTATATGAATTCTCTCATACAATGTTTATATTTGTTCAGTTAGTATAGCCTTTGAAACACAGGGAAATGGAAGAGCTATTTCAGTGGGTTAAGGCTGAGGGGAAAAAAAAAAAAAGAAATTTACATCATTATCTTGTGGGAGAAACAAAAATTAAATGTAAAATGATCTCTGCACATAAAGAACAGTGATGTAAAAAATATGCTCTTTATTTTACAATAGAAACATTCTTACTGGAAAGAGTATGGCATCGGTTGGGTTCCGGCTATCATGAAACCTACTTGGACATAAATGTGTGGTTTTACAGGATATGGGCTATCATGCTGCCTTTGAGCTTGGTGTTTTTCACTTCTGGGACATGAACAGTTACCAGCAATGCATCATGAGTAAATTTACTTTACTTGTACTGCTTGCTATCATTTGTAGTGTGTCATTATTTGAAGTTTGGTGTAAGTCTCAATTGAAACATTAAACTTTTTATGAACTGGAAATCTTGGAAATCTTTCAGAGGAAGGTTTTTATTTATGATATTGTAGTCAATGTTTCCATTATATCCCCTGTTTTCAGGGATTTATAACTTAGTTGTAAAAAAAATCATTCTGGACTGAAATTTGGCATATGGGATTGAACTCGAAGAATGATGGTTTTGCTCAGTTTGAAAATAAGTCTGAAGATATGTAAATGCTGTGAAAAAAGCTGTGACTCTCATGTTTTTGGAAGAACATGAGAGAAAAAATGAAAGAGTGGTGTCATAACAATATATTGAGAACCTGGAGGATGCTACAGGGAACCTTTCTGTGAGGGTGACCAGGTACTGGCACAGGTTGCAAGACAGGCTGTGATACTCAAAAGCACTGTGGAATGGTTCTGGACAACTGGCTGTAGGTGGCTCTGATTGAACAGGAGATTTGGGCCTCATGATCTCTGAAAGTCCCTTCCAACCTCAAATATTCCATGATTTTGTGATTTAGTGTCAGACTGGTGTACTCCATTTTGGGCTGTGCTGCAGTGCCTGAGTGTGATAATTTATACATGAGGGGTTTTTTTGTTTGTTTGTTTGAGTTTGTTTTTTTTTTTGCGGGGGAGGGGTTGTGGTTTTTTGTGTTTTTTTGTTTTGTTTTGTGTTTGTTGTTGGTGGTTTTGGTTTTTTTTCTTTTCTTTTTTCTGTTGCATAAGTTGATACAGTCAGCACAAACACGTGACACATCTCCACCCCCGCCAAACAGGAGAAGGTCATAGGTTTTTCTGCGGTTTGGCTGAACTTATTACTCAGAACTACCATGTATACCATGTACAGCTCCTGAAGCAGTTTGCTTTTAGTCTTGTGTAGCTGATCCTAATGACCATGGAAGTCAGGAAGGAATCTTTCCATTAACATCAGCAAGATGTGGACAAGCTGTTTCACACTGCTCAGTAAAGTACATTAAATATATTGTTTGACAATATTAAGTTCAGTATTAATAACTTAGAGTCAAATGTCTGAATCCTAACTAGATATTCAGAAATTAAGAGAAAAGGATGAGATAAAATTGCAGAAAATTAGCATCTTATCTTGGTACATGTATCAGGATAAAGGGATATGGGAGGGCAGAAACGTGCGCAGCAAGAAACAAGGAAGCAATAACACAATGAAAACAGTAGTGAAATGGACTGTTAGTGACAATACGGTTAAACTATCTAGGGAATAAGGGTTGCAGTTAAGGATTTTGGAAGGGACCAGTAAGGAGGAAATTAGAAATGTAGGGCTGAAAAGGGAAAAAATGTATTTCAGAAAGTTTCCTCAAGAAGTGTAACAAAGATTACTCTTGAGGCTGGTCTTAATATTTTAATTGGTACTCTCTGTAGAGGAAATGTGTGTGATACAAAATGAGGAGGCATTGGCAACACATTTAAAAGATACAGGCAGAGCTGACAGACTGACAAACTTGGAGGAAGAGGATTCTAAAAATTCCTGTTATCATCTGCAAGATGTCTTCCTGAGAGGGAAGACAGGATGTGCTAATTAATCACAGCAATGTAATCTAGTATTTAAAAAGGCATATGACACGTAGAATATATCAGAGGTATAAAAGCTCAGAGGAGGCTTTGATGAGGCCTCTTTCACATTATTTACAGTTTTGACCATCCATATGTTTAAAAATATATGAAGATGAAACAAGAAGGAAGCAGGAAAGACAGGGCAGCTACAAAAATGCAGAATCTGTCTTCTGGGAAGAAACTGAATAGGCATGATATTTACTGAAATAAGGATTTCTTACTGAGATGAGGATTTGATTACTGTCTTTAAATATGTTAATGACTTAATGCCAGAAAGGGAAAAAGCTATGATAAGGGACAATGCTAGCATAAAATCTAAGTACATGTAAAATAGTCAGGAATATGTGCAAATGAGAAGAAAGTTTTTAACTCTTGAAATACTGAGGATCTAAAACAGATGTAGATGGTTAAACAAGCAAACAAGCCAATCTTTCTTTAAATGCAGATTCATAAGTTTATGAGAGAGACCCTGTAATATGGTTTTCAACAGCAGGAAAACAAACCTGCTGAACTATAAGGTTCTTCTTGTCTTCAGTAAATGGCCATATTTTACAAACTTTTCTTGTAGCTATTGTTGTGTTGTCTCTCTTGATGTCCCTTGTTTCCCTGTGACATTCTCAGAGCCCAATACCTGGTGGATGGAAGTATTTAGTAAGTTACAGTTTTACTTTATGATTGCAAAGAATAATCTATTTTAGGTCTATGTCAAAGCAAACTTGCAAACAGCAATATTATTACTGTGAGATACCTGGTTAATTTAGTGGTATGGTTGCTAGCCTGCTTATCTTGCCAGTGCAAGCTACAGAAAGCAAGGGAACAATCAGTTGACTCATTTATATTGTTTAAACAACACTGAGGCATCCCTCTTCTCAATCTCCATAACTTTCCTTTCACCCTGTCACCTTCCTAGAACAAGTATTACCTTTCCCCTGAGGTGGTCAGTGGGCAGCCTTAACTTATATCTAGTTTCAAATATTTGGTTTTCATGAATCACAGAGTATATAGTTTTGTATTTGCATATATGAATGAAGTCTAGTGTTGGTTTGTAAGTGGTAGCTGAAAGATTTTTTCTGTAGTGTTTGACTGAGATTAAATGACCTTGGCTAGTACCTGTCTTAAATTTAGCATTAGTTTTTGTGGAAAATTGCTGAAATCTTCAGGAGATTATGCATTTGGTCTGTTATCCTTATGGTATAACCTGAGACTTCACAACACCTGCTCAGGATGAGGATGAAGATATGTATGCAAACTATGGTTTAAAGGAATAGTGGAAACCAAGAAAAGAAGCTCAGTGGAGAGTGACTGAATTTTTTACATTAACATTTTCTCTTGGTGGGATTTGCAATCTGGCAAGCTACTACCAAATTAATGAAGTTCATGGGCTGGAATTTCACCTAGAGTGATAGCTATTTGTATTGACATGTATCATTTCCTCTGTGCCCCCTGGCATTTTTTTCTGTACCTGTACTTTCAGGAGCACATATATATTTTTTTCAGCCAGGTCTGTGAGATCTGATCTAGTAAAAAACCCATCAGTATTTATCCTCTAATATTAGCTTTGATCTGCCAAGCATACTTCATATCAGTGGGCAAAAAGAGGAGTGTGGGCTGAAAGTTTTCTACACTGATTTAGTATGCCATAAAAGCTTGCACAGGCCACTCCTCAGTTCCTGCATAGGCCTGCCTACACTGAAATGAAGTTCTGACAGCTTCTACCTGGATTTAACACGAGATCAGCTAAGCAGGTGTTGATTTCCTTAGCAATTTATAAAACCAGACACAGCAGGATGTCACTTGTGGTTTAGTGTCAAGGGCAGCTGAAGGGATACTTTGTCACTGCACAATGCCTGTTGATACATGCCTTGATTCCCTCTATTGCTATCAAAAAATGACCTGCCTGGGTTTTGTCAGTTAAAATGTACACTTGGGATTTTCTTTGTTTTTACTCTTTTTCTTTTCATAAGCCTTTTCCTTACTAATCCAACTTGTTAGCCAAAGCAGAAACATGCAACTAACTCTGTAAAACTATATTTATTTATTTTCTTAGTACATTTTGACAATCTTGATAAGTTATGCTCATCTTCCTTTTTCTCTACCATGGACTCATTTCCAGAAGCATTTGATTTCTGTCTCTCTATCATGCTATCTTTATACCACAGTAAAACAGCCTGCCGACTTGTCTCCTAGGACAAGTGACATGAAACAGCTCATGTTCACACTACCAAAAACCCCTCTGAAGTAGATTTTTCCTAGGTTTAGCAGTCCAAATCTGAGCCTGTGAGCAAAATAACTCTTAATCTGTATGAACAATCAGCAGCTCACTACTTGAGTCATTCCCTGGCCCTTTTTAATTTAACAGTGCAGTTATAGCCTAGAGGCAATGTCTATACCAGCAAATAATGTGAACCAAGGCCTTTTCTCTGGACACAGGAGTGTGGCATGGCACAATTTGCACCTGTGTAGCTATGTAGTCTTACCTCTGTGAAGGCTGCCTTCATCTCTAGCAACAACTGTGAGCAATCTGTGGCTTGTGCTATCCTCAAACTATGCCTGGGATCAGCGTGTGAGATTGGTATTTAAATGAAAACTGTCAGGGAATGTAATTAATTTCTGAGGTGGTGTTTGGCCCCATGTCCTGGCTCTTTGTATTTTACTGTCACGTGCTGTAACTATTGGTCCAGCTACAGGTCATGGGAAAAACACTGCTGAGCACCTAGAGTCATCTCTATCCTGTCCTCCTGAGTTTTGACCCCTTTGAAATGTCTATGTGCCATTCTCCCACTTTTGGCAGCAAGATCCCTTTCGCTCCAGGCCTGTCTCTATACTTTACCTTTATCACCCATCTCTCCTACCATTCTCTGTGTTCAGGATGAGTTATCCAGTTCTCCTCCAATCCAGCAAGCTTCTTTTTATCCCATTCTGCCTCCTTTTCCTTAGTTTTTTTTTTATTTTTTTTCTCACTTTTCTTCCAAGTTTTAACACATTTCTATCTCCATTAGTTCTGTTTGCCTTACTCTTTTTGCCTGGCTTCCAATCCCCATAACCCCATATTTCTCCCACTTCCATGTCTTCTCTGGACTCCTTAGCAGATCTGTTCTCCCCACCCTATGGCTTGGCCAGTGTGCAAATTGGTCCCCATAGACAGCCCCGGACTGCTCCTGCTCCCTGAGTCCAAGTTACCAGTACCCATTTTTCTCCAGTGTCATTTCCCATATCCACATCTGGGATGTGTGGAAAAAACAGTCAGTCACCAGGGAGGCTCAATTCTTCCACTGTAGCTCTAGTTTGCTTCCCTCAGGAAAGCACATGCATGTTTGCGTGAGCAGAGAGTATAATGACGAACAAGGTGATGTCTGAATTTAGGCTCTGCTTGATGCAGTCTAAGTGCTTTATACGTCTCTTTCTCTAATGTTTCCTATTGGCTGCTTTTAGTCCCAGGGAGTCACTCAAAGAATAACAAAAAAAAAACCCTGATCAGAGTGATTTCAGCAGAAAGCAGAGCCCAAGACTCTGAGCCTGTGAGTCCCCACTGAACACATTTAAAAAGGGAGACTTTTGAAAGTTTTAAACTTTGGCCATTTCTATGCAGACATACATCACTGACAGAAAGGTGGCTTCTACCTCTACACATTCCTGTCCCCCCAGATTTCTGCTTTATGCTTAAAACTACTTGAACTTCTCCAGGAAAAGGTCACCAGTATTTTTTCAACATTGTTAAACAACAGATTTTCTTTAACCTCATTCTCAGAAACAGCTGTACCATTTTGGATGAAACTTCCTGAAATATTTCTGCCTGAGGCAGGCACCTGGCATGGAAAATTTCAGCCCAAACATTTAAGGTTTGGCAAAGCAACGTGCAGCTGAAAACAGGCTTTATAATGGGAAGTGTTGGGCAACTTTAATAACAAGCAAAATTACCAGCCTCACCCCAGCACCAATCCTAACTGATGTGCCAAGCTCTATGATAAAATACTCAGTTTAAATGAATGTAGTCCTTACATATCAAAGGACCAGAAATAACTTGGAACATAGTCTTCTTCCAGATATAACAAGCATTTCCGACTTAAGGCTTAGTGATGTAAAGAGGACAAAGTAGATTAATAACAAAGCGTAAGATGTAATCTTCAGTTTGTGTCTGTTAGAGAGAAGAATGAAGTGTGTGAAGTGTACTGGCAAAGTCTATAACACCTTTATTTCTTAGATCTTATGTGTTTGAGTCATCCAAAAGTCAGATGGTTTATTTTCTCCAAACACACCCCAAACTGTTAGCCGGAAAGTCACTTAGACATTTAGTTGGTAAATGTAAGTTCTGAACACAATAACATAATTTATTAATCTTTCAGCAACTCACTCAAAATGTTTAACAACTGTTTTTTCATTCAATTTCCCCTTCCAGTACAAGAAGAACTTAATTTCCTATTCCATTTGTTCTCCTCTCTCTGAAATATAACCCTGTCATGGTAGTCATGTTGTTCTTTAACCAAAATAAATCAGTAAATATTCAGACACCTAATAAGATTTGTTCTCCTTCTTCTGTGCACAAATACATTGAACAAGCTCTATAATTTTCTCTTCATATCTTTAAAAAATACCTTTTTTAAAAAATAAAAATAAATTTAAATAATATATATTTATCTGGAGAAAGAGAAGTAAGCAAAGGAAAGAGGAAAGTGAGGTTAAGGTAGCACTGATGATAGGCAGCTTGCATTTTGAGATTTTTTAGGGGCATGCTGAGAGTGTCTAAATTCTGTCTAACATATAATTTTTGTGGATCTCAGACACCTAAATATTATAGAATATTTTCTGTTGTCTTCTCACAAGTAGTATGTAAGCTTTAGAGACTCTTAAAAATGCAATAACACATTTTTCTGGAGGAAGAAACATAATCCCTGAGTATGGCTTTCACCTGGTAAAGAAGTGAGTGCTCAAGTGATTGATTTGTATTTTATGTATCATAGAATAATAGAACCACAGAATGGCTTGGAAAGGACCTTAAAGATCATCTAGTTCCAAATTACCCGCCATGTGCACCTTTCAATAGACCAGGTGGCTCACAGCCCCATCCAACCTGGTCTCCAAGACTTCCAGGAATGGGGCATCCACAACTTCTGGATGAGGCACTAGAGCATCCTGTTGTAGTGCCTCACCACAGTCACAGAAAAAGCTTTCTTTCTTGTACATAATCTAAATCTCCTCTCTGTCAGCTTAAAGCCATCCCCCTGAGCCTATCACTACACACCCCTGTAAAAAGTCCCCTTCTCCAGATTTCTTGTAGACCCCCAAAGATATTGAAAGGTTGCAATAAAGTCTCCTCTGAGCCTTCTCTTTTCCAGGTGAACAACCACAACTTGCTCAGCCTGTCTTCACAGGAAAGGTGCTCCAGACCTCTGATCATACTTGTGGCCCACCTTTGGGCTTGCTTCAACAGGTCCACCTAAGCTGTTTCACTTAAGTCACAGCAAAGGCTTCATCTGTTAGATACACTTAAACCTACCTCATCCAGACAGCCCTTAGTTCAATTTGGATAGTAGGTGATGTTGAGAGACAGACGAGAACCAAAAAATAGCTTTATCTGTAACCTGTAAAGAGGAAAGAAGAGTTTGGTCTTTGGGTTAGTGTTGCCCTGAGTCCTGGTTTATGTTTTATCCTATTGGATCAAATGTACAAGCTGCATGGGAACCATGGTATGATCACCCACTTTCTCTAGGAGTACTCTTACCACTAGCCTCAGAGAGAAAACTGAGGCTGCCTCTGCCCTTAAGGAATTGTGCATTGTAGCAGTGGAGATACAAATTATCTTGAAGTCAGAGTTCTATTTCTAAATAAGGGTCCCAAAAGCTCATTTTAGTTTAATACACACTTCATATCATGCAAAGCTGTAACAGTTACCATGAAATGAGTTGTCTCTGGGATGCAATGCCTCAGAATTTGCCCCATTCTATCTTTACAAAAAATGTTATTGATATTTTGCCGTATGAACAACCTCTTCAGGTATAGTATATGGACACTTTGCATCATCTAGTTAATTTTAACTATTAGATTTACAGCATAAAGCTATAATTAGTAGTAAGAGATGGTGAATCAGATAGTTAACATTTGTAAATTATGGGACTTTCCTCTACTAATAGTAGCTTTAGTACATGGTGACCGATTATACAATTTTAATGTACATTTATCCTTTAAACAAGTTCCATGTAGGAAAAAAAAAGCACTGCATTAACTCTTCAGCATACAGCAACTATGTTAAGATGCTACAAGAAAGGAAACCCAAACCATACAGGATTATCAATAACATAGAAATCATGTCTGTGTCAGAACAAGGACCTTACTAAATAAAAGTATGTGTCAATAAAAGCATGCTAGTGCTTCTGATATTTTTGATACATAATTTCTGGTAAACAGCTTTTAAAATCTACCAGTTATCAAGATGGAGTCAGAGGAGTACAGTGTGCAGAGTGATTCCACTTTCTGAGACCATTGTCTGATGGGAGCAAGCAGCTGGCTTAGAGCCATGCTACTGGAGAAACAAAGAAGTCCTTGGAGTCAGCAAACAGAATCATAGAATAGTTTGGGTTGGAAGGGACCTTCAAAAGTCATCTAGTCCAACTCCCTACAATGAGCAGGGACATTTTCAACTAGATCAGGCTGCTCCAAACCACATCCAGCCTGGCCTTGAATGTCTCCAGGGTTGGTGCATCTTCCACCTAACTAGGCAACCTGTGCTAGTATTTTACCAGCCTCATTGTAGACATTTTTTTCTTTACGTCCAGCCTAATTCTCCCCTCTTTTAGTTTAAAAACATTACCCCTGTACAGCAAAATGGGGGGCAGAGGGAGGAAATTTCTTTTTTTTCTGAGGACTGAACAAGAAACGCACATTGTGGATCACATATAGCAATGTGCATAGTATAACATGCTAGTAGCACTTGTTTTATGAATTGCTGGGATAGTAGTCAGGAAGCAGGAGAGGCATCTAGGCTGCTAGGATGCATGGATAGAACTGCTCAATATCCTGAAGAGGCACCAGGTCAGAGACCTAGTGACTAACCAGGATGTTTATACAGACCTTTTATAACTCTCAAAGTACATGTGAAATTAAGACAGCATAGGCTGACTGCCCTGCAATCGAACAGGCTTGGTAAAAGTGTAAGCCAGCTGTCTCTAATGACATGACTACAGCATGCAGTTCAGCAAATGTGACTTGGGGCCTTATTACTGTGTCTCCACTTCTGACATTTATAGCTAAATAATGTTGTTGATTCTTGCAAGAGATGCTACAATTTCTCTAATTAAAGGAAGAGAAAAAAAAAATCCAACAACAAACCAACCCCAAAAACAATCTTCTTTTTCCTTCCCAGATTGTTCCCATTTGCTGCAAATAAGCATGAGTTCCTGCCTGGAAGCACTATCTGCAAACTGCAGTCAGATGTAAAAGAAGCCTAATCAAGCTTGGGAACCAGGCCTTAATTAGACTGCTTGGAAAACAGAGCAGAAGAGCAAATGAAAATTATTATCCATCACTCATGATTCCTGTTTCTAATTTTAAAGAGGAAATCATGCATTAATCAAACCCTAGCCCTAAGCTCAGAGACGCATTTTAGAAATATCCTGAAACAAGAGGAAATCTTTTGAGTGTTTAGAGAAAACAACTCCCAATCAGCTAGTATGTTTAGCACAACGTATTTTGACATGAAATAAGCTATATTTCAGTATGCTTAGCTTTTGCTGGGTCCAAGAAAAACAAAACCAGTACCAACTGAAATGAAGGCACATGACAACAATTGGGGTTAAGCCTGGGTTTGTTAAAGGAAAACAGAAATGTAGAGCATATTGTTTTCATGGATAGAGGAAAGACATAGAATGGTAAGAGTAACAGGAACGATGCAATAATATCACTGCTATTGCGTGCTTTAGTCATAGCAAAGAAACTCTTTGGTGCCCATAAACACTATTTAACACAAATTATTTCTGATAAAAATAACAAACAGGAGTGCAACTGTTAAATATTTTTCAACAATCACTTAAGATCATGTAATAGGATTTATCAGAACTTACTCCGTAGTTTCTGTTATATTTGGACTATAAGGATAATTTTCTGGGTTTTGGCAAACTAGTGTAAGTTTTCTGGCTATGATTCAAAAACTAACTTTTTCTGGTGGAGTCAGATTGAAGTCTTTAATTTTCTTGGAACTCTCCAGGCAGAGGAGAGAAAACAGATTCTTAACCTATATTAAACATTGTACCCATTCTTGTGGAAATGCAGCATTACAAAAAATGCTCACTTTTTTCAAACACAAATATCTAAGCTTCTAGCTTTGTACTACCAACAATGCTTTCTAGAACACACCAGTTTTCCTTTTAGCTCTCCAAGCATCCACCAACTATTTCCTGTTTAGATT
This sequence comes from Melopsittacus undulatus, assembly GCF_012275295.1. Taxonomy (NCBI): domain Eukaryota; kingdom Metazoa; phylum Chordata; class Aves; order Psittaciformes; family Psittaculidae; genus Melopsittacus; species Melopsittacus undulatus. The sequence continues at coordinate 43,933,206 of NC_047528.1, forward strand.
TCTAAAGCTAGTGGTTTCATGATTTGAAATTACATATCTAGAAATGTTAAGATGGCATTCATGCTTGTGTTGCTATTGTGACTTGCAACCAGCAGTTATTGTTCTGTGAATAGATTAAAAAAATTAATGACAAGTGAGAAGAATACAGGCTTTTTTTTTTTTTTCATCTACCATTGTATTTATATCATGCTTTACTAGAACTTCATTATTAATTTCAGCAATCAAAGTTGGTAATTAGACAGATCATGACTGTCTGGAGGAATGGAACAGGCAAGAGTTAGTAAATACTGAATTTTAATGATGGTTTTGGCATGGGTTTTTCTAAAGTCTTGTGAGTAACTTCTGTAGTTCAGCCCTCGGAAGAAAATGGTCTGAACAAAGTAAAGTTTTTGTACTCCACTTTGGTGACATCTCCCTGCATGATACAATACAGAACAGAATTTTTGTTCCAGTTGAAAAATTACACTAACTTTATTTAGTTACCTTGGCTGAAGCTTTTCTTTCTGAGGGCTGATGTGCACACCGCTTGGGTGATGCTCTGACTAACAAGATTCAGTTGCAATGCTTCTACTAAATGAAATATGACAGGACTTCAACTTTTGATTTCAGTAGAAGACTAAGGACAAGATAGAGCATGTCTGGTCTAAAAATTGGTGCACTTGCCTTGGAGGTGAAAGATGTAGGTTTAAATCCTTTTAGACTGAACAAGGAGCTGAACCCAGATTTCCCATCTGCTGTGTGAGTGCTGTAAACACCACACTGTTGTGCAAAAATGTAGATGTCAGGATTAGAATGTTTTGTAACAAAGTGTCTGAGACTTTTTTCCTTTAAGCTAGATTCAAAGTTGCCTACATTTGTGTTCTTGCAGCACTTCAGTTTGGTCATGTCTCAGTTTAGTCTATGTTCAGAAGCAGAGCTCAGGTGGTAGGAAGGAGCACTGTAACCCAGAACAGCATAACCCAGGACAGCACCATTCCCACTGTTTTAAGCTCCTGGAAGTTTTCTGTTACACACTGTTAATCCTACAGTGCTTTAATCACTTTGTGGACATTGGAGAAAGTAGTTTAACACAATTTGAAGCATTATATTATCTTTTCAGTACCTGTAGCTCTTTCTTTTTATCTATATTAAGCAAAGTGACCTATGCCAGTGTACATTTACTGTCCTGCATGCTGGAGAACTTGGTAATTTCTAATTTTGCTGTGGCTACTTGATTTTAACTTTTTTTTTCCTTCTTCTTCTTTCATATGCTTCACTGGCAATTGTTTTTGTGCCTCTGGTTTTGAATTTTATCATTGCAGTATAGCCTTTGTGCCAAAGCAGTGATGGTACTACAACAAGCAGGATCTGTCGATACCTTGACTTGTTTTCATAGTTTTGTGAGTGTGCCCTGCCAAGTTTTCCTTCCAGGTTAATCTACTGTTCTGGGGACTGCCATTTGATTTCTTGTAATCATAATTTTTCCCTGCTTTCTTATCCTATACCTGTAGTTATCCATCAGAGGCATACAGCTATCAACACTCACAACCCAGAAGTGGAAATGAGCCTGTCACTGTTTTTTCTATACTTATGTGCCAATGTTAACAGTCTGGTAGAAATCCAAATTTGATTTGATTTTGAGTGAGTTCCAGCACCATTTAACTGTTTATAGAGTAAACCTAGGTTAAGTTAGCTTACTTTGATTAAATTACACATTTCTGTGCCATAACAGTGTCTGAAATCTGCTCTCCCCATCCCCTTTTTTTCACCCTCATCTTCTTTGTTTTGGCTATCCTTTTCAGTCTTTACACATTTGCTGTTGTTATCATAACTATGTGCTTTTGGGTAGTGATCACAAAGTTCTAGGTGCTTTCCAAACATTAAAAAAGAAAAGCTCAGTTTCTTGGCTATTGTAATCATGTCCTTGCAGGTCTATCTCAATGCACCCTCTATGTGAAATATGCCCACAAACACGTGACTTGTTTGATTTATAGCTGCTTGTGTTTTTCCAAGTGACTTGACTGTTGAAGAACTCCAATGACTGCTCTGTTTGTGTATTTTACCCAAAGCTGGCACTAGCACTTAGGACTCCGAGCACTGGAACAACTTATTCATAAGGTTTGGTTTTGCTTTACATCCGTCTGTGGTTTTTAGCTCCCTTTGCTCCACCTTTATTTTGTCCTGCATTTGGTAATTCCAAACGCTGTGCCTGTTCTGTTGTTTTGTCCATTTGGTAGTCTACTCTTTGTAGATTCTCAGTGATTGCATAATAGTGTCACTTCAAAACAAAGCAGAAAGATACTTGTATGCTTCACTCATTCTTCTGTATTTTTGTTGCTGTCCTCATTTGGTGTAATTGTGTTACGATGGTGGTTTGACTGCAATTATAAACACTAAAACAATTAAAAAAAAGATTCTACAGCAGATGCCAGACCCTAGAAGAGAGAGATAGCAAGCACAATCTGTGATTCTAGGAGGTCTTTAATCTGGAGCTCTGAGAGCACTGCATGAACTTCCTGTGAAATAGGAATAAATATGTGTTCCACAAATATGACCTGATTTCTCACACATAGTAGGAGCTTATCGCTTTTCTTGGTGGCTACTTTAGCAGGCTTCTTACTGTTTTGAGCTCTATGAGACTGCATTCACATTTCTGTTTCATGCTCTGGTGCAGACTGAAATCCTGATATACCAATTACCCAGATTGTTCTTTGGTTAGAATTTGCTCTTGCTACTAACTAGGCTGTGAGAGCACAGCTTTGTTTTGCCAGGCAACTGGAACGTGGAGATTGTACATATGCAGTCTGCAGCCTTGCTGCAATTGCAGCATGTCATCTAACTTGGGGACTGGAAAGTGCTCCTTGCTAATCATGATATAGGCTTACAACAGATACTTGTACAGCAATAAAACATGAGGCTTGACTACTGAAACCATACTGGATAAGCTTTGGCAGGTGACTTTCACATTTTTCTCAAGGTGGAAATATCAAACTGTATTTTGCAACAGAGAAATGCTTCCCATGAGGTAAGAAGTATTCAAGGAAGCTGTATTAGCATTGCACTGGCATATAATACTATCAAGCATTTGGTTGTACTATCAAGCATTTGGTTGTATTTGGGGACCTTTGGGCAGGAAAAAGAGAATTTCCAGAATTTTGTCCTTATCACCTTACTGAGTGGAACATGTTCTCTAATATGCTTTCCTGATGTTTAAGGTAAAGCTGTTAATAAGTTATAACTGGTCACTGAAGCTTTGTAAATATAAAGTCAAAGAGAGGTGGATATTGGTCCCTAGCCAGTGTGGATGCTTCAGGACTAGTTCCTCCTGGAGAAGGTGTATCTTATAGAACCTGTTTTGAATGGTCCAAAACAGCTGTAGGAGTAAGGCAATAATGAAGTTACACGGACAACCATGGGTCCAGTGTTTGAGGTTAGTCCTTGGTCTGGCTTTACTTAGCAATATAGACACAGCCTTAGAAGTCTGGCTGCATCCCTCACATCTCAAGCTGGACTTAGTTGTGCTGTACAGAAGACAGGTTCCAGGCAGCCGATCTGTGTAGAGTGCACAGGAGGTAGAGGGTTCAGAGATTTTACAAACTCATTAGCAAAACCTCAGGATCTGAACATTGAAGCACTAACAAGAGATGTGTCAGGGTTAGCCCTGCTTCACTGCTCTGTTGCAGAATTCCTTCCTGACCTAGGGGAAAGCAGTTTCTGTGAAAGGGTTTTGCCCATCAGTAAAATGCCTACTGCAGAAAATTACATCAGACAACAGTATGAGGTGGTGCCATGCCTTGGGAACAGGGATCCTAAAAATTCCTTAGATAGGTGGACATACTAGTGTTAGAGAGTCCTGCAGAAGGTTGGTTTCCAGAGCCGATTCAGAGCATCTCTGCAGTCCAGAAGGCAGTGCTAATTCAGAGTTCAGAGCCAAGCTGATTCTTAGAAGCAAGATTTAGGCAAAAAGGAGATGACCTCACTGAAAAAATGGAAGAATAGGTAATTCATGTACAAACTTTCTTTTTCTTTGTTTCATAATACAGGAAACTTTTGTGGTGTTCAAATACACTACTTTTCCTACTTACCTGCCAGGGATATATTGCCATCTTACTTTGTTTTTAACTTCCACTTATAAATCATTGTAAAACAAGACAGAACCAGCAGATACCACAAAGTGTAATAAAGTCATTCAGAACTTGATTACAAAATGAATGGAAGAATTTATGAGAAGGAATGCTGGAAACACCATTTCAACATTTACACACAGTGGAAGGAATGCCCCTTTTTTTTTCTTTTCTTTTCTCTACTTTTCACATGCATTATACTTTTTCCTATGTCTCTAAAGAGTGCTTGATATTGACGAAGTTTCAGCTGATGAAGGTCTTTGTAAACTAACAAACAGAAGTGCTTAAAGGATTGCCTTGCATAGGGCAACCTGCTCCTGGTGCTCTTGCTCTGCTTCAGGGCCTGCTACTGCTGTCTCTGCTGACAGGCCTGTTAGGCAGACTGGCTTTGATCAAGCTTTTATATTCTTTTACCATAATACGAGTCAACTTTATTGGACCAGTTAAAGTTTCAGTCTTCCCTTGTTATCCCCACAGGGTAAAGCAAAGATACAGCAAACTTAAGAATTTTCATTTATAATGGGTTTATGAATTCTTGTTTTATATCTCAAAATTAAGTTTATAAAATGCAATTTTACACTGACCTTGCCTCTTTTTTGTAATAAATATTTTAAGACAAAGGATTTAAAAAGTATTAGACAGAGATATATCATGTTACTTAGAGCCATTTTTGCAACATTGATTACAAATGTATTTTAATTGGTTAGAAGTCAATAAAACCAACTTTGATTGCAAATCTATTTTAACTGGTTAAAATTAAATAAAATTCTGTCTTTGTTTTTATAATTGCTTAGAGTATATCACTAGAATGGAGTTCTGCTTCACGTAGCTCATGAACTACTTTTACAAATAGGACATATAAAGAAGATCAAAGTGAAGATAAGATCAGAGGTGATTTCATAATCATGTTTAAGACATAAAAGGGGTGATCTTGACATCCTTCTTATGCCAGAATTATATAGCTCTTTAGTGTGCAATCAGCTGCATCAGATTACCTACTGGTAGTCAATATTATTTTTACATTAATATTATTTTCAACCATCTCAGCTCATGCTGCGGCTGCTTTTCCACCAAGCAGAGGCTAGTGCTGGTGCAAATGAAGTACCTGAACTGCTCCCCATTACAGGGTCAGCATAACATCAGATGGGCTTAAGTAACTCATGCATCAACATGCATGTCTTCAGATGTGCTCTTGAGTATGAGCATCAGTCCTGATGAAATTCTCACAGACACTGGTGAAAGCAGTCCTGGTTTCCAATTACAGACTTAAAGTACATATGTAATAGTCCATCTTGGTTTGCCAATGTTATATAAAAATTAGTGTATCCTTTTATTATTGCTCCCATATTATTAAAGCTTCATCTACAGAGGAGGAAATGGCCCAGTCAAGGACATTTAATACAGAAGAGCTGTGTTTGTTGACTATGGTGTTATAACTGCCCCAAGACAATTGCTTTTGATGCTTTACAGGAAACTTTTTTTTCTTAACGTGAATGTCCTTTATCAATTTGTATGTGCATAGACCTAAATATTACTTCTATTTTGCCTGTCTTGAAGTATTTCTCAAAGACTTATTAATCAATGCATTTTACAATTCCAACATACCAGTAAATTAAGCAGGAACAGGTAATTTCCCCAGGCAATGGAACTCAACTGTTTATTCTTTTACATGAGCATATCATTCCCTCTCACATTTTTGTCCCGGGCACCTCTCAATTCGCCAGTCATTTCCCAGGCTTGGGGATAAGTACTGACATAGGTTAGGGACCATTTCTAATTGTCAGCCTGCCTGTGGCCATGATGTTCCTGGGAGTAAAGACAATTTAACAGACCTGGATAGTTTACAACGGTGGACCTCACAGTTAGAGAACATTTTGGTGCACATTTAATTATTGGTACAGATGTGGGAGCTGGCCAGATAGTCATGTTCTAGTTTGTGAGGACATTTTGTGCTAAACTTGTTTCAGTCTGCATGTTTAAAATTTTTGAAAGCACTGTGTTTATTGGAATAATAAACACACTGGAGGAGGGATCTGAGTATAACATGTTGATGAGAGGTTGCCGTGTCTGAAAAGATTGCTGCATATAATGGGAGGTCTTAAAAATGGATGAATTTTTTGTGATGGATTTTATGTTGCATTATTGTTCTGAAATATTTAAAGGAAACACAGATGCAAAGACGTAAGACCTTTTCATTGTCTTCAGTAAGTCTTTTCACAAAAACAAAGAACAGGGTGGAATGTGGGGTTTTCTGGAGGGATGTGTGGGGTTTCTTTTGTTGTTTCTTTCTGTTTTGGATTTTATTTTGTTTTTGATTTTGATTTTCTTCCTGAACAAATTCTAAAGAAACTATTCAGCATATTTGGTCCTTAAATATGTGGTATGATGGCAACATATTAAAAATAGTAAATTACCTGGTTTATTTACAACAACAGAAAACAACATTGACTGTAGACAGTTTTTTGAAAAACAATTTAAGTTTTTCTTATTTCCAAATTCATAGATTTTTGCATTTTTTTAATTTGTTCTATGCAATGGTAGCCCTGTCACCTTTTAACACAGCCCATTTGCTAATTATTAAATGTGACTATAGCCCTTCCTGCATGTATGCTAAATTGACTAGGAAATACTGAGAAGAAAGTTGTGAATGCTTTTTAATTGATGCTAAAAGGCAGCCTTGTGCAGGCCAGAAACTCTTTTCAAAGGGATCTACTTGCATGCTTTGCTGTCATCTTTGTCTTTAAATTTGCAACAGCAGTGTCAACTGCTGGTGTACACATTCCTATTCCTTTTCTGTAGAAAAATTAGGTGTTTTCCTTATTGCTATTTTTCAGAGAAGCTGAACTTGTGTGAAATTAAATGAAGAGCTTGAGTGAGTCACATATGGTCCGACTAATTCGCTTGTCTACTTTTGGCAAACAGTAGGATTTGGCCAATAAATCGTCTCACCATAAGCATTTCTCAGAAGTCTTGCTTGATCCAATTGGGTTTATATTCCCACAATAATGGAATAACAAAGGCTTAAATCACAACTTTTGATAGGAATGTAGCAATGTGCAATTGACATCATCTACCCTACCCACAAAGTTGTCTGATACAGTAACAATGACCTATATACCAAGAAGTCATTGGTAAGCTGCTTGTGTTCATGTGCATTTTATATCATGGAATAGTATTGCCTCAAAGTAGGAGAAAAGAATCTCTCTAGAGTTTGGTTGAATATCAAGGATAAGAATAATCAACCATAATAACACTGCTGTTTAGATAACAAGGTTGTGTGTATAGCACAGCAGCTGGAAAATATTTTCAGTTGCTTATACACTATTTATATCATCTGCTCGTAGGAAGAGAACTTAACTATTTTTGTCACTGGAACCTTTCTAGAGATTTCAAGGGGACCTTGATATCACTACGTCTGTGAGAGAGATCAAGATTTTAGAGGATTTATCTGAAAGTCATAAAAGTTATTCCTTTCTCTGCTCAAGTGTTCATGAACATTCATAGCCAACAGTAAATATAGAAATTTAGAAGCAATTAAAAAATGTGCCCATCAAGCAGAGGAACATGCAAAATCTGAATTAAAAAATACTAGGTTTTTATATGCCTAGGTACTGTTTTTAATGAGTGTCCTATATGTGGCATAAGAAGGCACAAGGAAGGTAGTGTTACATTAACACGCACCATAACCATTTTTATTCTTTTAGGTTTGCTAAACAAAGTCTTTTTTCTGCCTATATTAAAAACCTGAAGTGCAGCTTCAGCATCTTTTGCTAATTCAAAATGAATAAATGCCTAATAAGCAAGCTGTGCTATCCACTAATTTTATTGTTCTTCTTCCATAAGTTTACAAATCCAACTTAAAAGCTATTCCTCTTGATTTGTTATGTTGACAGTAAAGGTTGACCTTATTCTGAAGCAAACTGTCCCTGAGGCCCAGCTGCCCCTTAAGGGACAGAAGCCAAGGATGATAGTACAGTCATGAAGTGCCCAGACCCATGTTACAGCAAGGCAAGAAGGAGAGACTTAGAGCAGTGGCCTGATCTGACAGAGTCCAGATAATGAGGCAGCACCATGGTGATGAGACAAGTTTGATATCAAGCCAGACTTTTTTTCCATATGTTCACCAAATACCATCACTGTGATCATTACAATTACTACTGTACTTCTTTGAGATGTCAGTGTTGTGTTAGGTAGAAAGACCCTATGCTCTTTGCTCTTGAACCTGCAGTCTCAATTATATCAAAGGATGGGAAGATGAGAATATATCGGAAAGTGTGGGACATGAGCGTTACTGACATGGTGTGGAATAAAGAGGTTGAGAGTGTGCTGGTTTTCTCTGAGATAGAGTTAACTTTCTTCATAGTAGCTAGTATGGGGCTATGTTTTGGATTTATGCTGAAAACAGTGTTGATAATACAGGGATGTTTTTTATATCGCTGAGCAGTGCTTACGCAGAGTCAAGGTCTTTTCTGCTTCTCATCCCACCAGCAAATAGGCTGGGAGTGCACAAGCTGGGAGGGGAAACAGCTGGGACAGTTGACCCCAACTGACCAGAGGGATATTCCATACCACATGGTAGTATGCTCAGCATGTAAAGCTGGGGGAAGAAGGAAGGGGAGGAATGTTGGGGTGGTAGTGTTTGTCTTCCTAAGTAACCATTGCACTTGATGGAGCCCTGCTTTCCTGGACATGGCTGAACACCTACCCACCCATGGGAAGTAGTGAATGGATTCCTTGTTTTGCTTTGCTTCCACATGCAGCTTTTGGTTTACTTATTAAACTGTCCTTATCTCAACCCCTCAGTTTTCTCATTTTTACTCTTCTGATTATCTCTCCCATCCCACCAGGTGAGTGGGAGTGATCAAGGGGCTCTGTGGTGCTTAGTTGCTGGCTAGGATTACTCACAAGAAGCTAATTAAGAAAGTTCAATCTTGAAAGAAAAGAATAGGAAAAAAAATACCGCTCTGAACTTTCTTTCCCAAACAGAATCATGTCACAAGGTTCTTTACTGATCCAAGAAATAATTACAATATAAAAAAGATATTTTAAAATTGTTTCATATTATTAGTTATTGCTGATATGAGTTCTCCATTTCTCATGTTGATGAAATGGGGGAGCTTCTAAAATGCCAAGGCGCTGAGTGTACGATACCATGCATGGCAAGGCATTGTCCCCTCCTTTAAGAATTTTTTCAGAACTGCCCTGAAGACAGCAGACATATTTTTGACATATATCTGCTTTATCTCTTACTTCTCCTCAGTCAGGGAGTAGAAGAAATGTTTGAAAATGTAAGATAACAGGAATTAAATTAAAAACCTTGACAGCCAGAAGAGAGGGAAATTTTCTATGAAGAGAGGGAAATTTTCTATGAACAGAGTAGTAAATAATTGAATTTGAATAACAAAATGGGAAGCCTTCAAAATAACTGTGAAGCCCATGCAGATTCTTACAGTCACTCTCCAGAGAGTGAACTTCTCCAAATCTAACATGAGGAAGTTATCAGTGTAGGATGCTGACATGATTTTATCTCTCTAGATGTTTGTTGTACCTTTCTTGTGTTAATAACATCTGTGACTTACCAAACAAACTTGAGTGCTCAGAAAATAGTAAAGCATACTGAAGGTGTACTGGTTAATCTAGTAAGTATTGTATTTTCTTATTACAGTAGTGCCTAGAAACTCTTACCAGTGATAAGATTGGCAGCGACATAGGTAAAAAGTCTTAGCGCATACCACACAGTCATGTGGCTTCCTGGCCCTTATTGTGATGAGGCGTGAAGAGGCACTAAGCATTTGGTTTATGGGTGTGCAATGTAAAAACAATGTATTAAGTGTGATAATTTATAATACAGCATTTTTTTTTATTTCTCTCTGACCATGCTATTGTTTGAAGCGTCACCAGTAGTTTTTCACAATAAGAACTTTGAAAGTGACCACTCAGTTTCTGAAGCGTAAGAGTTTAATAATATGGATGTAGAACATACCATTCCAGTTGGCCTCAATGACAGAGAGCTGTCATTGGCTTGTTTGATCTAGTTAAACTGGAGATGTTCTGCAAGGGACAGGAGGTATCTGGTGATATCTCAATTTCTAAACTGAAAAATACCTTCACTATCTGTATATGCCGTTCCTTTCCTCTTCAGAAAAGAAAAAAGAATACTATTTTTATGTCCTAGGCCTTTTCTATTCTCTTTTGTCATGCTCCTTGCACTTCCAGTACCTCGGAAGAAAATCTAACATCTTATACTTATTTGTATGTTGTTGTTTTGGGTTTTTTTCCCCCACAATGGATCTCTCAAAGTTTTAGTGATGGAACTATTTGGACATTCTGCAAAACACTTCCTAGTTAGTCAAATAATAGAAAACCTTCAAGGTATGCTGTACACTTTCCATGGTGATATAAAAGGGAGAAGAAAGTAAAGACAACTGGTTGGTCATCCCATAAGAAAAAATAACCTTAAGTGCTAGAAACAGTCCCTCAAGGAAGGATCTGGTAGACATAGTTCTTGAATACACTATGATAAGATCATTTGCCAAAACCATATAAAGCATTTTACAAAATTTTTTGGCTTATTTAGCTTATTTCTACCTACATATAATTTACATACCTACTTAAACTTATCTATCTTGAATAGTATGTAGTTTGCATCCATCTCTGATACCACTTAAATTTTGAATTTGGTGAGAATTGGGTCACATACGAAAGGGGACACTTTAAAAGAAGTGAAAATAATTCATTTAGGACATTTGAACATAATTAAATAAATATTCTATTATAATACTTGTGTTTTAAAGTTATGAAATACATTTGTTCTGCTGTGAACTCCAAAAAATTGATATTACTGATATTAAGGCTTGCAAGAACATATTTTAACTGCCGAAAAGAATCTTTCTGTAACTTATTTCACTGGCATTTCTCAAAATTCCTAGCTTGGCTCTTAAAAATTGTATAATATTTGTCTATTGGAAGAGAAAGGTTTTTTAAAGACACATTCTTCACAAGTCCTGCAAAAGCACTTACTGTTTTTTCTCATCTCATGTAAGACAACAGGGGGGTTATGCTTTTTCCTGGGCTCCTAATTCTAATTCTGGGTCAGCTACAATGAACTTTCTAAAGCCAGTCTCTCCTATCTGAATGTCTTTTCTTGGTATTAGTAACAGTCCTCAGAACAGCTTTATGGAGTTACAGGCTGTGAGGCAAGCATTTTGCACGTCAAGAGCAAATTTGCAACAGACTTCAAGGAAGTCAGGAGCCATCATGGAACAGAATTTCATAAGGCTCAACTGACTTCCACTGAAATCAATGGGAGGCTTTTCCTTTGACTTCAATGGGAGTTGGAACAGATGCAGAAGGGGCACTTTAAAAGGAAAGAAAATTGGTTCATTTAGGAATTTTTTACATAATTAGAGAAATATTCCATTATTCACATATATGAATGCCAACTTGTTGTACCATGTCTTTCATGATTAACAATGGTTGGATAGCATCCAAATGAAAATTCTGTCTACTGGCTATCTGGCTTAAATGCAATGAAACATAATGTGCCAGATTCTTGCAATACCGTATGTGTATGCCAAGGATGATCTTTGTACATCATATGCAGTTATCTTATATGGGTTGAGTTTAGAAAGGTGGGGCTTCATTAAAGAAAGTCCATGCTGCTATTAGGAAATATTTTTATCATACAATGGTGTTAGTGTAATATGTTTAGCACAAAAAAAATCTCCAACCTGACACTGATTATAAGGACCTATGAACATTGCTTCATGCATTGCCTGAACTTGCACAAGAATAGCTTCTTCCATAGCCAGAATACTTGAAAACATGCTCAGCAGAACCATACTGCCCTCTGTCCCACAAATACTCAGAAACAGATGTGCAACCATATGTAACATTGTATTAGTCCTATGCAGTTCCAATAAAACTAATTTTTTTTTCTATGTGCTCTAGTAAATTTTTCCCATCCTCTATGTTTCTGGTTCTCTAACTTGCCAGTGTATCAGTGTGCCAGTGATAAAACTGCTGTAAATTACACACAGACATATTTCAGATATTTTATTTTAAAGGTCCATCAAAAATGTGTCTGGTTTAGCCATACTGTCATTGTCTCTACCTTCTCTATCATACTAAATGCAAGCTCTTACTCTTCAGTAGGAGTGTCTCACACTCTCCATGATCTTTGTTTTCTCTCTTTTAGTGTCTGCAAGTTGACTGTTGTCTCCCACTACCTGCCGCACTGCAGTTCTCCCTGTTTTGGTTACATTTGCAAGAAAGAATTTTTGTAATTTTTTTCCCCTGCTGCCCCTCCTAGTTGGAAAACATTCCCCTCAATCACCTGCTAAGCTGTATCACCTTGCTTCAAACACTTATCACAACTTCCTTATTTTGATTTTTTTTTTTTTTTGAGATAAAATAAATAGGCTTTTCCAAGATCGTGGCTGCCCGAGTACAAAGGGACAGTTTTGGTATGGGCAAGACAAATGTTAAATTTTTAAAGCAACCAAAAGCCTCATGGATAAATTTGCATAATGATGATTGAGGTCCATACTTTTTGCTTCCTTTCAAGACATAGTAGACAAACTCTAATGACAAATGACAGTCAAAAAACATTTACATCAAAAAGAAAGAGAGCTCATAAAGAGAAAACAAAGTACAGATTTAGTTCTGATAGATTTGGTGAGATCTTTTTAGAAGCTGCATTTCCTTCCCAGCTGACCATATTGTTCATATTGCTAATCTCAGTGATCACATTTGCCATTGTACTAAAAGGGAAAAAATTATTTTTAATAGCTGATGAAATAAGAACTATTTTTACTTGTCTTTTCACACTAAGCCAATGCTTAAAAAACTCCAGACAAGAACAAAATCTTTAAGAATTTTGTTCTCAAGCTTTATTCAGGATGATATCAGGATTTAATACGCTAATTGCAATCTAACAAGGGATGTTTTTGCAGTTACCTCAACGTTTGCAAGGCTATGACTCATGAACAAATTACTTTCATGGTTGGGTTACATTTACACAAGCCAGTGTGTGAATTTTACATGCAGATCAACAAGATGGGACAGATTTAGGTGTGGGCATATTTATATAAAGGATTTGAATATGGACATGGAAAAGCATAAAGCAAAATATCTGCATTGGTACATTTGCTACTTCAAGTAGAAATTACAATCATATTGATGAAACTTTAAAGAAACTAATTTCATACAGGGCATTAAGTAGGATTTTGGCAGAGAGTTTGCGGTAGAAGAATCTGAAAGCCAGTGACATTCCAAATCCTAAACTAAATCTGGATTGATGCCACATGTCAATCCTTCACTTACAGCAAATGATGTGGACCTCATCCCAAAGATTGCAACCAGCCACATTAGTCTCTCCCATAGAACACTGAACTTCAGAGACTAAAGCGAAATTACATGCATGCAGCTCAAATGAAAATAAAACACAGCATATGGCACAGTACAGTGCCTCCTCCTAATGCAACATGTGTGCACAATCTGGCACAATGGTGTAACTCACAGAAAGGAGGTGGCACTTAGTTTTATGCTGAAAATTCATTCCTTAAAAGGCTAGGGGTGAACACCGAGCTTTGGTAATGGGGAAAGTAAGTATTGCTTAAGGGATATGCGAATATTGAAGCACCTTAGCTAAGAATATTTAGAAGAAAAGCAGACTAGTCATAGATTAAGTAATGTTATCATGTCTACCACAGACTTCCTGGCATCTCTAGGTTTTTTTTTTCCAGTGTTTACTCAGTTTATTCAGAAAAGTTAACCTTTAAGAAGAGAAAGAGGTCAGCAATGATCAACAACTATCTATGTCTTAAATAAGAGCAAAAGGATTATTTAGGATCACTCATTAAACCACTTATTAAATCACTCATGTCAGTATAAATATTGATAGTAAGAATGTAATTCATATGGACTATTTTTAAAGGAAACTATCCTTTATTTCTTCCTAGCGACTCCTTCACATTTCATATCAGAAAGAGGTTGTAGATTGAAGAAAAATGGAATAATTCAAGAATTCACCTTGTGTTTCATTTTCCCTATTATGAATAAAAAGACTGACACTGTGAGACCTATTCTTAATGGTGTATCTTGAGAAACCTGACTTGCGATCATGCTTGCTGATAGAAACACAAGTATTCTTTAAGAGTTGCAAGGAATGGGTATATAGGTGAGGAGAGAAACTGTGGAAGTATTTTAAAATAAATTATTTTGCAGCAGAGAAACTAAAAGAACAATCCTACCCTCCCTCCTGCATCATTCCATGCATAGCTTGGTTCTTTTGTGTCATTTTCCAGTTTGAAACATTTGATTTTGACAGAATTGTAAAAAATAGTTACTGCACATTCCATGTAATTTTAGTAGGTCTCTAAGGTAAAATGCCTGTCACCAACCTAAACATTTGTTTCTTGCCAACAGTTTTCTGCCAGATATTCCAAAATGTTACTCTGCTCTTCAAGACTTGAACTTCAACATTTAAATTCCTAATTTTATTGGTTTATATTTTTCATAGCCCCTGGAGAAGAACAATTACTTTGCTTGTTTTTTGAAAGGCCTTCTTCTGTTCATGGTGACTTCACCTGCATTTGCAAATATCTAAAACTCAAGGTAAAATCTTGGACAGTACATTAAATCTGAATGGAATGTGACAGAACACATTCTCATATTAGCATTTTTTTTCTTTTTCTACAGTGCTGGGTCCACTGACAGGGCCCAGAGAAATCTAGAAAAGTAGGACAGTGGTAACGGAATATGCAGCCTTCAATGCTGCAGTCAAGTTAGTTGTCGTGTAATCTTGTGCGTAACTCAGATATTAAAATGAATAACAGTCTTCTAAAAGTCATAGCAACATATGAGTGAGAAAAGCTCTCTGGGTCAGAGAGTCCAGTCCCTTGCCATTACAAGCACTACATCATATAATCTCTTTAATAAAGTTAATACATCCCCTATCATACAGGTGTTCCTGCTGGGAAGGATATAGTAAAGTACATTCAGCCTTTTTACACTTTCTTTGCTTAAAAATATTTCTTAATCAACATACCAACACATAAAAATGGAGATCTTCTTCAGTAGAATAATGATATGCTGCTAAACTTTAATCAGATGAAGTCATCACTGTCTTGAATAAAGCTCAGTGCCTATATTATCTGCATGTTTTCTCTAGAAATCCATGCTGATTCAGAGGGGAATTGTTTGCAGATGGAAATTGCTTTCACCTGAACTTCTGAAAACAAAAGGGGATCATAGAGCTTTAAAAAAATGATGCCCTCAAATAAATTGTGTGACTGAGCCAAAATGTCTCTACAGACAGTTTGTGGTACAGTGTGAGGTCTTCCAGTACATCTTCAGCTTGTTTAGGGGCCTTTCCCTTACCCAAGGCTTGGTAAAAAAAGTCTTCTCTAGTCCTACAGGGAAAAAAAACACGTGCTGTTCACTAACAACCATTCTGACTATCAAAGGAACATGAGTGACATCTTCAAAAGAAATAGTAACTAAGCCTTGTATATAAATCAGTATAGGCCTGTGCAAATGTGTTTCACTGTCCCTGTGTGTGCCAATGCATATGGCAGAAGTGAGAGAAGGGCAGAAAAGGTGAAGGGGGACAGGACGAGAGCTTCTAAAGGAGCATGAGCCAACACCTTTTGAAGGCTGAGAGAGGAAAAAAGGAATTATGAAGATTGTGGTAGTTTGAGCTATGCTAACTAACAGAGTGCTACTGCAGCTTTATTTGAGACTGTATGCTAATATCAGAATCTGCAATGGCATTTTAGTTTGGTCTTGATAGTTGAGATTTACAGTAGCTGAGATTTACAGTGCCCATTAATAGTTTATGATATACAGAAATAGCCTGGAAGAAGAAAGTCCTGTTAATGTACTAGCTTGGTTTGAAAAGAGTTACAAACAACGCAAATCCCACTAAACTGATTTATCCCCTTTCAGTTGAATTTAGACAACATAGTCTATCCCTGTTGAGGATTGTGTTTCTGGCTGGTAAGTGGGTTTTAGTCCAGTTCCTCAAGTACCAGGATATTCCTCCTTCCTGTTTGTCTCCATTACAGCAACAGTATCAGACGTGGATTTGCCATTATTTGTAAATCACAAAGGAGCTTTAGCTTAGGGGAGAGTCTGGTTTGCTGAAATTTTAGACAGACTTGAATCAAGTGTGTTAGTGTAATAAAACATTTCTCATGAACTTATGAACCTGTAGCTCTTATAGATTTGTCTCTCATGGTTTACTGTATAAATGGTATGTATACTTTCTTTACTAAGTATCTGTCAAAATGACGCATAGCTTTTGCATAAGGTATGTCTCCGGATGCATCCAAATATGAGATATGTCAAAGAAGTGAAAGAACATGCAAAAAAGGAGATAATTTATCTACATGCTTTATATAGCATTTCTGAATACCATTTATCCACCATTTTAATGAAACAAAACAGTGTTGTTTAGTCTGAGGCCTCTCTTGTTCATGGAAATCTAAATCACTAGATTTTGAGCAGCAAGATTTTCCAGTCACTTCAAGCAGGTTGCAACAAAGTCTGTGACATACTGTCATGGAGTTCTCAGTGTGCTACATTTCTGACAGAAACACAATTTCAGAAATAGCAAAGAAGTTAAAGTAAATGATGACTTCTCTTTAATGCAGCTTCCAAGCTTTAACATTAGGTTCCCAAGTTACATGAGCACAATTGTAGAGGACTTGAGAAAAGAAAATTTTAATGACCATTTTTCAAATTTGTTGGAAGAGGCCTCAGTTCAGCAAAATGCTGAAATTCTTATTAAGTATCATTAAAGTAGACAGGAGCTGAACATGAAGTTTCCTTCATGAAATGGTTTCCTAAGGGGATCACTTCCAATCTAGGAAGCTTAAGACATAGTTCTTTAAATAATAATATTGTGGATTTAAAGTTCAGGGTCCTGAACAAAGAATATAAGCTTTTTAGTAGAACAAGGAATATCTTTTGCTAAAAGAAGAACTTTTTTTCCACAGGGTTAGTAGGATGATAATGAATTATAACAGTCTAACAGATAGAGTGTCAAAAAAAAAGCCCAAATCAAATCATAGAAATTCCTTAAATAGTTTTAAATAAAATATTAACCTTCAACTTTCTGTTGGTCTAAAGCCTTAAAAGCAACAGACTAGGTGCAAAGACAGCTTAGTTTTATAGGACGCACATAAGAACTGTGACCATATGTTTTTAAAGACATTTTAAAATACCCAAAAGACATTTTGAAATGCCTGAAACACATTATATAAACAGAATACTTGGTGGAGAAAGATTTCTATTGTCATTTTTGTAGAATGCTCTGTCTAACTCGTTCTTGAGTGATGTGACCATCTGAAACTCATTCTGTCTTTTGCTTCAATATTTTCTCTTTCCAAATTCAATATGCTTTAAGTCCCCATTTCTGACTTTTCTCCTTTTTGTCTTCACCTTCAGAAGACAAATGTCACTGGCCAAAACAGTAGTTTATATGACAGATACATCCTTTTCTCAGTGTTTGCAGCTAAAGTATAATAAACTTAATGTATCTTTGAGATGTTAAAATTCCCCAGAACCCATGTGCCTGGTACATGTTGAACTTCGTGAAGCTGAGCAGGTCCTCTTTTCACAAAAAATGCCAAGTTCTTCCAGATGTTAAGCATCTTGTACCATAAAGCATCTTGTACCATATTACTACTCCTATTGGATTGACATCTATCTGGAAATCTGGAAAAATGACTCAATTCTACATTTCTGTTTGGAGAAAGAAAACATGTCCTGGTGCAAACAGACACAGTGTGCTACCTCCTGGTGTGAGGGAGAATACAGAGTGGGCTAGAGCTTCCTAGATCAGTAATGATTCCTACCTCACTTTTTGATGTGAGGCAGGAATTGGTATGATCCCATGCCAATAGGAAGCTGTATCCTTAAAATGAGAAAAGAAACATGAAGAAACCAAAATGCTTTGATTTTACATATGTTACTACTTTGCTTGTTTAAACCAAGAGAATATATGCCTGGTACTAGTACATAAATATTATAGAAAAGAAAAGAAATGAAAAGAAAAAAGGAAAGGAAAGGGAAGGAAAGGAGAGAAAAAAAAGAAAAGAGGAAAATAATAAAATAAAATAAAAAGTAAAATAAAAGAAAAGAAAAAAAGAAAGAAAAAAAGAAAAGAAAAAGAAGAAAAAAAGAAAAGAAAAAGAAAAGAATAAAAAAAAAAAAAGACGAAGAAAAAATAGATCCTCCTAACAGTGTAAGTGCTCTAAAGATAAGAATGATTCTCTTGCAGTACCCATTTAAGTGGCAGTTGAGCCAAGAGTCACTGTTCCTGCTTCCCTGTTCTTGAGCTTCTGTTAGTTTATTCTCCCTTTTACTAGGTGACAGAAGAATCGGATGGCACCTGCCCTAGGTACTTTCACTGTTGTTATCTCTGTAGGCAGAGACTCTTGTATTTACATATGCTTAAGGGTGCACCCTTCAAAGCTGTCTAATCTGCTTTTACAGAGCATGGCTGAATTTCTTCCTGACCATATCTGCAGAGTTTAAAATTACAGGATGGCTTTAGAGTAGGTGTAACTACTATACATTATTTTAGGCACCTCTTATCTTTTAAATGACTATTGATAAATCCCAAACTAATTAAGTGCCATGTCAGCTTTTCCTAACTCTACACAAGACGAGTGGAGAGGAACCAGTTATACTTTCTAGCTCTTGGCAGAGAAATACCAAGAGATTCAGTACCCTGCTACCAGGATAACTCCCAGCTATCACTTTTGCTGAAGTCTGCTATATATCAGATAAATATTAACATTTTGCTGCAAGCCAAGTGGCAAAAATTTGTCATGGCGCTTCTTTGTGTAACAGGTAGAGGTACAAGATGCCAGGCATTGTCTTGTAGTATCTGCTTCTACTCTTTACTCCTGAAGATAAAATAATTTTTCTGTTTAGCAGATCAGACTCCCTGCAGCACAAATCCTGCAGGAGTGGCTGCAGAACTACTTTACTGGTATGTGTTGTGGCTCCTAAGACCAACGAGAATCCCTGAATAATTACTTCTTCAAGATTTAGGAGCATGTAGATGACTTTCACATGGGGAATACTTAGAGGGAAAGTTTCTAGCCATTTTTCCACTAGCTTTTACATTTGGTGGGAACCATTTGGCTCTGAGGCAACACAGTAGACAACAAAGAAATATGCTAGGGCTGAGATTCAGCTGCAGGTGGTAGTCAGCTAATGATGGCTAAAATGTTGGAGAATGAGATATCCACATGCATCTACAGTTAGTGGGGATCCAGAAAATTTATCAGTGGAATCTCAGTTGCTATACAGGTTATAAGTATATGTATTTATTTACATTTGAACTGAATTATTGGCAGACTTCTCTGCACTTGTCATAAGCCGGTGGTCTAACACAGGCAAAGTGATGTTTCAGATGTCATGGATATCAGAGATTTCCTTGTGAGTTTAATAGATGCAAGACCTCATGCATGAGCATTTCTGAGCAGCAGCAAACTTGATGTTTGTCATGGAAAGTCAATGCCGTGGCTGGCATTACAGATTGACATTTCTGTTGAAACAAAGAAATACAAAATGAAGTATTATCTTTTGTAAACAAGTAAAATCAGTTCTGCTTTGTGGTTAAGTAATGTTGAGCTTGGTAGCTTTGCAACAATAGCAATGGGCAAGAGCTTTGTGGTAGATGACAGTGAAGAAGTATCTTAGGTAAATGTTTTACAATAACCAGCTAGAATTGAACTACTGTTTGCTGGCATGACAATGGGACTTTCCAAACCTAAAGTTCAGCCAAAGGATGAAGTGAGGAAGAAGAAGATGAGGAAGAAGACCACCAGGGGTCCCAAAGACCACTACCACATTATTGTGAGCATGCAGGAGGAGTTTTCTAGAAGAATGGTGTCATGTATAAGTAGCTTTATGAATATACATGTAATATACTGAATATGTATGTTTGATGACTATATAATCACGGCTTGTTTGGTGCTTGACTGAGACATGCTCGGAGGAGCTATCTCCCGTGTCTCCCAGATATTCTGACAAGAATATCTGCTTGTCAACTTAAACTTTGTTAGCGAATTCTTAGAGTTTTCTACAAATCACTATTAATGCATCTTTTCAATGTAGTAGGCTAAGGGAGAGTACTGGCTGAGAGGTGGGCAGCAGAGACAGCAGAAAGGGCAAGGATGATGGCTGCAGACAGCTCTGCATTCCACAACCTGCTGCAGAACCATGCCTGTGGACATTCTGTGAAGTTCCTTCAGGCAAGGGGCTGTTATCATGAGACCTCCTTGTTCACTAGAAGTACATGCAATAATAATAATTAGTTATTTAATTGTAAAATCCTGGTAGATGGAAAGGACCATTCGGTCTCTAAACAGACAAGGTACATGTAGTATCTGTAGTACCTGTGTGTCTGTACTGTGTATAGTGTGTGGTTGTAGCTCTAATGATCAAAGGATATTGCAAAGGCAGAGTTTGGAGGTAATGACAATGTCTACTATTGGACTAACCACCCTACTTAAGTAGATAAGTAACCTTTCCAAGGTTACAGAAACATAAGAATTTGCATTTATAAAGCCCTAAACTTTTAGGATCATGAGAAAAACAAGGATTCAGAAATTACCTGTTCGCCTGCTTCTATTCTAAATAATATCCAGAGCAATTCCTGTTATTCACAAGTCAACTGAAAACAGTTTGGACCTCAGCCTTTTCTCCTTTTAATGAATCAGATTCAGAAGGCTGGTTGGCTGAAATCAAAGTGCTCAATGTGATTTATACTGCAGTACTCATAGGAAGTTGTCTTTTTTTTTTTCTTCTGTTAGTGCTTGTACTGAATGACTGCAAGGATTGTCTCTTGTTCTTTCAAAAGCAACTCATTCGCTAGGATGCTTTACCTTTACTAAAAGACAGGTTTTCAACTGCAGCATGGCCACTGGCCAGAAAAGCAATTTCTTTTTTTTTTTTCCTTTCAAAAAAAGAGGTTGGAAACCATCAGCTTATATCAGGAAGAAGGATTTCAGTTTTAAAGGTGAAATAACATTCGCTCCTTTTACATGATAAATGGAAGAAATAGGATACACTAGTGAAAGAGAGGGGACATAGCAATTAAAAATACCAGGAGAGGGTGGTACACAAGTCTATCCTCATGTTATCTTAAAGTAAATTAGCATGAGAGGTTAAAGAAGCCAGACTTCTTTTACTTCATAAATTACTCAGCTTTCAGTAGAGGTTTTACAAGAACACATATTACTTACCTGAACAACTGATAGTGTGGTATTTATCACATGCTGCCTCCATTTGTAAGGTCATAAATTCCCTTGCTGTGGTTGCCTGTAACTTGTTTTAGTGCTAAGTGTAGCAGTAAAATGCTGGAAGAAAATCTATAGATTCAACTTATAATACCTGACTCTGTATTTTACCCTATCTTGAAGGAAGTGAGAGATAAGCCTGAGGTTGCCTAAAATGAGCAGATATAGGAATAATTGCTACTTAGTGTCTTAACTGTCATTTATAGATTGATTCCTGGCATTCTAATGGACGAGGAAAGAAAGCTTTTGCTTCCTACATTAAACCAAGGTACTTCAGGTTCATATCTCCCTTGAAACTGCTGTCCCTTGAAACTTAAACACATAAATCAATACAAATATATAATTTCAAACTATACAATGTACATATATTAAGATATCTTTTACTTATAGTGTATATTTTATATCTATATGTTATAACAAATAAATTACCACACTGTTTTAGCATGTGTCCTATTGAAAGCAAAATGCTGTTTTGACATTAATTCCCAACAAGAATTGGGCTTTTAAATTTCAAATATTTTAGGGTGGAAAATTAGCTTTGCTTTCTTATATATGAAACTAACCACAATGTCATGTTCACTGATTATTCCCTAACATATATGCCCCTTCAAAACCAACATGATATACTTCTACATGTGCTATTGAAAAGACATGCCTATGTGAGAAAATCATTATTTTTGTGAGCAACCAAGATCCATCTTACCCAAAAGCGTAATAATGCAGGAAAAGAGTTTCTTGCCACATCTCATGGGGCAAATAGCTGCCTTTCAGTGTTTGTTAGGCTTCTCACTGTTACCCTGAGAAGATAAGACCTCTGCATGTGACTTCTGTGTGCCCTTTCTACATTCACCCAACAGAAGCTGAAGGGTGGGATACATGAATTTTAAAAAGACAGCCAAAAAAAAAAATCAATTTGAGAGGAAACAAGTCAAATACATCCCAGTGATTAAACAACTTTGTCAGAAAGGGGTGATGGTCTAATTGTATTAAGCCACGACTATATTAAAAAATACTTTTAATTTGAAAATCAGTAATAGAGAAATCCAGAATTGCTGTCATCTTTTTCACAAGTAGTCTGGGTGAAAAGGATGACTTTGTCATACTTCCCAGTTTTGAATGAACAGCCTTCTCATTTCACTCTTTCTGACTAGCCAAACTACTCCGTCATGCATGCACATTGTAATGCTTCTTGCATTAGGCTAATACTTAGACATTTTTCCCTTTTGTGACTTAATAGCTTCAGTGTTCTTTAACTGAGATGAGGACATCCAGAAAACTCATCTGAAGTATGGTTAAATGATGAATTCCTCAGTAGATGCATATCTGACAGAACAAGTATTTTTTAGAGTTTAGCTCAAAGGGAAATACCAGGTGGCAATGGAGGATGTAACAGTATCGTATGACATTTTTTTCCTGCTCCTTCATGGAGGTTCACTTCACCTCTTCTGTCTCACAAGTTATTTGCAGATATTTAGAAATAAGATGCCATAGCAGATCCGTTAATCTACAGGCTTCTGATATTGGTTTGCCACTGTCATATGGTGTGATCTGGTTGGAAGTTGTGGGGAGACCTGCTCCAGTCATGTACATCAAAGCTGTATCGTCTACTGGTGTTAACTTTACTTCAAGGAGAAACTGTTTTATAAACTGTTATAAACCAGAGCTATTTATGTTGAATACAGCAAACTAAATATTCTACTAAGAGATATCTAGGCATTTTTTTTTCCTTTTTTTTAAGGAAGTGAGAGATAATTATCTGACAGCAAAAGATTATAAAGATAATGAAATTTAGGAAAAGTATTATTTGCTTTAGCTATCCAGCTTCAGTTATAATTTTGTATTATTAATAGATTTACTGAAATGTTATTCTTTCCTGCACTTGACAATGAGAAGTTTTCTTAATAGCTACTGCTCAGACTGCTTAGGAAAAGTAATATTGATTGACTAATGGCTTGGCTTTGGGAGTGAAGATTTGGGAAGATCTTTACCCATGCTTACTACAAGCATGATGACCAAGGGCATGTGGGATAGGCAAATCTGGTTGGAAAAAAGGGTGCTTAGGAAATCAGGAAGTGTCCAACAAGTACTGTCAACTCCTGGGCAATCTTGAACGACCCATGCCCTGATCCACCTGCATGCTTAGGAAAAGTATTCTTTTAAAACACATGAATAGAAACTTGCTTTACCTGAAGTATCCTGAACAATTTAATTTCCTCATGAAAAACAAACAAAAATGTTTTCAATTTTCACAAAAACTCAGAAGTTTTTGCCTGACTTTGCACTACTGCCACTACTAAATATCTTCAGGCTATTTAACTCCCATTAAAAAAATCAAGCCTAGATGTTTCTTGTTTAAAATCTGTTCACTGCAAGTGTCTAAAAGGAGCCATTGCCTACCTTCTGTGTCCTACAGTTCAGAAGGCCATGCCAAGGTCTGCCATGATTATATCCAGAACTTATTCAAATTTTTCTTTGTTTTCTGTTTGTTTGTTTTACAAGTTATAGAATATGAGTTCCTACTGCTTTTTATACTGTTTTCATGTGCAGGATAATTATGCTGTCTTAAAAACACTCAGGAGCATGCTGTTTACTGCAGATCTAGTGTGTACTTAAAATTGTGAGGACTTCATGTTCAACACAGATGTCTGTAAAAGTTGTTCTTCTGAGGAATCATGAGATATCTGGAAACAGTTTTGCTATTGATACCTTAACAATTTTCTCAGATGCAGAATAAGACTGAATCATTATTGGAAATCAAGCTGCAGTGTTTTGTGATTTGCATTTCCCAAATAGATATGACATCTGTTCGAAGATTCCTGGAGCATGGTTAATAATGTTGCTGGCAGGTTTTGCTCTTTTCTGCATTTTGCAGATGTTACATCCAAAGGTGCTCAGTTTTACATCTCTCCTGAGGCTCTCATGAAAAATCTGTGGTGTTGTGTTCATGTTGTATATTATGTGCTACACAACTGAGATGAAGAAGACTTTTGCAGATCTTTCTCAGGGTTACAACATATGTCCTTTGTGACAACAGGCATATCACTTAGGAGGGTTTCAAGTCCACATATTCTCTGTTATATGCAGAAACAGATTATTCCACTGACAGTCATGTACAGTTGCTAAAATTTTTTCAAATTTAATGAAAGGATTTTGTGCATTATAACACCTACTTACCAAACAAACTACAAATTCTAATCAAAATTGAGAAGTTCACATGTTAGTAGGCTGTTGCCATAATCATCCTGCTTTACTCTCATGAGTATAGAGCAGAACTAATTCTGTACCTCAGAAAGTGAAGGTAAGGCAGGAAAATTAACTTATTTCTTCAGGGTTACAAAGAGGTATGTCAAAATTGCAATTCAAAAGCAGTTCTGTTGAATAAGATTAATGAAACTTTAGTCTTCTTCATAACCTACATCTATCTATTTATAGCTCAGAGACCTGAACTCAGCATCTAATGACATTTGAGATGACTTACTCAGGGTATCTAGGGCATGCTGACATACCTGGGAGATATGACACAGGACCTGGGGAATACCCAAACCCCTCTGAAGCAGCACCTGAAAGGCAACATGATATTCCAAGGTATCTCAAAAGATATTTTATACCTATGCTTAGGCAGCTGAATCATGTCTTTATACTTCCTTTCTCTTCTGTGCTTTCAACAACATAGTAGATAACCCAGTTTATTTGCTGACAGAAGACAGAGGTATATCTTGAAATAACTCCAGTGACATAAGCAATTGACAAGGTCATGGTAGTCCTGCAATTTTGGATTTATTTGGAGTTCTGAGAAGAAAAGCTAAAGACCTGTTACGAGGGCTTCAAAATCCGCAGCAGTGCACATCTGTGTGGGCACACACAGTCCACTGACTGTGTGTGTACTGCACTTCTTTCCTTCATGAAATGTATGTTTTTCTTTCTTTTCATGGTCATGCAGGGACAAGGAAAAGAGGAGTTGAAGAGAGGAGTATGAATAGGCTGAGGAAGTTGGGGCTGTTCAGACTGGAGAAGAGAAGGCTGTGTGGAGACCTCATTGCAGCCTTTCAGTATCTGAAGGGGGCCTACAAGGATATTGGAGAGGGACTCTTCGTTAGGGACTGTAATGATAGGACAAGGGGTAATGGGTTGAAACTTAAACAGCAGAGGTTTAGACTGGATATAAGGAAGGAATTCTTTCCTGTTAGTGTGGTGAGGTACTGGAATGGGTTGCCCAGGGAAGTTATGACTGCTCCATCCCTGGCAGTGTTCAAGGCCAGGTTGGATGAAGCCTTGGGTGATATGGTTTAGTGTGAGGTGTCCCTACCCATGGCAGGGGGGTTGGAACTAGATGATCTTAAGGTCCTTTCCAACTCTAACTATTCTATGATTCTGATTCTATGTGTATCAGTATGAGGCTAGCATTTAGTTTCCATAAATATCTCAGGCTAGCATCAGAAAATCTTGCCTTGATGTTGTGATACAAATACAGCTATAATTAGTTGATAAAATAAACTTTTACATCACCCATTTTAATCTTTGAACTAACCCAACACAATTTACATTTATTGCATTTTCTGCAGTGTCTTCAAAACCAAAAGGCGGCACAAGGGACTTACATTAAAGGAGAGGTAAAATGTTGACAATGTTAAAAATGTTGACAAATGTTGACAGTAAATGGAAATTATAACTTTGTAAGCCCCACAGCTTGACTCTCCTGTGAAGAAGGCAGCTGTTTTCAGCTTAACAACATAAGGCAAAAGCGTAATAACACAAGAGTGTCCATACTGGGTCGAACTAAGGATTTCTCCTGCTGTTAGTTGTGAGACATGTCAGACACCTCAGCAAGAACATGGCAAGAAATCAAGTAAATGTGTCCTGCAATATATTCCCTGTCTAAAGCAACCTAGGATTTTGCAGATAGATGTTTTTTTATAATGTGAAACAAATACTTCAAAAGGAAAACCACACAGAAGTAGACAGTGATGTTGTCTTTGTTTTCAATAGCTCTTGATGGATCCTCCCACCAGTTGTTTTTTGATTCATATGGGTAGAAGATCAGCAACAAAAAATACATCTTCTTTGAAAAATCGCTTCCCTTTTCTTTGTTCTGAACCTGAGTTCTGTGGTCCCTGTGTCACCGGGAAGTGCTCTTAGGGCACTTACAGCACTAGTAATGAAAGACATTTCAGGGTAATCATTAACAAATGGTTAGCCTAATCTCATTTTATGTAGGGAACTGAAAAGTACAGAAAGAGTAGTTGGTATCTACTGAGCCTGAGCTTCTGCTAGGAACAGAGAGGTGAAAGGCTTTTTATTCTGTTTTCACTAACAGTCTGCTTCACCACACAGTCCTTCAGGATGCAGGATTTAAACGTTCAGCAAAATGTTCACTAATACGACAAAACTTTTCATGGTGAAAGCCCAGCTGGAGAGTTGCACCTTTTATAGGAGTCTAACACTGTGTTATTACTAGCATTCTGAAAGTAATTTGTGACGATAAGGAAAGAAATAGGGGCTATCAATCAGACTGTCAGTTCCCATTTCAACCAGAACACATTCAAACAACATATTGTAAAACCAGATCTTTCACTGTGCCAGTTTAAGAAACCCTTTCTTGCTGATTTGCAGCTCAGGAGGAGGAGCACTTGCTAGATGCTGGTAGTGCTCCTTATTAAATTCATTGTAAATTCATAAAATAAATTACTCAGCTAATTGGCTGTGTCCTCAGTCCATGTGCACCCGGACTGTATTTTTTTTTCCATAGATGCAAAACAGATTTACAGCTTAAAGGTAAGTGCAGCTATAAAGGAATATTACCAGTAATAGGCTTGTGTCAAGTTTTATGGCCAGCTACAATAAAAAAAGAGGTTCAGCCACTTTGAATAATGGATCTGTCAGATCCTACTCACTGTTTTGTAGATCCTGCTGGAAAACCCAAGACCTAAGTAGACAGAATGAATTTGATTCTTTCATTTTGTCCCTGTCTGTGGCAGGGGGCTTGGTTGTAGATGATCTTTAAGACCCCTTCTGACTTAAATCATTCTGTGATTCTGTGACTCAAAATGGAATACTTGTAGTATTGTAACATTTTCAAAAGAATAATGTTAAAAACCCCCTAATACTGAGCTAAAACCCAGATTAAATATTTCTCAAATTTTATTTTGCATCCTCTGTATTAGCCTCTTCAGCTGCAACTTGGATCTTGTTGTGGAATTTCAACCTGTTTAATATGAAATTGCAAGCTGTAAGCTATGTTGTCAATGTAGCTCAGCCTTTTACAATGCAGCATGTAGCCCTTTAGAAGCATGACTATAATAACAATATTATTGTACTATTAAAGTATTATAAATGGTGTTAAAGCATTAAAAAAATGAATCTGTGATAAAAGTTAAACTAGCAGAGACAACCATGAAAAAGATGTAATTAGCATAAATGAATGTGTTGGCCTAAGCATAGCAGGAGAGAAGACCTTTGTTTGCAAGATTTTTTTTAGTTAAAAACATGATAGATAGATAGATAGATAGATAGATAGATAGATGATAGATAGATAGCTGTAACAAACAAGCAACTTTTTAAGTATGTTTTGCCAATGGTGGAAATTGGACCCAAGAGTAGAATATATGGCAGTTGTGGTGTCTTATGAAGCATGCTCTCCTTTGTATGAATGAAGCAAGGCCAAATACCTTTAATTAGAATAACAGATCCAGCTGAGACCTTGTCTTGTTTTCATAGCATATCCATTGACACAGTAAAGACATTGTCTTTTTAAGCAGACATTTTTGTGCTTGTAGAAAATGGTATATCAAAATGCACTGTATTTTCTCCAGTTTATCACTATTTAAGAAAAAAAAATATTTTGCTAAAACTTGTGAAATAACGGGTTTTTTTGTTGTTGTTCATTTGGTTTATTGTTTTGTTTTAAATCATTTTATCACGTCTATAAAACGCAGCGAGTGCATCCAGCCAAACAAAACTATTGCTAGGCAGGGATGGCTTGGTAAACCTTGAGGGGGATCTGTGTTCTGGGGGACTGAATTCCTCCCAGTGTCATCCCCCCAGCAGTACATCCCTGCCCTGCCACAGGGAGATCCACAGGGCAGAAGAAAGCACTAGATTTTCTGGTCCTTTTTCACAGGCCCTATAGGACCTCCAGCTCTTTCCATATTGTGAATCTGCCTAATTTCAAAGGCCAATTTAAATAGTCCTTCACCTTTTCAGAGCTTTGCTCCAGGGAAGGTACATTTCCAAGAGGGTGATTTTGTGCCACTAGTGGTCAGACTTTCATAGGGGTGCAGTACCTGGCATTTTGCACTCTGAATAATCTGCTTTCCTACTCTAATGCCAAACAGATTAGGTCTCTAAAAACTCCGAATCTAAACCAGGCAATGATTTCTTCAGAAAATTTGGACCAAGGCATCAAAAAAAAAAAAAACAACAAAACTTCGCCCCTGCTTTGAATTCTATGAAGAGCATTAGAAATGTGTATGTGATTTTTCAAAACTCTTTGTAAGGCATGTCAGGGGAAATAAGTCTTCAGTATTTCCTTCAGTGTATCACAAGCATTTTTTACCTTGCCGTATTAAGAACCTTCCGTTCTGCTCTATTGTGTCTCAGGATTAGTCACATCACATTACATTCCTGTTTTCTACATTTATTTAACCAATTTGGCTGGAGTATGACAGATCTTATCATGTTTGGCAGGATTTGTTTTGGTGATGAATGGTTCTGCAAGTCTTTGCTTGCAAAGTATGACAGTCCACATGTATATTCTTAGCTCTCACTCCATTTATTAGTTTCTTTGTACATGTTTTTATATAATTCTGATGAATTCTTGTGTATTTTAATTCAGGTGCAGAAATCTAAAAGCACATTTTGGGGTTGAGTCTGAAAAAGAATACTCTAAAACTTCATTGAATTCCAAAGAGATAGCACATACAAACCTTTAAAAAACCATATTCTTTTCTAAGCAAGATTTTATTTATGAAAATCGAAAATGTGCTGTTGTAGATATAAGGTTTAAATTACGGTAATATGAAAATTTTGCAGTTGTTTTCATTTGGCCATTTTCATTATCTTCTATTAGTAATTTATGAATAGTCATGTGAAAAAAATGTGAAAGAATATCTGAAAAATGCTTATTTTTTTATGTATACCTAAGCAATGGAAATAGTTTACTTAAAAAAAAAAATCACAATTTGTTGATGTTATATCATCTTCTCAAGGAATATATACCGTATTACACGCTGCAGGCATCTTAAAGGAGCAAAACAAATGTTTTGTGAATGCATAATATAAAGTTTAGAAATTAATTATATGTAAAATCTAATTTGTCGTATCCTTGCTCATATGCTGCTGACTGTACTGCTGTCTTTTAATGGAATTTCTTATAGATCTAAGCACTTGACAGCATGAACCCTCAATTCCAAGCAGTCCTTGATATAGGGAAGAGTAGGGGTGTTTTTATTCATTAAAAACAGAACTAGAACTGTTGCATAGACAACAAAACCCCTGAAACAAACAGAAAAAATCACAAAAAAACCCAACCGCCCTCTATTTGTATAAGAAACTGAGAGGAATTTTTTAAATTATTAGAAATAACCCTAGCTATGATATAGCTCCTATATGAGAAAAAAAATACCTTAACCATACAGAGAAGGGAAGGAAATTTAACAAATAACTGTTCTCAGATGCATAACTAAGTCAAGTGCATTCAGTAAAAATTTCTGTTCTGCTTTTGAAGTAGAATTTGTTAATATCTTGCAGTGCTAATGAAGTATATACTCTTTTATCAGTAGCTGAAGCAGACATTAAATGACAAAACTAAGAGGGAAACATTTTTAATTTCAATAGATTGTATAACTCATAGCCAAGAGTATTAAAGGAATTGCAGATGAGCTCTTTGAGACATTCATGTCAACTTTAAGCAAGGCTTACAAAATAGTGGACTTTTTAGGATGCTGAAAAAGTTAATGTAGTTCTAACATTCTAAAAGAGAAAATTTATGACTCACATAGGAATATCTTGATGCTGATTCTGAGCAAGATGCTCACGGGTGAAGCATCCACATAAGAATTAAAAGATATTTGCATAATTAGTTCCAGTCAACATACTTGAGGAACATAGCTCATTTTCCAATGTGCATGTAGGCCTGCTTTATCAGGCTGACTTTCCTGACAGAAATTTGTTTCTACTGTATTTGACTTTGTTTCATATGACATCTGAAAAATGCAATATTAGGAAAATCAGGTGTATGAAAGAAGAATGCATGTGTGGAAAAAGTGGTTAAAGTAATGTGGAAAATGACATTTCAGTGCAGTGTTAGCATTTTAGTTCATAGGGATCTCAGCAGAAAATCTGTGGTACATGTGCGCACATGCGCATATAATACTGTGGGAGCTTAAGAACATTATACAAAGAACAATGTAAGTTAAGTACTATTAAGAAGATACTAACAAGATCAGAGTTTTAATGTTATCTATCAGTAAAGGGAAAAATGTTCATTGCCTTGTAGAGAACCCTGTAACATCTCTCTTTGCATCCTTCTTTGTATTGCCACATACTTGTCACAATGAACTTAAGGAGAGCTGGCAAGGTGCCCACTGAAAGCCATTCTGTGAATGCAAGTGAACTCCATAACATATTAACTAAACTTGTTTTTTTAACAGCGAGATCTACCTTCCTCAGCTTTGTTAAGAAAAGGAGAGAATAATCAAATTAATGAATCAAATGTAACCACTCTACTAGAAATTAAATCAATGCATAGGCAGTGTGTTGGGAACTTCTATGTTTCTTCAATGCATTGCTTCTGTGTTTAGAACACGTTCCCACAAATCAGCTGGGACAACCAGGGGAATCCTCTCTGCGAGCTACCACAGATGTGAAGTGTATGTTGTATGTTCATGTTCTGATTTGTTGTGGTGCTGTGTTTGGCGTCAGCATTTGTGCCAAATGAGCTTGGCGCAAGAAAGAAAAGAAAAAAAAACACCACTACCCACCCACACAAAACCAAAAACACCAAAAGATCTTTATGAAAGATTGTACAGTTCTGGAGGGGATGGACCCCAGTGTCCTCAGGGTAAGAGCTGTACTTGTCTCACTGTCATATGGTAGATATCACCCAAACATCATTTCTCCATGTTCTGTTATAGCTAACAAGGCAAATGCACAGATCACTCTGGGATTTGCAGATGAAGAGGATGGCTGTCAACTTAGCTTCCCCTGAAAGAAACAAAAATTTATAAGTTCATTCATTTCCATGTGCCGGGGTGGACAGCGAGAAGTGGGCCTGTCTATAGCATCTTGGAAGTCTGGGGATGAAGGCTGGTGTTGGACTGCAGCTTCCCTGTAATCTACCCTACCCACACACTGGCCTCACTTAAACTCTAGCCTGCAGAAAGTCAGCTGGCTCTTCAGTCAGGGAATTTCAGACTTTGTGAGATGGGAGACAGGAAAGGGGGAGCAAGGTTCAACCCTGGCCTTTGCCCCAAGGAGGCAGAATGGATGCAGCTGACTCAAGCCACATAGGTCTGCAAACATGACCTTGAACTTCAGTACAACTGTCAAACCGCTTCTTTGCCCTAATTAGAAATGGGTAAATATTAAATATTTCATGTTTTTTCTTAATTATACCACATCCAATATTCTTCTTTTCCTCTGACTGAATCAAGAAGTTGAAATTCCTCCTAACAGCTGCTCTCTATAACCCAGCTGGTACTCTTATTATAAGCATGTTTGGGGAAAACTGGTAGGTCTGTGGGGCTGACAGCCTTGCACTAATTTGTAGTGGACTTGAAAAGATGAAATCCAATTTCTGTACTGAGCTGAGGGGTTTTCTTAATTCATGTATTTCTCTCCCAGGAGTAAATCCATTGCTTTGGAAAAGAGTAGATGTAGGAAACTCCATGAAGTAAAGCAGGTGGGACTCCAGCAAACTTTATCTCATCCCTGAGATTCTCATTGGGAGAGACAATGAAATGATAATAGGAAAGCAAAAGACACTTTTTCAATTATGTCAAGAAATGATTGTTACACAATAGAGAAGCCTATGAGAGCCCAGGGGAAGAGTTGCATTTAGTCATATCAACAGAAAGGCCTGGATGGTCGCACAACATATACTCCAAAATTTGGCTGGCCTTTCTTTGCACCTTCAGTCTCAGCCTCCCATCCAATCTCCCTCTCAATCTTCTGTTATCCAGCAGAATCTGGAAAGAAATCATTAAACAGTATAGTTGTTCCAACAGCAGCTGCTTGCAAGGCAGGCTTGGGAGTTAATGGCAATTCCTGTGCTGTGTAGGGCTGCTCAGTGCTCTCATGAGCATCCTTGGCAGATTCCAGCTCTGACGGCTCCAGCAGTTGTGTGCAGTCTGTAAAAAAGTGAAAAGAAGTAAGAGTGGAAAGAAGGGGACAGCATGGCTTGTTGCATGAATTACCTGAGTGCAGAAGAGCTACTGCCCTTGATATGAATGTTTCTCCCTCATTTTCCCTTCTTTGTCTTTCTTATTTAACATTTTGTTGTTGCTTTATTTTTCTTTATCTCTTTCCATCTCCTTTCCCCACTCTTCCACAGTGCTGGTATGTGTCCCCTCACCGCTTTTTATGTTCTCCTTCTCATTCTTTTCGCCTTCTTACCTTTGATAGATCATTCAACTTCCTCTTGCTTTTTAGAAATATTTCTTCTGTTTCCATTTCCTTACTTATTTCCTTCCTTTGTCTTTTTTCTTTCTGCTGTTCTTCCTAAACTGCTTCTCTTCCGTCTTTCTCTGCCTGATTTTCTCTTCTCAGCTCACTTCTGCACTGCTCCCTTCCCCCTCTCTCCCAAATTCCCTTGCCATTATTCGCTATCTCTGGCTACAGGTGCTGCAGCTGAAGGAATCTGAGACACTCCCAGGGTTGGGGGTGGGAGGGAAGCACCACATGTATTGCTCCCACCCTGCAAGTGAGGGGAGGAGGGTGCTGCATGTGCAGGTCTTGGGACAATGGTTCCTGTCAACAGGATGTGGGAGTTTTATTTAAATGTGGGAATGTCCCATGGAAATTGGGACATCTGGCAACCTTACATTCCACGTCTGACTTTGGCTTCATCTGCTGCTGTTATGAGTGTCATAAACATGGGTAATTTCACAAGCCATTGGAGTCAGAGTACACAATAGATTGCATTGCAGATGGTATGCCTGCCCTTAAGAGGACTGGGTCTTGTAGAATTACAGAGATTGCAGTTTGGCCTATGCTGGAAAAAGAAATATAGACTAGGGAATGCAGATTCCACCAGAGCCATCATACAAAAGCACGAAAAATTAAAAGTATTGCAATCATGTTTTATGTCCTAATGTAAAATCAGAAAAGAAAGAGCTCAAACTGTGCAAATCAAAAGGAAAATAAAGAGCATTAGTATAAGACCTACCATCCAGTGCTGGACTTCAAAACATTTATGTGCTAAATTAGGGTCCCAATGATCCTTCTAGAATCAGAGAAGATATCTTGAGAAGACCATTCAGAACACCTAGGCTAGTATTCTGCTCCTTCCAGGACCCTCAAGGGATCCATACATCTGTTCTAGTCTGGGGTGTCTTTGCTTCTCACCACCCCACTGTTCAAGTTAGTCTTCCTCTTTCCTACCATTTCAGTGCCTGTAATTCTGTACAGTTTCCTGGACACTTTTCACAAAAATAGGCAAATAAATATTTTGCTCTACATATTCGTAATTCTGGTCCTGTCCTTTGCAAGAGCATGATGTGAATTGTAGCAGTGGATTGACTTACAGGTAATTGTCAGAATTTTGTCTGCAGTTACTTCTTGGTTTGTAGCCACACTGCCAATCAGATAGCCAGCAGAGGGAGTGCAAGTTAGCTATCTTGGTGCCCATGGCTATTGGAGATCATGTAAGTAAATGGTTCGGATGTAAATAGCAGAACATGTTCATTTAAACAGGACTGATAGCATGATAGAGATGAATTGCCAGATGGATGAGACTAGCTGATGAGAGGAATGTTTTCTCTAAGCATTAAGAGGATCATATGCCCAATGTCACATGAAAAATAAACTGGCAAGAATCTAGTTAATGTCATCTGCTTAATCCAGAAATCCTTTTTGGTTGATTTAAATCAGATTCTTTTGCAGAAGTTCTTGGAAAAAAGCTTTTGTTTCTTTCAAGAATCTGTACCTCCCAGTCTGCCTCCTTAGTTATGGGTTAGGGGTGAAGGTGGAGAGGTGACAGAGGCTGCAAAGGAAAATTATTTTCTTTGGGAACTGCATTTCTTTCCACAATGAATCCCCCATCTCTTCTATGGAATAGAGTTAGCTGCTTCCCAGGAAGCCCTCTCCTTTTGCTTAGGCACAGGGAAGATGCGTCAAAGATAAAATTATTAAAAAAAGTGGATATCTCATATGACTTCTAACTGTATAGATGTTGATAAGCATACACATCTTTAAATGCATTCAGATAGATTTAACAGCCTCAGCAACACTTCCGTGAGATGAGAGTTGGGTCCCTGTCAAATGGCTGGAGTCATGGCAAGAATGCACTATATTAGGTACCACGTGTTAAGCTCTGTGTTAGGGTTGATCATACCTGATTCTTCAGCCACTTTACTGGACTTTACTATAACCCAGATGTGTCCTATTTGATCAGTATATCTAGGATCTCCTTCAGAAGAATGCTATGGATCCAGTAACGGGCATGAACACTAGGGCACATAAAGGTTAAAATCAGGAGGAAATGTTGCCCTAATCAATCTGAAAATGAATTTGAAGGTAAAAGCGTTATTTTGGATACCAGAGATAGAGAAAGTCGGTCATCAGGACTATATGATGGTTAGCCAAAACCCTGGTAGCACAGGTCTATT
Organism: Melopsittacus undulatus; assembly: GCF_012275295.1. Taxonomy (NCBI): domain Eukaryota; kingdom Metazoa; phylum Chordata; class Aves; order Psittaciformes; family Psittaculidae; genus Melopsittacus; species Melopsittacus undulatus. Next base: position 43,968,453 of record NC_047528.1, read on the forward strand.
TGAAACACTTTTGCCATGGGTCAGAGAGATGTTCATCTCTCTTTGGGAGTATGGCAATCTTCTGCAGACATAGGCCCACATTTCTTATCAGATTCCTATGGAACTCAGGTTGACAATGATATGTGCAGACAAAATCTTGGTTTTATTGCAGATGAAGGAAACTGTAACAAACGCTTCATGTGGCTTATCTTGCTCTGGTTAAGACTCTGATGCCTTTTTACAAAATGCTCTGAGAGGAAAACTTTTTTTTTTTTTTTTTTTTTTGTACATCATTACTATGCAGTATTCTTCTGTCCTGACAAATTCAGTGATACTATAGCTTCCCTTGTTTCAATTAGATTTGTGCAATGAAATAAGATAGTGAAAGAGCTAATTAAAGTGCTAGCAAAAGACAATGCTTCATCTATCCCACATAGAACCAGTACAAACATATAACTCATACTGTGAAATAATATTCTAAGTTAGTACTTTTCCAGCAGTAGTATGTGGAGATCTGGCTGGTTACACTGTCCTAGCTCTTCTCGCTTTCAGTTGCTAAATTGCTTTAGTGATACTTTGTCCTGAGTTTAGCAGTAGCAGTCATTAACTAAGGACTAAGGACTAAACCCAGGACATGCTTTCTTAATACTTATTTTCCACATAAGCAACTACTCTGGTGGCTGCAGGGGCTTCTGTGGATTATGCATGGGACGGTAAATGTCTATGCGAGTCTGTGATCCTATGTTCCTTCTCCTTACCCTAGAGATTTTGAAAAACTATGTTTTATAGCACAAATAAATTACATTCTACTTCCCCTTTACCTTTCAATAACATGTTAATTTTAAAGGCAATGGCATATAGTGCTCTCTCCACCTTTCTCTGATGTCTCCATGAAAACTAAGATTTTTGTAGAAGGGAAGTATAAAACCAGAGACCTCCTCTTACTGACTGATGTCATAAATACACAAGGAAACTGAGATAAGTGACAGGATTTTAGAGAATTCTAATCTGAATCTATACCCTTGAAAAATGAATCACTATTTGGAACAGAGATTGAGACCAAATGTCCACTCCCCTGTTCTAGAAGTCATAAATAAATTCTGTAACAAGGGCTCCAGCATACACTTGTGTGTACTGAGCTACATATCATCTGGGTTTCATACTCTTTAAAACTGTTATTTTCCCCAATATTTAATATTTTTTTTTTTATTCTGGTTATGCAATATTTCCACTGAAAAAAGAAAAGAATAAAGTAACTCTTTTTTTGCAATGTGCTGTGCTATAATCAAAAACCACCGTGGATATGTGGACATGTAGACAAAATTGCTAAACACTCATTTTTGTCAGTAAGTAAACATGCTCATTAATTTTCATTCTGAAAACATTAAAATGGAAACAACTTCTGAGAATGTATGATCACATATTTCAACCACATATAATTTACATTTTTTCTCCAGCAGATATTAGAAATATTCTATCATTTTGTGAATTCTTATTTCCTTGTTTAGTTGAAGCCCTTCTTAAAAAAATCAGCTGCTTGTATATGATGAGTAGGAAATAAAGATTAAAGTCAGCAATACTAAATTAACAAAGCAAGTAAAAATTTTTCATGCCTTACTGAAAGACAGTATAATTGCTATTTTCATTACCCATATTCTGTCCTTTAAAAAGTCTGAGAGTAACAGTTTCTATGAATGTAAAACTAACAGTTTTACATTTACAGTATTTATTCTTTGACAAGGAAAGGTCCGTAGTTTTGATTTTGTGTTCTGAGAAGTGAATCAAGTGGAAGGAAATGTCAATGCTGAAGCTTAGGAGCCCAAATTTTTCTTGCCATCTCTGAAATATACTGTTAGTCAAACTCCACTGAAACTTTTGCAAACATATTTTTCAAACTATACTGAGCAAAAGCTTCAAACCAGATTATCTTTGTTACTGGACATACTTATTTTTTTTCAATCAAATATAAAAATGAGCTGACTGAAAGAGTTGTGAATATGATGTTACTAAGACTGCCATGAAAAATCCAGTCAAAATTTAAAAAGACTAAAAGCGAATCCCTTTCATTTGAGGTAGGCTTTTGATCTGCTGATTTCAGATGCTGATGTACTGGACTGATGCTGAAAGACTTTGCTACTTATTACTTTAAAATACTTAGTTACCTCACTGCATGTTTAAAATTTATATTGGAGTATATAGCAGAAGATTAACTCTTCATGCGTATACTTTTACCAAGCAGGAGAAATGTGTAAGTTTGGCTTGGATTTTGTTGTTTTGTTTTTTTTTTTTTTAATCTGTTTTTTTGAAAAACAGACTTATGATCACAGAAGCACTAGCTTATTCATATTAGATGTATCAATTGAATAATGCCAATTTCCTGTAGGCTGTCTCTGCTGATCCAATAATTTCCACATACATGGCTCTTAATTTATGCCAGGAAAGTAACTGTAAATCAGTAGAATTATTTCTCTTGAATGAATGATATAACTAAAAGCATTTAGAATTTTAGCCAAATGCAACTGAAGAAATAAGATGCTTTTGTCTCCCTGCTTCTCTTATAGATAAGAAAATACAAACTTGGCTGTTGAGTCATGCAACAGGCGTCTAATGCAAAGTTCAGCAGAGTTTTCTGTATGTTGCTTTGCTTTCAGGAATCAGTTGCAGGAGAGTGATCTAATCAATAGTGTACAGAGTCAGACTGCTCTTGCCTAGTATCCCTCTTACTCAGTGATTTTGTCATTGCTGTCTGTGGAGATATACAGCTTCAGCTGAACAGGTGGATCACATCTCTGCTCCTGACTACTGCATGGTTTTGTGGGTAGGATGCCTACAGCATCAAGTCCCTGCAGGCTGAGGATGGTTTTTCCAGAATTTCTGCTTCCTGGGCAACTGATTTCATCATAAATTTGTTATAAAACCAGTATGAACCACATCCTTTCCCGGCTGTATTTTGAAATCAGTACAATTCTTTGTGTGAGTTTTGGCTATGGTGTTAGCACAGAGACAGAGCTGTGTCCTTTAGTGGTAAAGACCTGCCCAGTTTGTAAATTTGAAGAACTGAGTAGGCACTCAACTGTTTGGATCAGCAAAGAACATATCCTCTTTAGGTATGTGCAATAACAGGATACTTAGGTTTTGGGGTAAGTGCTTCTTGGGCACTTGGCCAAGGATTTTTGGAGAGCACTCTGGGACATAGGTACCTGAATCCCATTGAAGTACTGTATGGACTACTGTGGAGGACTGGATTGTACCTTTAATCACTTATGTTGTGGAAAACTTTATATGTTTGAAAAGACAAATATTACATCTTCAGGAGTAACTAAAAGCCTAGAAAGCTCCACAAACTTGCCAGTTGCGCATCCTCTGTGCCCCCACAGAAAGTGAGGGACTTTCAGAGAAGGCAGTTTTCGGTCACATTCATAGTGTTGTATGAGTGACATCACCATAAAATAATTGGACAGAATTGTACTAGGGACCACTCTAACATATTTAAAGTCTGATTTTTGGCTTTGTTTTTTTTTTTTTTTTTAATGAACTGTAAAGTTCTAATTGTACTCCAGCTTTTTCCCACATTGAGCAGGTAATTGCTTCAGCAGGTAATCCATGTGAAAAAGTGACTTATACTTCACTACAATGTAAACACAACAGTGAGACTATCTGTAGTTATTATTTGCCAGGACATGTTCTCGGGCTTGATCTTCTCCAACTAAAGTGGGAGTGAGGTGGAATTTTAATACCTAAGCCCAAACTTATGAGCCTAAGGATCATTACTTTGCTCTTACAACTTCAGTACTGCTGATTTTAGGACTTCTTTCTGTTTAAGTTTTCTTTTTAAAACATCCCAGAAGCCTCACCATCATGATTCCCCCCTCCCCCCACATCTGTATAAAATATACTGAGAGAGAGAAATCTGGAGCAGATAAAAAAATAAATTCTGTGAAAGTTTGTTGGGGTGGGGTTTTTTTCTGATAAAAAAACAGAAAAGTTTTTGTTTTCTGTATAGGATCTATCTGGGATTTTGCTATGCCTACTGTAAAACCACAGTGATTTATGAGAAGAAGCATTTTAACTCCACAACAACAAACTAAATGTTTCCTTGTGTGGGACAACACAACACTTTCTCAGCTGGCTGAGTTTGAGGGGCCATCTACATTTATCACTCTCATAAAGTCCCCAGAATAAGTAAAAGCTCCCCTCACCCTCTCTCGCCTGTGGCTTTTAAACAGGAAGGAAGTATCATTTTCTTCTCCCCTAGCACAAAGAGAGCTCTGAGCTTCTAATTACAGTTTCTGTGAGCAAATGGAACCAGAAAAGCACTTCCCTGTAGCTAAAATGCCCAAGCAGAGCTCCCACTCTCTCTTTTCCCAGACTAAGGTTGAAAATCTGCTGTCTAAATTGTTCCATTGCTTTACAGAGGAAGTATTAATTACATGGCTGCAAATGTAGATCAGGGTGGGATGTAATTACAGGGTCGGCTTTGTGTCTGTTGTCCAACAGAATTAGTCAGGAAGTGTTTGCGATGCCAGCAGTTTCAGGTGTTGTGCAGCCTATTATATTTGCTAGTTCTCACCAGGTCTTGCAGATGGATCAGGTGACTTTCTGCTGCCCGATTGTCTGGAAAATCCACAAAGCTGCTATTACTGCAGGTTCATGGTTTGTACAAGGCTGACGGTTTTAGATTTTTAGAGGAGGAAATGAAATAAATAAAAATTCATTGTGGGTTTTCAACCCTTGCCAAATTTTACTCTCTTTCTTCCTTCAAAGACTTGTTTTTTGTTTTATTTTCAGCTTTCCTAAGTTTAATTCTGTTATTTGGTGTGCAGCTTCCCTCATCCTCCAGCAACATCTTTTTTCCTAGAGGCTAAAATGTCTGCATGCTCAGGAAAGAGTATCAGGCACTTTAGCAGGGACAGAGTCCTCACTGGCTTGCCACAACTGGGGAGCATGCTGGGACATGCACTTGACTTCCAGCTTAGGTGTGGTATAGACTTCTTTTCTGGGTCTTGTGCCTTTCAGGAAAGC